>NC_081313.1:29489766-30101504 GCF_026419965.1 Kogia breviceps | reverse complement strand
TTAAATAATTACATAATTTGTGTTTTAATCATCATGTATAATCAGTTTCCATTTATTGTGATTACTGATATATTTGTGCTTATTTCTGTTATCTTATTTTGTGCTTCCTATTTACTCCATATTTTTTCTTTACTTTCTGTCCTTTCTTTCCTTCTCTTGTATTGAGTTTTCTGTATTCTCTCTTTCCCTATTTGTTTAGAAATTATATATTCTATTTTTAATCTCTTAGTGATTATTCTTCAGTTTTCAACATTCAGAGTTGAGTGTTGAGATGAATGTATTTACCTCCCAAACAATATAAGGACTTTAGACTTTTAACACTGATATGCCTTTTCACATTTTCTCTGATAATGTTTTCTAGTATTTTTGTTCTACCTTGTTTTTAACCCACCCACTTAGTCTCCTTTGTCTTGTATTTTTGCTGTTGTTGTTGTTAAACTTTTTTTTTTGTTTATAATTTATTTATTTTTGGCTAGGTTGGGTCTTTGTTGCTGTGCCCGGGCTTTCTCTAGTTGTGGCGAGCAGGGGCTACTCTTTGTTGCTGTGTGCAGGCTTCTCATTGTGGTGGCTTCTCTTCTTGCAGAGCATAGGCTCTAGGCATGCAGGCTTCAGTAGTTGTGGCTTGCAGGCTCAGTAGTTGTGGCTTGTGGGCTCTAGAGCACAGGCTCAGTAGTTGTGGCAACAGGCTTAGTTGCTCTGTGGCATGTGGGATCTTCCCAGACCAGGGCTCGAACCCATGTCCCTTGCATTGGCAGTTGGATTCTTAACCACTTCACTGTCTTGTACTTTTTAAGTAAATACTAATTTGAATTTATCAGCATGTTTGCCAGTTTCTTTCCCCTCAGTTGCTTCTCTTTAAAAAAAAGTTGTAAATTGAATAGTGTACATATGTAAACAATAAATATATGAAACCACAACACAAGTTTCATCAAATAATACTTGTCCTTATTGCCTGAGATGCACTCTGGCATTTTCTATTCTGTGCTATTATTGCTTCTTGCATCCACTTCTTCGAGGATTGTTCTCTTCTTCCTTCCTTTATTAGTTCTTTCAACTAGAGTCCGTTAGTAGCAAATTCTCCCAGTCTTTGAAAATAGTTTTAGTTTTACTACAATTTGTGAGTGATGGCTTATAGCCAAGTACAGAATTCTAGGTTGATGCTTATTTTACCTCAGCATTTTAAAGATATTATTCCATTTTCCACTGACATCTCTAATTGCTGAGTTTATAATACCGATGCGCTGTCTGTCTAATTGCTGGGTTTTTTTAATCTCTGATTCCTTTTAAGATTTTCCTCTTTATGTTTGGTTTTTTTTGCATTTTTGATACATTTTGTCTAGGTGTATATTTCTTTTTATTTATACTATATGGGAGTAGGAATGATTCTTTTATCTTTTTAATAGATCCTTATTGGAGTATAATTGCTTCACAGTACTGTGTTAGTTTCTGTTGTACACCAAAGCGAATCAGCCATATGCATACATATGTCCCCATATCCCCTCACTCTTGAACCTCCCTTGCATCCTCCCTATCCCACCCCTCTAGGTCATTGCAAAGCACCGAGCTGATCTCCCTGTGCTATGCTGCTGCTTCCCACTAGCTAACTATTTTACATTCGGTAGTGTATATATGTCGATGCTACTCTCACTTTGCCCAACTCCCCCCACCCACCATGTGTCCTCAAGTCCATTCTCTATGTCTACATCTTTATTCCTGCCCTGAAACTAGGTTCATCAGTACCATTTTTTTTTTAGATTCCATATATATATGCATTAAAATACGGTATTTGTTTTTCTCTTTCTGACATACTTCACTTTGTATGACAGACTCTAGGTCCATCCACCTTACTACAAATAACTCAATTTTGTTTCTGTTTATGGCTGAATAATGTTCCATTGTATATATGTGCCACATCTTCTTTATCCATTCATCTGTGGATGGACCTTTAGGTTGGTTCCATGTCCTAGCTATTGTGAATAGTGCTGCATTGAACATTGTGGTACATGTCTCTTTTTTAATTATGGTATTTTCAAGGTATATGCCCAGTAGTGAGATTGCTGGGTCATATGGTAGTTCTATTTTTAGTTTTTTAAGGACCCTCCATACTGTTTTCCATAGTGGTTGTATCAATTTACATTCCCACCAACAGTGCAGGAGGGTTCCCTTTTCACCACACCCTTTCCAGCATTTATTGTTTCTAGACTTTTTGATAATAGCCATTCTGACAGGCATGAGGTGATACCTCATTGTAGTTTTGATTTGCATTTCTCTAATAATTAATGATGTTGAGAATCTTTCCATGTGCCTCTTGGCTATCTCTATGTCTTTCTTGGTGAAATGTCTATTTAGGTCTTTTGCCCATTTTTTATTTAGATTGTTTCTTTTTTTGGTATTGATCTCCATGAGCTGTTTGTATATTTTGGAGATTAATCCTTTTTCTGTTGTTTCATTTGCAAATATTTTCTCCCATTCTGAGGGTTGTTTTTTGTCTTGTTTATGGTTTCCTTTGCTGTGCAAAAGCTTTTAAGCTTAATTAGGTCCCATTTGTTTTTTATTTTGTTTGTTTTTATTTCTGTTACTCTAAGAGGTGGGTCAAAAAAATCATGCTGTGGTTTATGTCAAAGAGTGTTTTTCCTATGTTTTCCTCTAAGAGTTTTATAGTGTCTGGTCTTACATTTAGATCTTTAATCCATTTGGAGTTTATTGTGTATGGTGTTAGGGAGTATTCTAATATCATTCTTTTACATGTAGCTGTCCAGTTTTCCCAGTGCCACTTATTGAAGAGGCTGACCTTTCTCCATTGTATTTTCTTGCCTCCGTTGTCGTAAATTAGGTGACCATATGTGCATTGGTTTATCTCTGGGCATTCTATCCTGTACCATTGATCTGTATTTCTTTTTTTGTGCCAGTACCATACTGTCTTGATTACTGTAGCTTTGTGGTATAGTTTGAAGTCAGGGAGCCTGATTCCTCCAACTCCATTTTTCTTTCTCAAGATTGCTTTGACTATTTGGGGTCTTTTGTGTTTCCATACGAATTGTAAAATTTTTTGTTCTATTTCTGTGAAGAATGCCATTGGCAGTTTGATAGGGATTGCATTGAATCTGTAGATTTCTTTAGGTAGTATAGTCATTTTCACAATATTGATTCTTCCAATTCAAGAACATGGTATATCCCTCCATCTATTTATTTCGTCTTTGATTTCTTTCATCAGTGTTCCATAGTTTTCTGAGTACAAGTCTTTCACCTCCTTAGGCAGGTTTATTCCTAGATATTTCATTCTTTTTGATGTGATAGTAAATGTGATTGTTTCCTTAATTTCTCTTTCTGATTTTTCGTTGTTGGTGTATAGGAATGCCAGAGATTTCTGTGCATTAATGTTGTATCCTGCAACCTTACCAAATTCATTGATTAGTTCTAGTAGTTTTCTGGTGGCATCTTTAGGATTTTCTGTGTGTAGTATCACGTCATCCACAAACAATGACAGTTTTACTTCTTTTCCAATTAGTATTCCCCTTATTTCTTTTTCTTCTCTGATTGCCGTAGCTAGGACTTCCAAAACTATATTGAAAAAAAGTGGTGAGAGGGGAAATCCTTGTTTTGTTCCTGATCTTAGTGGAAATGCCTTCAGTTTTTCACCATTGAGTATGATGTTTGCTGTGGGTTTGTCATATATGGCCTTTATTATGTTGAGGTAGGTTCCCCCAGTGCCCACTTTCTGGAGAGTTTTTATCATAAATGGGTGTTGAATTTTGTCAAAAGCTTTTTCTGCATCTATTGAGATGATCTTATGGTTTTTATTCCTTAATTTGTTAATGTGGTGTTATCACATTGATTGACTTGCATATATTGCAGAATCCTTATATCCCTGGGATAAATCCCACTTGATCATGGTGTATGATCCTTTTAATGTGCTGTTGGATTCTGTTTACTAGTGTTTTGTTCAGGATTTTTGCATCTATGTTCATCAGTGGTATTGGTCTATAATTTTCTTATTTTGTGATATCTTTTTCTGGTTTTGGTATCAGGGTGTTGGTGGCTTCATAGAATGAATTTGGGAGTGTTTCTTCCTCTGCAATTTTTTGCAAGAGTTTGAGAAGGATTGGTGTTAACTCTTCTGTAAATGTTTGATAGAATTTGCCTGTGAAGCCATCTGGTCCTGGACTTTTGTTTGTTGGAAGATTTTAAATTACGGTTTCAATTTTATTACTTATGATAGGTCCATTTATATTTTCTAATTCTTCCTGGTTCAGCCTTGGAAAATTGTAGCTTTCCAAGAATTTGTCCATTTCTTCATGATTGTCCATTTTATTGACATACAGTTGTTTTTGGTAGTCTCTTATATTCCTTTGTATTTCTGAGGTGTCTGTTGTGATTTCTCCTTTTTAATTTCTAATTTTATCCATTTGCGTCCTCTCCCTTTTTTTCTTGATGAGTCTGGATAAGGGTTTATCAATTTTGTTTATCTTCTCAGAGAAGCAGCTTTTAGTTTTATTGATCTTTACTGTTGTTTTCTTTGTTTCTGTTTCATTTATTTCTGCTCTGATTTTTATGATTTCTTTCCTTCTACTGACTTTGGGTTTTCTTTGTTCTTCTTTCTCTAGTTGTTTCAAGTGTAGGGTTAGATTGTTCATTTGAGATTCTTCTTGTTTCTTGAGGTGAGATTGAATTGCTATAAACTTCCCTCTTGGAACTGCTTTTGTTGCCTTCCATTGGTTTTTGGATCATCATGTTTTCATTGTCATTTGTTTCTATGCACTTTTTAATTTCTTCATTGTTTTCTTCAGTGATTTCTTGGTTATTTAGTAGTGTGCTCTTTAGGCTCCATATATTTGTGTTTTTTACAGTTTTTTTTCCTGTAATTCATTTGCAATATCATAGCGTTGTGGTCAGAAAAGATGCTTGATATGATTTCAATTTTCTTAAATTTACCAACGCTTGATTTGTGACCCAAGGTGTGATCTGTCTTGGAGAATGTTCCATGTGCACTTGAGAAGAAAGTGTATTCTGCCACTTTGGGGTAGAATGTTCTATAAATATCAATTAAATCTATCTGGTCTTTTGTGTCACTTAAAGCTTGTGTCTCCTTATTTATTTTTTTTTGGGTGATCTGTCCATTGGTTTAAGTGGTGTGTTATGGTTTAAGTGGTGTGTTAAAGTCCCCTTCTATTATTGTGTTACTGTCAATTTTTCCTTTCATGGTTGTTAGCATTTGCCTTATGTAGTGAGGTGCTCCTATTTTGGGTACCTAAACATTTATAATTGTTATATCTTCTTGGATTGATCCTTTTGATCATTATGTAGTGTTCTTCTTTGTCTCTTGTAATAGTCTTTATTTTAAAGTCTATTTTATTGGATACGAGTATTGCTACTCCAGCTTTATTTTGATTTCCATTTGTATGGCATATCTTTTCCATCCCTTCACCTCAGTCCATAGGTGTCCCTAGGTCTGAAGTGGGTCTCTTGTAGACAGCATATATATGGGTTTTGTTTTTGTATCCATTCAGCCAGTCTGTGTCTTTTGGCTGAGGCATTTAATCCATTTACATTCAAGGTTATTATCCATATGTATCTTCCTGTTACCTTTTTCTTAATTGTTTTGGGTTTGTTTTTGTGGGTCTTTTTCTTCTCTTGTGTTTCCTGCCTGGAGAAGTTTCTTAAGCATTTGTTGTAAAGCTGGTTTTGTGGTGCCGAATTCTCTTAGCTTTTGCTTGTCTGAAAAGGTTTTGATTTCTCCCTCAAATCTGAATGAGACCCTTAATGTGTAGAGTAATCTTGGTTGCAGGTTTTTGTCTTTTGTCACGTTAAGTATATTCTGCCACTCCCTTCTGGCCTGCAGAGTTTCTGCTGAAAAATCAGCTGATAACTTTATAGGGATTCCTTTATATTTTATTTTTTGTTTTTCCCTTGCTGCTTTTAATACATTTTCTTTGAATTTAATTTTTGTTAGTTTGCGTAATGTGTGTCTTGTTGTGTTTTTCCTAGGGTTAATCCTGTATGGGACTCTCTGGGCTTCCTGGACTTGGGTGACTATTTCCTTTCCCATGTTAGGGAAGTTTTTGACCATAATCTCTTCAGATATTTTCTCAGACCCTTTCTTTTTCTCTTCTTCTTCTGGGACCCCTATAATTAGAATGTGGGTACGTTTAGTGTTGTCCCAGAGGTCTCTGAGGGTGTCTTCAATTATTTTCATTTTTTTTTCTTTATTCTGCTCCTCGGCAGTTATTTCTACCATTTTGTCTTCCAGCTCACTTATTCGTTCTTCTGCCTCAGTTTTTCTTTTATTGATTCCTTCTAATATGTTTTTCATTTCAGTTATTATGTTGTTCATCTCTGTTTGTTCTTTAGATCTCCTAAATCTCTGTTAAACATTTCTTGTATTTTCTCAATCCGTGCCTCCATTCTACTTCCAGATTCTGGATCATCTTTACTATCATTACTCTGAATTCTTTTACAGGTAGATTGCCTATTTCCTCTTCATTTATTTGGTGTTGTAGGTTTTTACCTTGCTCCTTCATCTGTGACATATTTTTTTGCCATCTCATTTTTTTTTAATAAGTGGGATTATATTCCTGTCTTACTGGTTGTTTGGCCTGAGGCTTCCAACACTGGAGTTTATAGGCTGTTGGGTAGAGCTGGGTGTTGGTGCTGAGATGAGGACCTCCGTGAGACTTCACTCCAATGAATATTTCCTGGGGTCTGAGGTTATCTGTTAGTCCAGTGGTTCCGACACAGAGCTCCCACCGCAGGAGCTTCAGCCTGACCTCCCGCTCATGAACCAAGATCCCACAAGCCATATGTGGTGGCAAAAAAAAAAAAAGAGAGAACAATAACAAAGTAAAAAATAAAATTAGACTAGGAAACTAACAGATATGTTAGAAAGAATATAAAAATAAAAATACAGTTGAATCAACAACCAGAAGGTACAACAGTACCACAATAGTAAAAAAGAGAAGGAGGGAAAAGAGGGGGGAAAAAAAAAAAAAACCAGGGAAAAGGCCTTGGTGGGTCCTAAGCAAGGGTGAGGTTTGGGTGGTGGGCGGGGCCAATGCTCAGGACCCACAGGGCTGGAAAAGGCCCTGGGGGCTGTGAGGGGGGTGGGGCTTAGGCTCCAGGAACAGAAAGGGCCCAGATGTGCCTCCCACCCCTGTTCTCAGAGGGTGGGGGACCTCACCTGGGAGCCCAGCAGGTTTCCTGGCCTCAAGTGGGTGGGGCAAATGCCCTCCTCTCCTCTCCTGCTCCTCTGGTCCTGGAGGGCCTCTCCCACCTGCCTCTCCTGATCTCCCCAGGTCTCCCTCCTATGCCCCCAGGACCCACGCCGCCTGAAGGGGGCTTTGGAAGACAGGGGACCAGCCTGGGAGGAATCATTCTTTAATTTGCCGATTTAACACTGGGAATTTTTCATCTGGTTTCTTTTGGAGTATTGCTTCCTCCCCATTCTTTCTGTTCTGTTTTCTAAAACACTTGTTAGAGATATGTTGGAACTTCTCAGTCTATTTCTTGTCTTTTAATCACTTCTTCATTTCCACTTTTTTATCTCTCAATGATGTGCTCAGGATGTTTCCTCAGATCTCTCTTAGTTTACAAATTCTCTCTTCTGCTGTGTCTTCTTTGCTGTAGGATTTTAATTTTGGTGACTACATTCTTCATGTCTAGAAGTTTTGTTTCTTTTTCAAATCTATCTGTTCTTTGGATGTACTCTGTCCTGTTCTTTTATTGTGGTTTCTATACCTTCTTTCATCAGTTTAATTATTTTAGTAATATTTTATGTCTGTATACTATTTTTTGTCTACATACTGTCCTCAGGGTTGCTTGTTTCTTTGTGTGAGTTTTAATTTTTTATCATGAGCTTATTTTGCAGTGGGTGGTTCTGCTAGGTTGTATATGTTTTTCTTTGGAGTGGTTTTATATTTACTTCTTGCTGTTACTGAAGTAGAAAAAAATGGGGATAAGTTTTTATATATATATTTTTGGCTTGGAGTTGCTGTACTACATAGATAGTATAAATTCATATCCCACATTTGCCTGTAGCAAAACAGGGGTTTCTGTTTCTCAGAGTTGACTTTTATTTTTCTCCCGTCCACTATCCACGGAGATAGAAAACTTCTTTGCTGCTTTTTTGTTGTTGTTGTTGTTGTTGTGGTACGCGGGCCTCTCACTGTTGTGGCCTCTCCCATTGTGGAGCACAGGCTCTGGACGTGCAGGCTTAGCGGCCATGGCTCACGGGCCCAGCCGCTCCGCGGCATGTGGGATCTTCCCAGACTGGGGAACGAACCCGTGTCCCCTACATCGGCAGGCAGACTCTCAACCACTGCGCCACCAGGGAAGCCCTCTTTGCTGCTTTTTTAGGGCAGAGTTTTTCTTATCTGCATTAAAAAAAATTTTTATTTGTTTTTGGCTGCATTGGGTCTTTGTTGATGCGTGTGGGTTTTTCTCTAGTTGCGGAGAGCGGGAGCCACTCTTCATTGTGGTGTGCGGGATTCTCATTGCAGTGGCTTCTCTTGTTGTGGAGCACGGGCTCTAGGCGCACAGGCTTCAGTAGTTGTGGCTCTCAGACTCCAGAGCGCAGGTTCAGTAGTTATGGTGCACGGGCTTAGTTGCCGCATGGCATGTGGGATCTTCCCAGACCAGGGTTTGAACCCACGTCCCCGGTGTTGGAAGGCGGATTCTTAACCACTGCGCCACCAGGGAAGCTCTCTTATCCGCATTTTATGGACAGAACTGTCCTTCAGCACTCTGAGCCATAGGAAGGTAGCTCAGTTCCCCTCACTGCAGTCTGCAGAAACCATGTCTCCTGTTCCTCCGTGGACTATGCCAGCATCATTGTCCATTTATTGCCCAACTTTGAATTCCTTTTGCTTTTATGGCACCAGAAGATTTCTTTATTTACAGGTCTTGGTTGTGTATTAATCTGTTTTGTTTTTTAATTTAGCATTTCTTCTTTGTTTTATAACAGGGCATGGGCCTATCCACTGTAGCTCAATCTGATGTGTTTTCTGAAGTTGATAGTAACTTTAATAGTTTTTTTTTTAACCATGAGGGTGTTTAAATTTTAAACATTGTATTAAATCATTTTATTATGGGGTAAATAGAAAGCTATCAGAATAATATGTTGTAAACTTCTAATGTGTCTGTTGCCATGTGGAAGTGTTAGCTAGGTGCTATGTCTTTCCCATGTGATTTTTTTCTACTGTTTTCTTTTAATTGTAATATATACTATGGATAGGGCATTTCCTGACTCATATGAATAAAGAAGATCAAAGGAACAACGAACAGATTTCAGTAACTACGGAAACTCATCCTAGTCAGAAAACCTGTGTGTTTCCTTCTGCCGATTCAGCTGTCAGCCTTTCCAGTGACCAGAATTTGACTTCTCCTGGTATCGTTCTTAACTTTTTTCATTCACTCTTATTTTCCAATACTCTTACTGAAGAGTACTTAACTAGGAATATAGTTGTGAAGGATTCGTGAAGCCATTTTGCAATACTTATAAGTTTTGGGGAAGGGATGTTAAAAATTGTGCCATTCACATGAAGAGCTACGTCATCTTGTCACCTTCATAAGATACACTGCAAGCATGTGTCATATCTCTGTGTAACTTATTAATGTTAAACACATAGCAACTGGAGTATTATACCATTATACTGGTATATTATACTATAACACTTTAATATTTGATTTTTATAAAAACTAAGAAATTCCAACTCTGTCAATTATGAGAGTTTTGATTTGAAAACAAAATAATAGCTGTAATTTATTGAGCCTCTGCCATGTGCCAGACATTGTTGTTTTACATGCATTGACCCTGGTGTAAGCCTGACCTGTGACGTAGCTACCATTATTATCCCCAATTTACAGTTGAGGATATTGCACCTTAGACAAGTACAGTGCCACTGTTCATTCCATTTCATTTGGAGCTGGCAATTCAAAATGCTATTCCTTGATCCTAACAAGTACTTTGTGTCATATAATAGCAGGGCATACTAAATATCACAGTTGGACCACTAACAGTGGCTTTAAATATTTTTTTTGCCCTCAGATATTTATGGTCAATAATGATGATTCTACTGAATGTTTACAGTATGTTTTATTACCATTGTTAACTTAATATAATCAGTTAAGAAATGCTATTTTTAAATGACATTACTGTTATTTAAACAAAAGCTATTAACAAGCTGGTTTAAACTTTGTAATTTTTTTCTCTAAGTACTTTCTAGATTCTGTTTGTATTTCAGTCATCATCACATGGGGATAATCATTTTTACTTCATAGAGTTGTTGAGAAGATTAAGTACTATATAGAGAGCAGTTAACTGAGAATCTGTTTGATTTCTGTAGGTTCTTGGTTACCAGTATCTTTCCTTTTCCCTCTTATGGGTGGGGGGAGAATTGAGAAATGAGGTTAAAGAGGCTTTAGTGGGTTCTAGCTGTATCTGAGAAGTCTGAACTCCATTTTGTACTTGGGAATCATTGGTAAATTCCGAGCAGTGGAGGTTAGGAGGAAGACTAGGATGGAGGCCTAGGTCAGTTAGTGAACTGTTAAATTAATCTGACCTGTGCAGTGATGAGGGCCTGGGCAGTGTTGTGGGAAAGGAGAAGAAACAAGAGACATTCTGAATAGGCAGCTGATGATACTCACTGACTAAGTGGTTGGAAAGGAAGGAGAACGTGAATGGCTGGTTAGCATTGTCAGACTAAGAGCAAGGATATCACCAGGTCTTCACGTCAAACTCTAGAGCACCTTCGGACTACAGGTAGCATTTAAGGTGATGCAGGGCCATGTCATATTTAGGATCTAGTTTTTGATAAGGAAGTAGAGCTTGCTGAGAGCTTTAGGCTTAAAAAAGAGATGTAAGAGCCCTTTACCTAATTATATAGTTAAGACTTAGAGAGTGCATCAGTTTTCTGCAAGAAAGTTGGAAAAAGGAGAAAAACTGAGGACCAACCTGTGAAATGCCACCCATTAGAGAGCAAGGGGAGCCCCTGCCTTTAGTGAGGGAAATGGATGAGCAGACTCTGGTAAAGGGATTTTCAAGAAAAAGTGAGTGGCTAACAGTTTCACATGCCACCAGAAAGTAAAAAATGAAGACTGAGGTTTTTTTAAGGACTTGAGGACTTTCAGTGTAATATCAAGGGTAGAAGAAGCCAGGTTGGGGATGAAGACAGGCTTAAGAAGCTGTAAGTATAGGCAACTTAAGAATTTTGACAGTAAAAAGAAATGAGAAAAATGAAGATAGAAATGAGATAAATGAAATGAAGTCAAAGATCATTTCGAGTTGGGGATATATATAAACTCTTATGTTTAAAGGCAGGAGGAAAGAAAGTACTAGGAAAAGAGAAATTGAGAGTACCAGGTTAAGGCGATGATTCATTCAGGATTGTAATAGCTTCTTAAACTCTAAGGCAAGAGGAAAAAAACAAGGAGAAGTGTCAATAAATGTCATAACACATGTCAAATGGATAAATAAAAATGTTTTTTCTCTAGTATTCAATGTTTAATTATAAATTTTAAAAGAAACCTAATTAGTATTCTTTTAGAAGTGCAGAATTTAGATGCCCTAAATGGGTGTTTTCTTCTCCAAGGTTGGCTTCTTGGAAAGATGTACAGTCATTCCTTCACTTCTAGTGCTCACAAAGAGCTCAAATTTACTCTTTTGCAATTGACTTTCACTTCTTAGCAAATTCTTCTGAGTGTCCTTATCCATGCCAAATAATTGAGTCACTGAGAATGGATTTAATTTTTGTTAACAGCTGTAAGTTATTCAGAGGTGTTTCTGATAAGTGAAGTAGATGATCAGGCTGAGTGTCACTGTTTGGAATTTTTTTAAAAAAGGAATTGTGACTGTCAAGGAATGAAGCTGCTCCATTGTGTTTAGTAAATTGTGAAGCCTGTCCCAAAGAAAAAGTTCCAAAAATGGTTTGAAAATGAAGGATAGAACCTTCCTATGTAACTACTTTTTTTTTTTTTTTTTGCGGTACGCGGGCCTCTCACTGTTGTGGCCTCTCCCGTTGCGGAGCACAGGCTCCAGACGCACAGGCCCAGCGGCCATGGCTCACGGGCCCAGCCGCTCCGCGGCATGTGGGATCTTCCCGGACCGGGGCACAAACCCGTGTCCCCTGCATCGGCAGGTGGGCTCTCAACCACTGCGCCACCAGGGAAGCCCTGTAACTACTTTTAAAAGTAGTTATTTGAATATAACACTTCTCTGCCTTTTGATGAAAGGAATCCATTTCATTTCTTAGTCAGATCTTTTATATCTCGTTAGCCTATATGTACATATGTACACCATTATCGGATAACTTGCAAATGACCAGACTCTGAGAGCAAAGATAATGTAAAATTCTTGATTTGAGGATTAACAAACAAAATAACATGTGCTTAAGAAAGCAAAGTTGTTTTAATATTAAAAACATAAGCATGGATGATATAATAAAGGACATGATGAACATGGGCCTTAAACCAAAAAAAAAAAAAAAAAAAAATGTAGATGTTCTAAGTCTTAGAGGCAGGGTGTATTTATCTTAGGATAAGAAAATCTTAACAAGGAAGTGTTTTTTTTTTTTTTTTTTTTTTTTTTTTTGCGTTACGCAGGCCTCTCACTGTTGTGGCCTCTCCCTCTGCGGAGCAACAGGCTCTGGACACGCAGGCTCAGCGGCCATGGCTTACAGGCCCAGCTGCTCTGCGGCATGTGGGATCTTCCCGGACTGGGGCACGAACCCACGTCCCCTGCATCGGCAGGTGGACTCTCAACCACTGCGCCACCAGGGAAGCCCCAAGGAAGTGTTTTTGACAAGAGGTGTCAGGACACTTTTCCCTGTATTAACTCAATTCTCTTTGAGGGTTAAACATACAGAAAATTGAGTAGACCAAGTGTTTTGCTTTAAAGGCATGTTGTTAATATTGGACAAGGTTTAAAAATTATTCTTTGGGGCATATTCTTCCAAGTAAAGGCTCTTGGAGTTAAATTAGATATTTTCCCAAAAGTATTCCTTTTAGATCATCAGAAGTTTTTGGTTTTTGTTTTTTTTAGTAAATCTCACTCCAGTATTCTAAACTGTGTATGAAGCAAAGAAAGATTGTACCTCCTAAAATGTATTATTCAGAGTACTCTGGATAGAAAAGTAATAATTTAAAAATGTGGACAGGGGCCTCCCTGGTGGCGCAGTGGTTGAGAGTCCGCCTGCCGATGCAGGGGACATGGGTTCGTGCCCCAGTCCGGGAAGATCCCACATGCTGCGGAGCTAGTCCCGTGAGCCATGGCTGCTGAGCCTTCGCGTCTGGAGCCTGTGCTCCGCAATGAGAGAGGCCCGCGTACTGCAAAAAAAAAAAAGGGGACAATATTCACTACCAAATGGAGGTTTAAAAATATTTCAGTTTCTGTATATATAATTTCTAGATCAGGTTAATAATCGAAAATAGAAAAAATAACTGACCTGAAATTTTTATTAATAGTAATGTTTCTTTTTTTTAAGGTGTGAATAACAGTGATGAATTATTTGAGAGGTAAATATCTTAAGAATTAATTCACAGTTTTACTTAAAGTTAGGTATAAATTATGTGTTCTGGAAATTTTGTTGTTCATATGTATGTAAACTTCTACACTACATATTTTATGTGGATTAAAGGAATGTAATTCCCATTGGGAATGGGGTGTTTTAAGATAGCAGTCCCCAACCTTTTTGGCATCAGGGACCAGTTTCTTGGAAGACAGTTTTTCCACAGACGTCAGGGCTGGGGGATGGGTATTGTTCAGGTAGTAATGCGAGCAGTGGGAAGCAGCAGGTGAAGCTTCTCGCTCACCCACCACTCACTTCCTGCTGTGTGGCCCTGTTCCTAACAGGCCACGGACTGGTAGCAGTGTAGTGGCCCTGGGGTGGGGCCTCTGGTTTTAAGAAACTGAGGATTATTATATTGTGTCCCTTACTGTTCAGCATAGGTAATTAGAATACAGTAGCTTACATTTGCTACATTTTCTTTTACTACTTATGTATTAAATTTCAATAGGCAGGACAGGTTGTTCTAGTTGTCCCAGTTGTGCCCTAGGCCTTATGTTTGCTCCTTTGAGAGTGCATATGAAGTTATCAATTATTGATGATTAGGCTTTTCCACCGAAGATTACTGGAATTAAAGCAATAGAAGGAAATTAGTTATATGTTTATCATTTTTTGTGTTCCTTTATACTCTTGGAGAGCATAGTTTTACATGTTCATTTTTGCTTAATGTAATTAAGTTGTAGATACTGATTTATATCTCTCATACTGCATTTGGGAATGAAGTGTTTCAGTAGATCCACTCCAGATGAGTGAACTGACTGATATCGCAGACATTATCAATGACCTTATAACAAAAGATGGAGTTTCCAGTGAAGAGCTTGGCTTAACAGAACAACAGGCGAGGAGCATCTCCAGGTAATCATTGAATAATTCATTTTTAACCTGCTTAAAATGTTTATAGTTCAAGAATATTTAAAATTGACCATATTTTATGTGATTTTTTTTACCTCTTTATTGACATATAATTGCTTTACAATGTTGTGTTAGTTTCTGCTGTACAACAAGTGAATCAGCTATACGTATACATATATCCCCATATCCCCTCCCTCTTGAGCTTCCCTCCCACCCTCCCTATCCCACCTGTCTAGGTGGTCACAAAGCATCGAGCTGATCTCCCTGTTCTATGCAGCAGCTTCCCACTAGCTATCTGTTTTACGTGTGGTAGCATGTATATGTCAGTGTTACTCTCTCACTTCATCCCAGCTTCTCCTTCCCCAACTGTGTCCTCAAGTCCATTCTCTACATCTGTATCTTTATTCCTGCCCTGCCACTTGGTTCATCAGTACCGCTTTCTTAGATTCCATATATATGCGTTAGCATACGGTTCATTTTTCTTTTTCTGACTTACTTCACTCTGTATGACAGACTCTAGGTCCATCCACCTCACTACAGATAACTCAGTTTTGTTCCTTTTTATGGCTGAGTAATATTCCATTGTATATATGTGCCACATCTTCTTTATCCATTTATCTGTCGATGGACACTTAGGTTGCTTCCATGTCCTGGCTATTGTAAATAGAGCTGCAATGAACATTGTGGTCCGTGACTCTTTTTGAATTATGGTTCTCTCAGGGTATATGCCCAGTAGTGGGACTGCTGGGTCATAGGGTAGTTCTATTTGTAGTTTTTAAAGGAACCTCTGTACTGTTCTCCATGGTGGCTGTATGAATTTACACTCCCACTAACAGTGCAGGAGGGTTCCCTTTTCTCCACACCCTCTTCAGAATTTATTGTTTTAGATTTTTTGATGATGGCCATTCTGACTGGTGTGAGGTGATACCTCACTGTGGTTTTAATTTGCATTTCTCTAATGATTAGTGATGTTGAGAGCATCTTTTCATGTATTTGTTTGCCATCTGTAAATTTTCTTTGGAGAAATGTCTATTTAGGTTCTCTGACCATCTTTGGATTGGGTTGTTTTTTTAAAATATTGAGCTACATGAGCTGCTGTATATTTTGGAGATTAATCCTTGTCAGCTGATTAGTTTGCAAATATTTTCTCCCATTCTGAGGGTTGTCTTTTCATCTTGTTTATGGTTGCCTTTGCTGTGCAAAAGCTTTTAAGCTTCATTAGGTCCCATTTGTTTATTTTTGTTTTTATTTTCTTTACTCTAGGAGGTGGGTCAATAAGGACCTTGCTGTGATTTATGTCCTAGAGTGTTCTGCCTGTTTTCCTCTAAGAGTTTTATAGTATCTGGCTTTACATTTAGGTCTTTAATCCATTTTGAGTTTATTTTTGTGTATGGTGTTAGGGAATGTTCTAATTTCATTCTTTTCCATGTAGCTGTCCAGTTTTCCCTGCACCGCTTATTGAAAAGGCTGTTTTTTCTCCATGTATATTCTTGCCTCCTTTGTCAAAGATAAGGTGACCATATGTGCATGGGTTTATCTCTGGGCTTTCTATCCTGTTCCATTGATGTGTATTTCTGTTTTTGTGCCAGTACCATATTGTCTTGATTACTGTAGCTTTGTAGTATAGTCTGAAGTCAGGAGCCTGATTCCTCCAGCTCCGTTTTTCTTTCTCAATATTGCTTTGGCTATTTGGGGTCTTTTGTGCTTCCATACTAGCTCTGTGAAAAATGGCATTGGTAATTTGATAGGGATTGCATTGAACCTATAGATTGCTTTGGGCAGTATAGTCATTTTCACAACATTGATTCTTCCAATCCAGGAGCATGGTATATCTCTCCATCTGTTAATGTCATCTTTGATTTTTTTCATCAGTGTTTTATAGTTTTCTGAGTACAGGTCTTTTGCCTCCTTAGGTAGGTTTATTCCAAGGTATTTTATTCTTTTTGTTGTGATGGTAAATGGGATTGTTTCCTTAATTTCTCTTTCTGATCTTTCATTGTTAGTATATAGGAATGCCATAGATTTCTGTGCATTAATGTTGTATCCTGCAACCTTACCAAATTCATTAATTAGTTCCAGTAGTTTTCTGGTGCCATCTTTAGGATTTTCTATGTATAGTATCATGTCGTCTGCAAACAGTGACAGTTTTACTTCTTCTTTTCCACTTGTATTCCTTTTATTTCTTTTTCTTTTCTGATTGCTGTGGCTAGAACTTGCAATAGTATGTTGAATAAGAGTGGTGAGAGTGGACATCCTTGTCTTGTTCCTGATCTTAGTGGAAATGCTTTCAGTTTTTCACCATTGAGAATGATGTTTGCTGTGGGTTTATCGTATATGGCCTGTATTATGTTGAGTTAGGTTCCCCCAGTGCCCACTTTCTGGAAAGTTTTTATCATAAATGGGTGTTGAATTTTGTCAAAAGCTTTTCCTGCATCTACTGAGATGATCATATGGTTTTTATTCTTTAATTTGTTAATATGGTGTATCACATTGATTGTTTTGTGTATATTGCAGAGTCCTTGCATCCCTGGGGTAAATCCCACTTCATCATGGTGTATGATCTTTTTAATCTGTTGGTGGATTCTGTTTGCTAGTATTTTGTTGAGGATTTTTTTGCATCTTTGTTCATCAGTGATATTGGTCTCTAATTTTCTTTTTTTGTGATCTTTGTCTGGTTTTGGTATCAGGGTGATGGTGGCCCCATAGAACAAGTTTGGGAGTGTTCCTTTCTCTGCAGTTTTTTGCAAGAGTTTGAGAAGGATAGGTGTTAAAACTCTTTTCTAAATGTTTGATAGAATTCTCCTGTGAAGCTGTCTCTTCCTGGACTTTTGTTTGCTGGAAGATTTTTAATTACAGTTTCAATTTCATTACCTGGTTGAGCCATCTTCCTGGTTCAATCTGGGAAAGTTATACCTTTCCAAGAATTTTTCCATTTCTTCCAGGTTGTCCATTCTGTTGGCATACAGTTGCTTGTAGTAGTCCCTTATGATCCTTTGTATTTCTGCAGTGTCAGTTGTAATCTCTCCTTTTTCATTTCTAGTTTTATTGATTTGAGTCCTCTCCCTTTTTTTCTTGATGAGTCTGGCTAAAGGTTTATAAATTTTGTTTATCTTCTCTAAGAACCAACTTTTAGTTTTATTGATCTTTGCTATTGTTTTCTTTGTTTCTATTTCTTTTATTTCTGCTCTGATATTTATGATTTCTTTCCTTCTACTAACTTTGGATTTTCTTTGTTCTTCTTTTTCTAGTTGCTTTAGGTGTAAGGTTAGATTGTTTATTTGAGGTTTTTTTTGTTTTTTGAGGTGAGCTTGAATTGCTATAAACTTCCCTCTTAGAACTGCTTTTGCTGCATCCATAGGTTTTGGATCATTGTGTTTTCATTGTCATTTGTTTCTAGGTACTTTTAAATTTTTTTGATTTCTTCAGTGATCTCTTGGTTATTTAGCAGTGCAATGTTTATCCTCCATGTATTTATGTTTTTTACAGTTTGTTTTTCCTGTATTTGATTTCTAATTGATTTCTAATTTTTTGATTTTTTAAGAAACGAATTCAAAGCTTAAAATAGATTTTTTCCTTTGTAAATACAATTTGTGATATGTATGTCATTCCTGCCCCTCCTCCAATATATAGACTGGTTTATTTAACTAATACAGCACATCTATATCCTTTGAGTTTTCCCAAGGTCTCATCATCCTGAGTACAACATAGATTTAATCCTGTTTCTTCTTAGAAGGATTAATGATTTATTTCATAGTACTTTACCCTAAATATGAACCCTTAGAATACATTTTAAATAGCTTTTCCTTGGAACATTAGGTTAAAATGTTTTTCCTTGTAGCCTTTCCTGGGCCCAGAACTCGTTCCTGATAGAATAAAGGCTGCCTCTTCTACTAATGCTTCTTTGGAATACATACGCCTTTTGGCTTATTGATTCATTGGGGGCTGGTTGGGTAGGGTACCCTCTGCCTGGCATGTACAAAGAGTCCAGTCTCTCAGAGGAAAGCAGATGTTCAGTATCAGCCACATCGTCTGTATCCATGACCCATCTTCCAATTAGCATGGTGTCTTCTTCGCATATTTGGTGATGAGTCTGCCCCAAATCCCCATCTACAGCACCTGTTCTTTTTGGCCACTCTCAGTACTCTTTGTGTAGAAGCCAAGATGGGATTAGATGTACAAAAGATTTACTGAGAGAAATGCCTGTGAAGGGAAAAATCAGAAGTGGGGTGAGGCATCAGACCCCAAAGCAGTTCTGACCCCTGCCTGTGAAGGAGAGAGGGTTGGGTAAGCAATCCTAGAGTATAGTATAGCTCTAAGCGTGTTTCAGCTGGGTCAGTGGTGAGACATCATGCCAAAATCGCCCATCAGAGGAGTCCTGTCTCTGTAGATTGGGGCCAGCCACAACATCCCTGCCATGCTTGGTTGTTAGCTCGGGTCGGCCCTTGGGAGGTGCGGCCTGGGCACGAACGTGAGGCCAGATCCAGAGAAGCATCAGTTTAGAAGTCATCTCTGTAGTATGTTTTGGAAGTGATTGAAATAGTCCAGAAATAGATTATAAGTGAAGAAATCCAAACCAGAACCTTTAAAGACGTTAATATCTCATGGTGAGCAGAGAAGAAAGGCACCAATTTAAGAGGCTGCATCGTGTTTTGAGAGTTAGAGAAAGACCCAGGTAAGAGAGAGTTTAAAGCAGGAAGGAGAAGCCAGTTGTACCAAATTTATAGAGAAGTGCAGTAAGATGAAGACTGAAGAGTCTGTCAGTGACCTGAGATCATTGTCAGTGGATTTCAAGGGACAGGTTGTAGCAAGTTGATTAGACATCATGAGTGTATGACTCTTCAAGATGGGGCAGAATCTGTCCAAAGAAGCAGTATTTAGTTGTGATACTTTTTATCTCCATAACAAATTTAACATCAAGTGATGCCCTGCTGGTTAAATTTCTTAGGATTCAGCATTCCTCTGGTAGACGTCCACAAAGAACTGAGAAGGAGAGAAAAGAGATTCAAGTCTGGATGAAAAGAAAACGAAAAGAAAGAATGGCAGAGTATTTAAATCAGCTAGCAGAAAAGAGAAGGCAAGAACATCATCCTTTCTGCCCCAGGAGCAACCCAGTAAGTCTGCAGCATCACGGGTAATGGAATTATCACAGAATATGTGTAATTTTTTTTCCTGGCAAGTATTCAAGAAAAGGATTAACATAATTTGGATGCATTTTTTTGTTTGATAGAAAAGTCGGCATTTTACTTAAGTCTGGGAAAGTTAAGAAATTACCGTAACAAAATGTAGCAGGGAATTCTACAAACCATGTTCTGTTGAACTATCTTAGACTATTTTTTCTCCCGAGGCTAATTATGGCTCTAGCATTTTATTTTTTTTTTTATTAATTAATTAATTTATTTGGCTGTGCCAGGTCTTAGTTGTGGCATGCGGGCTCTTAGTTGCTGTGTGTGGGATAGAATTCCCTGAGCAGGGATTGAACCCGGGCCCTCTACATTGGGAGCACAGAGTCTTAACCACTGGACAGCCAGGGAAATCCTATGGCTCTAGCATTTTAACCAAATGAAGAGGTTGAGAGGTTGGGTGACCAGCTGGAGTCACTCCCTTAATTTTCAGTGAAAATCAGTGGCAGTTGAACAACTATGTGTGTAGTAAAGCTATTTTAAAAATCAATTTTCTCGGGCTTCCCCGGTGGCGCAGTGGTTGAGAGTCTGCCTGCCAATGCAGGGGACACGGGTTCGTGCCCCGGTCCAGGAAGATCCCACATGCCGCAGAGCAGCTGGGCCCGTGAGCCATGACCGCTGAGCCTGCGTGTCCAGAGCCTGGGCTCTGTGACGGGAGAGGCCACAACAGTGAGAGGCCTGCGTACCGCAAAAAAAAAAAAAAAAAATCAATTTTCTCTCCGTAAGTTATGTATAAAAATATGTATTAAAGTATGGTCTAGTTATGAACCAACAGAACAGTGGCACTTCTGTGTGTGTGTTTCAACTGTCCTTTAAACTGTCAACATTCGTTTCCTGAGCCCTGACTATGGACATCACCATGGCCAGGTCAGAAGTGTTTTTCTTCAGAAGGTGAAACAAAGCAATGTTACTTTGATGATTACATAACTGTGAAACTCACATTTAGATTACACTTGGATTATAGTTTATCTTTTACTTTGTCATCTGAAATAAAATATAATAGCACTTCATCTTTTTTCAGCATCATGAGGGGAACATATTCTGTAAGTGAATTTTCCAGATAAGGTTGTCACATTTCAGCACCAAATGGTGCAAAAGTAGGTGAACTAGTATTTAAAGAGTGTAATTTACTTACCTATGTCTGGAGAGAGCATGCTGATGTTAGATGACATTTTGTTGATAGCTCTGGGGACATGGTAATGACCTTCAGGGCTACTCGAAGACCAGAATCTTACAGTATGTGTGAATATATGTGCTCTTCCACCCCGTGGAGGGCGATTTTGCATATCACCCTCCCTGTCAGCCAAGCAGATTCCCCAGGTGGTCAGAATTGTATCCAAATTTAGAATAACTGAACTCTGAGGGCATTGGAACTGTTTTGTTCATAGACTTTGTGACATCTCCTTCAGTATCACAAATAATTATTTATTTTTAGCTTCTGTTTGGGTAAAGGTATGGAACTAGTGAGGGGTTAATTAAAATTTTCGTTTTCATTTTTATCAGAAATCAATAAGACCTTAAATTTTTTTTTTTTTTTTTTTTTTTTTTTTTTTGCGTTACGCGGGCCTCTCACTGTTGTGGCCTCTCCCATTGTGGAGCACAGGCTCCAGACGCTCAGGCTCAGCAGCCATGGCCCACAGGCCCAGCCGCTCTACAGCATGTTGGATCTTCCCAGACTGGGGCACGAACCCGTGTCCCCTGCATTGGCAGGCGGACTCTCAACCACTGCTCCACCAGGGAAGCCCAAGACCTTAAATTTATTGTTGACTTACTGTATAGGACCTTGAGAAAGTGAATCCACTTCTGTGTGTATGTTTTTATATACACAATTGTATGTGAAAGGACTTAACCTCATTAGTAATTCAACAGTAACTTTTAATGTTCTGGAATAAGACATATATAGCTGATGTTGGCCAGTTTACCCCGTGGTGCATAAGTTTTGAAGAGTTTACAAGTCACAATGAACCCACTATAGTAGGTTTCTGGTAAACATTTTAAAACATTAAAGTGATGGTTTTAAATGTCTGACTCATTTCTGCTTTTATCAACCAAGCTCTTGGTGAGATTAATCATAAGACAGAGTACAAATTATGGGTGTCTCCATCCTTAAAATGTTCCTGTTTTCCATTTTAAATGCAGCTGATAAGGATCTCTCCTTTTGAGAAAATACATTAGTTAACTACTAAAATAGACTTTGCATTCCATTTATTAAATTGGATTTTATTTTAATTACATGATGCTTTAATTTAACGTTTTCATATTTTGTGCTGGGGTAGGAAGCTTCATCAAATATGACATGTTTTGTACTGTTTACTAAATAGCAAAATCATGTTTTAACTTCCTATTAAAATATATTAGTGGAATTTTCATGTTTTCCAAGGGTCATAATGGTTTAATTATTTGAACTACAGTAATGAACTAACTGGTTATTTCTTGTGCAGTTTTACATGACTTCGAGGGAAATCAGGCTGAGACAAAAGATGAAGCACGAAAAAGACAGGTGATTTTGGTGGTTGCACCCTGATCATTCTCTCTCTTGCTTGCTCACTCAAGGCCGTAGATAATGCCTTGGGATTCTGGTTTGCACAGTAGTCCCTTTTTTTGTTGATAAACAGAAAATTATGGGAGCTAACTGCAAGGAAAATAATGAGACTCCAATAGCCTTTTTCGGAATTTGCTTTCAAATATTATTTATTCCATTCAATTTTTATACCTTATTTCTGCTATTCCCCTCCCTCTCCCAATCCCGATATGTATGTGCATTTTGAAAATACCCCAAAGGCCATAACTATACATGCCTTTAATAACACCTCCTAATGGTTTTCAGAAATCTGAAATTTGAATTTGTATTGAAATGCATTGAAGAAAATAAATGCTAGGTGGTCTTTGAACACTATGTTCCCTCTAGAAATATGAACTGAAAGTGACTCTTTTACTAAATGTTTAATTCTTTCTCTAAAGATTGCTACTATCTGACCACTATAGTCGTCGAATCTCACAAACATACAGTCTGATGAATGAACTGTTATCTGAATCAGTACAGCTTCCAGCAACTGCACAGAAACCATTGCCTAACAAACCCAGACCTGCTCAAATTCCCAGAAGGCAATGCTCCCTTTCTCCACGAGGGTAAGACAAGGTTTGGCATGTCATTTGGCAAGATAACGTCAAGCGTGATAAGTGTGAAGCGCTGTTGTGACTCAAGTTCAGTGGACTTGTTCTGAATTAGGATAATAAATTGAAGGTGAAAATGGTGCCATAATTATGAGGGCTTCATTAGTTTTAATCCCCAAGGAAAAAGACAAAAATGGCATTAAATGTGTAATTAAGATATAACAAAGCACCTCTGTATGCCTAGTACAATTTTTATATCCATTCAATCCTGTTTTCTTCTTTTCTGTAGTTTTTGTTAATAATTCCTTCTGTAATTTGCCTCCTAACTGCTCCTGTTTCTCTCCTTAGCTCCATTCTTGTAGAAACAGATAGTCATCACCAGCTTACCACTTCTTCCCACCCAGTTATTGCTGATTCAATTGTAGATACTGTTATATGTTTCTTCTTAAATTAATGACGTGCATTAGGTTTGGATATTAGTTCATTAGGCAAGAATTAATTAAACATAGATACTAAAGAAAAGTACCCAAGTGTAAAGTTTCTTATATATGGCAGACAAACACAAAATTATATTTGTTAATGACCCATAAGGAGGAAATGAATTGCCAGTATAGTGTTGTTAAAAATTACCACCTTTGACAAAATAATTGATTAGGATTGTAAACATAATCACATAACTTAAGAGCCTAGAGGAAATGCTACCCGACACAAAGCTAGACGTAATCAGATTACTTCTGTGTGTGTAATTTGGGGTGTAATCAAAAGAGCAGAGACTCCCCTTGAATATTTACTAGAATAATGCATGGTATTTAATACATAAATAACTGCCAAATGTATAGAGTATTTGAAATGGATAAAGAGATAAAAACAATTTCTTTGGAAAAAAGTGAGTGAAGTTTGAGATATGAGGAGAATTATACACTGAATGCATCACTGAGGTACAAAATGAATGTATTAATTTGAGCTGGAATTTACTGTTTTGAAATATTGTAGTTTATCACTGATAGAAGATTCTAGGAATATAATAACTGTGTAATTTCTACTTTAGAGAGAATCGACATGATCACAATTTTCCAATACATAGACCTGGAAAAGTCAGATATATATCCATCAAACCAAGTTATACCCAAAAGGGGAGACTTTTGGGGCAAACTCAAGGCTCACCTTGGCCATGTGGTAAGACTGAAAACTTTTTTTTTAATCTTGTGTAGTTTGGACCTATTCTTTCTTGTCTCCAAAGTTGTGTTTTCATTAGTAAAAGTTGTAAATCTTAATGAAAAGCAGTTCCCATTTCAACAGAATGCAAGGGATTGATAAAGAGTTAGCAGTACTGGGATTTTGTTCTATTGCTTTGAAATGAGAAGACCCTAGGAATCTTTGGAAACTAATGGTCTTTTTGTAATAGAATTTGAACAGTCAGTTCTGTGTGATGTGACTTATTTGGGAATCTATTTCTTTTGTGTGGCTAAAGATGTAGGCATTTTTACAAATCAAGTTCTGATAGATTTCAGGATGGATATATCATAGAGTAAGAATAGAACAGGCACAGGTTGAAATAGTATCGTTTTTACCCTTTTTGAATATCCTTTTCCACATTTGAAGATATAGTATCTGTTATTTATTACTAGCCTTCCTTTAGTTCATTTTGCCATATTTGGGTTTTGATTACTAAAGTAAAACATACTTATTTGTTTAAAAATGTATAATCATAGTTAACATGTAGTATGCATATATACAGCTAAGAATGTATAATAATAACTAATGTGCCAGGTTCCATTTAAGCACTTGAATTACAACTCTGTGAGAAAGGTACTATTGTGTTTCCATTTCAAACAAGAGAAAGCCAAGGCAGAGAAAGTTGAAATAACTGCCTAAGATCAGATATCTAGGAAGTGGTAGAGTCTAGATTTAAACCCAGTCTGGATCTAGAGCCTCCACACCTAGAACCTGAACTTTAAGTATGCACGTTAACTGAGAAAATTGAAGTATCCATATATTGCAGTCTTTCTGATGGAACTTTATAGTTTGGTTAACTCTTGCTTTTGATTGATGAATTACAATAAGAAAACACTGTTCTTTTTTAAACTAGAATTTCAAAATAGTAACCATTTAAAAAATTTTTTAAATTTTATTTTATACCTGATACATTTACCAAAATTAAATAAAAGAAATATCCAAAATTGGAAAAGATTTTAAACTTGAATCATGGTTTCTTAATGTCAGATGGAAAAGTTTTGGATTATGTGGAAATATGTCTTTTTCTTGGACCTGTCCAATATCAGGCCTGTATTGTTACCTTGCACTTGGCTGGGCTGAGGCCTTGGCCCTCTTTGGTCCCCATACCTGTCCTTGCTGAGCTATGCTTGACGAGGTGCTCCTGCTGCCCAGGGACTCAGAGGTCCTCAGTGACCCGTACCCCACACAGATAAGTCCAAACCCTCTCCCTGGCCTTTAAGGTGTCCTCCCCTTCCGTCTCCTTAGCCTCCTTTCCGCATATAATCCAGATGATCCATAGTACTTGCAGGCTTGTTTTCCAGACACATGCTGTGTGCTCCCATTCCTGCCTCGAAAATTTCCCTTATACCTTAAATGCCTCCCCTCCGTGTCTTGGAAGACATCCCTAATTTTAATTCTTTAGCTCTTCCAACCCAGTGTAATGAATTTTAACATCCATATTTTCATTTTTAAACTAATACTTAACTTTCATGGTAGTTGTGAATATTAGAGACAAATAGTAGCATTGGTAACTAATATAGTTATTTTTTTTGTCCTCTGAACCCTCAGTCATATGTTTCTGCCCCTCTTGAGGCACTACTGCAACAGGTCTTATGTTGTAGTTACTTATAAACTTGGTTATGTCCCAGGATAGACTAAATGTGTTGAGGGTAGCAACACTCTCTACATCTTGTGTTACCCCTTCACACTGAACAAATGAAATAATTGAATAACTGGATAAATGGGGAAAAAAGGCTATTTAGCTTTTATGCTTAAAAATAGCTATTTATAAATTAATTGTTCAAGAATATTAATGGGCAGGTATTGTAGTATTTATACTGTGTCATAGAACACCATATGCCTAACTATTATCTGAGCTGACCCGTCACTCAGCTTCCTGGACCTCTTAAGTCAAAGGTTTATTTATTTATTTATGGCTGCATTGGGTCTTCATTGCTACGCATGGGCTTTCTCTAGTTGCAGCGAGAAGGGGCTACTCTTCGTTGTGGTGCACAGGCTTATTGCGGTGGCTTCTCTTGTTGCGGAGCCTTCTCTTGTTGCGGAGCACGGGCTCTAGGCATGCAGGCTCAGTAGTTGTGGCGCGCAGGCTCCAGAGCGCAGGCTCAGTAGTTGTGGCACACGGGCTTAGTTGCTCCGCGGCATGTGGGATCTTCCCGGACCAGGGCTTGAACCCATGTCCCCTGCATTGGCAGGTGGATTCTTAACCACTGTGCCACCAGGGAAGTCCCAACCATCTGTCTTCTGTAAAGCAGTATACAGTTTTTGGCTAACTTCTTCAGACCCACGCGCGAACCGTTAAACTTAAGGGTTTTCTTTCTTTTTTTGCTTGTTTTGTGTTTAATTCTGTCAAAAACAATATATAAGGACTATATGATAAGTATCTGAGAGGCATTCTAAGCATAAATAATAGGTCTAGCCTTTGAAATCATCCAGGCCTAGGTTCATAGCCCAGCTCTGCCGCTTTCTTTGTGCTCTCAGATATGTTTTTTAAACCCTACCACATAGAGCTGTTGAGGATCATAAGTAAAACATTTTGCATAACATAAACAGTAAATGGTTGCTACTAATCCTGGAATTTAAGAAACCTTAGTTGATCATTCTTTTCGCATTTTGTCTAGGTGTTTACTGGAAATAGGCTTATACGCCTGGCTTTTCCAGTTGCCAGAGATGTTGTCAGGGCACATTTGCCATATGAGAAAGGTCTGTCTATGGTTGTGCTATAAGGATACCAAGTCTCAAAGTGGACTTTCCCTTCCTTCATCTGCACTTTTGTTTTGCTTTCTTGGTTCAAATCAACCACCATTTATTGGGCCCCTACTAAGCAGAAGATTTCTGTCCTCAAAGAACTTACAACATGAAAGGTGCATATGGAAGGCTAAAGAAGTTCACCTGTCTTTATAGGAACTGCTACTTTTACCATACAGAGGAAAGGTGGTGTAGTCAAAGTGGCAGTAAGAAAGGCTGTGCAGTCTCCAGTTACCATCCGAAAAGGTATGGGATAAAGATTAGAAAGTTCTTGAGCTTAATACTAAAAATTTTTTAATCATAAATCACTCTTAGAAATGTCAGATACGGATTTCAGTATGAAGAGTGTGGCTAGGTGGTGGTAATGGGCTTAATAAGCACAGTGCTGAACATAAAAACAAGTACTCAGGAAGGTGCTGTGATCACATAGCCATGGAGCACACAGACCCATAAGTTTGGCCCAATTAGCTCTGCTCTTATGGAGAGAGAGGGAAATTATACGTCATTATCTTAGTCCCCAGCATCTCCCCGAGCCCACCCCTCAACTGCTGTTACTCTCCACAATTTAAAAAACAGTTTCACATTCATCCTCCTATTAGCTGTCTGTAACAACGCTGGTAGATAGTCAGGGCAACTCTTATCCCCATCTTACAGCTGAGGAAGCTGAGGTGTAGAGAAGCCAAGTGGCCTCCTCAAATCCCCTTAGAACAATAGAAAGAACAGCTAGCAGTTATAGAGAACTTACTTGATGCCAAGCATTGTATTAACATCTTATGTGCATGATCTCATTTAATCCAGTGAGGTATCTGTGGAATTAAAGAACTAAATATGGGAATAATGATGAAAACACTAATTCATATATACCATAAAAATGATGAGAGATGTGAATTAATCTGTTCCTGTTATTATTCCTCTCTCCACTGCTGTCTCCTTTCTTTGCAGATTCTTCTTTGTTTACATCACATCTCTCTTCAGCTGTGTCTAATCTGCTATTTAACTCATTTATCAAGTTTTAATGTCAATGGCTATACCTTCTAGAAATTCTACTTGGTTCTTTCCATACTTCCCCCATTGTATGCATTAAAACCCAAGCCTCCAGTTACTGGGATTAGTTTGAGTCCTAGAAGCATCATTTCCTGTGCTTTTAATTTTCTAATCCCAGGCTAGTTTTTTCTTTCAAAGTCTCTCATTTTAATCTTTTGTTAAGATGTTTTCTAATTTAGAATACCCCATAGCTTTTTATTCTTTTCAAAGCAAATATGGAGCAATGTTTATTTTAACAGATAAAATGCCCCCAAATACAATGTTACCTTGAAAATAGCTGAAATTATATGTACCTTTGGATTGTATTAATGAAGCCTCCAGAGACTCAGGGTTTTGTGTTCTTGAAGTGAGTTATGACCTAGCATGAGGCCTTGCCCATATAAAGGCAAAGAGAAGTATCTCTTTCATTGTCCAGTGTCCATCCAGCCTCTGAGAGTTTGACTCCAGGTTTCTAGCTTGGGTGCTTGTCTAGACTGTGGCCTAATAACTGACACAGGTTGGGCAAGAGGAAGAGCAGGGTTTTCTTCTAGGGGAGGTGGAGCTAATGGATTCAGGTTTACTGTTCAGTTTCAGACTCCTCAGGCAAGGCTCTATAGAGTTGTTTGGCAATAAAGAAACTAAGAGGCGGCATTCACTCTCCTACAGAGAAAGATGCTACTTTAGGGGAAGCTGGTGCACTTGTCCACTAGTTTCCACTGTGGGGTTTCTTCTTGATATATCACTTACCTTTGACCTTAGAAAGCTTCCCCTGGCCATGTTGCGGTAGGAACACCCCACCTGGAGAAGCTTTGCACATGCTCTGTTTCACAGAATTTTTTTCATATTGTATTTTTATCTCAGAATTGGATATCCCAAATAAATCTAGAGAAATGCACTTTGATCTGAAGCGAAGGAAATTACAAAGCCATTCCTGTGTAAAGCAAGGTGAGAGAAAGCCAGTGATAGCCTCTCAAGGTTTGTAGATACCCCGTAGGTAAAAGTTTACCCTAAAATGTAGGCTTATTAACCTTAGTATCAGCCAACTTGGTGATGATCTGTCATTCTTTCTAGATGGCAGTAATTATGTTCATTTGACTAAACAAGAGTAGCAAAGATTAGATACCAAATTAATTGCAGCAGAGATAGGTGTGGGATTAGTTAATGGTCACAATCTTTGCTAATCTCTTATCATACCTGGAACACTTGAACGAACAACTTCAGCACCCCGCCTCCGTTGTTTCCATCTACTCTGGAGGGACAGCCTACCCTTGTAGTTACAATACTGCTTAACTACCTGTTGGTTTCTCTTCTTTTTATCCTCAGTCTCAACCTTTTCTGTTTTACCAGATGTTTTTTTTTTTTAACAGTGTGTTCACATGTGCATTCCGATTGTGCATTCATAGATATTTTTTCTTTCACAGTTTTTCAAAAATTGTTCCTTAGTAATATTTACTGAAATAATTATTTTAATATGAAACTTTCAGTCACACCCCAAAATACTCAGTGGTGTCTTTAAATAGCAGGAAAAAAAGCCCTTTTTCAACTAGAGCACAGTCCTCACATTGGATTCTAAAGTGGTGACCACAGGTGCTACAGAATGATGTTAACCTTATCTCTGTTTCAGACCCTTGGGGCTAATCAAAAGAATCCCTAAGCCCTCTTGTACTGCCACCCTTCTCTCTGTAATCCAAGAAGCAAGCTATTGGAAAGCTGCTACCTTGGGGATCCAGATAAATAGACCTGTTTATCACTTACAGATGTGAAGATTATCCAAAAGAGCCCTCTAAGTACTATTCTTACTATTCTTCCCTCATCCAAAAGAACAGAAAGTTAACATATTAGCTCAGGTTCTGGGCATAGATCATCTCTCTCATCTTGGGCAAATTACATAACTTCCCTAAGCCTCACCCTTCCTCATTTGCAAAATGGGGATAGTAACTCTTTCCCCACAGGACTTTCATGAAGAGTATTTATTCTGCAGCAGTCTGTTGAGCTCCTGCTATTTAACAGGCACTGTTAGTCAGGAACAACACAGACGGTAGCACAAAAATAAGATATGGGAGACCTTGAAGGTCTCTTTGAGAAGGTGTCATTGGAGTGAAGATGCTGAATGTTGGAAAGGGGGTTGTCATGTAACAATAAGAAAGAACAGTTCCAGGTGGAGAGAAGAGCAAGTTCAAAGCTCTGCTACAGAGGCAATCTTGCTAGATTGCCTGGATTGGATTTTACTCTGCATCCAGTGGGACTCCATTGGAGGGAATTAAATAAGCAGAGAGATAATATAATTTACACTTTAGAACATGTGGGAGAAAAAGAACAGAAGGCAGCAGACAAGCACAGAGATATTCCTTGGACTAGGGTTATAATAATAAAAATGGGGGGAAGTCATTCGATTTGGAACATAGAGCATTTCCCAGAATAGGGCAGAAATTAACAGTTTGATTTTGGCCATGTTAAGATTGGGATGTTTATTGCACATCCAAGTCAAGGTGTCAAGAAGGCCGTTTGCACTATGAAGCTAGAGATACAGGTTTGAGAGTTGTCAGCATGTAGGTATTTCCAGTTATGGAACTAGATGAGGTCAGCGAGGGAGGATGTAGATGTGTAAGAAGACCAATGACCAGGTCCTGGGGCTCTCTGATAATTCAACGGACTGAATGTAGGTAGCATGCATAGCCCATAGTAAATGCCAAAATGTGTACTGCTGTTATTTGGTGGCGGGGGTGGTGGTGCTTATTTCTTGGAGGTATCCTTAGCACATGAGGTTGGTAGAGAGATGAAAGACCAGGTGGCCCAAACCTTAGAACTCTGTTACCTCTTCTTCCCCTCTTCAAGGAGCCACAGGCCTGCTTGTTGGGACCTGAGTTTACTTCCCATCGTATACCCCACATATACACCCATCTCGGGTGTTTCTTCAGGTCACCTGGTAGGGGTAGAATGTGCTGTAATACTGGCTTTGGAACATGAAGTGTGTTAGGTGGGGCCAGCTCCTCCAAGCCTCATGCAGAGAAGCACTGTCGATGGGCTGATGCGGTAAGCTGCCTGTGGGCGCGAGCTGGGATGAATGTTTCTTTTCAGCAAATACTGATATTCAGTAAGGAGGAAGGGGGCCATAATGTGTGGCTACTGCACTTACCTTGATGCCTGTGCCCAAAGGCAGATTGTAGCTGTGAAGCGCGAGTGGTGATGCTGAGAACATCACTTCTGTGAAGCTTCCACAAGACTCTCCATAAGAGAGAGGCAAGGAAGGCCCAGCTCTCTGAGTTCATCCAGCTTTTAACTTGGAACTTCTCCAGAGTTCCTTTTTTTTTTTTTTCTGTGGCTTCTCCTCCCTGGACTCTTGTCCTAGTAGTTACTGTTGCTTTTTAAATTTGTTTTGTTTTGTTTTTGTTTCTTTTTTATTAGTTATTTTATACATATTAGTGTATATATGTCAATCCCAATCTCCCAATTCATCCCACCACCACCCCCCTGCTTTCTCCCCTTGGTGTCCATACGTTTGTTGTCTACATCTGTGTCTCTGTTTATGCCTTGCAAACCAGTTCATCTGTACCATTTTTCAAGATACCACATATATGTGTTAATATATGATATTTGTTTTTCTCTTTCTGACTTACTTCCCTCTGTATGACAGTCTCTCTCGGTCCATCCATGTCTCTACAAATGACCGAATTTTGTTCTTTTTTATGGCTGAGTGACATTCCATTGTATATATGTACCACATCTTCTTTATCTATTCATCTGTCGATGGGCATTTAGGTTGCTTCCATGACCTGGCTATTGTAAATAGCGCTGCAATGAACATCGGGGTGCATGTGTCTTTTTGAATTATGGTTTTCTCTGGGTATATGCCCAGTAGTGGGATTGCTGGGTCATATAGTAATTCTATATTTAGTTTTTTGAGGAACCTCCATACTCTTCTTATAGTGGCTGTATCAATTTACATTCCCACCAACTGTGCAAGAGGGTTCCCTTTTCTCCACACCCTCTCCAGCACTTGTTGTTTGTAGATTTTCTGATGATGCCCATTCTAACTGGTGTGAGGTGATACTTCACTGTAGTTTTGATTTGCATTTCTCTAATAATTAGTGATGTTGAGCAGCTTTTCATGTGCTTCTTGGCCATGTGTATGTCTTCTTTGGAGAAATGTCTATTTAGGTCTTCTGCCCATTTTTGATTGGGTGGTTTGTTTTTTTAATATTAAGCTGCATGAGCTGTTTATATATTTTGGAGATGAATCCTTCGTCCGCTGATTCGTTTGCAAATGTATTCTCCCATTCTGAGGTTTGTCTTTTTGTCTTGTTTGTAGTTTCCTTTGCTATACAAAAGCTTTTAAGTTTCATTAGGTCCCATTTGTTTATTTTTGTTTTTATTTCCATTACTCCAGGATGTGGGTCAAAAAAGATCTTGCTGTGATTTATGTCAAAGAGTGTTCTTCCTGTGTTTTTCCTCTGAGAGCTTTATAGTGTCCGGTCTTACATTTAGGTCTTTAATCCATTTTGAATTTATTTTTGTGTATGGTGTTAGAAAGTGTTCTAATTTCATTCTTTCACATGTAGCTGCCCAGTTTTCCCAGCACCACTTATTGAAGAGACTGTTTTTTCTCCACTGTATATATACCTTTGCCTCCTTTGTCATAGATTAGTTGACCATAGGTGCGTGGGTTTATCTCTGGGCTTTCTATCCTGTTCCATTGATCTATATTTCTGTTTTTGTGCCAGTAACATACTGTCTTGATTACTGTAGTTTTGTAGTAGAGTCTGAAGTCAAGGAGTCTCATTCTTCCAGCTGCGTTTTCTTCCCTCAAAATTGCTTTGGCTATTCAGGGTCTTTTGTGTATCCATACAAATTTTAAGACTTTTTGTTCTAGTTCTGTAAAAAATGTCATTGGTAATTTGATAGGGATTGCATTGAATCTGTAGATTGCTTTAGGTAGTATAGTCATTTTCACAACATCAGTTCTTCCAATCCAAGAACATGGTATATCTCTCCATCTTTTCGTGTCATCTTTGATTTCTTTCATCAGTGTCTTATAGTTTTCTGAGTACAGGTCTTTGACCTCCTTAGGTAGGTTTATTCCTAGGTATTTTATTCTTTTTGTTGCAGTGGTGAATGGGATTGTTTCCTTGATTTCTCTTTCTGATCTTTCATTTTTAGTGTATAGGAATGCCAGAGATTTCTGTGCATTAATTTTATATCCTGCAACTTTACCAAATTCATTGATTAGCTATAGTAGTTTTCTGGTGGCATCTTTAGGATTATCTGTGTATAGTATCATGTCATCTGCAAACAGTGACAGCTTTACTTCTTTTCCAATTTGTATTCCCTTTATTTCTTTTTCTTCTCTGATTGCCGTGGCTAGGACTTCCAAAACTGTTGAATAAGAGTGGTGAGAGTGGACATCCTTGTCTTCTTCCTGATCTTAGAGGAAATGCTTTCAGTTTTTCACCATTGAGAATGATATTTGCTGTGGGTTTGTCATATATGGCCTTTATTATGTTGAGGTAGGTTCCTTCTGTGCCCACTTTCTGTAGAGTTTTTATCATAAAAGGGTGTTGGATTTTGTCAGCATCTTTTTCTGCATCTATTGAGATGATCATATGCTTTTTATTCTTTAATTTGTTAATATGGTGTATCACATTGATTGATCTGAGGAACCCTTGCATCCCTAGGATAAATCCCACCTGATTATGGTGTATGATCCTTTTAATGTGTTGTTGGATTCTGTCTGCTAGTACTTTGTTGAGGATTTGTACATCTATATTCTGCAATGATATTGGTCAGTAATTTTCTTTCTTTGTGATTTGTTTGTCTGGTTTTGGTATCAGGGTGATGGTAGCCTCATAGAACGAGTTTGGGAATGTTCCTTCCTCTGCAATTTTTTGGAAGAGTTTGAGAAAGATGGGTGTTAGCTCTTGTCTAAATGTTTGATAGAATTCACCTGTGAAGCCATTTGGTCCTGGACTTTTTTTGCCTTTCTGCGTTTTTTTTTTGCGGTATGTGGACCTCTCACCATTGTGGTCTCTCCCGTTGCGGAGCACAGGCTCCGGACGTGCAGGCTCAGTGGCCATGGCTCACAGGCCTAGCCGCTCCGTGGCATGTGGGATCCTCCCGGACTGGGGCACGAACCCGTGTCCCCTGCATCTGCAGGCAGACAGACTCTCAACCACTGAGCCACCAGGGAAGCTCCTGGACTCTATTTGTTGGAAGATTTTTAATCACAGTTTCAATTTCATTACTTGTGATTGGTCTGTTCATATTTTCTATTTCTTCCTGGTTCAGTCTTGTAAGATTATACTTTTATAAGAATTTGTCCATTTCTTCCAGGTTGTCCATTTTATTGGCATAGAGTTGCTTGTAGTAGTCTTTTATGATGCTTTGTATTTCTGTGGTATCCATTCTAACTTCTCCTTTTTCATTTCTAATTTTATTGATTTGAGTCCTTTCCCTCTTTTCCTTGGTGAGTCTGACTAAAGGTTTATCAATTTTCTTTATCTTCTCAAAGAACCAGCTTTTAGTTTTATTGATCTTTGCTACTGTTTTCTTTGTTTCTATTTCATTTATTTCTGCTCCTGATCTTTATGATTTCTTTCCTTCCACTAAGTTTGGGTTTTGTTTGTTCTTGTTTTTCTGGTTCTTTTAGGTGTAAGGTTAGATTGTTTACTTGAGATTTTTGTTTCTTGAGGTAGGATTGTATTGCTATAAACTTCCTTCTTAGAACTTTGCTTCATCTCATATGTTTTGGGTCGTGGTGTTTTCGTTGTCATTTGTCTCTAGGTATTTTTTGATTTCCTCTTTGATTTCTTTACTGATCTCTTGGTTATTTAGTAACGTATTGTTTAGCCTCCATGTGTTAGTTTTTTTTACGTTTTTCCCCTGTAATTTATTTCTAATCTCATAGCATTGTGGTCGGAAAAGAAGCTTGATATGATTTCAGTTTTCTTAAATTTACCAAGGCTTGATTTGTTACCCAAGATGTGGTCGATACTGTAGAATGTTCCATGTGCACTTGAGAAGAAAGCGTAGGGACTTCCCTGGTGGCACAGTGGTTAAAAATCTGCCTGCCAACGCAGGGGACACAGTTTGATTCCTGGTCCAGGAAGATCCCACATGCCGCAGAGCAACTAAGCCTTTGCGCCACAACTACTGAGCCTGTGCTCTATAGCCCACAAGCCTCAACGGCTGAAGCCCGTGTTTCACACCTTTTGAAGCCCGTGTGCCTAGAGGCCATGCTTCGCAACAAAGAGAAGCCACTGCAGTGAGAAGTCTGTGCACCTCAACGAGGAGTAGCCCCCACTCTCTGCAACTAGACAAAGCCTGCGTGCAGCAATGAAGACCCAACACAGCCAAAAATAAAAAATAAATCAATTTATAAAAAATAAAAAAACGAAAGTGTAATCTGCTGTTTTCAGATGGAATGTCCTGTAAGTATCAATTAAATCTGTCTGGTCTATTGTGGCATTTAAAGCTTGTGTTTCCTTATTAATTTCCTATCTGGATGATCTGTCCATTGGTGTAAGTGAGGTGTTAAAGTCCCCCACTATTACTGTTACTGTCAATTTCCTCATTTATAGCTGTTAGCATTTTGCCTTATGTATTGAGGTGCTCCTATGTTGGGTGCACATATACTTATAATTGTATATCTTCTTCCTGGATTGATCCCTTGACTATTACATAGTGTCCTTCCTTGTCTCTTGTACCATTCTTTATTTTAAAGTGTATTTTATCTGATATGAGTATTGCTACTCCAGCTTTCTTTTGATTTCCATTTACATGGAATATCTTTTTCCATCCCCTCACTTTCAGTCTGTATGTGTCCCTACGTCTGAAGTGGGTCTCTTGTAGACAGCATATATATGGGTCTTGTTTTTGTATCCATTCAGTGAGCCTGTGTCTTCTGGTTGGAGCATTTAATCCATTCACCTTTAAGGTAATTATCATTATGTTTGTTCCTAATACCATTTTCTTAATTGTTTTGGGTTTGTTTTTGTAGGTCCTTTTCTTTTCTTGTGTTTCCCACTTAGAGAAGTTCCTTTAGCATTTGTTGTAGAGCTGGTTTGGTGATGCTGAATTCTCTTAGCTTTTGCTTGTCTGTAAAGCTTTTGATTTCTCCCTCAAATCTGAATGAGATCCTTGCCAGGTAGAGTAATCTTGGTTGTAGGTTCTTCCCTTTCATCACTTTAAATATATCATGCCACTCCCTTCTGGCTTGTAGTTTCTGCTGAGAAATCAGCAGTTAACCTTATGGGAGTACCCTTGTATGTTATTTGTCATTTTTCCCTTGTTGCTTTTAATAATTTTTCTTTGTCTCTAATTTTTGTCAGTTTGATTACTGTGTGTCTTGGCGTGTTTCTCCTTGGGACTCTCTGCAGTTCCTGGACTTGAGTGGATATTTCCTTTCCCATGTTAGGGAACTTTTTGACTATAATCTCTTCAAATATTTTCTCTGGTCCTTTCTCTCTCTCTTCTCCTTCTGGGACCCCTATAATGTGAATGTTGGTGAGTTTAATGTTGTCCCAGAGGTCTCTTAGTCTGTCTTTATCTCTTTTCATTCTTTTTTCTGTTCCACCACAGTGAATTCCACCATTCTGTCTTCCAGGTCACTTATCCATTCTTCTGCATCAGTTATTCTGCTATTGATTCCTTCTAGTGTAGTTTTCATTTCAGTTATTGTATTGTTCATCTGTTTGTTTTTTCTTTAGTTCTTCTAGGTGTTTGTTCTTTAATTCTTCTAGGTCTTTGTTAAACATTTCTTGTATCTTCTCAATCTTTGCCTCCATTCTTTTTCTGAGGTCCTGGATAATCTTCACTATCATTCTGAATTCTTTTTCTGGAAGGTGGCCTATCTCCATTTCATTTGGTCCTTTTTCTGGTGGAGTTTTATCTTGTTCTTTCATCTGGTACATAGTCCTCTGCCTTTTCATTTTGTTTAACTTTCTGTGAATGTGGTTTGCATTCCACAGGCTGCAGGGTTGTAGTTCTTTTTGCTTCTGCTCTCCGAGGCTTGTGGAAGCTTCCTGATGGGAGGGACTGGTGGTGGGTAGAGCTGGGTGTTGTTCTGTTGGGCAGAGATCAGTAAAATTTTAATATGCTTGTCTGCTGATGGGTGGGGCTGAGTTCCCTGCCTGTTGCTTGGCCTGAGGTGACCCAGCACTGAAGCCTACAGGCTCTTTAATGGGGCTAATGGCAGACTCCAGGAGGGCTCATGCCAAGGAGTACTTCCAAGAACTTCTGTTGCCAGTGTCCTTGTCCCCACGGTGAGCCACAGCTGTCCCCCGCCTCTGCAGGAGACCCTCCAACACTAGCAGGTAGGTCTGATTCAGTCTCCTAGGGGGTCACTGCTCCTTACCCTTGGGTCCTAGTGCACACACTAGTGTGTGCCCTCCAGGATTGCAGTCTCTGTTTCCCCCAGTCCTGTTGAAATCCTGGAATCAAATCTCGCTAGACTTCAAAGTCGATTTTCTGGGAATTCCTCCTCCTGTTGCCAGACCCCCAGGTTGGAAAGACAGACATGGGGCTTAGAACCTTCACTCCACTGGGTGGACTTCTGTGGTATAATTGTTCTCCAGTTTGTAAGTTGCCCACCCACTGGTTATGGGATTTGATTTTGTGATTGCGCCTCTCCTACCATCTCATTGCGCCTTCTCCTTTGTCTTTGGATATAGGCTATCTTTTTTGGTGAGTTCCAGTGTCTTCCTGTCAATGATTGTTCAGTTAGTTGTGATTCCTGTGCTCTTGCAAGAGGGAATAAGCACACATCCTTCTACTCTGCCATCTCGAACCAATCTCGGTTACCATTAGTTTTAAAATCAAAAGAGGTGGCCAGAGGAGATGGAGTCAAGATGACAGAGAAGAAAGTGAGCTCACCTCTTAGGAAAGCATCAGAATAACAACTGCTGAATGACCATAGACCAAAAAAAAAAAAAAAAAAACCCACTGGAGCCTACCATAAAGGATATCCTACATCCAAAGAAGCCACAGTGAGACAGTAGGAGGGGCACAATTGCGATAAAATCAAATCCCACAAAATTTGGGTGACCCACAAAATGGAAAATAATTATACCACAGAAGCTCTCCCACAGCAGTGAAAATTCTGAGCCCCACGTCAGGCTCCCCAGACTGGGGGTCTGGCAACCAGAGTAGGAGCCCCTAGAGAATCTGGCTTTGAAGGCTAGTGGGGTTTGATCGCTGGAATTCCACAAGACTGGGAGAAACAGAAACTCCTCTATTGGAGGGTACATACAAGGTCTTGTGCGCACCAGGACCCAGGGAAGAAAGCAGTGACATCGTAAGAGCCTGGGCCAGCCCTACTATTGGAGTGTCTCCTGCAGAGGTGGTGGTGGGGCAGCTGTGGCTCAGTGTGGTGACAAGACACAGTGGTGGTTCTGGGGAGTACTCTTTGGTGTGAGCACTCCTGGAGGCTGCCATTTTGTCACCAAGACCATGCCCCACCCAACAACCTGTAGGCTCCAGTGCTGGGGTGCCTCAGGCCAAACAATCAACAGGGATGGATACAGCCCCACCCCACCCATTAGCAGACAGGCTGCTTAAAGTCTTCCTGAGCACATGGCTACCCACGAAACACACCCCGTGACATGGCCCTGCCCACCTGAGCGACAGGACCCAGCTCCACCCATCAGTGGTCAGGAACCAGTCCCTCCCACCAGGAAGCCTGCACAAGCCTCTTAGCATCACCCACCAGGGGGCAGACAGAAGAAGCAAGAACTACCACCCTGCAGCCTGCAGAACAGAAACCACATCGCAGAAAGTCAGACAAAATGAGACAGCAGAGGAATATGTCCCAGATGAAGGAACAAAATAAAACCCCAGAAGAACAATTAAGTGAAGTGGAGACAGGCAATCTACATGAGAAAGAATTCAGAGTAATGATAGAAAAGGTTTATCCAAGTTCTTGGAAAAAGAATGGAGGCACAGATCGAGAAGTTACAAGAAATGTTTAACAAAGACCTAGAATAACTAAAGAACAGACAGAGATGAACAATACAATAATTGAAATGAAAAATACACTGGAAGGAATCAGCAGCAGAATAACTGAGACAGAGTAATGGATAAGTGAGCTGGAAGAGAGAATGCTGGAAATCACTGCTGCAGAATAGAATAAAGAAAAAAGAATGTGAAGAAATGATGAGAGCCTAAGAGACCTTTGGGACAACAATAAATGCACCAACATTCGCATTATAGGGGTCCCAGAAGGAGGAGAGGGAGAGAAAGGACCTGAGAAAATATTTGAAGAAATAATAGCTGAAAACTTGCCTAACATGGGAAAGGAAACAGTCATACAAGTCCAAGGAAGCCCAGAGAATCCCAGGCAGGATAAACCCAAGGAGGAACATGCTAAGACACATAGTAATCAAATTGACAAAAATTAAAGACTAAGGAAAAATATTAAAAGCAACAAGGGAAAAGCAACAAATAATATACAAGGGAATTCCCAAAAGGTTGTCAGCTGATTCCTCAGCAGAAAGTATGCAGGCCAGAAGGGGGCTGCACAATATATTTAAAATTATGAAAGGGAAGAACCTTCAACCAAGAACACTGTACCCAGCAAGGCTTTCACTCAGATTCGATGGAGAAATCAAAAGCTTTACAGACAAGCAAAAGAGAATTCAGTGCTGTCAGACCAGCTTTGTAACGAATGCTAAAGGAAGTTCTCTAGGTGGAAAAGAAAAGGCTACAAATAGAAACAAGAAAATTATGAATAGAAGTGCTCACCAGTAAAGGCAAACATACAGTAAAGGTAGGAAACCATCCACACACAAGTATGATATCAAAAGCAGCAATCGTTAGGAGAGTACAAATGGAGGATATTGGAAATGAATTTGAAATTAAATGACCAGCAAGTTAAAACTATCCTGTTTATGTAGACTGCTGTATCAAAACCTCTTGGTAATCACAAACCAAAAATCTACAATAGATATACAAAAAAGAAAAAAGGAATCCAAACACAACATGAAAGGTAGTCCATCAAATCAAAAGAGAACATAAAAGTAAGTGAAGAAAAAAGACCTACAAAAACAAATCAAAAACAATTAACAAGGGCTTCCCCGGTGGTGCAGTGGTTGAGAATCCGCCCGCCGATGCAGGGGACACAGGTTTGTGCCCTGGTCCGGGAAGATCCCACATGCCGCGGAGCGGCTGGGCCCGTGAGCCATGGCCGCTGAGCCAGCGCGTCCGGAGCCTGTGCTCTGCAACGGGAGAGGCCACAACAGTGAGAGGCCCGCGTACCGCAAAAAAAACAACAACAACAACAACAACAACAATTAACAAAATGGCAACAAGAACATACATATCAATAATTACCTTAAACATAAATGGATTAAATGTTCCAACCAAAAGATATAGACTGGCTGAATAGATACAAAAACAAGACCTATATATGTGCTGTTTACAAGAGATGCACTTCAGATCTAGGGACACATACAGACTGAAAGTGAGGGGATAGAAAAAGGTATTACAGGCAAATGGAAATCAAAGGAAAGCTGGAGTAGCAATACTCATATAAGACAAAATTGACTTTAAAATAAAGACTGTTTCAAGAGACAAAGAAGGACACTACATAATGATCAAGGGATCAATCTAGGAAGAAGATATAACGATCTTATAAATATATGCACCCAACATAGAAGCTCCTCAGTATATAAGGCAAATGCTAACAGCCATAAAAAGAGAAATCAACAGTAACACAATAATAGTGTGGGACTTTTAACACCCCACTTTCATCAATGGACAGATCATCCAGACCTAAAATTAATAGGGAAACAGAGGCCTTAAATGACACATTAGACCAGATGGACGTAATTGATGATACTTACAGAGCATTCCATCCAAAAGCAGCAGAATACACATTCTTCTCAAGTGCACATGGAACAGTCTCTAGGATTGGTCACATGCTGGGCCACAAAGCGAGCCTTGGTAAATTTAAGAAAACTGAAATCATGTCAACCATCTTTTTTGACCCCAACGCTATAAGATTAGAATCAACTACAAGGAAAAAACTGTAAAAAACACAAACATGTGGAAGCTAAACAATATAATAGTAAACAACATGGATCACTGAAGAAATCAAAGAGGAAATAAAAAAATACCTGGAGACAAATGACAGTGAAAGCACAATGATCCAAAACCTATGGGACACAGTTCTGAGAGGGAAGTTTATAGCAATACAATCTTACCTCATGAACAAGAAAAATGTCAAGTAAACAACCTAACCTTACACCTAAAGCAACTAGAGAAAGAAGAACAAACAAAACCGAAAGTTAGTAGAAGGAAAGAAATCATAAAAATCAGAGCAGAAATAAATAGAAACAAAGAAAACAATAGCAAAGATCAATGAAACCAAAAGCTTGTTCTTTGAGAAGACAAACAAAATTGATAAACCTTTATCCAGACTCATCAAGAAAAAAAGAGGGCTCAAATCAATAAAATTAGAAATGAAAAAGAAGTTAGAGCAGACACCACAGAAATACAGAGGGACTACTACAAGCAATTCTATGCCAATAAAATGCACAACCTAGAAAAAATGGACAAATTCTTAGAATGGTACAATCTCCCAAAACTGAACCAGGAAGAAATGGAAATATGAACAGACCAAATACAAGCACCGAAATTGAAACAGCAATTAAAAAACTTCCAACACACAAAAGTCCAGGACCAAATGGCTTCACAGGTGAATTCTATCAAACAATCAGAGACGAGTTAACGCCTGTCCTTCTGAAACTATTGCAAAAAATTGCAGATGAAGGAATATTCCCAAACTAATTCTATGAGGCCAGTGTCACCCTGATACCAAAACTAGACAAAGATACCACTCATACACAGAACAGAAATTACAGGCCAATATCACTGATGAATACAGACGCAAAAATCCTGAACAGAATACTAGCAAACGAAATCCAGGGACTTCCCTGGTGATCCAGTGATTAAGAATCTGCCTTCCAGTGCAGGGGACGCAGGTTCAATCTCTGGTCAGGGAACTAAGATCCCACATGCTACAGGGCAAGTAAGCCCATACATGGCGACTACTGAGCCCTTATGCTCTAGAGCCCACATGCCGCTAGAGAGCCCTGTGCCACCATTACTGAGTCCTTGCACTCTAGAGCCCGCACGCCACAACTAGAGAGCCCACACCCTGCAACTTCTGAGCCTGCACATTCTGGGCCCATACGCTGCAACTAGTGAGCCCGTGCAGCACAGCTACTGAGCCAACACTCTCTGGAGCCCATGCACCACAACTAGAGAGAAGCCTGCACACCACAACGAAGAGCCCTCACACCACAAAGAAAGATCCTGCATGCTGCAGTGAAGATTCTGCCTGCCGCAACTAAGACCCAATGCAGCCAAATAAGACAAAAAACAAACGAAAAACCTCAAATCCAACAGTACATTAAAAGGATCATATACCATGGTCAAGTGGGATTTATTCGAAAGATGCGAGGATTTTTCAGTATCTGCAAATCAGTGTGCTACACCATATCAACAAATTGAAGAATAAAAACTATATGATCATCTCAATAGATGCAGAAAAAGCTTTTGACAAAATTCAACACCCATTTATGATAAAAACTCTCCAGAAAGTGGGCATTGAGGGAACATACCTCAACATAATAAAGGCCATATATGACAAACCCACAGCTAACATCACACAAAGTGGTGAAAAGCTGAAAGAATTCCCTCTAAGATCAGGAACAAGACAAGGATGTCCACTCTCACCACTTTTATTCAACACAGTTTTGGAAGTTCTAGCAATCAGAGAAGAAAAAGAAAAGGAATGCAAATTGGAAAAGAAGAAATAAAACTGTCACTGTTCACAGATGACATGATACTATACATACAAAATCCTAAAGATGCTACCAGGAAACTACTAGATCTCATCAATGAATTTACTAAAGTTGCAGGATACAAAATTAATGCACAGAAATCTCTGGCATTCCTACACAGTAGCAGTGAAAAATTAGAGAAATCAAGGAAACAATCCCATTTACCATCACATCAAAAAGAGTAAAATACCTAGGAATAAACCTACCTGTGGAGGCAAAAAGATCTGTACTATGAAAACTATAAGTTGCTGATGAAAGGAAAGCAAAGATGATGCAAATAGATGGAAAGATATACCATGTTCTTGGATTGGAAGAATCAATATTGTCAAAATGACTGTACTACCCAAGACAATCTACAGATTCAATGCAATCCCTATAAAATTACCAATGGCATTTTTCACAGAACTAGAACAGAAAATTTTACAATTTATATGGAAACCCAGAAATGACCCCAAATAGCCAAAGCAATCTTGAGAAAGCAAAACAGAGTTGGAGGAATCAGGCTCCCTGACTTCAGACTAAACTACAAAGCTACAGTAATCAAAACAGTATGGTACTGGCACAAAAACAGAAATATAGATCAGTGGAACAGTATAGAAAATCCAGAGATAAACCCACGCACCTGTGGTCAACTAATCTATGACAAAGGAGGCAAAGATATACAATGGAGAAAAAAGACAGTCTTTTCAATAAGTGGTGCTGGGAAAACTGGACAGCTACATGTATAAGAATGAAATTAGAACACTGCCTAACACCATACACAAAAATAAACTCAAAATGGATTCATGACCTAAATGTAAGACTGGACACTATAAATCTTAGAGGAAAACATAACACTCTTTTCTGACCCACCTCCTAGAGTAATTGAAATAAAAACAAAAATAAACAAATGGGACCTAATGAAACTTAAAAACTTTTGCACAGCAAAGGATACCATAAACAAGACGAAAAGACAACCCTCAGAATGGGAGAAAATATTTGCAAATGAAGCAACTGATAAAGGATTAATCTCCAAAATTTACAAGCAGCTCCTGCAGCTCAATAACAAAAAAACAAACAACCCAATCCAAAAATGGGCAGAAGACCTAAACAGACATTTCTCCAAAGAAGATATACAGATTGCCAACAAACACATGAAAGGAAGCTCAGCATCACTAATCAATTAATCTATGACAAAGGAGGCAAGACTGTAGAGTGAGGAAAAGACAATCTCTTCAATAAATGATGCTGGGAAAACTGGACAACTACATGTAAAAAAATGAAATTAGAACACTCCCTAACACCATACACAAAAATAAACTCAAAATGGATTAAAGACCTAAATTAAGACCAGATACTATAAAACTCTTAGAGGAAAACATAGGTAGAACACTCTGAGGTGAATCACAGCAATGTCTTTTTTGATCTGTCTCCTAGAGTAATGGAAATAAAAACAAAAATAAACCAATGGGACCTTATTAAACTCAAAAACTTGCACAGCAAAAGAAACCATAAACCAAACCAAAAGACAACCCACAGAATGGGAGAAAATTTTTGCAAACAATGTGACCAACAAGGGATTAATCTCCAAAATTTACAAACAGCTCATGCAGCTCATTGATATAAAAAAAAACCCAATCAAAAAGTGGGCAGAAGACCTAAATAGACATTCCTCCAAAGAAGATATACAGATGGCCAAGAGGCACATGAAAAGATGCTCAACATTGCTAATTATTAGAAAATTGCAAATCAAAACTACAATGAGACATCACCTCACACCAGTGAAAATGGCCATTGTCAAAAAGTCTACAAACAATAAATGCTGGAGAGGGTGTGGAGAAAAGGAATGTTGGTGGGAATGTAAATTCGTATAGCCACTATGGAGAATGGTATGGAGGTTACTAAAAAATCTAAAAATTGAGCTACAATATGATCCAGCAATCCCACTCCTGGGCATATATCTGGAGAACACCATGGTTTGAAAGGATATGTGTACCACAGTGTTCATTGCAGTGCTGTTTACAATAGCCAAGACATGGAAGCAACCTAAATGTCCATCAACAGAAGAATGGATAAAGAAGATGTGGTACATATATACAATGGAATATTACTCAGCCATTAAAAAGAATGAAATAATGCCATTTGCAGCAACATGAAAGGACCTGGAGATTATCATACTGAGCAAAAAGTACATCCGACAGACAAAGACAAATATCATATGATAGCGCTTATATGTGGAATCTAAAAAATATGATACAAATGAACTTACTTACAAAACAAACAGACTCACGGACTTAGAGAACGAACTTATGGTTACCAGGGGAGAAGGGTCGGGGGGAGGGATAGATTGGGAGTTTGGGATTGACGTGTACACGCTTGCTATATTTAAAATAGATAACCAACAAGGACCTACTATAGCACAGGGAACTCTGCTGAATATTCTGTAATAACCTAAATGGGAAAAGAAAAAGAATAGATACATGTATATGTATAACTAAATCACTTTGCTGTACACCTGAAACTAACACAACATTTTTAATCAGCTGTACTCCAATATAAAATAAAAAGTAAAACAAAACAAAGGAGGTGTCCAGAATTCAATTTTCTTCTCTCACACAGACAGAACAGGAATTGTTAGAACCCTAAAGCCAACCATATCCAGACCTTGTGATTTAAATATTAGGTAAGGTGTGACTGCTTTGGGTTTGATGATAAAAGTCACTGTAAGTAACAAACTTATAAATGAATCAGTCCTAATGTATGCATTGTTCTTTTCCCTTGAAAGGGTCTAATGCTCCCTGTCTGCGGTGTACAAAAAATCACACAAGTGCTGGTCTTGCACCTCAAACCAAGGAGGTATGTTTAGAGTATGAGAGAGAGGAGACTGTGGTGAGCCCCTGGATGGTACCTTCAGACATCCGTGCGATTCTCTATGAGAGTCACAGTTCCCTTCTACAGGTACACGTTGTTCCAGGTTCCAGTTTGCCTAGTGGTTCCTTGTGTTCTTTAGGGGTTTTTTTTGTTGTTTATTTATTTAGTGGGATGTAGACATACTGAAAGATTATTAGGTCAGTTTGAAGTAGCGATTCAAAGCATCTACACTTTTGGCTTAGTATTCCAGCATTTATCATTCAGAATTTTCCTTGACTGTATTTTCTTTTTAACCTAAAAAAAAAAAGACTCAAAAAACAAGACACAACAACAAAAATGTAAGAACAGATCATTGTACTATAGATATAAAAATCTTTTTGGTCCACTCTTCAGACCTGGTGCCAGCATCTTGTTGTGTCAGGTGATGCTCAGCCCATTGCCAATCCAGATGTGCTGGGCAACCACAGCCCTGGTTCCCTTCATATTTCCTTCAGTGTTTGGTGGATGAGCAGCTCTAGAATCTTTGGAAAATTTAGTTCATGTTCCATTATTTTTTTTCTCAGGCTAGGACCACAACTTACTGTCTTTCTCAATTTGACAGGACTCATCACCAACTGAAGAAAAGCCAGCACCTCCTCTTGGGGTGGGTGGCACGGACAGCTTGTCTGAGAGCACGGGCAGCATCCTCAGCAAGCTTGACTGGGATGCCGTCGAAGATATGGTGGCCGGTGTGGAGGACAAGAGCCCGTCTGTCCACTGGGCCCTGGACCTATAAGACCTGAATGTCACTCTGCTTCCACGCAAAGGCCAGCAACTCAGTGTTGTAGTTCTGAAAGATTTGTGGGTTTAAGGGAGAGAAGCAATGAAAGAAGCAATGTGAATTTACCACCTGCAGGCATATTATTACCTTGATTAGACATTTTAAGAGGAAAAGTAAACATTTCTCCATAAGTTTGCCTTCCAGGGAAAGGGGTTAACTATAGATGTGTTATATGTTTTTGCATTTGACTTATTTAGGTATAATTTTTTAAATGATGAAATAAACTACCTTTCAAGCCAAGCTTGTACAATATTTAAGCTTCTTTCAATAAAAATCTTCTGTCTTGCCTCATCCTTTACTCCCTGAGTTTTAAGAAACAACCTTAGCTGGGTAAACCTGATAGAAAAAAAAATTCTTTCACTGAAGTGAAGAAAATCACAATCACCAGAGACGCTCAATAATGAACTCCATTTTAAAAGATACCCTAAAATTGTGTAGGGCTTGGCTGTGGAATGAAAAGGAACCAGCCACCTTCCACTAATCCTGAACTTCTAAGTAAAACATGTTCCACGTGGGCCAGGTCTTCTTTTGTCCTCTGCCCTGTATTGTGAAAAGCCTTGGAGGAAGAAAAAAGAGCTGGATGCTTTGGGTGCCTTGCAGAGTCTGGCCACTGCTACTACCCTGCACTTTGATCTCTGCCTTGTCAGCTCAGTGGGACCACTGTGGTCTGCTTGGACATAGCTCGTTATGCTGGAGTAGGGATAATACCCTTAAAGGAGAGAGCCAAGCATTTATGAGACTTACCCCATGAGCTTCTCTTTCCTCGGGGATCACCGTCTCGCACTGCATGCTGCTGTCCAGTGTCTAAAGGCAGTTGCCTCACATGTTTTGTCCAATTTTATGGTTAGGGCATGCAGGCTAGTCAGTCACATGCCAGTAACTCTGTCATAGCTGCAAGTAGAAGTCTTTTCTTGGTCTCAGTCAATTTTACATTCGTACAGCAAACCTGAAAATAAGGCGTGAAGGAGGGTAGAGCATGTCAGCGGAAGACTGATGGTCCTAGGCAGTCTCCAGCCTCTAGCTTGAATATGTTCTTTTAGTCTTCAGAAAACTGCAGTATGACAGTTTTGTAGTGTGCCTGACACAGGAAACGTCCTTACAAGGAAGGGTCTAGACTGCATACCTTCCAAACAGACAAGGGTTAAAAGAAGCAGTTTCCATATCTAGATTTCAAGCACTTAACCATGCTTGGGAATACCTCCAGTTATCAAAAGGATTCCCCAATTTCTCAAAACAATATTATTTTGCTCACATTTTTATTAGAAAATATGTTACACAGCATTTAGTATCATGTATATCTAAACTAAAGCCACATCTGAGTGTCCTGTTCTTTATTCTGGCTGAGTTTGGAATCCGTTAGCAAAGGAAGCTCAAACACAAAGCTTCTGCCAAGAAATTATATCCATGGACCTGGCTTAAAAACACCAACTTCAGCCTTTCTTTTCCTACTTCAGCTCCTACTGTTTCTAGCCTATAGTAAGTTATGCTCAAGTGATTGATGAATTCACGAAAAACCATTATGGCTCACACCCTTTTCTATTTCTCAACAATTTAAATAATTATGTACCATGCCATTATAGCTTATACCCTTTTCTATTTCTCAACAATTCAAATAATTATGTACCATGCTTTGTGTCCTGTTTAGCTTTTCTGTAAGAAATCAAACCTTGGATCTTACTGAGGAAATCTGAGAGAAAGGAATTTTGCAGAAGTCACATTGGTAGCCCTCCAGAACTCCAGTTTCCTTTAAGCATTGCTTACACCCTGACCATTCATGTGTGTTCAGCATTTGGACTGTGACTCTGTCATTAAGGTGACCCTAGTGGAAACTAATGCTTTCATTTTTTCATACAAATACTGAATCTGGGGAACATCTGAGAGGAAAGAATCCCTGTTAAGGTTGGTGTGTAGGTTAGGAATGAATCTATATATATGGGGCCTAGGGCCAACTTCCATGGCAGGAGTTGCCTAGTTGAAGGGAAAATTTTTATGTAGGATTTTTAAAAACTGATACTAATTTTAAAAGTATTTAGAATATATTCAAAGTAAAGGTAAAAACAAGCTAATTAAAATAACCAGCGTTAAGAATTTTAAAATGGTAAAATATTTTACCGTTTGACAAATTATTTTTATTCCCTCTAAGACCTAAGTGAGAGGATAATAAAAGAATTTTTAAATGTATAAATCAACACAAACGAAGAGAACTGGAGAGGAGATATCACTGGAGGAGAGAAGTCATAGGAGGTGTAAGAGGGTGAGGAAGCCATGATAGAATTTGTGCAGAAGAGGATAGTGATGAACAGTGAATTTAAGACTCAGAGCTGACAAGCACAAAAAGGGACCCAGTGAGACAATCATGGTGTAAGTCTTAGAACAGCTGCAACTCCTCATCTCTGTATCTCTTATGCAGAGAGCTCCCAGTAGCTATGCCAGAGGCAGGAGTCCAACTTCCCACCTGATTACCTTAGAGCAGAGATCAGCAAATCTGGCCTGCTTTCTGTTCTTGTAAATAAATTTGTACTGAAAGACAACCTGCCCATCCATTCACATGATATCTATGCTGCTTTTGCTCATCAGTGGCAGAGTTGCATAGTTGCTACACAGACCATGTGACTTGCAAAGCCTAAAATACTTATTTTCTGACTCTAGAGAAAAGGTTTGCCAACCACTGCTCTAGGGTGGAGCTCACCAGATGAAATCCACCTATAAACTTTCAGAGCTTCAATAAAGAGCTTCAATAAACTTTCTAGTACCTTGCTCAAAACCCTGAAAGGACAGGCGTCACTTGACACAAAGAGAAAGCCCTTTTCATGAAAGGGAGAGTCAAAATTAAATGAGCAAAATAACAGACAAAAAGATCATGCAAGAAATAGAACGAGTGGTTTTTTTAAAGCTAACAAATTGGAAGGCTCAGGCAATGACAGAGGAAGCCCTATTCTCATATTTCTGTTAATAAAGAAGACATATTTCTTATTGGTGAGTGGCAAGAGTTCAACATCAACTGATTCCCATTTTAAAAACGAGTATACATGCATATTCACCAAGTATATGTGTGGTTTCTTTGTCCCTCCTGGCTTTTGAAGAGTGAGGGGCAGCTACATCAGGAAGCTAAGTAGATTAAATGTTTGTTTTGCAGAGCACTCCACCAGCAGATGGATGGGTCTCTAGATTTGGGGCAAATGGCAGCAAGCTGGACTGTGGCTGCCAGTCCAGGCTACAATATGTTCTCTATTCCGGCTCTACTGACAATAAAGCTGTTAGTTTTATCTGTATCTGACTTCAGTTTATAATTCTAATCAGAACTCCAAGGAGTGAGGAATGTGATTTATCAGCCTCCTTAAATCTGAACACGTGAAGCATTGGCTGTGGCTTCAGCTCAGGCCTCCAAATGGCGAGAATGCTACTTTTTAATCTGACAGATAGATATGAGATGTTGCATTCATAAAACAAGTTACTGTATGAAAGGAGCAATCAGAGAACAAGAAGAATCTCTTTGAAATTTAAAATATAGCTGAAATAAAAATTTTAATAGAGTTAGAAGATAAAGTTGAAAAACTCTGAAAGATAGACTCAAAAGACCAAAAAAAAAAAAAAAGAAAGAGCAAAAAACATAACTGAGGAGATCAGTCCAGGAAGAATAATATCTGACTAACAGAAATTATAGAGAGGGGCTTCCCTGGTGGTGCAGTGGTTAAGGATCTGCCTGCCAATTCTGGGGACACGGTTCGATCCCTGGTCCAGGAAGATCCCACATGCCACGGAGCAGCTAAGCCCATGCACCACAACTACTGAGTCTACGCTCTAGAACCTGCAAGCCACAACTACTGAGTCCACGTGCCACAACTACTGAAGCCCATCCACCTAGAGCCCATGCTCCACAACAAGAGAAGCCACTGTGATGAGAAACCCGTGCACCACAACGAAGAGTAGCTCCTGCCCGCTGCAACTAGAGAAAGCCTGCGCACAGCAACGAAGACCCAACACAGCCAATAAATATTTTTTAAAAGAGATTATAGAGAGAAGAAACCAAGGGGAAGAAATTATGTAAGTGAAAAAGCAAAGCAATTTCACTAAAAGGAAAACAAGAATATACAATAAATGTATTCACAGTAAACTTAGCTCTGATCGAACAATATTTACATAGTTTTATATTATAAATGCTTATTAAATATAGTGATATCCATACTGGGAGGAGAGGGAAAGACTATAAGAGCCAAGTCTGTATCTATCATAAAAAAGTCAATAGGTGACTTCCCTGGTGGTCCAGTGGTAAAGAATCCACCTTCTAATTCAGGGGACACGGGTTCAATCCCTGGTCTGGGAAGATCCCACAGGCCACAGAGCGACTGAGCCCGTGCACCACAACTACAGAGCCTGCACTCTAGAGCCCGCGAGCCACACAACTGCTGAGCCCATGCACCCTAGAGCCTGCGCACCACAACTACTGAGCCTGCATGCTGCAACCACTGAAGCCCGTGTGCCTAGAGCCTGGGTTCTGCAACAAGAGAAGCCACCGCAATGAGAAGCTCTCGTACAGCACCAAAGAGTAGCCCCCGCTCTCCACAACTAGAGAGAAAGCCCGTGCACAGCAATGAAGACCCAATAAAGCCAAAGTAAAGTAAGATACAATAAATTTTAAAATAAATAATTAAAAATGCAAATCTGACTTCACAAAAGCAAATCCCTGTTCTACTTCCCACCCATCTTAATTTCTTAATGGGTCCCCATTGCTCATAGGACATCCTTAACATGGCCTACAAAAGCATGATTTGGCCCATCTATTTCATCACCTTCATCATTACTCTTTTTTCTCTGCCATTCACAGGAACTGCAAAGCTTTAAGTGATATGCGCTTTTCTTCAGGCCCTTTGCATATGCCATGTCATCAATTTGGGATTCTTCTTGCATCCCCTTCTTTCATCTAATTTTTTTTTCCCTCAGACGTTTATAGAGTTCAACCATCATGTCCCTAAGGAATGAACTGCTGGGAACAAAAAAAAAAAAAAAAAAAAGAAGTTTTCCCTTTTATCAGTGGTTCAACCAACATTATTTCTTATCTATTATATATGTTACATGTCAGGCTTTATCCCAGGATTAGTTTCACTTGGAGAAGGAAGCCTTTCTTGTCTCCCCCAGCCCTCCAGACTATTTTAGTGCTACATACTCTCATGATTTGTTACTCTTCCTTTTAAGCACTCATTTCAACTGTAACTTAAAAACTGTATAATTGTGTACTTTGTGGTTCATTTCCTATCTCTTCCACTAGAAACACAAGCTTGTTGCCAATAGGTCCGGCACAGTTTGTTGCTGATAGTATGTACTCAGCAAATACTTGTAAAATGACTGAATTTGCCAAAACTAAAAATAATGAACCAATGTCAATACCAAGTGATCTCCAAGACAAACAGTATGACAGGAAAAAAAGAGGTAGAATCCAATGCTTTAAGCTCAGGAAAGGAGTGCAGAATGTAGCCTGTGATTCCTTCATCTCTGCAGTACCAAACTCCACCTGTTCTCTTGATTCATTCCTTCCTACGGTCACATTCCCTACCTGGTTTCCAGAACCACTCTACCTCAGAAACCCCACACACTCCTCTCTCTGACGTGATGACTCCGCTATTCCACTTCTGCCACTCTCATTCTACTTGCTCTCCCACTTCATGGAGACCTCTGAACTTTGATCCTTCCATTTTCTCTCAATCCAGCTCTTCAACTACACCCCCAACAAACTCCCGCCCCTGGCTCACTGATGAGTCACTCCTGCTGTGCAGCTGAGCGCTCCTGGGAAAAATAATGCAGTTTGGCATCTTTACAATCCTCCACATTGTAGCCAGTGAGTGCTTTTTCTGAACCACAGCCCTGAGGATTTTTAAATCTGTTGAAAGCCCTTCCAAACTCTTAAATATGGCTTTTTAGGCCCTTTATTATCTGCTTTTCTCTCTAACTTCACTACTCAGCATTTCAGTACTCTGTTGTCTCTCTTCCCACCCTTGCCACTCTCCGATTCTCATTTATTTCTCAACTCAACCACATCTGGCTTTGCTCTCATCCTCCCTGAAACAACTCTCCCTAAAATTTACCATTTACATCCTGAATGGCGGGATCAAGCATTTTTCAGTCTGTCTTACTGTGGCATTTCACGTGCTGCTCTCTACCTTCTTGAAACTCTCTAATATCTTAGTTCTGGATTCTTCCCAGACTCTTCTAATCATTTCACCTGCCTCCATCACAAATGCATTTTTTCTTGCTGCACCTTAAATGTTAGTAGCCTCCAAGGTTGTTCTTTGGCTCTGCACTGCTTGCTGTAACTACAGCTTATGTGGCTGATGAGTCCCAAATGTAGCCCCTGACCAAACGTCCCCCCGAAAGTGTCATGTTCCCACCTTCTGCACATCACTTGAACATCCCATAGGCACTCACTTTCAACATATTTAAAATTGAATCTAGTCATCTAGAGAAACCCGATAGCTATTCTAGACAACTGTCTTTTACCTTATCAGTCAACTGTCAAGTCTTGCTGTTTTTAGTTCCTAAATGCATCTGCAATCTCTCCAATCTTCTTTATCCCTACTTACCATCATTATCCTAGTTCAGGCTCTAACCATCCCTGAGACTATATTGCATTAATATCCTCTTCTTGACACCCTTAAATCTATACTCTAGTAGCAGCCAGAGTGAGCTTTCAGTAATCCCTTGCTTAAGGTCCTTCCACTCCCTACACATTTAAATTCTCAAATTCTATACTTACGTCTCCTTAGTTCTGTAACTTCATTTTTCGATACTTTCCTACCCACACCTTGTGCTGCTCACACTTCAAGTTCTCACTTAGCATGGCTAAATGATTTTATTTACCAAACTTCATGTAACACTTATTTCAGAAACAATGGCTTCAGACTATGTTTTCTGACTTCTCATCAATCCAAGTTTTAGTCTTCTATATCAAGCCAGGTAATGTAAAAGATAATTAAAAATAGAACACATAAAATATTAAATTTTGGGCTTTCCTGGTGGCACAGTGGTTAAGAATCCACCTGCCAATGCAGGGCACACGGGTTCGAGCCCTGGTCCAGGAAGATCCCACAGGCCGCGGAGCAACTAAGCCCATGCACCACAACTACTGAGCCTGCGCTCTAGAGCCCACGAGCCACAACTACTGAAGCCTGTGCACCTAGAGCCTGTGCTCTGCAACAAGAGAAGCCACTGTGATGAGAAGCCCGCGCACAGCAACAGAGACTAGCCCCCGCTCACCGCAATTAGAGAAAGCCCGGGCGCAGCAACGAAGACCCAACGCAGCCAAAAAATAAATTTAAAAAATATATATATATATACATACTGCATTTTACCATATCCGTTTATCTAACAGGATGATAGGCATCTCAAAAGTTATATTTAGTCATCAAGTAGCCTTCATTCAGATCTCAACGGGTGACTGAAGAATGACCTGACAGATGAAATCTTCCTTATTAAGAACATCTGGAGGGTTGCTCTTGGCTCTAAGTAAGTATGTAGCTTATAGGTAACAAGTCACCTCTTGGAGCTTCAACTTCACCTTAAAAAGAAGGGTTTGGATTAGAAAGGATCTCTTAACTTGTAATCCATAGATTTTCAAGTCAGGTCATTCATACATAGACCTGGGTGGGGTAACCATAAATCCCTTGAAATTGTATTCACAATTCTGGATATAAATTTGTTCAGTTTTCTAAGGAGAGAGAGTTATGGTTTTCATTAGGTTCTCAAAGAAGTTCATGAATTACAAAGTGGTTAAAACATCTGGATTAAAGGATTTCTGAGATTCCTCATATTGTGTAATTCTGTATTTTTAAAACTATGGAATGTGCAGATCCACTGTTGGTTTAGCTTTTATGACAAACCTAGATTATAATTACTTTCCCCTTTCCTTTAGTTCAGAATCTGAATCTAATAAGGGTAAGCCTAAATTATAATTCTAGGCAAGTTATGATCAAGCCAAACTTACAGGCATGTCTTAGCAGAAGAAAGGCTAATGTCAAAGGTAAAGACCCTAGAACTACTTGACAAAATAACACTAAATAACTTCTCATTTCTAAGGGTCTAAGTGACTGAGATTAAACAATGACTGAAAAAAGTAACAAATACAAACACAGAGGCAAAATTCCATTCAGCAAAAACTGTAATGCCTATGAACTATAGAGTAAAAAATAATCACAGTTTGTAGTCCACTTATTTCAAACAATAATTAACACAAAAGTTTCTAATAGAGGGACTATAATCCTAGAGTATCCTCTGTTATCTATTTAAACCTCTGTTTCCTTACTTCAGTTCTTTATCTCCAATTGCCTGCTTGGCATTTGCCAAGTAGAATTCAAAGGATGTTTATCACCATCTGTCTGAAAACTAGACCTATCTCCTTACTTCATTACCTCTGTAATGGTACCTCTGTTCTAGTTATCCATGCTCAAGAATAAATACATGAGTTTGGATGAGAGACAATGACTCTCAAATGTACAATAAATTCAGGTAAGAAAAATGATTACAAACCAGAAAATAACTGTTATCCCTCTATTTAGAATTAACTATTTTCTTAAGAATCCAAAGACTTTCTTCATGAAAAATTTGCAAATAAAAGGCAGATGAAGATACATATTAAAAACTAAAAAAAGACATTTTTTGAGGAACGTGAAAATATGAACACTTACTGGATACTTGAGGTCAAGGAGTATTTAACATTTAAAGATATTTTTATAGATGAAATAATATGATGCCTGGGATTTGTTTCAGAAAAATGAGGGAGAGAAGTGTATAGGGTATAATGCAAACAAGCTTGATCAGAAATTCAGAATTGATTGAAACTGAGTGGTAATTACATGGTGGCTCCATTAACAAAAAGTTAAAATAGTTAAACTCTGATGAGAAAACAAAATTGTGTGCATATGGCATCACTATGAGCAACGAAGCCATACACAATGAGAGTCTTAAAAAGGGTGGTTTGGTGGTTTTTTCTTGGTTGTCATGCAAAATGTATGAGGATTTTATGACCACTTGGTCAATAAACTATACAAACTGGAATTTGGTCAGTGACCTTTCTATCATACCAAATTTACACACAAATGTTTCTCAGATGGGATCAATAGGACAAGTGAATTTAAAAAAACTTCACATAAATAAAATCAATTTGTGTAATAAGTATCTTCTATGACAAAAATTAGCTAAGGGTTAAACTTCATAAATAGTTTTAAAATGAGCAAGGCAAAACATTCAAACAAGCAGAACTTTTGTAGAGCAAAAATTACTATCGAATGTTTCAAATTGTTATTTTAAATGGGTAATCTGATGCATTTTATATTTGCAAAAGTAATCTTATTCCAGTTGATATCAATATTTCTAAAGATGCAGACTACCTGAACATTAAGATAGGGACCAGGATCAGGATGAGTGCTTTATGCAACTAAAAATGGTGTGTGGAGGAGGGAGAACCATACACCTTCCTGGTTAAATTCACTTTCTAAATGAACGTATGATAAATTTGCTTGCTGGTCATGAAATCTATTGGGTTGGCCAAAAAAGACTTACCTGTCTTCATGAAATAGACTACAGTTGTTAAAAATTGCTGTGTGCTTCAGTTTACCTGCTAACAATTCAAATATTCAACATATTAACAGAATAAGCCATATACTACTTTCCCCTAAAAGTTCAGAATTTCTTCTCCTAGAGATAACTAAATTCTATTTTCTGCATTTGTATTTTGGTATGGATTTTTTTAAAAAACGACCCATTCGTCAAAATAATAACAAATAATTTAAATAAGAAAATATTAAATTTCATATTAATATAAAAAGTGAAAGCATACTTAGAAATGTTCATTTCAAATATAACCTCTTTTCAATACAAATCAATAAAACATGGTACAGCTTACTACTTATCAACAAACTATAGATTGAAATTTGTAAATTCCAATACACTTCAAAATTTTGATTTTGTATAATTGACTGCCAAGGCCTTAACTTACTTTAGTGTTAAGACCTAAAATCACATTTGAGAAATCTACTTTTTGAAAACCTTGGTTTGTATATTTAAGGGTTTCATCAATTATATCAATATTAATATATTAATAGCTAAAATATTGGAGCTTAGAATAGATGGAAAATCCCTGAAGACAGCAATTCATCTATGACCAACCAAGCTAACAGAAGCATTACTCTAAATAGGATCCCTAAGTACATACTCCAAGGATCCTTTAAGAACTGGTTTACTTTCAGAAAGGATCATCTCCTTTAATGCTTGATGTTCAATTAACTTAGCGTAGTGAGACGCAATTAATCCAACTCAATTTAAATCCCTATTATAACATTTAAAAGATTACTGAATCGTGCTGAGCCTCAGTTTTCCTTATCTATAAAATGGAGAAAAAAGATTGAACTAGCAGAGTTTTTGTAAAAATTAAAAGACACCATGGAGACTTCCCCGGTGGTGAAGTGGTTAAGAATCCACCTGCCAATGCAGGAGACACAGGTTTGAGCCCTGGTCCTGGAAGATCCCACATGCCGCGGAGCAACTAAGCCCGTGTGCCACAACTACTGAGCCTGTTTCTAGACCCCACGTGCCACAACTGAAGTGCGCGTGCCTAGAGCCTGTGCTCCGCAACAAGAAAAGCCACCTCGATCAGAAGTCCATGCACTGCAATGAAGAGTAGCCCCCACTTGCTGCAACTGAGAAAGCCCACACGCAGCAACGAAGATCCAACGCAGCCAAAAACAAACAAATAAATAAATGTTCCTTTAAAAAAAAAAAAAAGACACCATGCATCACTGAATGTCAACATTCAAAACTGGCTGGCTTTTTTTCTTTTCTACCCACATCTCTATTCTTTAAAACTCTAGAGGCTGGGTTTTACACTCTACTTTTCCTAACTGGTATTTTACTCTTATTGATATATCATTGTTGTTTTCAAAAGCCACCTCAAATCTTTTGCTGACGAACTCCAAAGGCAAAAAAACCCAATCTATAATAGTTTTGTCCCCACATAGTTCATGGTAAAAAGGAAGAGGAAACATGCAATTAAGTGGAAGAAAAAGAAGAATGAGAAAACATTTCCTTCAAGAAAATGTTCTGAAATAATTCCACATAGGAAATGGATCCTGTAAAGTTATTTTCATAGTGGTTTAATAGGTGTTCACAGAAAGGTATTTTATGGCAATGTCACTCTTCCTCACAAATTGAGTATCTTCATTTATTGGCCAATTTCATAAAACTTAACATTCTAGAGGTCAGATTTAAAAAGCTGACTTAAAAATAGTACATATTTTTAAAAAGACTTAACTTTGAAACAGACCTCGTCCCCTATAAATTTTAGGCATTACTATTTCTGAGCATCAACTATGCAAATCAACTAATTAAATACCCACCTCCCCATCTGTAGTAACAGATAAACGACACCTGCTCCCAAAAGATGTATAAAACATTTAGAATAGAAAATGAGTAAACATCTCAACTAGTAAAATTACTCCTTTTTCAGCATTAAAAAATAACTTGTGAAAAATGTAATGTTATTATGAAGTGTCATAGTCATCTCAATTCTATTTTGAAAATAACACATGGCACAATTTTAACTAAGAGAAATGCTAGTTTTCCAAAATAGCATGATTGTTACCTTTCCCCAAGGTTTAAAAAATAAATATTACCATCATGACATTACTAGAAAGAAATTGAAGCATACAAGGAATAAACTATAGTTTCTTTTTATATCAAAATGTACTCTTGAAAATGTGTTTGGCACAGTGCTAAATCATATATAGTTAATACTAAATATTGCAGGATACAATAAAACCCTGGAATTAATTGTTTACACCCTCTTATGGGAATGAAAATAATAGATACCAATTATTCAGAAGTCAGCCTATACAAACTGTATAAACAATATTTTATGTTTTGTTTTGAAAACCAGTGATATAATAAATTTTACATAAAAGACTGCAAAATAATATAAATGGATTTAAACAGATCTTTACAATAAGAAATTCAAATGGAAACAGACAAGTAACAAAGAGAAGTAAAAAAATTTATTGCAGTATTCGCTCCACCAGATTGCCTGGGGATCCCTTTTCTTGTATTGTTTTCAGGGTGACCTAATACATCAAAATCTACATTTACAAAAACTCCTTCTGTAGATAGGTCATAGATACTGCATGCTTTTTTTTTTTTTTTCCAACAGAATAAATTATATATCCAGGAGATTCTGCCATTTTACAGCCTGGAAAAAACAATGCTTCCCTGGAAACTGGGCTAAGCTAAAGAAAGCCATCCGCTGCTAGGTTAAACTCCAAGAACACTTTATTAAGAACATTAACAGACTAATTTCCAACATTCACTTGTTTATTTTTTAAACAGAAAGTTTTTTTTTCCAAGATATAAACAATTTTTGTTAAACTATAATACAGTGGGAGTAAAAATGAACTGAGAATCTGTTTCTGCTGCACAACAGCGAAGGGAGCTCCCACAAAAATGTTTTGCCCAACATTTCCTTCTTTTGTTCCTGCATCCCAGGTTCCATTCTTACTCTTCATAAAACTGATTTTTTTTTTTTTTGCCAGAATGTTGATATTTCAAGTTTTTCTGCCTTTAAAAAAAAACTCCTGTAAATTTGGCTGCATGTACAAATTCATTAGCTGGAAGTCCCGTCCTTGGCGGCATACAGGGATCGTAAAGTCTGAACAACTTTATTAGTCAGCTTATTAGCACTCGTTAGAGCAATTTTTTTGTAAATAATGTCTGACTCTTTAATAGTGTCTACCCAAGGCACCAGTTTGCGGCCATCACGGCGCTTAGCCTCAGTCCAGGAGCCACTGTAGGAGCCTGCCATCCACTGAACACTGAAGCCATTGCTGGTTTTCTGTACTACTCTTGCAATTTGTGGTCGATCTTTGTACTTTGGACAGCAAATAGCGATGACATCCATGACGTCAACACTTTCATTCATCTGTGCTGCCAACTCCGTAGAGTCTGAATTTCGTTTTGACCTTCTCAATGACTAAAACATTGGGAGGGGGGAAAAAAGACCAAGTGTTACACAAAATAATTTTAGTGAAATTATTGTTTTTATTGCTTTTAATCCCTTGACGCCGGGAGTTGGGATTTCCCAGCACACTTCCATTGCCGGCAATGAGACGCACCGTGACCGCCAGCGCCAAGGGGTTAACATATACTTGTAAAACCATGTAACTCTTAATTTGTACCCGTGTCTTTACTCTTATTGATATATAAAATTATATATACATATGAACCATAAAGCTACATAAAACTTATCAACAATAAAAAAGGATAACACACATTAATACAATCCAAAGAAAAATTAATAACCCTTTATGCTGGATAAATCTCATTTCTGTTTTTTTCTTTTTTATTGTCTTTTATGTTAAACTTTCTACAAAATGATGTATAAATGGATAAGTAGAGAATTTCTATCTACAAAATGTTTTCTCTCATAAGTATTACATTACTTGGTGTACATTTAATAGACTGACATATATAAGCACATAAAAATCATTTTACGTAATACGCTGCGAAATACGTTGACTCCTCCTCCGCCTCACCCCTGAAGTGCCTCCTCCTCTATCCTCCCCATCACTTTCATCATCTTCTGTCTCTGCTGCTGCATTATTTTTAGGGCTGCCTCCTCCAAGCAGCGAGGTAATTGCTTTGTTCCGAGCATTTGTGCTAGCTGACACCTCCCCTTCTTCTTCCTCTTCATCAGGGTCCAGATGTTCCATGAGAAGTTTGAACTACAAAAATTAGATGTTAATTTAGAATTTTAAGTAAATTTTTTCAAACAAGACTGCCAAATTCCCAAATGTTTTCCTTTATTTAAAATTTTTTTCCTAAATGTTTTCCATGGTAGTGTTTTGGTGTGGGTGAAACAGACTTTAGCTATTGTCCGAGTTGGGGGCTGGCAAACATTTTCTGTAAAGAGCCAGATAGTAAGTATTTTTGGCTTTGCAGGCCAAAATGCAATAAAAAAAATGAATGGGCATGGCTGTTGCAATAAAACTTTATTTTACACAAACAGGCAGTTGGCCAGATTTGGCCCATAAGCCAGATGTTGCGAACCCTGATCCAAGTTATCAAGCAGCCAAGTGATTACTAATTATTGACAGACTTTTAAACATTTCTGCCCCCCATTTTCTGTTCTCCACCAAGATAAGAGGATACAACAGGAAACAAAAAATGTTGAAGAATTTTAAAGAACTAAATTAAATGTCAAATTTAGAGTACAAGGTTTGCAGTCTATGAATAATATGAAAATCATTGTGTACATTACATTCTTGGTCAAAAAAATCATTATTAGTTGTGTTCAACTACCAGCTTTAAAGCAGATTAAAATTAAAGACTTTATTTTTACTTTTTAGGACAATCTCGAAAATATTTTTAAAATGTTAAAAAATTTTTATTCTGGTAAAATATACATAACATTTACCATTTTAAAGTGTTTAATTCATTGACAGTAAGTATATTCACACTTGCACAATCATCACCACAGTCATTTCAAAAACTTTTTCATCATCTCCCAAAGAAACTCAATCTGTACCCATTCAATACTCTCCCCCCATTCCTGAGACAGCAGATGCAAGAAGAACTACAATCCTGCAGCCTGTGGAATGAAAACCACAACCACAGAAAGAGAGACAAAATGAAAAGGAAGAGAATTATGTCCCAGATGAAGGAACAAGATAAAACTGAGAAAAACAACTGAATGAAGTGGAGATAGGCAACCTTCCAGAAAAAAAATTCAGAATAATGACAGTGAAGATGATCCACGACTTTGGAAAAAGAATGGAGGCAAGGATCGAGAAGATGAAAGAAATGATTAACAAAGACCTAGAAGAATTAATGAACAAATAAAGATGAATATAATAACTGAAATGAAAAATATGCAAGATAGAATCAATAGCAGAATAACTGAGGCAGAAGAACGGATAAGTGACCTGGAAGACAGAATGGTGGAAATCAATGCCATGGAACAGAATAAAGAAAAAAGAATGTAAAGAAATGAAGACAGCCTAAGAGATCTATGGGACAACATTAAATGCAACAACATTCGCATTATAGGGATCCCAGAAGGAGAAGAGAGAGAGAAAGGACCAGAGAAAATATTTGAAGAGATTATAGTTGAAAACTTCCCTAACATGGCAAAGGAAATAGCCACCCAAGTCCAGGAAGTGCAGAGTCACAGGCAGGATAAGCCCAAGGAGAAATGTTCCAAGACACACAGTAATCAAATTTACAAAAATTAAAGACAAAGAAAAATTATTAAAAGCAAAAAGGGAAGGAAGACAAATAAAATACAAGGGAACTCCCATAAGGTTAAGAGCTGATTTCTCAGCAGAAACGCTGCAAGCCAGAAGGGAGTGGCACGATATATTTAAAGTGATGAAAGGGAAGAACCTAGAACCAAGAATACTCTACCCAGCAAGTCTCTCATTCAGATTCCACAGAGAAATCAAAAGCTTTACAGACAAGCAAAAGCTAAGAGAATTCAACACCAGACCAGCTTTGCAACAAATGCTAAAGGAACTCCTCTAGGTGGGTAAGAGATTAGCAACTTAAAACAATCTTGTACATATACAGACTGCTATATCAAAACCTCATGGGAACAAGCCCAAAAGCTACAATAGATACACACACAACAAAGAAAAAGCAACCCAAACACAACACTAAAGATGGTCATCAAACCACAAGAGAACAAAAGAGGAAAGAAAGACCTACAGAATCAAACCAAAAACAATTAAGAAAATGGCAAAAGGAACATACATACCAATAATTACTTTAAATGTAAATGGATTAAATGCACCAACCAAAAGACACAGGCTCACTGAATGGATACAAAAACAAGACACATATATATGCTGTCTACAAGAGACCCACTTCAGACCTAGGGACACATACAGACTGAAAGCGAGGGGATAGAAGAAGGTATTCTGTGCAAATGGAAATCAAAGGAAAGCTGCAGTAGCAATACTCATATCAGACAAAACAGACTTTAAAACAAAGAATGTTACAAGAGACAAAGAAGGACACTACATAACAATCAAGGAATCAATCCAAGAAGAAGGTGTAAGAATTGTAAACATATCTGCACCCAACTTAGGAGCACCACAATATATAAGGCAAATACTAACAGCCATAAAGGGAGAAATCGACAGTAACACAATAATAGTGGGGGACTTTTAACACCCCACTTTCATCAATAGACCAATCAGCCAGACATAAAATCAGTAAGGAAACACAGGCCTTAAATGACACATTAGACCAGATGGACTTAACTGATATTTATAGAGCACCCCATCCAAAAGCAGAAGAATACACATCTTCTGAAGTGCACATGGAATATTCTCCAGGACTGACCACATCCTGGGCCATAAAGTGAGCCTTGGTAAATTTAAGAAAACTGAACTCATATCAAGCATCTTTTCTGACCACAGCGTTGTGAGATTAGAAATAAACTCCAAGAAAAAGACTATAAAAACACAAATACGTGGAGGCTAAACAATATGCTACTGAACAACCAATGGTTCACTGAAGAAATCAAAGAGGAAATCAAAAAATATCTAGAGACAAATGAAAATGAAAGCACAACAATCCGAAACCAATGGGATACAGCAAAAGCAGTTCAAAGAGGAAAGTTTATAGCAATACAACCTTACTTCGGGAAACAAGAAAAATCTCAAATAAACAACCTAACCATACACATAAAGCAACTAGAGAAAGAAGAACAAACAAAACCAGAAGTTAGTAGAAGGAAAGAAACCATAAAGATCAGAGCAGAAACAAATGAAATAGAGACAAAGAAGAGCAAAGATCAATGAAACTAAAAGCTGGTTCTTTGAAAAGATAAACAAAACTGATAAACCTTTAGCCAGACTCATCAAGAAAAAAAGGGAGAGGACTCAAATCAATAAAATGAAAAATGAAAAAGGAGAAGTTACAGCAGACACCACAGATATACAAAGGATCATGAGATTACTATATGCAACTATATGCCAATAAAATAGACAACCTGGAAGGAACTGACAAATTCTTAGAAAGGTACAGTCTCCCAATACTGAACCAGGAATAATTAGAAAATATGAATCAATTACAAGCACTGAATTTGAAACTGTAATTAAAAAACTCCCGGGCTTCCCTGGTGGTGCAGTGGTTGAGAATCGACCTGCCAATGCAGGGGACACGGGTTCCAGCCCTGGTCCGGGAAGATCCCACATGCCGTGGAGCAACTAAGCCCATGCGCCACAACTGCTGAGCCTGTGCTCTAGAACCTGCGAGCTACAACTACTGAGCCCACGTACCACAACTACTGAAGCCCGCATGCCTAGGGCCAGTCCATGCTCTGCAACGAGAGGCCACTGCAGTGAGAGGCCCGCGCACTGCAGCGAAGAGTAGCCCCCCTCGCTACAACTAGAGAAAGCCCACGTGCAGCAACAAAGACCCAACGCAGCCAAAAAAAAAAACCCACAAAACAAAAAACCTCCCAAAAAACGGAAGTCCCAGCCCTGATGCCTTCACAGGCGAATTCTATCAAACATTTAGAGAATAGCTAACACCTATCCTTCTGAAACTGTTCCCAAAAAGTGCAGAGGAAGGACAACTCCCAAAATCATTCTGTGAGGCCACTATCACCCTGATACCAAAATCAGACAAAGATACCACTAAAAAAGAAAATTACAGGTCACTATCACTGATGAACGTACACGCAAAAATCCTCAACAAAATACTAGCAATTCGAATTCAACAATACATTAAAGGATCATACACCATGATCAAGTGGGATTTATCCTAGGGATGCAAGGAGTTTTCAATATCTGCATATCAATTGGTGTGATACACCACATCAACAAACTGACAAATAAAAACCATATGATCAGGACTTCCCTGGTGGTGCGGTGGTTAAAAATCCACCTGCCAATGCAGGGGACACAGGTTTGAGCCCTGGTCTGGGAAGATCCCACATGCTGCGGAGCAACTAAGCTCACATGCCACAACTGCTGGAGCCCCCGCGCCTAGAGCCCATGCTTTGCTACAAGAGAAGCCACAGCAATGAGAAGCCTGTGCACTGCAATGAAGAGTAGCTCCTGCTTGCTGCAACTAGAGAAAACCCACACACAGCAACAAAAACCCAACACAGCCAGAAATAAATAAATAAATCTAGATATTAAGAAACCCCCAAATGATCATCTCAGTAGATGCAGAAAAAGCTTTTGACAAAATTCAACACCTATTTATGATAAAACTCTCCAGGAAGTGGGCACAGAGGGAACCTACCTCAACATAATAAAGGCCATATAAGACAAACCTACAGCTAGTATCATACTCAATGGTGAAAAGCTGAAAGTATTTCCTCTAAGATCAGGAACATGACAAGGATGCCCACTCTCACCACTTTTATTCAACATAGTTTTGGAAGTCCTAGCTATGGAAATCGGAGAAGAAAAAGAAATAAAAGGAGTCCAAATTGGAAAAGAAGACGTTAAACCGTCATTGTTTGCAGATGACATGATACTATACATATAAAATCCTAAAGATGCTATCAGAAAATTACTAGAGTTCATCAATGAATTTGGTAAAGTTGCAGGATGCAAAATTAATACACAGAAATATGTTGCATTTCTATACACTAACAACGAAAGATCAGGAAGAGAAATTCAAGAAACAATCCCATTTACCACTGCGTGAAAGAGAATAAAATACCTAGGAATAAATCTACCTAAGGAGGCAAAAGACCTGTACTCTGAAAACCATAACATGCTGATGAAACAAATCAAAGAAGACACAAATGGAAAGATATATCATGTTCTTTGAATGAAAGAATAAATATTGTCAAAATGACTACATTACCCAAGGCAATCTACAGATTCAATGCAATCCTTATCAAATTACCAATGGCATTTTTCACAAAACTAGAACAAAATATCTTAAACTTTGTATGGAGACAACAAAAGACCCCAAATAGCCAAAGTAATCTTGAGAAAGAAAAATGGAGCTGGAGGAATCAGGGTCCCTGAATTCAGACTATACTACAAAGCTTTAGTCATCAAAACAGTATGGTACTGGCACAAAAACAGAACTACAGATCAATGGAACAGGACAGAAAGCCCAGAAATAAACCTACCCACCTATGGTCTATTAATCTATGACAAAGGAGGCAAGATTATACAATGGTGGAAAGACAGTCTCTTCAACAAATGGTGCTGGGAAAACTGGACAGCTACATGTAAAAAAATGAAATTAGATCATTCTTTAACACCATACACAAAAATACACTCAAAATGGATTAAAGACCTACATGTGAGACTGGATATTATAAATCCTCCTAGAGGAAAACACAGGCAGAACACTCTCTGACATAAATTGCAACAACATCTTTTCTGATCCATCTCCCAGAGTAATGGAAAAAAAACCAAAAATAAATAAATGGGACCGAATTAAACTCAAAAGCTCTTGCACAGCAAAGGAGACCATAAACAAAATGAAAAGACAACCCACAGACTGGGAGAAAATATTTGCAAATGATGTGACTGACAAGGGATTAGTCTCCAAAATTTACAAACAGCTCATGTGGCTTAATATCATGAAAACAAATAACCCAATCAAAAAATGGGCAGAAAACCTAGACAGTTTTCCAAGGAAGACATATGGATGGCCAAGAGGCACATGAAAGGGTGTTTAACACTGCTAATGATTAGAGAAATGCAAATCAAAACTACAATGAGATATCACCTCACACCAGTCAAAACAGTTATCATCAAAAAATCTACAAACAATCAATGCTGGAGATGGTGTGGAGAGAAGGGAACCCTCTTACACTGTTGGTGGGAATGTAAATTGGTACAACCACTATGTAGAACAGTATGGAGGTTCCTTAAAAAACTAAAAATAGAGCTACCATGTGACCCTGCAATCCCACTCCTGGGCATATACCCAGAGAAAAACATGGTCCGAAAGGATACATGCACCCCAATGTTCACTGCAGCACTGTTTACAATAGCCAAGACATGGAAGCAACCTAAATGCCCATCAACAGAGGAATGGATAAACAAGATGTGGTACATATATACAGTGAAATATTACTCAGCCATAAAAAAGAATGAAATAATGCCATTTGCAGCAACATGGATGGACCTAGAGATTGTCATACTTAGTGAAGTCAGACAGAGAAAGAGAAATATCATATGATGTTGCTTTATGCGGAATCTAAAAAAAAATGGTACAAATGAGCTTATTTACAAAACAGAAATGGACTCAGAGAATGAACTTATGGCTACTGCGGGGGAAGGGTAGAGGGAATGGATAGTTAGAGAGATTGGCACTGACATGTACACACTGCTATATTTAAAAAGGATAACCAACGAGGCCCTACTGTATAGCACAGGGAACTCTGCTCAATGTTATGTGGCAGCCTGGATGGGAGGGGAGTATGGGGGAGAATGAATATACGTATATGTATGGCTGAGTTGCTTTGCTGTGCACCTGAAACTATCACAACATTGTTAATTGGCTATACTCCAATACCAAATAAAAAGTTAAAACAAAATCTAAAAAAACCCCACCCAACTCCCCATTCCTGCCCCCCATCCCCCTGTAACTTCTGTTCTATTTTCTGACTCTCTGAATTTGCCTTTTTTTGCGAGGGGGCTACACCACAGCTTGAGGGATCTTAGTTCCCAACCTGGGATTGAACCGGGCTCTCGGCAGTGAAAGCACGGAGTCCTAACCACTGGACTACCAGGGAATTCCCTGAATTTGCCTGTTCTTAAAGACACTTTAAAAGCACAATTTATAGACTCACATACTGACTCACATACTTCTTAGGTGGGTCTATATGTAACAGATATACATACATACACACACACACACACACACACACACACACGTACTGCTTCTGTAAGAATACATGAAGAAGTAGTAATATTGGTTTCCAGAAGGAAGAGGAATAGAATGGCTGAAGAGGGCAGGAGGATGACTTTTCATGGTTTTTCCTTTGATGAAATATAAACCATGTAATACACTGAATTTAAAAAAATACATATATGGGCACAGCTTTTCTCTAAAACTTGCCTGAAAACTTTGCTTTTCACTAAAATAAAGTTAGTGGTGGGCTGGTATCTCCTAAGAAAAAACAATTATAGTACAGTGGGTGAAATGGGAAGGACAAGCTTAAAGTAACTCATTAAAACTACATAAACAATAATGAGTGATGGGTCATGAAGCATACCTTCAATGAAAGGAGGTAGCTGTCTCAAAAGAATTTACTTTTTAAGAAAGCCATTATCAAAATGAAATATATTTTGGTTTTACTACTCACATCTAGATACTGTTTTACTATACTCCTCTTCACATCTTCAGTGATTTTGGAATTAGCCATATCACTCCGCAGGAAGTCCAGTGTTTGTTTGGGATGAAAATGAACTCCTGTTTTTCGGTTTATCGCTTTATCATACACTTTTGCAGATTCAGATGGAGAGTATTTCTGAATTTTACTGTTTTGGGAAAACAAAACCATTAACTTAAAAAAAATTTTTGAGGCATTTACATTTAAATTGATTCTAGTTAAATTTTATTTACTTATAATTAAACTTTTTGTTATACAGATTTTAACCAGTGAAATTGTATACAAAATAAATATAATTTTAAAGAGGGAAGACACAAAATCAAAGATTAAAAAGAATAATATTCTCTTGTTTCTGTCAGTATTTGTCTTGAATAGAGGCATCATTTAAATGAAAGTAGTTTCTCATGTCTATTTTTTAGCACCATGATTGTGACTGTAGGACAATTTTAATATAATTACTCAATACTAACTGGTTTACCTCCTTCTACTGTTTTGTGCCCCAACTATTCATTCTCTACACAGTGACCAGAATTATTGCTTACAAACCTGTTTCACACTATTAACAACTCTGTTTCAAAATCTTTCCAACTCCTTAGCACTGCCCCAAGACTTTATTAAGGATTTAAGATTTTACATTATTCTGAATTACAGGCGTATCTTGGAGACGTGGGTTTGGTTCCAGACCATCGTGATAAAGCAAATATTGCAATAAAGCAAACCACACGAATTTTTTTGTTTCCCAATGTGTATAAAAGTTACGTTTACACTATATTACAGTCTATTAAGTGTGTGACAGCATTATGCCTAAAAACAACAAACATATCTTAATTTAAATATATTTTATTGCTAAAAAAATGCTATCATCTGAGCCTCCAGTGAATTGTAATCTTTTTGTAATAGCAACATCAAATGTCACTACAAAATATAAGAATAAAAAATTTAAATACTGTAACAATTACCAAAATGTGACACAGAGACAAAAAGTGAACAAATGTTGTTGGAAAAATGGAGCCGACAGACTTGCTTGATGCAGGGTTGCCACAAACCTTCAATTTTCAAAAAATGCAGTATCTGCGAAGTGCAATAAAACAAGGTATGCCTGTGGCTGCCAATATTTAACATCAAGATAGTTCTCATTAAAATCTGGATTAGCTAGCTTCTCTTGAAAAGATGGAAGCTCTGGCCACATTGTTCCCACTCTCTTCCATGGCAACAAGCTGATGAACATCTGAGTAATATCTAAACCTTTTAGAAGAAACATGTTCTTTTCATTTTGCCACTGACCTACCAGGTCTACTTTACTCATTTCATTATCTGTCCCTATGCACATGTGACTTCATAGGGTTTCAATGAATGTGAAAAATGTCCAAAATTCCATGGGTACAGGCAGAAAAGAGATACCTATAGTGACTGACGATGGGTAAAATTATAGTGCACTCTAAGTTACTAGTACTTTTCTATCTTACTTGATAGTGTATTTTAAAGATTGCTAGACTATTAGAAATTAGCCTAGTTGGTTGGCATCTATTCTTCATTCATAGTTCTCTTTATTTTTTATAAATTTATTTATTTTTGGCTGCGTTAGGTCTTCATTGCTGCGCGCAGGCTTCCTCTAGCTACGAGTGAGCGGGGGCTACTCTTCGTTGCAGTGCACGTGCTTATCATTGTGGTGGTTTCTCTTGTTGCAGAGCACAGGCTCCAGGCGCGTGGGCTTCAGCAACTGTGGCATGCGGGCTCAGCAGTGGTGGCTTGCGGGCTCTAGAGCGCAGGCTCAGTAGTTGTAGTGCACGGACTGGGCTTACTTGCTACGCGGCATGTGGGATATTCCTAGACCAGGGCTCGAACCCATGTCCCCTGCATTGGCAGGCAGACTCTTAACCACTGCGCCACCAGGGAAGTCCCCACAGCTCTTGAATTTGTTATCTATTTTTAAGGTTAGCCTAATTCTCTAATATCTTTTTAAGGATATTAAGGATTTAAGTCCTCTAATTTATAATTTATAATGCATTATCTCCAATTAGAGGAATAGTTTTCCTCTCTTCAGTAACAGAACGGACAAATTATGGTAGATTATACAACAAAATAGTATATAGCAATTAAAAGGAACAAACTCCTTTTTTAAAAAGAGCATTTTTAATATTCAGCATGCAATCAAAACTGGGTTTCAATATTTGTTCATTATTTGAACACAGCAAGTTTTTTCTCTCACTGCTTATGCAACCTTACCTATCAGAAAATCCACAGAGATTCTTCAAATGTTGTTTTAACATCAGAAGCAATAAAATACCCTGGGAGACATTTGCAAACTCAATTAAAGGAGCTGAATTTTCTGGCAAACATTTCATCACTGAATTTATATCATCTTCTGAATCTGAATCTGAATCTGAATCTACACGTTTCCGTGATTTCCGAGGCCTGGAGACTTCTTCTTCACTCTCGCTTGACTCATTTTCCTTACCAGGAGATGATTTTCTCTCTTTCCTTTTGTCTTTTACCATAGACTGAAAAAAAAGAGGAAATTATTCTGTCTGAAAAATAATAAAACAAAAATACCACTACAACTATACATATGCTCCATTTAACAGCTTCTAAAGTATCCTTCTATTAATATTTTATACACTGAAACCCTCTGATTTTCCATAAATAACTGGGGACGTAACCCTTGGGGGAAAAAATTATGTTCCAAGACTAAATAAAATCCACTCCTTCAACCACTGTGCCACCCCCCTAAACCATTCTGAAATATCATTCAAAGGGAAAGAATTTTCTTATAAGATAGTAATGAAAAAGATAAATTAGTTTTAGAAGTAACAATTTGGTATACAGGTAAGCCATTATAGAGGAAAAGAAGTAATTATAATTTAACTGGGGAAAATATAATAGGCTTGAATTCCCCCAGCTTCTATCAAACTCTCACTTTTAAGAACTTTTCAGCAAGATAATGTACAACTTTTCTTAAATACTTAAATTCTGGTTTTTTGTACTTTATGAAACTGTTAGCTTTTAAAAAGAAACAAAGTCAGCTGGTTTCAAGGTGGAAAAGACCAGATTACAAAGCAATATTCAAAATGTAACTGCTAAGAAATAAAACAGGAGAAACAGATACAAGTATATGTACAACAGTAAGTGAAGTAAAATAACATGATGGATCAAGTTCCTGGGAAATTATTAACCTCTCAAACTTTAATGTGCATATTAAACAACTAGAGATTTTGTTAAAAATGTAAACTCTGTTTCAGCAGGTCTAGGGTGGGGCTTGAGGTTCTGCAGGTCTAACAAGCTCTCAGGTGCGGCCAGTGCTACTGGTCTTGGTCCACACTTCAAGTAGCAAGGGTTTAGATACTTCTGTAATTCCAACCCTTAGGTATTAAAAAGATCTCCCTGATTTACGAGTTTGACCAGGCTGAGTTTTGAGCACTACGATATTGCAAAATGAGATATATACTTATATCATCAGGTACATGAAAATACTCCAATTAATTTACAAAGAATGTAAATTACTGAGTGCACCTACTATGTACCCAGGGCTATACCAGGTGCTTTTACAATGAAACCAATTATATTTCCTTCTTAAAAACCATGAAAGAAAAGATATAAAGTTTACAACAAAAAATTTAGTAAAGATTTTAGGCATACAATATGCCAACTCCATTATGATGCTGGAGTTCAGGGATAAGGAAATCAATAATATAAATTTTGTGTTTACTTGTAAGTAAGCTACTTATATTTATTCTGTATTTCTTCAAGTGTACTACTATTATCTACAGCATTACCAGATTTATAAAATAGCAAAGTGTTTTAAAATGGGGTTTAAATAAATATATGAATGAACACCAAACACTTAAGGGCAATGCTTGAAGTGAGATAAATAAAGAAGTAGGATTGGGATGGCTTATCAAGAGAACAATCCGTGTGTGTGTGTGTGTGTGTGTGTGTGTGTGTGTGTGTGTATGTATGTGTGTGTACGCACATGTGTGTGTGTATAAATTCCACCTAAATCTGGAATGAAATGGTTTTAAGATCTTTCTTAATGGAAATGAAATGGCAACCCACTTCCTCTCTCCAATTCAAGCACTACCCAGATTTCAGTTAAGTTTATTTAGAAAGATTTTATATACCTATGAAAATAAAAAGAACAATGAGAAACAAAACAGTGAAAATAGCATGCCTGTACTTTGAAAGATTAAGAATAGTAATGTGTGTAACTTACCTCCTTGAATGACTGCAGTAGGTTACTACCAGAAACTGAGAGTGTAATGTCTATATGATGCATTATAAACAACGGCTCTTCCTGTGTCTGGTATGGAAAACAGGCTAGATTGTCTGCTATATACAACAGCATATTCACTTCTGTTTTCTGTAAATTTTAGAAAAAAAGGTACACATGTTTAGTGGATAATCTAGAAATCCATCACAAAAGCCTTTTTAGAAAAAATATTACAGGGCACTTTCACCTCAGTTAATATTTCAGAATGAGAGAGAGTTGGGGAGAGGGAGAGGGAAGGAAGAAGAAGGGAGGAGGTGGAACAGAAAAGGATTTTACAGAATAATCTTAAACCCATTTTAAGAGATTTCATAATGACTTAAACCATGGTACCTTAAGAAGGGAAGGGGTGAGCTTTTTTAGTGCACCCAAGTGGGAGTCCCTGAAGTTTTCTTATAGAGTATATAGAATCTTTATGATAAATCCATACCACATCAGAAAGTATACATATGAATTCATAATTATTTGTCATTGTGCCTCTAAACGTTTAACCCATATGGAGATCAGTTACACACAGTTACTATTCTGCCTTCAAAAGTAAGTGGTAATTATAGTACTAATATGTGGGTTAAAAAAAAATCAAAGTTCATGTACTCATAAAACAATTGTCAGTTTCCTATGTGTACATAATTTAGAATATCAGAGTCATTCTGACAGTGTTACCACAGTTTCACGCCAAAAAAACTCTAATGCTGGCAAATTATGGTTACTACTAGTTGTTTGCTTTAAAAGAAGTAACAAACTGAGATTTTCAGCATTTACATGATGATACAGAATATAACAGAAAGATGTTAATATTTAAATTCCTTTAAAAAATTTATAGCTTAAAAAAAAAAGAAAAAATAGGCAATTAAAAAACACTCCTTCCTACCATCTCCTATCCTGATGTCCAAACAACATAAAATACAGTATCAGCAGTAGTAATAACAAAAATCCCATAGGACAGATGGAATGAACTTGCTATTAGTATTCATGAGAACCCCACGTTATTTTTTATTTTTAAATATGTATCAATACCTACATGTTAAAGTTGGAAAAATACAGACAAGCCCACCCTCCTCTCCTTCCTGAAACCTTCTTCCTTAGTTTTCTCTTCCTAGCTCTTTGACTATTCCGCTTCCATCTCCTTCTCAAACCAACTCCTTTTCAAACTGCTTTTAGCAACATTCTGTTCTTTTAGGTGCTTAGGACAAAAATATTTCAGTTATCCTTTGACTATTCTCACAGACTCTCATTTAATTTATTCCTTCCTCACAACGTTTCTTCTTTCCTTTCCTACTGTCCATTCTTTTGTTTCCAATTTTCATTGTAACAGGTCAATCCCTTATTACCTTCTATGTGAAAACAGTGCTAAAAAATCTGTGTTCCTAAAATGCTCTTTGTTACCTGTCCTCATCACTGAACTTAACGTTTTCAAGTTTTCCACTGTCTACAAGATCCTCCATTAACTATGCCTCATTATGATCTTGCTGCTCCAGTTAAATAACATCTATTCATTATTTCCAACACATTCTTTTTTTTAAAAAAATATTTATTTTAAAAAATTTATTTATTTTGGCTGCACCAGTCTTAGTTGTGGCATGTGGGATCTTCGCTGCGGCATGAGAGGGATCCTTAGTTGCAGCATGTGGGATCCTTACTTGTGGCATGCATGCAGGATCCAGTTCCCCGCATAGGGAGCATGGAGTCCCACCCACTGGACCACCAGGGAAGTCCCTCCCACACATTCTTATCTTTGTACCTTTATTCATGTTTTTACACCTGCCCTGCCTTAAGAGTAGATCCATCTTATCCCCTAGGCCTTCAGTGATTTGTTCCTCCTCTGACATCCACTGTATTATGAGAGCTGGATTTCCAGTTTAGCATTTCGCATGCTGAGGTGACAGAGCATCCAGCTAATGATATATAGCAGGCAATGAAACCACGTAGGAATGAAGCTCAGAAAAGAGATAAAGACTAGGGCAGTATGGGTACAAACCACATGGGACTCAGATTATGCTAATCTTAACTGTTAGTTCCTTTATTTAGTGTTCTATCCCTCCAACTGAAGGTAAGATCCAATGAGGAATAGAACACTATATCATACCATTTTGTACTCCTATCTAAATATCTTACACACAACGAAGGCTTAATACTGATGACAACCCTGATGATGACTGAATTATAGTCCAAGTATTTCTAAAATAGAAGTTTGTTATATTTATTTGTTAGATAATATATCAAAAAATTTCATGTTGTACTTAAAAAGAAGAGGTCTAATAAGACATCTACATTCTGGTAATTTTAATTTTACTTTATTGAAAAAATCTGGTGTTGGAACAGCAACAAAGTCAAGCTATCAAGTGATTAAAATAAGAAAAATATATTTCTTTCTTTTCTTTTTAAAGCTTAACACAATACACTAATTGGTAAGCTCTACGTGGAAAGATACCACATCTGTCCCATTTACTATTTTATCTTCATCTCCTAGCACAATGCTACCATAACGCAAACAGATACTGAATAAATATTGATATAAAATGAATGAAAAAATTAAGAGATAAGCTTAAAGAACAGGATGTTTTATTTTCTTGCCTTATGGTCCTGGCCAATGCAACTTGTGCAATAGCCCCCTAAAGGGTCAAAATTGTAATTACACAAAAGTGGGCTCTTCATTAAAGGATGTCAGGTTGAACAACCATGGATCTTAGCAGCCAAAACCCTAGAATAGTTACTCTAACAGCATTCGAGTCTGACAGAAACAGAAATTTCACTTCATCCATCCATCCATCCATCCATCTATCCATCTATCTATCTATCTATCTATGTAATCTATCTATCTATCTATCTATCTATGTAATCTATCTATCTATCTATCTATCTATCTATCTATCTATCTATCTATCTATCTATCTATCTATCTATCTATGTAATCTATCCCTGGAAGTGATAGTTTAGTAATGTAGCTTATTTAAAGGTATGCTTAAAGGAATTGCTATCAAAGTTTATCAAAGACACTCAGTATGGAAACACAATTATACTTTATCCCTCGTTGTGTTTATTCTCATGCAAAATTTCCCTTTCAATTTTGACTGTATGCCTTGCAATGAACATATACCTAAATAAACACATTTAAGATAGCCTCTATTATTTACTAAAATGGTAATATTTTAAAAATATTGACTATTAAAAGTTGACTACTTTAGGTATAAAATTTATAGAACACTTATTTTCTTAAAATAATAAGCTTTTAATACTTACTGCTGTGTCATCAAACAGGTTGAGTAAAGAAATTAGAAAGGCTCGTCTGTGTTGGCGGTTTCCACGGATCATGGAGTAAAGGTGTGAACACAAAGCACTAGAGGACTCATCTTGTCTGAAACCTCTTACAGGATCTTTTAGGCATGTATTGATTGCCTGTTGTACCTGGTAAGACATCTTCATACCAGCCACCGCTTTCATCTGAAATCAATAAAAGCCTTATTTTTGTCACAGAAATTAGAAGAGTCAAATTGAAAATATAATTTTGAGCATTATAGTTCGAGGCAAACTTCATTATTTGGTTTTCTTTAAAATAATAAAAACCCTAGAATGCAAGTGCTGGAAGGAATACTGCAGATCATCTACTGCAATCTGCTCATTTTATAGAAGAAACAAATGGAGACCCAGAAGAGCCATCACTGCCAAGATACACAGTAGGGACTAGAACCCATGCATCCTGATTTTTATCCAGCGTGCATGCTGTACTGTTACCTCTAGATCAATCTTAACAGTTAATTTTAAACTAGAGTAAACACCCCGGGGGACAAACCTAGTTGCATGTTTAAAAGTAACTACCTAAGCAAAATATTTTATTCTAATATGAATCTGAGCAGGACATTTGCTAAAGAAATCGTTTACCAAAGAATGATGTTTAAATTTAGGTTGCACAATTTAAAAATACATACATGAATAAATCCAGCATATTTTTTGTCTATTTCCACAAGCTGCTGATCAGCCTTGTTCCGCATAGCTGGTTCTGGGTCTGTGCCCATAGCAATTAAATATGGTACACACTGGAAATAAAAATAAAGAATTCATAAGACATCACCGTAGTAAAAGCTCTATATGTATCTTGACATATGTTAAAACTTGCTATATATCTGGGACATATGAATTTAGCTTTTTAGGCCTTCCTATAAATGCCATGGTTTAGTGTTTTTTTAAAAACTATTAATCTTCCCTTAAATCTTTCCCTTAAAGCAAAAAAGCACTGGAGTATCAGCAAGAAAATGATGTGGTGAAATTTAAGCAATTTCAGTGTGGTTTTAAGGTTCTTTAAAACTAAAGGGCTCCCAGACTAAGAATATCCATTTAAGATTATGATATATACTACAAATGTGTAATTCAATAATTTTTCAAGCCTGACTGAATTTTCTATGTAAAGATAATAGAGGGGGAAAAAGTAATTTATTTTCCATACTCAAAACTAGAAAAATATAAATTTTTTCTCACAAAGTTGATTTTAAATATGGCTTCAATGGTCAGACAGTTGGATAGCTAGTAATTTGGTAACAGCCATACTCACTGTACACTTCTAAAAGTCAGGAAACACCACTACTATGTTAAGTGAATCTGAATTAGATAGAGGTGAGGAGGTCAGAAAAACAACAACAAACAAAAAACAACTTTAAAAAAGTAGACACAGCACTAACTGAAATGAGTCATCATGAATTAAATCCTGAATTGGGGTGGGGTGGGGGGGAGAAGTCCACAAAGAATATTATTAGCTTAACTTACAAAATATGAAGATCAACTATATATTAGATAATATTTTATCAATGTTAAATTTCCTGAATTTGATGACTGCATTATGATTTTGTAAGAGAATGTCCTTGTTCTTAAAAAAATACACGCTGAAGTGTTTAGAGGTAAAGAATCATGATATCTGAAACTTACTATCAAATGATTTGGAAAAAAGTGTACTACTATCAAATGATTTGGAAAAAAGTGTACGTATGAAGAGAGAGAGAGAAAGCAAATGTGGCAAAATGTTAAATGGTGAAATATAGGTGAAGAGTATAAAGAAGTTTATTGTACCACTCTTGCAATTTTTTTATAATTGTAAAATTTAAAAGAAAAGCTGAAAAAAAGAAGATAATAAAAGCACAACCACGTGAGACCATTTAGAATACCAGCAAAGAGCTCTAAATATCTAAAAAATTCAAGAGTATCAACACAGTACTGTATACTTTATTAAGTAATCTTGCCCTGAATCATGAAGAATAGGCTAAATATGCATTACTGTGTTTTGTTTCAGGACACAGGGAAGAACACAGCATAACATAGAGCATATTTTAGAAAAGTTCCACAAAACATAGCCAAAATAAAAATCTTGAGGGTACAGGCTTCGGTTATCTAACAAATTTACTTCTGCCCCCTGTGGCACTCTCCTGAACATGTCAGATGGTGAATACTACAACATCAGAATTAGCTGCCAATCCCCCGTAGTACTAATATGTCTTGAGTACATCATCTAGTCTACACATGGTGTTTTGATGTGTTGGGTACTTGATATTACTTCCAATTAAAGATGAAGGAACTGAGTTCAGATTATATAGGTTATTTTTCTGTGGACTAAAATCCACCCTGTTTAAGACAGATTATACTCTTAACCCCAGTTACATTACATATTTGACATTACAAACGGTTGGTTCTTAGAGATAAGAGTCAATGTCAATTAAAACATATCTATCATTTCAGAAGAAATAATTTGGAGTACGTATTCTACAAATATAAATTGGAAGTTTGTTTAATAGAGATGTTATGAATATATGGGTATTTTGCATACATTCTTTTGCATACTTTTGCATAGTAAAGACAACCTAAAAGATGGACTAAAACTTGGATTCTTAAGAGTCTGGGACAAAAAACAAATCAACAACTAAGAGGAATAAAGAACTACTTATTTTCTAATCACCATGTCTTCAAATGGCAACAAATTTGGCTCTTTTGCTAAGTGCCGCTGCTATAAAACATACTTACCTGAACTGGATGAATAAGACCTTGGTTTAGAGTCAATGCAATGACATTTAGGGCAAAGTGGCGTACACTTGATTGGGTGTGAAAAAACGCCTCGAGCACCTGTTTGAGGTAAAGCTGCATGATGGAACTACTCATCCCTGAGGAAACATCACCCATTTCTTTTAAATCTTCCTGTTTTGCAACCTTCTTCCCTACAAAAGGAAGTAAACATACTAAGAACATAAATTAACTTTACTAAATACTCTAAATTAGGCCACAACCAAAAGCACAAAATGTTATAGCTGGCCCAATGGTTCTTAATTTTTTTTTTTTTTTTTGGTGGGGGGTCTGTTAAGAGACTCCTTTGAGAACCTGATGAGAACTATAATCTCTCTCCCTGCATCAAAATGTTAACGTCTGCACATATATTAAATTTTATAAACTACTTCAGGGAGTTTATGAAGGATTCTTCTTTAACTAAACTCCTTTACCTAAAATTACTTATCTATTAGATATCTGGATTAAAGAGTCATAGGGTACGCTAACTGCAGCTACACTGTGCATTTCTGAAAGTATGTTTTTACTTACAGTCTCTATCTGCCTGCTGCATACGTGTATCTTCTTCTTGTAGGTAGGTCTGGAGGTTTTTTAACACCTGTATTTTTAAATTTACTGAGGAGTTTTTATCAGATAAAATATTATTGTATAGATTTTTCACCTCTTGCTCAAACATTAGACTTGGATGCTGAATAAAGGCAAATCCTAAAGAAGAGAGAAAACAAAAATTCTCTTGATATATTCATATTAAAATTAAATATAACATTTAATGAAAATGTTGATAAATTATATAAACAGCTCCTTATTTCAAAAATTAAAACTTAAAATGACTGGAAGAATATGCTGGTGGCCTTACCTAGAGAAGTATTAGAGCAGGTACTTCTTTCCCCATGAATTAAAAACAAGAAATTGCATTTCAAAGGAGAATTTCACACAAGAGGAAACCTTGAGGAGGGAGCAGGGCCTAGTGGCTAGGGGAGTGGATTAGGAGTCAGGAGTCTTGGGTTCTATTCCTGGCTCCACCACTGACTTGTAGTGTGACCTTAGGTGAGTCACATAATATCTCTGTGCCTCAATTCTCCATCTGTAAAATGGGGACAATAATATTTACCACCCACCTACCTCAATGGGATATTTTCAGGATTTAAGAGGTAATGTCCGCAAACATTTTTTAGGTCCCTAGCAGAAGGTACTACCATGGAGCTATTAAAAATATATATATTGAAATATATTCATTTGATGAAATGGAATAATTCTAAAATAAAGCTTAAAATCTTCTATTTATTTCTCATATGTCATTATAATTGAAGCCACAATGCTGAATTCTACAACCACAAGTTAATAAGCAGCAAAATAATATTGTCCATGTTTATTTGTACAAAATGCTTATTTATGTGAGATAAAATGAAGATCCTTGATGATAGCAAGTATTATGGATGCCAAATAACAAACTAAATTCAAAGCATTACAGTGATCAGATAACTAGCCCAAGGTGACACAGGATAACTATGGCCCAGGCAAGATGTCTTTTATTAACTAGTCTAAAGGCACTATTTTCTGGATAGTGCTGCAAGTTAAAATTTACACTCTTTGTTCTCTGAATTAGATGTAACACTATTAGTTTTGTCCATTTTATAGAATATATGTCCAGATTGAATATTCAAAGGTATACATTTGACTTAAAAGATAATACTCTATCAATATAACTCTCTACTAAATGATTTGCATTTTCACTATATTTGTTATATGTAATTTTCTGAAAGAGATGAAGGAGGAATAAGATATTAGGATTTAAATTTATTTAAAGAAATCAGTAAACATTTAATGAAGTTTGGGTGACTTGGAAATGTCAGCAACTGTCCATGTATATTAAATTATAAACCTTGCTAATGCTGCCAAAATAAAATTTCTAAATAAGCTGTTAACCTTACTGAGTAGCTTTACATGTACTCGTACAAAACAAAACAAACAACACAAAAACCTGGAGAGAGTGCTCTTCTTCTAATTTTTTTACAGTGCATTCAATTCAGGTACTTTCATTCTATCCTTCTCATATTTCTCCCATATACCAATATTTTTCCAGATAAGCCACAAAGACCTAACCTTCTGCAAAGACATATATTTATTATATCAATGATCCCTGAACAATAATACAGGAAAAGTATACATCCAAATTGTTCCTGTGGGGTTGTTTACCCTGTGCTTCTATATAAATAAAAGTTTGGGTAGACTGCCCATTGTTTTCACTTTAGAAGAGTGAAATATAATAACACATATAATGACACATTTAATGACAAATATATAATGACAAAAACATATAGTGACAAAACTTTGCAAAGAAAAAGACACATATAATGACAAAACTTTGCAAAGAAAAAGACACATATAATGACAAAACTTTGCAAAGAAAAAGAACAATTAAAAAAATATTCAACAGCACAAATTCTTCTATATCACATTTCTTTATTAAAGTATTTTAATGAATGTTTTTATGAAACCCTATGAATTAGGGGTAGAAGAATATATTGTCATCTCTATTTTACTAATGAGGAAACTGACAAATAGAAGTTACATGACTTGCTCAGTCACCCAGGAAGTCACTGGATGAACGAATAATGGAACCCAGTTGTTTTAATCCCCAGACTTATATTCGCGATACCAGATCCTACTTTAAACAAAAACGTACTTAAATAACTCAACAATTTAAATTCACAACATTTTAAAATTTGCTCAACCTCTCAAACAACTAAAAAATATGAAGAAATTTAGACTTATCTTACCTAAACCAATGATAGCTTTTGTTTGTACTTCTTCATCTGAATGCTTTGTGAAATACATCAATAGTTCAAGTACCTTATCCTTTATGTTAACCTAAGGGGGGAAAAAAAAACATGTTTAAGTGTATAAGGAAGAGTTAACTTAGACCGGTTTTCAACTATAAAAGAAAAAAATCCCTAAAAGCAAACGAGAACTTCCACATGTGAACTTTACTAAAGAATAATTCACCAATACATTTAAAAATCCATGAATTTTCGAACAGTGGCATTCATTGAGAATGTTAAAAAAATGAACTGCTGCTGACATAAACAGTGTGCCTACTAACATAAAGCTGATATAACTTGTGTAAACTTATCTTACTATGGACCGGTAACGAACAGTTCATGGATCAGAAGCCAGTCTGAGGACCATATTTTGAGTAGCACTGTTTCAGAATTAAACCAGACTACCCTAATGCCGCCTTCATCCTGAGTCATTACAGTCATTTTCAATGCCCAGGGTCACACAGTTCTGTTTTTAAAGCATACTAAATAATTAATTTAGGATCTTTACCTTACTGTTGCCTTTAAAATCTTCCAGATCAAAATCAAAATGCCGACATAGTGCTCCAACAGTGAAAAGGGATCTAAGAAGTGCTGGTTTGTTTGTTAGCAGTGAAGTGTTATTTGGGTCCTCTTGGTGCTGACTTTTTAATTTTGAAATGGCACCTAATAAAATAAGTAATATTTATTTATAACAAACCCTCTATCCTTAAATTGTTATGTTCAAATAATTACTGCTAATAAATTAAAATTAAATTTTACTAATGGTTCTAAGTATTAAACGTCTAGAAATATAAGGGCATTCCATTGAGCCTAAAAGAATTAATGTAAGAAAAAACTGATATTTAAATTTTATTTTACATAGTAGGCAAAAAACTTACCAACATTTACTTAAGAGGAGATAAATTTCTGAAGTAATCATAATGGGTTATTTTTTATTTTAATTTTTTTTTAATACAGGGTTGCTCTGGGAGAGTTGTTTTTTTTAATAAATTTTATTTATTTATTTACTTATGGCTGTGTTGGGTCTTCGTTTCTGTGCAAGGGCTTTCTCTAGTTGTGGCAAGCGGGGGCCACTCTTCATCGCTGTGCACGGGCCTCTCACTATCGCGGCCTCTGCTCTTCATCGCTGTGCACGGGCCTCTCACTATCACAGCCTCTCTTGTTGCAGAGCACAGGCTCCAGATGCGCAGGCTCAGTAATTGTGGCTCACGTGCCCAGTTGCTCCGTGGCATGTGGGATCTTCCCAGACCAGGGCTCGAACCCATGTCCCCTGCATTGGCAGGCGGATTCTCAACCACTGCGCCACCAGGGAAGCCCACATACTGGGTTATTAAGGGAATATAAAAGATACCAGAAAATATTGCTTCTGAGAGTAGACTGGAGAGGACGATCACACCTCTTATAATTCCCTTGATACTACCTTTTATCAGATGTGTTAAAAAGGAACTGTATACACTGCAGGATCTAGCAGAATAATTTTAAAGCCCAGGCACTGAACTTACCATAGTATCTATTGAAACAGGCCCACACAAATTTAAAATTTTGTGTCACTTTATTTACAACTGCCCCAAGACAGCTTACACAATGTTGCACTACCTAAAAGAGAGAAAATGTTACTGTTTAGACAAAAGTTAAAGACAAAGGTAAAAACACATGATTATCATTTGTGAATTATATACTGATCAACACAGAGATGGTAAAGTGAATGCTTACAGTCATGCCATATTTGATGATAAGCTTCATTAGATCTTCTTCAATAGTGGCAAGGAAAGTTTCACTCGGATGCTCCATCAGTGGTACAACCAGCTCTAGGATTTTTGCAACATTGCAGATAACCATGAAATCATTTTGTGTCTATAAGGATAAAATTAGTGCTTTATGAAAAACAAAATCTGAAAACAAACTATATATAGCTTTACGTAGTTGGGAGGTTTGGTATTATTTATATATATATGTATATTTATATAAAGCTTTTTTTCAAAAATAACATTAGAAAAGAACTTCTTTAAAGAATGAAGGGAAGAGCAGCAGATAGTGACAGGAACCTGGATTCTAGCTCTGTCACTAACTTACCATGTGATCTTTGGGTCACTTAATCACAATGGTACAGTTACTCTTTTCTTCCTAAAATGCACTAATAGTCAATTCTGAACAATGGTGTTTAACTAACAGAGTATTTTACCAAGACTGGTATCGTTTTCAAGATTAGTATTTTTCAAACTAGGGTATGTTAACTCAGTAGTTCTCAACTGAGGGTGACTTTTCCCCCCAATGGATATTTGGCAATATATGGAGACACTTTTGGTTGTCACAACAGGGTCACGGGGGTGCTACTGGCATCTGGTGGATAGAGGCCAAGGATACTGCCCAAAATCCTACAATGCTCAGAATAGCTCTTGACCACAAAGAATAATCTGGCCCTAATTGTCAACAGTGCTGAGGTTGAGAAGCCCTGTGTTAACCCTTCTTATGATAGATGAAAATGTGGAATCCCAGAACTAGGTATAAGGCTCCTTTATTTTAAAATTTAAAACATTATATTACAATTTTTTTTAATTTTAAAAGTTTTAAAGCTGATTAAAAACTAAGTGGTTTAAAAAATAGGTAGAACATTAAGAAACGAAAAAACAAAGGGGACTTCCTTAGCGGTCCAGTGGTTAAGACTCTGCACTTCACTGCAGGGGGCACGGGTTTGATCCCTGGTCAGGGAACTAAGATCCCACATGCCAGGCGGCACAGCCAAATAAAACATCTTAAAAATAAATAAAGTAAAAGCTAGTGATTTAAAAAAAAAAAAAGGTATTAAAGGATTTACAGTAAAGTCTCTTTCCCACCCCTGTCTTCCAGTCACCCAGTGGTGTCCCTGCCCATAGGCAACTGAAGTTACTAGTTCTTTCTTTCCTTTCCTCTTCTCTCCCTTCCTTCCTTCCTCTTTCTTTCTTGACTAAGGTTTTAACGTATGTTTTTTAATCTAGCCAAGTTATCATTCCTTATTCTTTTTTAAAAAGGATTTATTATTTATTTATTTTATTTATTCATTTTTGGCTGCATCAAGTCTTAGTTTAGTTGTAGCATGCAGGATCTTTGTTGAGTCAGGCGGGATCTTTCATTGTGGTGCACGGGCTTCTCTCTAGCTGTAGTATGCAGGTTTTCTCTTCTCTAGTTGCAGTGCACAGATTCCAGGGTGAGTGGGCTCTGTAGTTGTGGCGTGTGGGCTCTGTAGTTTGCGGCAAGCAGGCTCAGTAGTTGTGGCACGTGGGCTTAGTTGCCCTGTGGCAATGTGGGATACTAGCTCCTTGACCAGGGATTGAACCCACATCCCCTGAATTGTAAGGCAGATTCTTTACCACTGGACCACCAGGGAAGTCCCTCATTCCTTACTCTTAAGCAACAGGTTTTTGACACTCATTTTGAACTCTTTGAGCTTATTATTACCTCACTGGTTAAAAACTTTCTGACCTTACATTCATCCTTCCTTTCAGGATACACACAGGATTAAATAAAAAAATAGGCTAAGGCTAAGATGAATATTTTTTTTTTCTAAGTAACATAAGATATCCTATTGTTCCCTGCCATCTGCCACTCCCACCTCCTTTAAGCAACAGGGGATGAGTTAAAGTGGGTGTAGGGATAAATTCGTTTTTGTCAAGTAAGATAAATTCATTTGAGAATCACTGCCAAAACTTTACTTTAAAATATGTAGTAAAAAATTTTTGAAACATAACTGGCTTGAAAAATCAAGTAAATGAAGTATCTTAAATTCTAGAAGGAAAATTTAAATGAAGATGTAAATCATGAAGGAAAAGAGCTGTAGAATATAAGAAATATTTGAAATAAATATACATAAAGATAGTTCAGTACCTCAAACATTTAAAGAGTTTTCAAAAAAAGGTCCACAATTCAAAGGTAAAATGGGCAAATGATAAGAACAGTCAAATCACAGAAAATCAAGTCCAATTGGTTAATATCATAAAAAAGATGCTCAACCTTCTTAGAAATCAGGGACGGGAAACTGAAGCAACAATGAACTATATTCTTTTACACCTGTTAGACTGGCAAAGAGTACAAAAATGACACAGACTGTCATTTACTGGTTTCCAAAGAGGCTATGAAACATGTCCACCAGCAATCTGGAAAGATCTATTCAAAACCAAAACCAAAACTAAAAAAAATTCCTTCAATCTGGGAAGTTAATTCTTCAGAATCTATCCCAAAGGAAAAAAAGCACCAGTATTTAAAAGTATATGAATACGAATGATTATTAAGGAATTGTTTGTAGTGGCTATCAATAGGAAACAATGTAAATAAATACCTGCCAAGATGGAAAATGGTTAAAGAAATCACAGGATGTCCATAAGATGAATAATATGTAGCCATTCAAAAGGATGAATTAAACATATATCAGTTGTTTTGAGATTAGTAAAAATGCCTAACAGATATGTAATATAACATGACCTGATTTTTAAAGAATCTGGTCAACCAATTTGTATATGTGTCTATGTGTGCCTGCAATTATAGAAACATGGATAAAGTGGAAGGATATTCCAGATTGCTTATCTTGAGAAGAGGAGGAATAAAGATGGTGGTAGGATATAAAAAACAAAAACAATTTAAAAATGTGTCTATTATATTTATGAGATGGCCTTATTTATATACAACTTTATATTGGTGTATATAAAAAAATATGTATATATGCATAACAAATTATACGAAACGTTTTCAAAGTAACCTTTCTTTAAAAAATATTGACTGAAACGAGGACAATTTATAAAGGCTCCATTATAGTTCAGATTCTAGAGGCAAGCCATGGTGTTGAATTCTAGTTTTGGGACCAGTTAGCTGTGTGACACTGGGCAAGTCAGTTATATTCTCTAAGCTTTTGTTCCCTTATCTGTAAAACTGAGATAATAACGGTACCGACTTCACAATGTAAATGAGATAATGTATGCAAAATTCTTCACAGTGTTTGGCACTGTGCTTAATAAATATTATCTATTATTATTAGCCACAGATTACTTATTAATCAATTTACTTCTGGATCTAACACCAAGATCTAAGCCCTAAACATAGAATTAAATGATTAAATGTTGTTTTAAGAAATATATATATATATATATATATATATAAAATAAATTTATTTATTTTATTTTATTTTTGACTGCATTGGGTCTTCGTTGCTGCACACGAGCTTTCTTTAGTTGTGGCTAGCAGGGGCTACTCTTCGTTGGATGTGTGGGCTTCTCATTGCAGTGGCTTCTCTTGTTGCGAAGCATGGGCTCTAGGCACGCAGGCTCAGTAGTTGTGGCTCGCGGGCTTAGTTGCTCCGCGGCATGTGGGATCTTCCCGGACCAGGACTCGAACCCATGTCCCCTGCACTGGCAGGTGGATTCTTAACCACTGTGCCACCAGGGAAGCCCTATATATTGTTTTATATAATGTTTTTAATGCATTTATCTTCTGGTACTTTCCTCAGTCTTTAAAATTTCTCTGGACATCCTGAAGATTTTCACCTAGAATTTGTTAATTCAGATTGCCAAAAAACCTGACCATGGCAACAAAACAAATTTAGTAAACAGTTCAAATTAACTCCTTAGGAACAATGGGGCATAGTAAGTAAAAAACTATTTACCTTTATAGGTTTTTAGAGTATTTTAAAATTTAGTGTTATAATAAGCCATTTAACTCACCATGCTGTCATGTTAAATTGCTAGATTATCTTACTCAAGTAATATTTAATCTTCACATTTGATTTTAGGAAAACATAGTATGTGTAATATTAACTTAAAATAACAGCCTAGCATCTCTGACGATCCTAGGTCTTCCATATTCAATATACTGATATGTTATAAAAATAAATAAAATATATCAAAAATGACAAATGAAAAGCAAAATCAGAATCCAAAAGACAGTAAATTTCTCAGTGACAGGAACTCTGTCTCATTCACCTTTTAAGTCCTAACAATAATTACAACGTTTATTAAGCATTACTGAGGATTTAGCTTGAGGAGTTCACAAAGAAATGGGACTTGAACTTTATTTATAATACATCAGAAAAATGATGTGTGTAGATAACTTGCCACAAATATTAGAACATACATTTGAGTACATAACCCAGTTGATCTGTCAGTGAAAATGACTGTCATCTGTCAGTGAAAATGTGGATGACACAATGTGAATTCTAAATTTAAAATATTTACTACATGGTTTATATAAGAGAAAAATAGGACAGCTCTAATACTTACACTACATTTAGTGGTAAGATATGGTTGCATAGTCATGGCATGTTTAACCATGAGCTGGGGTCTTATTTTGCTGAATAAGAACAAAGTGGTTATGCAAGCTACCAATCGTCCAGAATTCACACCTTTATTGTCAGAGTCTGGAAAAACAAACAGAGAAATAAGACACTAAAATATGACAAGGCAATGGAAATTATACAGAATATTATTTAAATTACTCAATACTATCCCCTGAATAGATTCAGTACATGCCTGAATACAACAGATTAGCATTTCTTATGATGCTAGACTTCCTGCATTTCATTTTTTCTTTGTTATATAATATTACATATATTAAGGATAAAGGACAAGGAGGCTGCACTAGGGAAGGCAAGTTTTACACTGAGGGGAGTAGGACTGAAGTTAAAAAGTAGAATGAAAGTTGGGAAATTTAGAGATGGAATTTTCAGAATAAACATGGTGTTGATTATATCTAAAACTGGATGGAAATGAGTATGGGAAAGAAAATTAGCAAAGGAGGACAAAGACAATTTAGCTGAGGTGATACTGTGTTTAAGGGTACTGGGAAAAAAAAGAGATGCTGCTGTGGTAGCGAAGAATGTTAGAAGACAGAAATGATAAGAAGGTGGACCAGTGCTATATTAGAAAAGTAAACAAAATGCTGTTCAGGTGAGAGGAAAATGTTGCTAGTTAGGAGATAAAATGTTTCTTGGTTCTCAGGAGTTTTTAGAGGAGATTAGAAACTTTTTAACATTAAGTGACAACAGTATCACCCTTAAAATCTAGGATAGGGAAAAGTAAGGGAAACAACAAAATATACAAAGAAAAAGAGATAAACATGGAAAATGAAAAAAAAAATAAAGAAAAAAAACTGCAATAAAAATATAAAGAATATCAACAATTTTACCATAAATGATACCTCTGTATAGAGGCAACTGGCCCCCAATTCTGAAAACTGACTTAGGCTGACTATGTTCCTCATTAACATACGTTAGGGGATGGGAAATAATGTTAGTCTTGTGTGCTTTTAAGCAATAGATATCAATTATGACTTTTATAGTTTTATGTAATTATTTATATTTTCATTAACTTCAATTTTGTGACTGATAGTGTGATAAATAATATAAAATATTAAATATTTAAGGAATTTCTCAATTAAAAAAATATTAACAGCTTTCTAGGTCAAGATTAAGCACATTTTATATAATAATTATAAATGATATTAGGTATATACTACAAAACTTTTAAAAACATTTTAATAATAATTAAAACAATTTCATTTTGATAGAAAATTTTATATAATTTAAAAGATACTGAACAGTTTTTGGATGAGTGCATTTAGCTAAATACATATTAGCTCCTGGACTTACTTTAAAAATTCCTATTCATTATGACATCTAAAATTATGTGCTATTGAAAGATATGTGGAAGAGATAATTCCTATGCTTTTACTGTACTGCTCTAGATAATATTACTCAACCATAACAATATAACCTAGGATTCAACACCAAACAAAAAACAGATTTCATTTAAAAATGAAGTAGTTTATTAGGCTAAGCAGAGCTAGAGGCAAAAATGAGAAATGTGCCCAAAGTATTTTAAAGTATCTTATAAAATCAACTTAACGACCAATATATAAAATGTCTTACCAGCTAGAGATTCCTCATATTTAAGAATGTGCTCAACTAGGTTATCAACAAGTTGAGTACAAGCTTTCTTCACAGGTTTATATGAGGAATCCTCTTCAGACTTCAACAACTATATATGTATATATATAAAAAAAAAAAAATCCCAGTATAATTATTCATTAGACAATAATAATATAAACGCATTAAATGTGTCCATAAGTAATAAGCTTTTCAATTGGTTATTAACAATTTAATACTGAAAATGCAAATTAATAAACAAAAATATGTAACAAATATTTTTAAAATATCTTATAAACCAATAATTTATAGATACTTTCAAACAATTTTAGTATGAAGTTATTTAAATTGCTATGTGTAGGACCTAAGGTAGAATATGAGAGAAATGAGAACGGTGACCTTCCCTTAAGAATACCACTCAATGTTAGTTGAATGATTTTAAAGAATGAGAATTCCATTCCTTATTATTTCAAGTTCTTTGATGTCTCAAAAAAGTATATTATGGGTTAATTACATTTTAAAAATAATTGTAACTACATCTGAATTGCACCTTATAATTCGCAATTATAAAACACAAGGCTGGATTTCTTTCCTGCGTTATCTTTTACCAAGTTATTAATAAACAATGTTAGAAAAGTGTTACAAATAACGGTATGAGGAAAAGAGATCAGTCTAACTATAGCCAAAAAATAAAACCAATCCAATCTTTCATAATAATCAGAGGTCAATGGTAAGGTCATCTAAGGTATATCTGTTTTATTAATAAAGAATAGCTAATACAATTCTGGGGCTATTAAAGAAATTGAAATGTTTAATTTCTGTCAAGAGTTCCAGTGCTGTCCAATGTAACTTTCTACAATGATGGGTACGTTCTATATCTGTGCTGCCCATTATTGCTGCTACAAGCCACATGCAGGTACAAAACACTTGCAGTGTGGATAGTATAACTGAGGAATTAAAAGTAAATAAAAATTCAAGTTAATTTAAATGAAAAAACATGTGTGGCTAGTATGGGGCAGCACAAGTTTAAACTTTCACTACAATATGCGTGGATGATTTAAACTGACAGCAATCAGAATAACATATCACACACATTTCCCCTGCTCCCTCCAATTTAAAGAAATAAAGCAAGAGAACTTCAATTTACCCAGTTACAACTCTGAACAGCAAATTCTCCTTGTCTTGCTCTATAACTCAACCTTAAGCAGCTATTAAAATTATATGCTAGTCTGGTCTTTTTCAGGCAGGAGTAGAAAACAATCTCCTCGCCTGTTTTTTCTTTCTGCTCTCCAAGACATCAAGTATACATAAAAGTATTAATCATAAATTTCAGTTCATGACATTGCCAATACTGGTATGTGCCCTTTTAATTTATTTACTTATAAATATAATGATGCACTATGAACCTAATTCAAGAATATTTCCAATAACTTATATTTCCCAGTGTGCTGCTACCTTTATCCCATCTTCCTGTTTAACTTTCAAGGTACCACTTATCAGGAATTTTACCATTTCTTTGCTTAAAAAAAAATTGTCTAAGCTAAATACTGTTTATAGTTTTGCTGGATTTTCAACTTTCTGAAAGGTATCATACTGGGATGTGCCTTTTTCACTCAACATGCCACTAACTGTAATCCAGGTTGTTGCATGAAACTATTCATTTTCACTGCTATACGACAGGCCGTTGTATGTCTATACTGCAATTCATTTATCCATTCTTCTGAAGACAGGCTAATTAAAATTTTAGTGGCATAATGAACATTCTTGTCTCCTGGTGCACATATGCAAGATTCTCTTGGGTATATACCTTGGCGTGGAACTACTGGGTCACAGGATATATGAAATGTTCAACTTTATGAAATAATACTAAATTTAAAAACTTTTGTTGTAATATTTTCTCAGCCCCAGTGTTAAAGAGATGCTATTTAATCCATCTTTTCCTCCGTCATTTGTTATCACCTAACTTCAACTTTTGCCAGTCAAATGGGTGTAAAACGTGGTCTTGATTTGTATTTCCTATATTACTTATGAGGCTGAATACCTTATAGGCCATGTGTGCTATCTCCTCTATGAACTGCCTATTCATGACTTTCTCCTGTTTTCCTACCAGGACTCCTGCCTTATACTGGTTTGCAGGACAGGAGTTCTTTACATATTTTTAACAATGATCTTTTGTTAGTTATATGTGTATCAAATATCTTTCCCAGTTTGTGACTTGTGTTTTCTTGATTCATAAATGTTCCTCATTTTAAGGCAGTGAAATTTATCAATCTTTCCAGGTTAATGGCTTTTGTGACTTAAGAAATTCTTCCCTAAGAAAGGTCAAAAATATATTCACACATATACTTTCTTCTGTAAGTTTTAAAGATTTCCTTTAATCTATATGGAATTGACTGCTGAGCTGAAGAATTAAAAAAAAAAAATCCTTATGGATAGCCACTTGGCCCAGTCTCATTTATTGAAAAATCCATGCTACCTTAATTACTGTATCTCTAAAAATAAGTCCTGATATTTGTTAAGGCACATCAGTGTCCCTGCATTTTCAGAAGTGACAATTATTTTCAGCTCTTTACTTTTCCATATATATTTTTAATCACTTTGACATGTTTGATGAATACTTTTTGTTCTTGATTTTGATAAGATCTTTTAATATCTTTCCATTTTGCATGATTTTCATTTTAGGCTTTATAGTTTATTCTGTCAGATTTTATTCCTAGTTTACTAGAAGTTATCATTCAAATTTTATCAATGATTTCTCCTGTATCCTGACATGATTATTTTTTGTTTAATGTTAAATCATACACACGTGTGATGTTAAACCAGCCCCATGATATGCACGCATAGATATATGTATATATGTGTGCATATGTAAACATATACACATCTCTATCCATCTTTTTGATGCATTTCAAAGTAAGCTGTAGACATCAGTGTATTTCCTCTTTTTTCCTTTTGAGATAAAATTTACATGAAATATGTACAGATCTTCAGTGTATACTTGCCCGGTTTTGTTAAGTGTATTCACCTATATAAGTCAAACTCCCTATCAAGATAAAGGACAGTCTTTCTTCATCTTTAACTTATATCAGAATCATCTGAAGACTTTGTTTAGGTGGGCCCCTACTTCAGAGTTATGGATTAATTAAATCTGGGGTAAAGCCTTAGAATTTCACTTCTAACAAGTCACAGGTAATCTTGATAACTTTTAGAACCACTGATATAGATTATTACCATCACCTCTGAAAGTACCCTCATTTTCCTTTCCAGTCAATCCCTGGCCCCCTGCAACCACTCTTCTGATTTTTTTCCAATATAGATTAGTTTAGCCTCTCCTAGAGCTTCATATAAGTGGAATCATAATATGTACTCTTCTGTGTAAGGCTTCTTTCATTCTGCATGTTTTTATTATTTACCTATGTCGCTATATGTATCAATAGCTTGTTCCTTTATGATATGGTGTACTATTAAGTTGTATGGATACATCAGGGTTTTTTTTAACCCATTCACTGGCTGATGGAGACAGAGAAGAGACAGTATTTGACTGTAAGCTCAGGCAGGAGAAATCAAGCTGCACCTTCAACACTTTGCTTAGAAATCTCCTCAGCTAAACATTCAATTTCATCACTTGAAGGTCTACCTTTCACAAAACACTAGAACAGAAACACAATTTAGCCAAGTTCTTTGTCACGTTATAACAAAGACTCACTTTTCTCTGTTGACTGATAGCATGTTCCTCATTTGCATGAGACCTCATCAGAATGGCTTTTAACCATCCATATTTCTACCAACATTCTGTACATGATTATATATATGCTTTAGAGAGAAGGAAGCTTTCCCTATAGCTCTTCTCTTTTCTTTCTGAGCCCTCATCAGAATTGCCTTTAAATGTCTTCACAGCAGTATCAGTTTTTTTCTAGTACGCACCTCAAAAATCTTCTGGTGTCTATCAACTACCCAAATCCGAAGTCACTTCCACATTTTTAGGTATTTATTTCAGCAGCACCCCACTTATTGATACCAATTTCTTAGTATGGGCTGCTTTAACAAATACCATAGACTATGTGGATTAAACAATAGAATTTATTTCTCAAAGTTCTGAAGGTTGGGAAGTGCAAGATCAACGTATGGTTGGTTTCTGGTGAAGATTCTCTTCCTAGCCTGCAGATGGCTGTCTTCTTGTTGTATCCTCACACAGCAGAGAGCAGAGAGGTAATTTCTCTCATGTCTCTTCTTAGAAGGACACTAATCTGATTCATGAGGGCCCCACCCTCATGATCTAATTATCCTCCAAAGGCCCCATCTCCTAATACCATCACACCAGGGATTAAGTTTCAACATTATGTATTTTGGAGAGACACAAACATTCAATCCACAGAATTCTTTGAAGAATCCTCTTTTTTTCCGGTACGCGGGCCCTCTCACTGTTGTGGCCTCTCCCGTCGCGGAGCCCAGGCTCCGGACGCGCAGGCTCAGAGGCCATGGCTCACGGGCCCAGCCGCTCTGCGGCAGGTGGGATCCTCCCGGACCGGGGCACAAACCCGCGTCCCCTGCATCGGCAGGCGGACTCTCAACCACTGCGCCACCAGGGAAGACCTGAAGAATCCTCTTGAGGAAAGAGTTCCATGTACTACTGAAAATTTATACTGTTTATCCTTTCTCCAACGTTCCCCAGAGGAACCTATAGTCTTTTACCAGGTTAACTGTGCATTGGGGAAAAAAAATTATTAGACCTTTTAGGGATTACCAGACACTGGCTCTGAACTAATTCCAGGAGACCCAAAACATCATTGTGGCCCACCAATCAGAGTAGGAGCTTATGGAGGTCAGATGATCAATGAAGGTATAGCTCAGGTCTGTTTCACAGTGAGTCCAGTAGGTCCCCAAACCCATCCTCTGGTTATTTCACCAGTTCCAGAATGCAAAATTAGAATAGATATATTAACAGGCTGACAGAATTCCCACATTGGTTCTTTGATCAATGGAGTGAGGGCTATTGTGGTGGGAAAGGCCAACTGGAAGCCACTAGGACTGCTTCTACCTAGGAAAATAGTAAATCAAAAACAATAGTGTATCACTGGAGGGACTGCTGAGATTAGTGCTACCACCAAAGACTTGAAGGATGCAGGGGTTGTGATTCCAACCACATCCTTATTCAACTTGCCTATTTGGCCTGTGCAGAAGACAGATGGATCCTAGAGAATGACAGTGAATCAGCATAAGCTTAACCAGGTCGGGACTCCATTGCAGCTGCTGCACCAGATGACGTATCAGTGCTTGAGCAAATTAACACATCCCCTGGGATCTGGTGTACAGCTACTGATCTGGCAGATGCCTTTTTCTCATCCCTGTCAAAGGCCCACCAGAAGCAGTTTACTTTTAGCTGGCAAGGCCGGCAATACACCGCACTGCCCTGTCTCAGGAGTATATTAACTCTCTAGCCATACATTATAATTTAGTTTGCATGTTCTTGATTATCTTTCCCTTCAACAAGATATCACACTGACCCATTACATTGATGACATTATGTTGATTGTGTGTAGTAAGCAAAAAGTAGCAACTACACTAGACTTATTGGTAAGATGTGCGTGTCAAAGTGTGGGAAATAAATCCAACAAAAATTTAGAGGTCTTTTACTTCAAGAAATTCCTGGGGGCTTAGTGGCGTGGGGTATGTTGAGATATTCACTGTAAAGTAAAGAATAAGATGTTGCATCTGGTCCCTCCTATAACCAAAAAAAAGACTCAACACCTAGTGGGTTTCTTTGAATTTTGGAGGCAACAAATTCCTCATTTGGGTATATTATTCTGGCCCATTTACTGAGTGACCTAAGAAGCTGCTAGTGTTGAGTGGGGCCCAGAACAAAAGAAAAGGCTCTGGAATAGTTCCAGGCTGCTGTGCAAGTTGCTTTGACACTTGGGCAATACGATCTAGCAGATCCAGTGGTGCTTGAAGTGTTAACAGAAGACAGGGATGCTGTCTGGAGTCTTTGGCAAGCCCCCGTAGGTGAACTGCAGTATAGGCCCTTAGGATTTTGGAGCAAAGCCTTGCCATCCTCCATAGAAATAGCTCTTGGCGTGCTACTGGGCCTCAGTAGACACTGAATGCCTAGCCATGGGCCACCAAATTATCATGCATTCCGAGCTGTCATGAACTGGGTATTTTCTGACTCATCAAGCCATAAAGTTGGGTGTGAAAAGCAGTACTCTATCATCAAATGTAACTGGTATATACATGATTAGGTCAGAGCAGGCTGAAGGGCACTTGAAAAAATGGCCTAAATGCCTGTGGTTCCCACTCCTGCTACACTACCTTCTCTCTCCCAGCTTGCACCTATGGCCTCAGCTGACCATGAGGAATACCCTAGGGTCAGTTAACAGAGGAAGAGAAGACTTGGGCCTGGTTTATAGATGGGTCTGCACAATATGCAGGTACCACCCCAAAGTGGACAGTTGTAGCAATACAACTCCTTTCTGGGACATCCCTGAAGGACAGTGGTGAAGAGAAATTTTCCCACTGGGCAGAACTTGAAGCTGTGCATCTGGTTGTTCACTTTGCTTGGAAGGAGAAATGACGAGATGTGTGATTATATACTGATTCATGGGTCATGGCCAATGGTTTGGCTGGATGGTCAGGGACTTGGAAGGAACATGATTGAAAAGTTGGTGATAAGGAAATCTGGGGAAGAGGCATGTGGAGACATATCTGAATGGGCAAAATCCATGAAAATATTTATATCCCGCATGAATGTTCACCAAAGGGTGACCTCAGAAGAAGCGGATTTTAAAAATCAAGTGGATAGGATGATGTGTTCCGCAGATACCTTCTCTGAGGATATCAGCCTCTTTCCCCAGCCACTCCTGTCATCACCCAATGGGCTCATGAACAAACTATCCATGGTGGCAGAGATGGAGGCCATGTATAGGCTCAGCAACATGGGACTTCTACTCACCAAGGCCACACTGGCTATGGCTACCACTGCGTACCCAACCTGCCAGCAGTAGAGACCAACACTGAATCCCTCATATGGAATGATTCCCTGTGGTGATCAGCCAGCTACCTGGTGTCAGGTTGATTTCACTGGACTGCCTCTATCATGGAAGCGGCAGCATTTTGTTCTTACTGGAATAGACACTCTGGATACAGATTTGACTTTCCTGCATTCAATGCTTCTACCAAAACTATCTCCTGTGGACTTACAGAATACCTTATCTACCAAAATGGTACTCTAAACAGCATTGCTTTTGATTAAGAAACTCACTTCACAGCAAAAGAAGTGCAGCAACGAGCCCATGCTCATGTTCCCGACCATTCTGAAACAGCTGACTTGATAGAATGTGGAATGTCCCTTTAAAGATTCAGTCACAGCACCAGATAGGTGGCAATATCCTGCAGTGGCTCAGGCAAGATTCTCCAGCAGGCTGCTCTGAATCAGCACCAATACATGGTGCTGTTTAGTCCATAGCCAGGATTAGTCCAGGAATCAAGAGGTGGAAATTTGAGGGGCATCACTCACTATTACCCCTAGTGACCCATTAGCAAAATTTTTGCTTCTGTTCCAGCTACTTTATGCTCTGCTGGCTTAGAGAGAGGTTCTAGAGAGGGAATGCGTCTACCAGGAGACACAACCATAATCCCACTGAACTGAAAGTTAGTACAGTCACCCATCTACTGTGTGCTCCTCATGCTTCTGAATCAACAACAAAGAAGGGAGTTAGGGTTCTGGATGGAGTGATTGATCCTGACTATCAAGAAGAAATTGGAGTACTACTCTATAATGGAGGTACGGAAGAGTATGTCTGGAATACAAGAGATCCCTTAGGCCATCTCTTAGTATTATACCAGCTGTGATCACATTACCAGTTATAGAAATAAGGACTTTAATTGCCACGAGTATTTCCTACTTATTTTGTCAAGAGTACATTTGTGTGTGCGTGCGTGTGTGTGTGTTGTGTGTACAGAGGTGGGGGCGAGGGAAAGGGAGAGAGAGATCGAGAAGGAAAGTGAGAAAATATCTTTCTTCCCCCCCTTATTCCTTTATCACGTAACATAAAGGGTACTAACTTCATATCATAGTATTTAAATGTTGTTAATCTGACATCCCAGTACTTAAATTATGGGATATCAAGAAGAGTAAACATCACTCACGGACTTCTTCTGGGGATGGGGTTAGTGCATTTTTGGTTACATGCATGATAGATGTATCATGTTAGGTAGAATCATGACCTTGCTATTATCTGTTTGGAGGTTTAGTATGGTTTAAGGAGATGTGTATGGGTGCCAAGTTAAAGGGTAGAACTATGATGGTTAATTCTAAGTGTTAACTTGACTGGGCCAAGGGATGCCCAGTTATCTGGTTAAACATTATTACTAGACGTATTGGTAAGTAAAGGTGGTTCTAAATGAGATTAGCATTTAACTTTGTGAACTCAGCAAAGGAGACTGCCCTCTCCAATGTGGGTGGGGCTGAATAGAACAGAAGGTAAAGGAAGGGAGAATCCAACCATTCTCTGAGTACTTGAGCTGGGACATTGGTCTCCTCCCACATTTGGACTGGGATTTACACTATCAGCTTCCGTGGTTCAGGCATTAGGACACAGACTAAACTACATACTAGGGGCTTTTCTGGGTCTCCAGTTTACAGACGGCAGACTGTGGGATTTAAGAGCCTCCATAATCACATAAGCCAATTCCTTATAATAAATCTTTTCTCTGTCTTCCTTTCTCAGTATCTTGTTGGTTCTGTTTCTCTGGAGAAACATGACTAATACGTGTCCCTTCTGAGTCAATCCCTAGCCCTCTGCAATCACTCCTCTGATTTTTTCCAACACAGATTAGTTTTGCCTCTCCTCGAACTTCATATAAATGGAATCAGAGTATGTACTCCTCTGTGTAAGGCTTCCTTCATTCTGCAGTGTTTTCATTAACCTTCTACGCTGCTGTATGTATCAGCAGTCTGTTCCTTTATGATGTAGAGCACTACCAAATTGTATGGATATATCGGTTTCTCTATTCATTCACTGACTGATGGCAATAAGAGTATTTGATTGTAAACTTCAAGAAGGAGATCTTGTTTTGGACTACAAAGGCCAGGAACAGATGAAATATAGTTTATTCAAGTTTTTTCATTGTCTGCATTTTCTTGTAAACTAAAAGAAGGCTATAGTCTTAGATCATAAGAGATGACAATGAGTAGCTCTGTAAAATTAATTCTGTGTACCCACCATAGGCTATGACAGTGGTTTAAATTAATTGAACCACTTTTTAGAAATATAAAAAAGGTAAGGACTTTCATGATAGAACTTTTTCTTTCACATACTACTGAAAAAAAAAATCACAAAAAAGCTATGAATTCATTAAGTTATAAGGGATTTGAATTTCCATACATTTACAAAATGTGTATATGTAGTTAGTGGACAGAGTTTGATGCCTGTGTAAGTATGAAGCTATTTCATGTATTACTTCAAGTTTCCCTAGGAAATCATGTTCCATGAATTGGGAATCACTGATCTATACAAAGCCGACCCAACATAAAAATAATAATGAGAAATATCTGAAATTGGACAGAATGGAATGTGTGTACATGAATCCATGTGGAAACAGTAAGAGTGCTAATTACTGATTCAAGAATTTCAAACAATTCCAGCAGTCCCTTCTTTGTATCCTTCTCAGCTTCTCTTAAAATTTATGCACAGTGTTGTTACAACTGCTAAGAGTAGTTATATCTCCATCAGATGTGTTTATATAAATATTTTTTAGTTTTCTTTATTTCATTAAACTAAACTCTGCTAGTCTAATGACTGTATCAGAAAGTCACAATGTCATTTTGGTAAACTAAATTGTTGGCAGAAACTAAAGTAGGAAAGCAATGAATAGGGAGCAACAGAAAGCAATGAACTAAAAGAGGACTAGAGAGTAAAGATATAAAGAATATTAAAATACTGCTTAGAGGTTATAAATCTAGCATTCTCTTTTCTACTTCCAACTTGCTAATAACACACAGGGATATTATCTTAGATTCTTTTTATTAATACTAACTAATGATATTTCTGATAGCTATACTTAATTCTTACTTAAACATTTATTATAATTATCACATGAAACGTTGTTGTAGAGCTTTCTAGGAATGATTATGCCCCCTTTGGAATGGCTGACATAAATATAACTAAGACAGTCATAAGGCTCTATAATATAGAGCTAATTATTTGACTTAGGAGGGAAAGGATGTCAAATATATCATGTAAAATTATAAAATGGAAGATGACTGATGAAGAGAGTCCAAGATATTACAGACTGGATAACAGAGGCAAACAACATGAGGATGCTTGAAAAAGGCATCTTAAAAATTTTTTAAAAGCAACATATTACTACATACTATCAGAGGGCTAAAGTTAAAAAGAATGACAATACCAAGTACTGGTGAGGATGTGAAGCAACTGGAACATTGCTGGTGGAAATGCAAAATGGTTCAGCCATTTTGGAAAAACAGCTTGGCAGTTTCTCACTCACCGCATGACCCAACAATTACGATCACAGGAATTTACCCAAGAGAAATGAAAACACCTATCCCCACAAAAACTTGCACACAAATATTCACAGTAGGATTATTCATAATAGTCCAAACTGAAAACAACCCCAAAGTCCATAAATTTGTGAATAAATTATGATACATCCATACTATTGACACTACTCAGCAATAAAAAGGAATAAAACATTAATACACCAGCAACATTCTGCTAGTTAAAAGAAGTCAAACACAAAAGACTACATGTTGTATGATTCTACTGATATGAAATTCTAAAACAGGGACAACTGTAGTGACAAAAAGTGAATCAGTGTTTTCCAAGGACCAAGGGGAGAGGATCAACTATAAAGAGGCACAAGGAAGCTTTTAAGAGTGATATTCTTTACATCACTGTAAATAATTATTAAAGTTAATCAAAATGTACACCTAAAATTGGTGAATACTTTTGCATGTAAATTATGCCTCAATAAAATAATTTTGATTTATTGTTAAAAATATTGCTAGTTTTATTACTAAAAGTATTATTAAAAATTAAAAAGTAAACAAATAGACTTAACAGATAGTAAACTGTTGACATAATCAGAAAAAATTACTTCATGATAGACTTTTAATGGTATGTTTAGTGAGCTACAGATAAAAAGAAATGCAAAAAAAATCTTAAACTGTATCCAGTAATCTTACTGTTAATATAGTAGGGCAAAGCAAATAGGAAATTATGTCCATTTCCTTGGAAATAATAATTTTAGCTTAAAGGAAATAATAAAATCAAAGAAGCAGAATCTCAAAATCTTAAATTTGAACTTAAAATAGCAATATAAATTCTTGATTTATTTTTTTCTTTCTAAGAAATATGTATCTTTTAGATCTATCTTCTGAAAAGGCCCAAAGCTATGATAACCCGTTAGCAATGAACATCCACAGCACCCAGATTATTCCCACCAAAGGGATTCAGGGCTCTTTGGAAAAATGGCTGATTTCAGGTTTGGGACAGAAAATGTATAAGTTGAGTCTAGGGCATCTTGTAGAGGCAGAAAGTAATCAGGCTACAAAAGAGTAATGAGTTTATACCAAAAAGATACAAGATTGATTTGAAGGGACTACCACTGGGCAAAGACAGGACAATTTGAGCTTCAAAAAGAATTATGATTGCAATAAATTAAAATACAAAGATACAAAAATCTTTTAGTTCACACTGATATTGACAGGAAAACTCATTCTGAAACTTGATTAAGTAATGGAAAAGAATAAAGTATTTCACCTGCCCTTCCTGTACAAACTATATTTTACAGTAGCCAAATATTAGGACAAAATTCCTCTTTGGAGAAGAATCCTTGCTAATTAACATGGAATAAATAAAATAACTAGAAAAAAATCAGTATTTTGGAACTCTTAATGAAAATAATGAATCTAGGTAATGATCATTTAAAACCAGTCCTGAAAGACTGTATAATAGATGTACCAGGCAATCAAAATCACTGAAAATGTAACAACTAAACATTATGTGCCTCTTGATGTGAGGCAATAATATTTAGCATTGCCTGTGAAGTATTTCTGTCTATACTCCTGAATCTGAACTTCAGTATTAGTAAACCTCTAGATCTAACTTAAGAGTTTACAGAAAAAAATGGTGGACAGAGGAACAACTTAAATGACACCAGAAAGAAGAGGTCTATGAAATCCAGAATGTGGGACACTCCACAGGAAAACATGTAAGTGGCATGAAAAAAGGAGTGAAGGGTTGACTATTATAGACTAAGACTTAACAGCCATGTCAACCAAAGCAACCGCAAACCAACTATAAAAATACATTTTTGAGACAATCAGGGAAATGTGAACATCGACTAGGTATTAAATATTAGGAAATAATTTTATTAATATTTATTTTGATATAGATGATAAAGATATTCTGGTTATTTTTTTTAAAGTCATTTCTGTTAGAGATCAATACTAAAGTATTTATGGGTGAAATGATACAAAGTATGGGATTTTCTTTAAAAGTATTACAGCCAAAAGAAAAATAAATAAAAAAATAAAGAGATGGGGGAGGGATAGAGATAAATAAGATATTAGGAAACTGCTAACAATTTTTGAAACTGGATGATGGGTACTTCTATTTGAAAATTCTTAAATAAAAAGATTCATATTTCAATTTATAAACTTTTTTTTTTTTTTTTTCCGGTATGCGGGCCTCTCACTGTTGTGGCCTCTCCCATTGCGGAGCACAGGCTCCGGACGCGCAGGCTCAGTGGCCATGGCTCACGGGCCCAGCTGCTCTGCGGCATGTGGGATCTTCCCAGACCGGGGCACGAACCCGTGTCCCCTGCATCGGCAGGCGGATTCTCAACCACTGCGCCACCAGGGAAGCCCCTCAATTTATAAAATTTTTAAAGAACACTAATTGTGGTTTAATCCTGCACTACTATAGGAAATTCTACATATTTTATAACATGTCAAATAATGTAAATATATATTTAATGCAATCTATATACCTATTTATAGATCTCATGTCTATCATCTAGATTAAAGGGATAAAAAAATTATCTAGAAGGATGGGAAGACAGAATATCAATATTAGTGATTTAGAAAACTTACTTGTAGCAAGCAATTGAACAATTCATTAAACAGGGATATTAACCAAAACATTCAACCTAATATATTGAAATAAATTTTCCCTACCACAAAGTATATACTTAAAAAATAACTGAAAAACTTCTTTTAAATCATAAAGTCTACAAAAACTCACGTTTTGAAGAAGTTGCTCAAACCAGTCATAGCCAGTATCTCTGCATGCTGCAACCTAAGGGGAGAAATATGGTGAAACTATCAAAGTTAGAAATTAACTTTAAAATATACTTTTGCTATGCTGTAGCCTCAAGTATATAAATGCCCAATGTTCTAAATTAAAAAAATTATTTTTAGAGTAAACTGTTTTTTCAGTGAGCCAATAATTTACCATGTTAAAGAACTTTATTCTAAAAATATCTTAGAAAACATTCAAGAAATTAGTTTACTGTATTGAAATTTTAAAAATGGTACACATTCTGAACGGTATTATTGAATCACACACTATCAGAAAAATCTGTAAGGTCTAAAAACAATAAAAATGGAAATGTTTGCTTCTTATTTTCCTTCTAGATAGAAGATTTAAAGACATTAGTGAAACAGAGTTGATCATGTAATCCATAATATAAAATTTCTTATGTTCAAAATGAACAGTATTCTGGGTCAAGAAAAATTGTAGCTTATGTGTATAATTAAACATAATGAAACTAATCTTAACTCATGTTTTCTGAAAAAGGTAGAAATTACTATCTCATTTCAGGTTGCCATTGTTATCTTTTTATCTACTTCTCCTTTCCCTTTCAGTTTTTAATCACTTGAAGAATCTGGAGAATTTTAATATCAGCGCTTAACTCAGTGGATGCCAAAAAGTGGGGCTAGGTGAAAACAACACTCTTATTTTACTTGCATCCCTTGAGTACATCCAGAAATATAAAGGAAGTGATGGAGTAGAGAATAACCAAATATCTTGTCATTGTCTCTCCCTTTGTAAGACAAGGCAGACCTCAATGAGGTTTGCATCCACAGGGACCACCCTTGTGCCAGTCCTTCTTACCACATCAGTGATATTTAAAATTTTCCTTGTCATTGCTTCTTTATCATTGTGTGGAGTTGGAGTAAACCAGAGTTTTTGGAATGTTTCATTTACTAATTTCTAGAAGAAAGAAAAATTTCAAACTAAGTAACTACAACGAATGTGGCAAAATTCTTAACCCCCAATTCTCATTAAAGCCCAAAACAGAAATATTTTTTTTAAAAAAAACCTATAAATAACTAAACAAAACACAAATTACCAGAAACTATTGGGATGATGTCCTCAGGTTTTTTTTTAATCAGCAATTAACTTACAAAAATTATAATCTTTTTCAACTTGGCAATGATTTTAAATGGGTAATACGATGCCTAGTATAGAACTTCTGGAGAGTACACATTCAAATGCTTTTAATCAAACTAAAAACACATTTTTTCTACTTTTGGGGGACAAGTTGTTAAAAAACAAAAGAAAAAAACCCCGAAAAGAAATATAGGGACAATCACATATATGTAAATTCACTAATGAACTCAGGATTAAACTTTCAACAAAGTATTTACTAATTTAGAAAACCAAGCACATACCATTTGAAAATCAAAATAAATTTAATTTGATAATAAATTTCCTATATACAATGCAATCTCTACAATGACATTAAATGTTATAATTGCTAAATTGGTTGGATAAGATCAGATTTTATTAATTAATGCAAGATCTAGAAATAAAAATATCTAAGTATGTCTTCTTCTTGAATTTACAATCTAAAATGATGATTCACTTGTAAAGTTTATATATATGTAAATTAAAGAAATTTATATAAAATAAACATTTAAATTATTTAAAACATTAATTAAAAAATGAATTTTAAAGTAGTCAACGTTTTAATCTCACCTTAATGCCCTCTTCATCATTCACTCTGCGAATCATTTTTACACACATTTCTGTAATTTTTGGAAATGTTGGTTGTTCAATACAGATGTCTCTTAGAATCTTTATTACCCTTTTTCTGACACTGATACCAGTATCCTAGGAATAGAAAGGTATTTTAAAGTCAGAAAAATTGAGATGCTTAGGTGTGTGAAATTTGATGAAATGAAATCAGAAAATACCAACAAGCAGTATATATACTTATTAACATGATAAACATGGTCTACATATTTCCTTTTTATATGCTCTTTTATTAATGTTACTATAAATTTAAGTTATTTTATTATGTTGCCTTTGCTTTCAAAATATAATATCTAATACATGGAAAAATATAAAATAGCACTGAACACAAGACTAGAGTACAAGCTTGCCAAAATTAAATGGGATAACAAACATGAAACTTTTAGGACAGTGTCTGGCGCTTCAACAGCATATGAAGTATATTTAACAAAAATGTTTAACCTCTTTCAAACCATTGTCACTATATTATGACTTATAGTAAGTATAAGAAACAAAGGAACAGATTAAATGAAACAAAACCATGAGGAAATAACAATACTGGCTTGGCCATTTTATTTATTTATTTATTTATTTATGATATTTTCCTTTTTTAAAAAGATTTTTTGATGTGGAGCATTTTTAAATTCCTTATTGAATTTGTTACAATATTGTTTCTGTTTTATCTTTGGTTTTATGGCCCCTAGGCATGTGGGATCTTAGCTCCCTGATCAGGGATGGAACTTGCACCCCTGCATTGGAAGGCAAAGTCTTAACCACTGGACTGCCAGGGAAGTCTCTGGCTTGGCCTTTTTAAATTAGTCAATGTCATGGTGGATGTGTGTGAATAAGAGCTAGAGAATACTCTAAATAAAATAGAGATGAGGGACTTCCCTGGTGGTGCACTGGTTAAGAATCCGCTTGCCAAAGCAAGGGACACAGTTTCAAGCCCTGGTCCAGTAAGATCCCACATGCTGCGGAGCAACTAAGCCCATGTGCCACAACTACTGAGCCTGTGCTCTAGATCCCACGAGCCACAACTACTGAGCCCGCGTGCCGCAACTACTGAAGCCTGTGTGCCTAGAGCTCATGCTCTGCAACGAGAGAAGCCACTGCAATGAGAAGCCTGCGCACCGCAACGAAAAGTAGCCCCCGCTTGCCACAACTAGAGAAAGCCTGTGCGTAGCAACGAAGACCCAATGCAGCCAAAAGTAAATAAATAAATTTATATATATAAAAAAATAGAGTTGAAATATTGTGGTGGATACTTGGGTGTTCATTGTACTATTTTTCTTTAACTTTACAAATTTTCATAATTAAAGCATTTTTAAAATAAATAAAAAGCATTGAACACTTATTGTGTACAATTATTTCCGTTATGCAATTTAGCAATTGTGAAAATATTTTAGGATACATTACTAAGGTAGACAGTGTCAGAGTTCATTATATCTGAAAATCCTGAGGAGTTTGTCCTTCACTCTTGAAAAGAGTGAGGCACTAAAATGGAAAAAATTCTTCCACTCTTTCCTTAAAATTCTTTGTTTCCATCCAGATTTTATGCTAGTTGAAGATGAAATTATCTGTAACTCTCAGTCCCATTGTATTCTAATACTGGGCTAAAGGTGATAAAATAAACTCTTGTCATTTCAGAAATACCTAATCCTGTACCTAACACACCTCTGTTGAGTTACAGAAGAAGTCAATATGTCTGCAGTGGGTGGTATGAAAATTCTACAGATATTTTGTAACGCCAATGTTTCCTTTTATTTTCCAGGGAAATACTTCAGGGCCAGAGAATTCAATGACATAGAAGAAAAGAATATCTTAGAATAGTGTTTCTTAAGTTTGGTCTTAAGACTCAAATGACTTTCTTGTTTAACTTGCAGGTATCTGAGCTTGTCATAATTCAGCTTTAAGGAAACATGCGAATATACATAATGACCCCAAATACTGTCAGACACCGAAGTTCTATACCTAGTTCTCACTGAAACAATTCTTCCTGTTTATATACATACATATATAATTACTCTAGATTCCTGTCCAAAATATTTAACTATGCCATGTAGCTCCTATCATTTACTCATTGTAAACTGGCATAATCAAAAGGCAAGAGTAACTGGAAAAAGGAATCCAATTTTTGCCAATGATCTGTTTTACAATATTGAGCAGCCCTCCTCTTGAAATATGTCCTTCTTTAGAAAGTTGCTATAGTTTACAGATTAGGTAATATAAATACATAGTTGATATCTACATTTCTAGCTTAAATTTTTTTTTTTTTTTTTTTGCGGTACGCGGGCCTCTCACTGTTGTGGCCTATCCTGTTGCGGAGCACAGGCTCCAGACGCACAGGCTCAGCGGCCATGGCTCACGGGCCCAGCCGTGCCGCGGCATGTGGGATCTTCCTGGACTGGGGCATGAACCCGCAGGCGGATTCTCAACCACTGCACCAGCAGGGAAGTCCTAGCTTAACATTTTTAAAAAGTGACATTAGGAAGGCAAAATTATACTCATAAATTACAATAAAAATGACATAACAAACATACCAATATTCTTTCAATCAGCATATCATAATACTGCTCAGCAAGCTGAGGTCGACAAAGGACAAATCGACCTAGTAGTTCTACTGCTGCTTCTCTGACACTAGTGGAGTTATCCATCAATCGTCCATGAACTCCTCGCTGCATATCCAGCTAAAGAAAAATAAAGAAAATATAATTTATACTAAGTAGAACTAATATGTTAATTTGAATAGAAAACTCAAATAAAAAGAATCATCTGTGCTCCTCTTTACCCTTGCTAGAATACTGGGGTCTACAGCAACAACCTCAGACAAACACTTCATGGCTTTTGTTCGAACGGCAATTGCATTTTCACCAAGAACTCGAAGGATCTGCCAAGCAAATATTGACATTTTCATCAATTTTAGAACACATAACATTTAACAAAATATAGAAAGAAAACATGCAAAAAAAATAAAATAAATATCATACTCATTTTCCTTTAATTTTTATATAAGTGAGTAAAAGATCTGTTATCTTACTGATCCAAAGCTTTAACTTAAAACATGGTAAGACATTCTATGCTTTAGGGACTTTCCTTTACCCTGGCATTCTCAATTAAACCTGTTTTTTATTGCTATGCTTCATCTGCAAGAACCTGTAGCCCCACTGAAACCTTCCTATCTGTAACTTTAATCAAGGATATTTAATATCATTTAAATAATAACTTGGAATTGAATATTTTTATTACATCAATCACTCTACCTATATACCATCACTCTACCTGTACCATACAGATACATATCCATTTATCTGTAAAACAAGAATCAATAGGTAAAAGGCATGCAGAACAAAGATGTTTTAACAAATATGGAACACAGAAACAAATGTTACTTTCATGATTTTTTAAAATATCTGTTCTCAACAATGAACAGACATCATACTCAAACACAAGTAACCAGAATTAGAAAAATCAATTTCATTGTATAAGGAATTCTGGTCCAGTTTACCTGTGTCAAATAAATATCAAAGCTCTGGGCAAACGGCCTCATAGAGGCCAAGTATCGAACAATCAAACAAGCATCATCATAGTCCACAGTATCAGAGTTCATCCTGCAACAGAAAGTCATTAAATTGTAATTTATTTAATTTTTTTGTAAAGTAGGTAAACAGATATCAAAGCGATAGCTGAAAAAGTAAAGACATTTTCTCTTTGGATCTTACTTTAATGTGCTGAACTGAGAAGGTGTGGTTTTGATAATGCTTCTAAGAAACTTTTTCCGATTTTCAGCTCGATGCATAATTTGACCTGTTGTCTCAACTTCCTTTGCATGATGTGTTCCTTCAGATGATTCTTCATCTTTTTGTGATTTCATTGCTTTTTCTGTTTCCAGAGTTGTATCACGGAACCACTGGGCTATATAGAATTTACGAGAAAACTGGAAAGAAATTTGGTGAGATTTGAGTTTGATGAAATTAGTAACAAAATTTCCAACCTACTGATAGTGTTCACAATCAGGAATACAAATATCAAGGTTTACTTTAAAAATCTTCCATCAGATAAAGACAGATTTTAAGAAAGCTAGAACATTAAGAATATCTAAATGATAGAAAACTTATTATTTTACTTTGTCCTAAGAGTTATATCAATGACGTCAAAAGATAATTTTATAAACACAACTGTATTAAGTCTTACAATACTATCAACTTCTTAACTAAGGACGGTATCACACAACGAGTCAGTAAAATTAGAGATGATGGGTCAACTAGGAAAGTTTAGAACACATGGATAAAATGCTGAAGGTAGAAGACTAGTTATTTTCAAAATTTCACCTCACTTCTTCAAAAAAAACATAGCCAATTATTATTGAAATATATTAACACTAAGGCACACCTATAATCTGTTCCTTTTAATCTGTTCCTGTTTTTTTTTCATTTTTATTGAGAAATAACTGACATACATCACTGTATAATCTGTTCCTTTCCACAAAGACTGAAAACCTGCAGTAGTTGGCTGAACAGCTTAGTTATCTCCAACCTCTTTAGATGCATATCCCATCAATTAAAAAAAAAATTTAAAAGTGCCCCAATATAGTGTATAAATTTTACATATAAACTTCTTATACTAATATTCTGGATACCTAATATATAAAAAAACAGAAGAATTAAGGATTATAGTTAAAAATAAATATACATATAAAATTCTAATATTCTTTTTATATGCTAACAGATCATCTCATGCAACACCTGGACAAATGATCTCACTTGGTCTCAAGGATAACCTATGGAAAGATTTCCAAATATTTCCCATTTTACACAATTTTAGTAAACTAAAATATCTGTACCAGAATTCCATTTAAGACAATCAATCCATAATCAGTCTTTTCTGTTTAGACTATCATGTACCCCTGTTTTAAAAATAAAGATTCCAATACAACTTTCCTCTTCACAACACTTCTCAATTTTCTTGCAGACCAAGTTTGAAAGAAACATATAAGCTCTCCAAAAAAAAGGGGAGAATAGAATCCTACCACTAGTGAAGGATCAGTCTCAGTGTTTTCATCCAAGTAATCAAGCAATGCTTTTTGCAACTGTTGGATTTCATCTTCTCCTCCTGAAACCTACAAAATAAAACAAGTAGTAACAAAAAAGATATTACTAATGTTCTTTAACAAATCATCCAGTTGCATACACAAATCTGAGGGAAAAATCTGATAAATGATAAAAATAAAAATATAAGTACAGGAAGAAACAGAAGAATACTATTTTTGAAAAACATAGATAGCTGAAGTGTACTAATAGCTGAGGTTTGCCTTTATTTTTATGAACTACATGTTAACTTTCTTTAAAGAAGATTGTAAGTAGCTGACATAATAATTATTAGAACAACATGTATGTAAATCTTCAGAGGTAGGAAGGTCCTAGCACTGGTTTTCTGTTTGGTAAGAGATAACTCCAAACTTTTAATCTAGTAAATGGAAACTAATTATTGTCTGAATGTGTCTTTGGGATATTATTTTAAAAAAACATTCTGAAAGGGAAATATTTTTATTTGCAATTAACATAAAATAGTACTTTATTTCATGTAGGATATTAAATATACAGTAGGTATATCTGAGCTGAGCATTTGATCTAGAATCAGAAAGGGACTGAGTCTTTGGTTCTGTCAAGAACAATACAGAAGCAGAAATTAACTCTGAGTTGACATTAATGTCTATAGCTTATTCTCTGGTTTACCATGTGAAATGCCAAATATATGGTTTAGAATATATCTAAGTAGAAAACAAAGATTAGAATAGAATATCCTATGTCCTTGGAGTATAGTGAAATGGACACATTCAGAAATTAGTCATAGAACTGTACACTAGTACACTGTAAAGTTCCAAAAGCTTTTTGGAAGTATGTCAAGAGTCATAAAAATATCTACCAAGGATCACTCCCCTCAAGTTTTACAGTGTACGTATGTGGCAAATAAGAGGTCCTAGGTCTACTCTCAGAAATACTGAAAATCACCTAGTTACCATTCTTCAATGAAAGGAATCAGCAACACTTGGAGAAATGGCTGATTCCAGGGCTGGCAAAAGGAAAGTAAAAGATGAGTCTGAAACATCTTGTGCCACAAAGTCCTCAAGGAAAGATTGGAAGATATCAAAAAGATACAAAAGGCAGTTTAAAGGGGCTCCCACTGGTCAAATCTAGTTCAATTTGAGTGCTACAATAATGACAGCAACAAATGATCATCTGTTAAATACAACAGGAATAGTAATATTCCATTAAATGGTAGTATTATATTAATGGTAATTTCTTGCTTTTCATAGCTGTACTGTGGATATTTAAGTGAGAGTTCTTGTTCGTAGAAAACATACACAAAGCGTGGTTCTCAAACTTCAGCATTCAACAGAATCACCTGGAGGATCTGTTAAACCAGATTGCTTGTCCCCACCACCAGAGCTTCTGATTCAGTAGTTCCAGAGAGTCCTGAGAATTTGCATTTCTAACAAGTTCCTAGGTGATGTAAAAGTTGGTGCTGCTTGTCCAGGGAATCACACTTTGAAATTCAGGGGTCATGGGGGCATCCTGTCTGCCCAAAATGGTTCAGAAGAAAATAAAAATGCATATACAGATACACATGCGTGTATATTTTGAAAAAGAATGATAAAGCAAATGTCAACCACTAAGGGATCTGGGTGAAAGATTAATGGGAGCTTTTTGTACTATTCTTAAAACTTTTCTGTAAGTTTAAAATTATTTCAAAATACAAAGTATAGTAACAAGAAAAAAAAAATTAGAGGCATTTGTCATGCCCAGCAATGGATATGGTTATGGACTTTAAAAAAAGAAAAAAGAGTAGAAAGAAAATGAAAACACTGTGCATGGTAGGATTAGAGATTATTTACCTATCAATTTTCTTAAGTAACTTTTAGTATTACTACCATCTCATCCATAGTTTAAAAAAAAAAAAAAGGTATTGTTAAACCAAATAGAAAACAGCATCATACATTCGTAACAGTAGTTCACAAAAAGAAAGTAAATTAAGGATTATATAAATCATCTGAAAGTTCCTGTTACACATAATTCACCCTACGGTATAAATTTTCTCAGTGGAGTGTTTGAAAAAGCCCATTTTAAGAAGTAAGATTTTATTCTGAATCTACAAAATGAAATGCAACACTAACATAAGAATATCTTTAAAAAGTATTTAACTATTACTTATCCCCAAAATTCAAATTCTTTATCTCAATACCTGTTTTAAAATTCGTTCTATAGACCCTTGATCCATTTTGCTTGTAACAGCATCTTTCCTCAGTCGTGCAGCAACAGTTCCAAGGTAATCAAGAGATGCCACTCTTAAAGCCATCTCTGTTGACTTGTTACTGAATTGATGAACCTATACATGAAAAATAATTTTGTTTTAATTTAACCAATTTATACTATTTTTAATAGCAACTTATAAATTCCAAATCTATGTTGTATTATTTGAAATTTAAACACTCTTTTCTTCTGTGATATTGTTCCACGAAGTAACTGACTTTTTAAAAAATGTTATTCTATTTTATTTTTTTGGTTTCACCCCAGAGCGTATGGGATTTTAGTTCCCTGACCAGGGACTGAACCCAGGCCACGGCAGTGAAAGCCCAGGATCCTAACCACTAGGCCACCAGGGAACTCCCAGTAATTGCCTTTGAGCTTCTGGAATTTTAAACATTTTCATTAAAAATATATATATATAAAATTAAACCTTCCTAAGAACACAGTCACTTTCTTTAAATGTAGGCTAAACTCTATAAAATGGGATTATTACTGAGTAAGAATTTGTTAGGCTGGAATTCTGATGCCTATGAAAAATTATCTTGGTTTCAGAATAGTATTAAGTTTTCCAGCTGACAAAAAGTAAGGTCCCCAAAACTTTGTAACAATTGCACAAGTCCAAATGTAGTCTAAAGATAAAGAGAAAAATCACAATAGTATTTCGTTGCATTTCCCTAATACAATATTACATTAGGACTAAAACGTGTCATGTTTTTAGAAATACTCTTAAAGATGACAGAGTTCACATTAATCAGTTTCATGCTTTGAAATGAATTAACTACAATAACTTATGACTCAGTGTTGAGATGCTTTTAACTAACAATACCTCCAAACAAAACAAAACAAAACAAAAAACAACAACAAAAAAAAGTTTATTAAAGCACTGTTATCTTATGTAATGAAATGAAAGCACCGAAAGTCACAACATTTCAAAGTTTCTACAAGGTACTGACAGCATTGTGTATGTACAGTTATGCACATGCAAAAATAGAGATGCAATGGTCATATTTCCTTACACATTTTTAAAGAATTCATCATCTGTGAATCAGAGTATATCCTCATTATGTTGTCTTCTAGTAATCTAATAATCTTTAAATGCTATACTCTTACCAACAGTCTCCCTAACAAACTAAGGAGTAGTTCAGCAGCTGGCCATTCAGGCTTATTGACTGTTGAAAGAAGGTCTTGAACAAAATTTTCAAATAGTGGTCTGTAATCTTCTTCACCTTGCTTACTACCACATCTGTTCAAAGATAAATAATGGAAAGGCTGTGAATTTAGGTGACATGTTCACCAATATGACTAAAACTTTGTTAACTAAGTTTTCCTCTTCTCTCATATCTAAACATGGTATAAGAGAGTACATTAAATAAAATATGGTTTAAAATGAATCTGTTTCTCAATCTTCATTTTTTCCCCTACTACAGGGAATTAATTAATTCATTTATTGACATTAAGTAATTTTCTGGCAAGTGTAACACATTTTAAATAATGACCACTGTTTTTCTATGAGATTACTATATATTCTTATGAAAGCTAAGGAAACCTCTCTCCCCAAGGTTTCCTATTCAATTAGAAAGTCCCAAAATTCACTGAAAAAAAAATTATAGAATTTCAATCAGGAACTTTAACTTCGGGAGTTCAACATATGAGCAAGTTCGTAAAATTTTAGATTTTTAATATTCTAATTTCCTCATTTTAAAGACAAGGAAATCAGGGGTCAGGGAGATATAGTCAAGGTTCAGATTATGGCAGGAAGTTGGATTAATCTTTTACATAAAATAAATGAACTGTTCTCTATATGGCGAAAATAAAAATCAGATTATGTTAATTTTACTCACTTTTTAAGGAAGATGGAAAGGAAGTTTTGGGCTGTTCGCATGGCTGTTTCATAAGAATTGGTAATGACAACATCTTGGTCAACCTAGATTGAGAAAAATGAATTTATACAGATATAAGAAATAACCAACATACAAGTTATTTCAGTTGCTATTGCCATGTTATTACTGAATATAGGGGCAATACATTTAAATACTAAAAATCTTAACTATTATATATAAAAAGAGAAGCTACAATTAGCATACTAAATATATTTCAATACTTCATAAAAACTAAATAAAAATATTGATAGAGTTCATTTTTATTTATTAAAATATGTTAAGAGTGACGAATGTGTTTAACAAATAAAATATCAACAGTTGTTTATCATGATCAGAACAATTTTGATTGAAAATATCAACACAAAAAGAATTTCAAAAAAAATTGCAAGCTCAAAGTTTATGGAATGTTAGAGTATAATACTAAAAAAATTCAACTCCTTCATTAGAAATTTAAAGACCAGGATATAAATAGTTAATTCAAAGTTGTGGAAACCCCAAAAGTGAATAAATATATGAAAAAGTTCACTAGTAACCAGAAAAATGCAAAATATAACATGGTATCATTTCATACTAACCAGACTAGGCAAAATCAAAATGTAAGAATGTAAACCAGAACACCACTTTAGTGAGAAAACTGACAAGTTCCAGTGAAGTTAAAAGTGCATGTACACTATGATATAATATTCTATTTCTAAGTATATCTAGAGAAACTTTTGCTTCAAGTTGTTGTATGTCATATATGATGTGTTTAACCTAAATCAAAAAGAATCTAGCTTAGTTACATGTATTAAAAACAATGGTGAGTGAAAAAAATTAGTTGTAAATATGTCACTGTATCATTTATGTAAATTTAAAAATTCTGTATCAAATTTATACAGATAAATAAATAAATGGATGAAGATAAACATTCACCAATGGTAAGGAAAGAAAAACTGAAAAGAGAACAGTGAGATTAGGAGAAGGGGAGAACAACAGGGAATATCAAATGAATATTTTTGATATTCATTTTATACTTTATTAACCAGTCACTTTATTATGTATTACTATACACACAGCCACAACTGTAACAGATTTAGGAAATAAAATTATCCCTCTTTCTTTTGAACTTTGAGGTAAAACTATAAAACTTGGAAAAATTTTAAGTGTTGATGGGTAAGAGCTACAAAACCAAAAGCAAATCTTAGCTATAAGTTACTCAATAGTGAGGGCATAAACTCATTTTCTGCATGAACATTAATTATATTAACGATTATTTACTATATGTGATTATAGATACTACATATTATAATTATAATATTATTCACTTTCACATTCAATATCTCACTTGAGTCTTACAACTTGTAATAGTAGGCTTGTTAGGTATTATCATTCCCATTTTATAGCTGAAGAAACAAACTCAGATTAAAACGATTTGTATGTTTCATGACTGGTGGATATAATAGTCAGGACAAGAACTCAAGTCTCCTAAAACTTAGTTTAATGCTCTACAAGGATCTGTAAGCCCAGTCATGAAGCCCTAATTAAGAACTTCAGTTTTATAGGAATGGCAGAGAATATAGTTGCTTCCTCCTACAAAAATACACAGCTATAAAACTTACAAATGATTCCTTACTTTTTTATTTGAGTCCTCTTCTGAATTAGAGTCCTTCTCTGATGATGGTAAGTGTACCACACACTGAATTAGTTGTAAAACCAGTGCTGTAACCATCTGAATATACATAGGCTCTCCATCCATATCACTACTGTTTAACCTTTAATGGAGAAGAAAATATTTAAATCTTACAGAGTATGAAGAGAATTTCATTTTACATGTCATCTATGATCTGAAAGTTTGAGGATGCTTCCTTTATCAATATTTCTAGGCATTGTCTTTACTGCTTATAATAGTGTCCTTAAGTCTAATTATTTCTAACTTATCAAAAAACCAACTAAATGCCTATGCATAGATAATTAAAATAGTCAAAGGAAAAATGCATTTAATATAAAATTCTATACTTTACATATGTACAGCAGATTGAAAAATTATAACAAAAAATACCAATATTTTTCAAAATGATTTTTAAAATGAGAAGTCTTCAGTATTTCCCAATGCCCAGGCATTCTGGTATTCATTTTCTTATTAAAATCTGCTACATAGTCACCTCCTGATCATATGTTAGAGTATGAGTGACACAGAATATAAAATATTCTATGTTAAAGAATATTTTATGACATAGAATATAAAAAATCAAATTTTAAATCTTTTTGTTTAAAAGATAGTTAAAAACATAAGAATTCCTTTAGATGTTGATAGCTTTTCTTCAGGTTTTAATGGACAATAGATGTTTATCAATACACAGTCTAAAAAATTAAGATAAAAACAATTATTTTACAGAAGACGGCCTTCAAAGCAATCTAAATATAACCCTATATGCTAGGTCAACACATTTAATCAGCCAGGAATATTATAATGATAGTTATGAAAATGATGATGATTACCTATGCCAACAAAGGCAATAATGCTGACCACAGCAGTGGATAACATTCCTTAGTTACTCTGTGCTTAGTGATTAAGAGCGTTTAATTGTCATGTCTATTTTCTATACTTGTTAGAGTAATTTTTCAGCTTTCTTTTAAAAATATTATGTAATGACTTACTACTGTATAAAGGATTAAGTTCAAGTTCCTTCGTAAGGCTTATAAAATCCTTGAACTGCCTCTGACTCTGGAGCCGTATTTCCTATTGCTCTTCTCACAGGCCAATGGTTCTTAACCAGGGATGATCTTGCCCTTCAGAGGACATTTCCCAGTGTCTAGTGAAAATTTTGGTGATTGTAATTTGAAAAGGTGAGTTTCTTTTGGTATCTATTAGGTAGAGGTCAAGGATGCTGCTAAGCATCTTACTATGTACAGGACAGCACTGCAAATAAAGTATTATCTGGCCCAAAATGTCAATAATGCCAAGACTGAAAATCCTTGCCACAGATCTTTACACTTGAGAATCACTGAACTTTTAAGTCTCTAAAATGTGCATTGTTATTTCTCACACCTAAGGTATTCTTCACGCTGTTCTGAGACTGAGCTGCCTCTCTTTTATTTCATCATTAAAATAAAAATCAGACAGAAATGATAAAGAATAAATATATAATGGCTACTGTACAATAGAGTTCTTCATTATACTCGGACTTTGCTATAGTTAGTTACCTGAAGTTCCTTAAGCTCCTCTTGCTGGTAGGTAATCTTGCAAGTGAAGTAAAAATTTCTTCCAAAATTAACTGTCTATGTTTTTCATATCTTGAGAATACCTATTTAGTAATTATAAGATTCCAAATTAAGTTTGTTATAATTATTTGAAAATAAACAAAAATGATACTATACCATGTGATAAAAATATTATCTGCCATTTAGAATGAAAATGTTTTCATCATCTTCGATGAATGACTTAATTTGCTCAACTTTTCTATCATTAATTATGACATTCTTGTAGAAGTCCTAGTATGCTAGTTTCATCTAGAGGAATATGATATCTTGGGTATGAAATGTAAGCCAAGATTTAAATGATTTAAAATAACTGATTTTATAGTAAATATTAAGGAATTATTAACTGAAATATTTTTAAATATTTAGAAGTGTTCGAAATCTAAGGCATACTAAAATAGTCCTCACAGAAAACTCAAATCTGCATTAGTCTTTGCACATTTGGATTGAACAATACCACTGTTATTTTTCTGAGAGATAACTAAAAATGTGAACTGATTATACTTACTGCAGTGACTAACTTAATGGCACACAACTGTAATTCACTGACATTTTCCACAAAAAATGGTGTTATTCCCATTGATGATACCTGCACAGACAAAGACAGTAATCAGTACACATCTGTAATAGATTTCAGTAACATTCTACCTTACTAAATCCCAAAGCATTCATAAACTTCTGGAAAACACTGAGAGCATTTTCTTTTCCCTCATCAATCAGCACCTAGTTTTTCCTTTTGTTCCCTTTCACCCTCAAGCAAATTAGCCCAGACCTTCATTCACAGCTGTCATTCCTCTGATTTCTAACTTCTGGATTGATAAATGTCATAGGAATGTAAAAAACAAAAAATAGTTCACAGTTCTGGAAGAAGTATCCTGACATATTTTAAAGGAAATGATCATTTATCTTTCAAATAATTTACAGTTTAGAATTTATACTACATTCACCTGTCTTCTGCCCCAAATGTTTCTTTTTAAAACTTCCCTAGACTCTTATTTCTTCCATTTAGATATAAAATACTCTGAATGGAAAAAATTAACAAAGTGCTGGTATTATTATTGAGTGAGCAAGGTTATACTGAACTCAATTAGATCCCTTATTCTCATTTTTTTGGTCTAGAAATATGGAAAATACTTGAAAAAAACTTACCTGAAGAATTGTTGTATCTGTAAGAAGCTGTATTTCTAGTAGTTCTGATAAGCTGCTAACAATGTCACAAACTTTATTATAAAGCATTACTATTACTCTCTGCTTATGGGTAGAACATTTAGCCCGTTTTGCCTTTGAACTTAATAAGCCTCCTAAAATGAAAAAAAATTCAAAACAAGGAATATATCAACTTTTAATAATGTTTATTAAAAAGTAATAAAACTGCTTTCTGAATTAAAAGAACACACCTTTTTCCTCCCTATATAAAAATAAAACCTGGCAAATAAAGCTGTCTATTTATTAAAAGAGAAAATTATTCTTTAGGGAATATTCAGTTAGAAAGTCAAAATTCTTATAACAGATAATTCATGGTACATTTCAATGGCTACTAAATTCTTGCATCTTAAGAATTACTTTATTTCTATTTTTTTCCACTGATTGGAGCAGGATATTAAGATTATATTTCCCTTGAAATTAACTTGTAATAATTAAACAACAGGTAATTAACGGTAGATATTCAAGATCCAAGTTTGCCCTCCTCTCTTTAAATAAGAGAAAGAATTATATATCTTTAATCAATCCATTTTGTAGATAATATTTTGGGTAAAATTTGGGAGAAATGATAAATGGAACCAGAAGCTACTATTATCTGGGAAAATCTCAGACCAGTAGAAATTACCTCTTATTATATGTAAATAGTTGCTAAAGAAATTATTACTGAACAAGTACTGGATTAAAACAAGTTCTATATTCTGGTCAAATGTAAGCCAGTGTTTATTACAATTTATATAATCAAACAATTTTGGTGCCATTTTAAGTCATTGCATTCTGACCCATCTGACGTGGTAAAATTATATAACAGGTAATTTTGATATTATACTAAAAAACCATCAGTATAAAAGGGCAAACTAACCTCCATGAGGATCTAATCTGTAAACAGGATCATACTGAGGATAAAGTGTATTCTGCAAATGAAATTTAGTGTACTGTATAACTCTTTCGATTACATCCTCAATATATACAGCTTTTGGCATGTTAGGGGATGTCATTATGTTGATAGTTGTAAGACAGGCATCTGCTGATTTTGTCACTCTCTCCATAATAAGGTCTCTCCATAACCTTTCTTCTTCTTCAGTATCATTATTCTATAAAACAGTACATTGTTAATGAAATGGAAATAAACACATTTATAGGTTAAAATATTTTTTAAAAATTATAATATATTTGATTTTCACGGTTGTAAACTTGGTGAGAGTTATGATGTGTGTATATTTAAAGAATATCAGGAATGAAGTACAAATACTTATATTACATTAAGTATGATTTTTGTTTCAATGTTTCCAAACATAATGTACTCTTATCTCGTAATTTCACCACTAAATGACATTCCAATAACAAACTTATAGTTATGTTTATCTTCTGTGTAATTTATTCAAATCTACGATTTTCGCTAAAGATCATAATTATACATAGATCATTTTGTGTTTGGGATTAAAAACATTATGATAATATTAAAGCTTTTTAGTTCTGCTCGCTCTTGTGAGAACAAAAGAAAAATTAACAACAAAGGATAGACCCTTATTTAAAAGTAGTAAAATGTTATCGACTCAATCACTCCTAATAACTGTTTTTCAACAATACTGTATTTGTGTGTGTGTGTGGGGGGGGGGGTACGCAGGCCTCTCACTGTGGTGGCCTCTCCCGTTGCGGAGCACAGGCTCCGGATGCACAGGCTCACGGGCCATGGCTCATGGGCCCAGCCGCTCCGCGGCATGCCAGATCTTCCCAGACTGGGGCACGAACCCGTGTCCCCTGCATCAGCAGGTGAATTCTCAACCACTGCGCCATAGGGGAAGCCCAACAATACTGTATTTTTCAAACTGAGATTAAAAAGTGATTATGTAGACTACTGAAAACATAATTTATTTTCTAAGATAATTCAACAACTGACAGACTAAATTTTAATTTATACATCAGCAACCTGCATTACAACTGGGAAAAAGTGCTTTTAATCTTACTTTTAAAGTGAAAATTCCTCTATCACATCCTTAGTTATGAAATATCAACTTTATGTTCTAGGTATACTTGTGTATGCATGCTATTCAAAGCTTATAACATTGGGAAAAGGAATAAATAAAAGTATAATATTTGTAAAACACAAAAGGGCTTTCTAAATCACTAATGCCTAAAAACTCAATCTCTAACTTTCTTTCATTTTACTACTTACATACCTACTTAAAAAAATAAAGTAACTTTTCTTTGATATTGAAATTGCTGTTTCGAAGAGTCAGTTTAGGAGGTTCATCACTCATATCAAACATTAAGGCTTAAACGCAACACGCTAAATAGTGCTAAGGTTTTCAGGAATTAAAATAATTTCATTAAAACTGAGTCAGCCAGTTCTCCAGAACTCTAGATTCTTGATATTTACCACAATTTCTTGCCAAAGTGTTTTAAATAAAACTTGTAGGCTAAAAATGTAGTATATTGCCACTACAGGTCCTCTAATCCCTTAGTTTCTATGATTCAAAAACTAATTTTAAAAGGGCATTGGAAAAATATGGATACATTTAATAAAGCATAGAAATACCACCTGAGATTATTTCTCTACATTTTTAAATTCCATGTAGATCACTTAGCACTCCTGTGGCTTCTGCAAACATCAAGAACATTTCCCTCACGACATATAATCCAGTGCACGTGCTAAATACATATAGTATGTATGTACATATGAAAATGGAAGTATTATCTACCAAAACTGTTAACAGTGATTACTGTTGGATGAAAATTGAACCTTTCTGCTTTTTGCGTTTTGAAAATTTTCTATAATACATTACTTTTGTAATCAGTCATTTAAAAATAAAGAAATTTCATTAACTCAAAACATTCCCAGGGCTTCCGTGGTGGCGCAGTGGTTCAGAGTCCGCCTGCCGATGCAGGGGATATGGGTTCATGCCCCGGTCCGGGAAGATCCCACGTGCTGCGGAGCGGCTGGGCCCGTGAGCCATGGCCGCTGGGCCTGCGTGTCCGGAGCCTGTGCTCCGCAACGGGAGAGGCCACAGCAGTGAGAGGCCCGCGTACCGCAAAAAAAAAAAAAAAAAAAAAAAAAAAAAAAAAAAAAACCCAAATCCTTATCTCTTACATTAAATTCCTATAAGCATTAGTGTTTGAATTCATTAATGTTAGACACCAAGATCAATTCAAATGTACATATGATTTTGAAAGTCTGCTATAATGCTAGGAAGGTAGATAGATCCCAGTTCATAAACCATTATACCACATTGCCACTGCTTTTGATAAAACATACTAAAATGTAACGACAGTTGCAGTTAACATTTATTGAGAACTTATAATATGCCAGACATTGTTAAGCAGGTTACATGAATTTATTTAATATCCTTTCAACAACCATTTGAGCTAGATATAAAAACAATACGTAAGGATTAATATTTTAGGATACATTAGGAAATCACCATAAGGTTTCCAACTATTTATTTCTCCAGGAAAGGTCAAGGAAAAGAATTACTACCTACTAACATTTTATAAATGAAAAGACATTTTAAATACTCATCCACTTAGAAAAGGAAGAGCATAATGTAAGATTAAAGAATGGTCTTTTGAATTGAATGATTTTGCATCTGTTACTATTCTTATTTATATCAAAGCTGTGAATTGATAATGTGTAACATTAATTTTAAACAGCACAGCTAAAAATCCAATTCTAATTGCAAGGCTAAATGTGAACTCGTAAATGTGGTAACAAGCTCAAATTAATGAAATTTGGAATTTTCCCTAAAAATCAAAGTTCCATATGAAAAATTTTACATCTTAACAATAGAAAGGGTAAAATTAACAACATGGATCTTAAACTTACATGATTTAACAAAGTGGAGAGCTTTGACCCATCTTGAATATTCTTCTCCAAGATATTTAGGACTTTCACAGTTTTGTCAGTGGAAAGCTAAAATGGAAGCATAAATTCTTTCATCAATCATTGGTAAATGTAATAAATTATTCAAGAACTATTCTGTACAATTATTCCCTTTGGCCAATGGAATATACAGCATTAACACCCTCTCTTAAAGAGTGGAAAAATAAAACTTTCCTACTTAGATCCTCTACTAAAATCTGATTATGTAGAGAACTTAATTACTTACTTTTTTGAAAGACAGATAGCAAACAGAATGGGCACATATGTATGTTACTAACTCAAATCTTACCACATAGCTAGTTAAGACTGAATTTGTTCTGATGTCTAGTCCCTTGTTCTTATTAAAGTGACACTGAACATGCATACGAACACACAGGCACAAACACACACTCTCAAAACATTTCATCTGTTGAATTAATTATAACATGGTTTCCACACCACAATGTTATTTAGTGGGTGTCTTAAAATCCCAGGTAATATTTTGAATTACAGAAGCCTGAATCTGAGAATGATAAAAGTTATAAATGTGATAACACTGCTTTATTTGGTAGAAATTTTTCTTATTTTTAAAATATGTTTCATTTCTTACAAATAATGTTTTCTATATTTAAAAGATTAATAGTTGATTTAGAGATTCTGAGAGGAAGCAACTGTTACTCATTCCCTTGATTGAACAGGTCTCCTTTTAGACTCTTATCATGCAGCTAGGACTCTTACTGGAATCAGCCAGAAGAGTCAAATGGGAGCATCAATAGAATAACTTGACATTAAGTACATTTTGATTATTCGTATGCTGGCTTACAGAAAAAATTTCCCCCAAATATTGCTTTAGATAATTTCACAACAGATTAAACTACTGAGACTTTTGGTAAACTGTCCATGCTTTGAAAGTATTCAGCAAATTCACCTTTCGAAATAGAAATATTAGCTACATATAACTATAGAACTTATGAAATAAAACCTAAGATTGGCACTGGCACTTCAGAAAACTGAAGCCATATTCCTGTATACAAAAGAAATCATCATATCCCTCACTGCACACAGTAATAGTAATGTGAACTAATAGTACATTAATTCTTGGTTAATTATGTGATATGTCTATATAGCTTTAAAAACCAAACTCAAGGAACCTTTGTGCACTGTTGGTAGGAATGTAAATTGGTGCTGCCACTATGGAAAACCAGTATGGAGGCTCCTCAAAAAATTAAAAATAGAACTACCATAAAATCAAACAATTCCACTTCTGGGTACATATCTGAAGAAAACAAAAACACTAACTTCATAAGCTATATGCACCCCCATGTTCAGTAGAGCATTATTTACAATAGCCAAGACATGGAAGCAACCAAAGTGTCCACTGGTAGATGAATGGATAATGAAAATGTGGTGTGTGTGTGTGTGTGTGTGTGTGTGTGTGTGTGTGTGTGTGTGTATTCAGCCATGAAAAAGGAAATCTTGCCATTTGCAACAACATGGATGGACCTTGATGGCATTATGCTAAAAGAAGTAAGTCAGACAGAGAAAGATAAATGCCATTATGATCTCACCTATACGTAGAATCTAAAAAAAAAGAATTCATAGATATAAAGAACACACTGGTGGTTGCTAAAGGTGGGAAGTGGGGGTGGGTGAAGTTGGTGAAGGTGGTCAAAAGGTACAAATTTCCAGTTATAAGTAAGTCCTAGGAATATAACGTACAGCACAGTGACTATACGTAATAATACTGCAGTTTATATTTGCAAGTTGCTAAGAGAATAGAACTTAAAGGCCTCATCATAAGAAAAAAAACTGTAACTATGTATGGTGATGTTAACTAGATTTACTGTTGGATCATTTTGCAGTACATACAAATATTGAATTATTACCTTGTACACCTGAAACTAATATAAATGAATATAAAATGAATAAGTGATTATATCTTAACTTTGGAAAAAACATTAAAATATTTCCCAGTCTACTTTAAAACGCAGTAAATAAGTTTAATTTGTTGAGAGGATAAATTCTTCAGGTAAATATAGTCTTCTATTAATTCTTTTACTATTCTTGGAGAACAAATCATTATCTCTGCATTATAGACTAAGAAACTTAAGACTTAGAGTAGATAATTCTAAATAAGAGGAGCCTGATTAAAAGAGGAGGAGAGAGGATTTGTCTTGAAATTATATTTGCATAGCAATCATGCAGTGGTTTAGGGGGTGACTGGTAGCTCATAAAGATTATGGGAAGCTAGCCCTTGATGCTGTCACTATTGTTTAAAGTTATTATTAATGAAGAAATATTCTGCTATTCCATTAGTGTAATGAGACTACTCAGCAACAGAGAGCTCAGAGGAAAGACAACTCACGAAAGTCATTATAAAGCCTAAAGCAATGAGGTTCTGTACTTATTAACAATTAATGTGTTAACAGACATAGAGAACAGACTTGTGGTTACCCAGGGGGTGGGGGAGTGGGGAAGGGATGGACTGGGAGTTTGGGATTAGCAGATGCAAGCTATTATATATAGGATGGATAAACAACAAGGTATAGCACAGGGAACTATATTCAATATCCTGTGATAAACTATAATGGAAAAGAATCTGAAAAAGAATATATATAGATGTATAACTGAATCACTTTGCTGTACAGCAGAAATTAACACACTGTAAATCAACTATACTTCAATAAATAAACTAAAAAAAACCCCAACAATTAATGTGTTAAAACTGTGGCTTTACTCTTTCACCGATGTAAATGGCTAAAGGAAATGTCAAAGAAAAATTTAGTGTATTTCTGAATTTAAATAATCTAAATATGTGAGACAATGAAAAAATAAACAGTGACAAAAATCCAGGACTGTGACTCTTTCAATGCAAAAATTACTTTCTTTAGAATGATTGCAGAATATTTCTTTGATTCAAGCTTTGTTGTTTTTTGTTTGTTTGTTTGTTTGTTTCCTAAGAAATAATTCTGGGGACTTCCCTGGTGGCACAGTGGTTAAGAATCCTCCTGCCAATGCAGGGGACACAGGTTCAATCTCTGGTCTGGGAAGATCCCACATGCTGTGGAGCAACTAAGCCCGTGCACCACAACTATTGAGCCTGCGTTCTAGAGCCCGAGAGCCACAACTACTGAGGCCCATGCACCTAGAGCCCGTGCTCCTCAACAAGAGAAGCCAGTGCAATGAGAAGCCTGTACACCCCAAGGAAGACCCAATGCAGCCAAAAATAAATAAATACAATACATAAATTTATTTTTTTAATAAAGAAATAATTCTGTTATACTCTCAGAAGGCAACCATGAATTTTCTTTTCATCATTACTTACTTTATATAAACTTTGAAATTTACCTTTAAAACTTTAATTTCAATTAAGTAAAGTTATAAATTTTACTTTAGTAGATACCTTATCCATTATACCCATTGCTTTAATTTTAGCAGATTCACTGCCAAGTTCGTTAAGCTGATGTTTTCCTAACAGCAGTTCCTGAGGAATTTCATCATCATCACCTGAAAACCAATCCAAACACACAGAGTTTAGGTAAAAGAAACAGCTCAAAATAGTAAGCTTTACTTCTTAATAATTTCTGGATATACAAACAGATATAAACAAACTAAAATAACATCCTAGGACACATCTGTAAACCTCAAGCAAACCCTGAATGAAAGGGGACAGGTTAAAATTAGAGCTCTGACTAAGATGGGAAGATGAGATATCTTATCTTTACTACTTTATGACCCTTCTCAACCAAACTCTCTGCCCCAGGAGGCTGACCTGTATGGACTACATCAACAGTCTCCCATGCCCTCTGGCTTCTGTTTGGGTTCAGCCAGTGGGTTGCCCTGTCAGAAGATCAAAGAGAAGGAGAGTGAGGTCAGGGTATTTATATCCCTGACTCCTTCCTTGCAAGGTCTGCTCAAGCCGCCTATGTCCTCTGACCAAAAGATTACTTCTTTTTTCACGGCAACCTATTCTACAACTTTTTTTCCTTTTCCTTTTGACTGAGTTCTGTTGATTTCACTTTACCCTTGTTCCTTTGGGTGTAGGGATGGTAAAAGTTCCAAGTCTGGGTTTTGGCTGTATTCTGCCCCCATCTTTGTAATTAGTCTCTTTGTAAATAACTCCTTCTCAAATTATCCTAATTTGAGAGTGCCATATGACTTCCTGTTGGGATCTTAAATGACACGGTAGACAGTTTTCCAGCACAGAATTGGAAAGTTTTAGAAATGATGAGATAGATATTTCAAATAATGGGGAAATGCATTAATGACATTTAGGCAAGTAACTGTCACAAAAACAAATACTTTTAAAATAAAGGATAATATACCTTTTAATGCATTTTCAAATAGATGTACTAATATCAGAATTATTGTACGCCATCTAGCTTTTGTATAAATTAGTTTGCATCTACTGAAAGTGGCATAAAATTGTTGAGAGTAGCTCTAAACACTGTAAGCAGTGTTCCTTTTATAAGTCTAACACCTTTAGATCTACAGATATGACCTTTACATATTACAGTAAATGTAATATTACATTAATCCTATTGTATTCTGATTGCTTTTCTATTTTGTTTTCCTTATTAGATTCTGTATTACTTAAAGCCAGGGGTTGGGGTATTTATCTCTGCACCTCTAGCACTTAACATACTACTGACAAACAGTAATTATTTAATAAATATTGGCTTTTAGAATAAATTAAATATGTTCCTATTTCTGCATCTTTGCTCATATTAGTACCCATCTTATCTAGGGCCCATTCAAGTTTCATTTGCATAAAGGCTTCCCTAATTACTCTAACCTACTGTGGTAGCTGCACTCTCAGGACTCTTAAAAAAACACTATCAACACTTAACTAATTTAATACTTGATTTTTATACCAAAGTTTTCAGTTACTTGATAACACAAATTAGACTTGACTCCACAGCTAGGTTTCAAGTTTCTTAAGAGCACAGACCATGCCTCTGTATCCACTACAGTAACTGGCAGAAAGCTTAACACATAGGTAAATAAATATATCTTAAATTCAGTTTATATTTAGAGGTAAACAAATATTTTTAAATGATTTTACCAAATGCAGTAAAATCCATATCTTCTAAATTATCCAAAATATTCTCTATTGAGGCTGTGAATCTCTTAAAAGTTGAAGAATCCATCATTTCTGGAACAGAGGAAAAAAAACCCGAAAACTTATTATCCACATTCCAAGTAGAAAACTGAAGTTGAAGACTGAATAAAGACAAACTAAAATGCTACCTTCAGGTGTTAATTTTGGTTCATAAGCTTTCCGCTTCTTCTGTTTTTCTTTTTTCTTCATTTTTCTAGCAACTAAAATGAACAAAAAGAAATACTGAAATTACAACTTAAAATATATGTATTTGTTTCTACTTTCTTCCTGAACATTAAATACTTTAACAATAATCACTGCCAATCCAAACTTTTGTCTTGATTAAAAATTAGTTATTAGTTCATAAAAAAGGTAGAAAAATTCTTCAAAGTTAAAGTCCTAAATTTAAAATCAGCTTATGTAAGAAATCCGTTGACACTGATGCATTACCCTCACTAAGGCTGGGAGGAGGAGAATAATCTTCCATGTCAGAATCTGACGGGCTTCGGTTTCGATAACGACCACCTGAACTCCTTCTTCCTTCATGAGAATGGCCACTTCTCCTATGATCCCCAGAGCTTCTTCTGTCACGCTCTTCATATTCCCAAGCTTTATCATCATCTTTTTTATGTCGTTTCCTAGAGGCTAGAAGCAAATCCCCATGACAAATAATTTACCTCATTTAAAAGACTATTAAAACTTGTACTTTAAAAATGAATTACATGGAAGAAAAAATCTTCATTGTGTGGGTCTAGGAAATTCTGAATCATTCTGTTTAAGGAGAAATATGAATTATGGTACAGAAATGGTATCACTTATTTTAGCATTTATCTAGAAAATTTATTTAGAAAATTTTACATGAAATGGGTTTGCTAATAAATGTAGATAGGAAAGTTCTGGGAACTAAACCACAGTGATCATTTCAAAGAGGTATTCAGTGAGTCAGTAAAGATAATATCTAAACTTCAGGGTTAATTAAGACATATAAAACAAACTTTATCTAGAATTTGGATAAAAACCAGAAACACCTTTAAGCATTTGGATTGCTGATGGGGAGTGGGGTTTGGAGGAAAAGTAAATTTTTTTTTTTTTTTTTTTTTTTTTTTAAGTTTATTTGTTGGTTTATTTGCTTGTTTATTTTGATAAGAATTGGATGTTAAATAATTTGCGATTATTTTCTTGGATCGGGTTTTGATTTATTTTTGTTTTTGTTTTTTGCGGTACGTGGGCCTCTCACTGTTGTGGCCTCTCCCATTGCGGAGCACAGGCTCCGGACGTGCAGGCCCAGCGGTCATGGCTCACGGGCCCAGCCACTCCGCGGCACGTGGGATCTTCCCGGACCGGGGCACGAACCCGTGTCCCCTGCGTCGGCAGGCGGATTCTCAACCACTGCGCCACCAGGGAAGCCCGGAAAAGTAAATTTTTGAGAAAGTGTTACAGAATGTGGGTAACCATGCATACTGTCAATTAACAGCCAAGTTAAGCCCACAACTCAGCTATAAATTCAACAAACTCTGATAACCTAACATCGCAAACTACAAAGACAGAATAAACCTGTATAGTTGTAAATACTCACATATTGAATTCAGTTCTCCAACAATATACTTGCTTAAACCCAAGGAGACAACTTGTAAGCTTATGCATGCTAGGTAAGCATATTTATGTATGTTACCTTCAATCCCTTCCCCATTCTTCCAGAGGTATAAGCATTCTGCTAAAATCATCAGTACTGACAGGAGCCTCTAGGCAGAACTGGCAAACAGATCTCATCTGACACATCAACTCTGATCAACTGGTTGTAGCTGCCTAGAGCATAATGTTGAGAATAATTCTGAGCCCTGGGACAAAGCACCATATTTCAGCAAGAAAGACTGATTAGAAACGCCTGTCCAGTGAGAACTGGAGGGAATACAAGTGAAAAACATTTACTATACCTGCTCTAGAGTATAAGCACTACCACGTTAAAACCAGGATAGAGAAACTGATATGTTCTACATCTTGGGATCATACACTGGGTGTGTGACCACATGTTGCTGACAGTGAATTACTTTCTAGTCTGTTAATCTGAATCTGATTCCCTTGCTTTCTTGTGACTCACTTTTATTCTGAATCCTTAACTATGATCAATACCCAAGTATTTAAGACAAAACTCTTGCTTGAGTCCCTAGTTCCCCACTTGGCTTAGATTTAAGGATGCCAACCTTTGGCCCATGCACTCTATGCTTATGCCGATGTCCTTCTGTGTGGGTAATCAATGTCTATATCTTGGCTAATCTTACCTTTATATGCTGCCCTAGCTATTCCTATTCAAGAATCTACTGACAGCATGGCAAAGATATTTTGTTTCCTCTTTTTTGTGGCCATAGGTTTGGCATAGCAAGAGGACCTATGGATGTATTTAAATCTTCAGTGATTTTCTTCATAATTAGGCAAAAATTTGACTATGAAATATATGAAGGAGAGGCAGGATTTCCCCCCTTTTATGATTAGTGTGCCCCAGAACATTCTCTTAGTGAGGGGTTGTCTCATATACTAATAAAAGTAGGTGTGTATGCATGTGTCAGAGAAACAGGTCGTTTATGTATAGCATTCACTAAATGTTTTTTCAACAAGTACCGAAATACCTACTTTCAGGAATGACAACTAACAAGCAAACTTGTTCAGAAAGTAGTATTCTATGACCTCAAATATGACCTAGTTAGTCTTTCTGAATTTTAATTAATTTCGTAAGAAATCTATTTCAATCCTTTAATTCTATGAGTAGAAAATGCTTTAAAAATCTTATAGTTAGCAAGTACATACAATATGCTGTATCGGTGGTAATTTTTATAGGTCTTGGAGAATTTTTTTCACATTCATTAAACTAAGCAACTTGAAAAAAAAGGAATGGCAAATTAAGGGGAAAAACCCCACAACTTCTATGATACACTGTATGCTGCAATAAGGTTCTATCAAGATCCCAATTCATTATGACTAGTCTGTCCATTCTCTATATGTCTTGTTACCCTGGAAGAAGCAGGGGAAGAATTCAACAGAGAGGTATGTAAAGTATGACTTAGGTGTTTTCCACCCTAACCCTTTCCAAATTTCACCTCTGTGTCTCTTTAGCTTCTTATATCTCCCCTCCTCCTTCCCCAGCAACCCAGAGACTTTGTAATTGTGCTATGACTATCCAAATCTTTGTGGCCCAACTTTCAAAGTTAACCCTTAATAGTTCCCCCTATCTTTCAACAAAACACTTTGCGTAGTTTTAGATTTTTAGGAAACCAGTTTGATTAAACTGCAATAAAATTTTGTTTCAAAAAGGTCTCTCCCCCTCAAATCAGGATAATGCTTGCTACTTATGTTCTCATAATATTTTTACATTTTGTATTGTACTCTATTTTTATTACATTGTTTTTGTTGTGGTATAATGGCTATTTGGTTGTTTATGTCAGCTTCTTTCATCACTTATTTCAGTGGCCTCAGAGTCAATTTTTCTATAGTTACTTGTACAGAAATAAACACCCCCAACCCAGGGAACTATTCTAAGGTCTCTTGAAAAACCCAGAGAAACTTCTCTTTTTCCTAGCAGGGGCTGAAGCTCAGGTTCCCTAACTAATATTAGCTTTCAATATTCTTGGGCATAGATCCATGGCTTTTAAGATGAAATTATGTGCTCCTGTAAGATGAGACAATATCTCTCATCATAGAAAGCAAAGAACAGAGGTTGCAATGAGGACAAACATGAGGCATGTGTGGCTCTCTCCTCTATTTTACATTTGGTGGGCTTTTCTGATTATGCTACCCTTTTTACTTAACTGTGAGGTAGCTACAAAATTCTCATCAGCTTAATAATGCAGGTAGCCACTCTCAATTAACTGGAGTTGAAGTGTGATTTGAAATCAGTCTGCAATTAAGGAACTCCTTTTTACTTATTCCCTTTGGGAAAGGAAGGAAAGTGAAGCAGAGGCATGTATATAAAGGGGAGTGAGTTTCTAGGACACCAGATCTCCTTTCTCCTCTCTCTTTCCAGATCGGATGTTCCCGTATAAACAAAATGTTTGATTATAATAAAAATATTAGCTTTAGTCATTGAAATATACTGCATGTAAATACATCTCATGATAATACAAATTATAACAATTATACATATAATTAAATGTCAGATTAATTTTGCCATATTTTATTTCAATTTTAAAACTTTGTTCAGATTTGTTCAGTATTCATAATCTACTGCTCATAGCTCAAGAGCTCACAATTTTGAGAAGATCAGAGTAAATGAACATAGGTTAAAAACTCTGGAGGTGAAGGGCTTCCATCAGCGATATACATTTTAAAATGGCAGCATGCATCTGTCCTTCCTGCCTTTGCTTGTCACACCTCAATCTACGGACACTAGGTGGAAAAGGTAGAACACACTGGTAGTCTTCCCACTTCTTTTGGTCATAATGACTAAGTCAGTTGGCACACAAGTGAAGATCTCCCATAGTCTGTTTCCACTGAATGCCGTTTAAGTCAAACAAGGTTGCTGACCCCTCTTGGCTAGGCTCAATTCTCTTGCTCCAGTAGAAGGAAGATAGGGATAAAAGAGAAGAACTTTTTCAGTGGACCAGTAGGAAGACAGGCGAGGTATAGCAAGTCTAGTGCAAAGACAGGTGATCACAGTGTTGTAGAGAGGTAGCTGTGTAGTGAAGAAGCCAGCTCTGGAAAACAGTGAAACAAGGGAGGAATTCCAGGACACAGCTGGGCAAAAAGGAGAAGCCAGGTCCAAACCACACAGATAATTGGCAATGTGGCTAATCCATTCATAATTTAGTGATAGTATGGTTTAAAATAATTCTTCATCTGGCTATCTCCTACGTGTCCTTCAAGACTCAACTCAAGTGTCACCTCTTCCAGTAAGCGTTCTCTGAACCCCAGTATAATTTTGATGCCAATCCAATGTGCTCCCACAGCACCCTGGATTTACTATTATCATTGCACTCTTCTCACTGTACTACAATTGTTTACATATTTCCCCCATTAGACTGAAGGCTCTTCAAAGATAGGGGCCACATCCTATTTGTTATATTTTTATTCTCACTGCCTAGCATATAGTAGAGGCTCAATAAATGTTTGATAAATGCATATAGAGACATACCTGTGTTATCTGACACTAATTATAACTCATTAAAAATTTTTTCTTGGTGCCAACTGATCTCATCTTTCACACATTTTTAAGTATAAAGAAAAAAACTTGCTATACTATATTATTAAGAATTATGATCACTATACTCTTGCTAAACCCCCAAAATTATAAATGAAACAAACATATCTGCTTTTTAATTCTAAAGCAATAAGAAAGTTATATGATACTTACATTCAAAAGCTTCATCACTATCATTATCTTCATCTGAACTGATTTCAGCATATTTTGGTTTTTCATTAACTGTGCTACGCTTGCGTTTATTCATTTTCACACGTTCACAAAGTGGCATGGTGGATTCAATTTCTGCCAGGAGTTCGGGGGGTAATTCTTTTAACACTGATTGATCTATACTACCTATTAATAAAAGGTAAGAAAAAATATAAATCTGAAGATAAAAGGGAAATTTTAACTAAATTAAGTACAATGAAAATGAAATATTAATATTTATGTAAGTTTCCTAAGTCACCTTTGTATTTTAATAAAACACGTTCATATTTACAACTGTAGCAGTCTTAACCCTAAACTGATAATGCAGTTTTTAATACATATATCATCATATAGCAACTTTTAAAATATATACTTATTATCATAGCAATGGAGGGTAGTTATATCATCAATTTTTGCTACAATTAGTGCCTTCATTTGTTTGTACTGACTAAAAACTTTCTGATACTAGAGATCCACTTGTATTATCAGGTGTATTTGTAGTTGGGGGTACATCTCACATTCTTGATAGCACCCAAATTTGTTTTATAGAGGTCTGGAGGAGTTAGTTTGAAAGCAATGCTATCCGTCAGTACAGATGAGAAGAGTTGGAAGACATCACCTCATTCTCTTCTACTTAACACCTGCTTCTCATCCACTATCATCTTGGTGGCCGTGTGTGGTGGCTGGGACAAGAGTTTTATATGCTTTCCATCACTGTCTATTTGAGAGGCACAGTAATGCCTTTACTGTTATGGAAAATTTCCTCAAACAGATAAACCAAAATATGCATTTAACTGAACATAACAGGAACATGAAAGGCAAGATAAATGGAAAACAATACTTTAATATATAAATGTCAATAACTGAAAAGAGTAAATTCAAGCCTGTTATGAAATAAGTTCATATTTTTCCATGAAAGAGTAAAGACAGGATAAACATATATCAACATAATACAATTAGAACTATTAACATAATATTAACTATTTAATCCTACACACATATACACAAACACACAAACAGCTGCTATGAAGAAATAAATTCTTAACATCCTGTTGAGAGCTTAAAAATAAAGTAGAACTAGCAAAAGTTATTTATTCAGGATAATTTGTCCTTGATGACTACTAAAGATGACGATTTAAACTTACCCATGCAAATCTCTGAGTGGAAGTATAAAAATGATGTCTTACCTGCTAAATTTTAAGAACTGGGAGCAAAGAGTACCTTAGTGGTTTATAGCAGGAACTACTAATAACTATAATCAACATTAAGACTATAACATTCAAATGATAATAAAGAATAAAAATAAATCATTCCAAAAATAAATGAGTACCGATTAAGACAATTTAAAAGCCTCAAGAATATACAATACTAATAATTTAAGAGTATGAAACATAAGTTATTAATCTCAAATGAAGAATAATCCTTTTTTTATTCATGGTGAAACTTTTATTCAACATCATGAAGGAGTTATTTCAGTAACTGTTAACCTCTATTCTTCTAAGGACATACATAGCAACAATTTTACCCAACAAAGATGTAACATTCGTGACTGGTAATATTCCAAAGATGTCACTGCTTGGAATTGTGACATATTCATGTTGAGTTTAACTTATCTGTGTCATTTTCAAATCATGTTACATTTCTTTGTTCTGTCTTTCTTAATTTAACTGTATCTTATCAGTGAGCTCCACTTTTTAGAATATTAGCACAGGTAAAAAATCAACTTTAGCTTTGGATCGTATCTTCAACCCCCAAGGTAAACACACTCTTCATCTCATTTAGAAGTCCCTAATGCTTTGAGCACCTCTAACTAAATATGTGGTTTTTTGGTGGAAGGATCACGTCTTCTAGTATGTATCTTCCCCTTTCCACATGACCTATAATATTAAGTATGTATGTACAGATGGTCAATAAATGATTTCTGACTCTTTGGTTCACAATTTATGTTCACTTACAGACGTACTTCCTGTATAATTTCAGAATTGCTATATTTTAACAAATGAAGACAGTTCCAATTTTTTTTTAATGGAAATTCTTTTTTGTACTACATGAAACATAACCTTTTGGGGTCTTATTATAAATATGGATAACCCAAAGTATTTGGCTTTTAGTTCATCATGAGATTTATTTTTTAAGAAGCAGATTTACCTAATTGTTATGTTCTGCTTAAATTTCCATTCACAAAGATATGCTGACTTGATAAAATATCATAGAATTATTCTGCAGATAAATATACAATAAATAATCAAGGGTTAAGATATGTATGGGTACTTGCACTGTCTTTACAATGGTTTATTATATCCCAAGAACAAGGACTCTGCTCTCTTTGTTCTCTCTTTAAAAAAAAAAAATTCAGCACAATAGCCAAATATAGAAAATTTATGTCTTATATCTGATAAAGCAGGCAACAAAGTTTATTCATTGTAGTTTACCATTTCTTACTCCCAAAATTAAAAATAATACTATCAGATTTAAGAGCTCTACTATTCTGTACATCATTTTAACCTCTGTACAACTCTGAAAGTTATGGCAGTATAATTCAAAGACCAACTGTTCCACTTCTAAAGATGACCAACTTAAAAAAAAAAAAAAAATCCAGCAATGGTTAATGTCTCTCAGTATACTGTCCTCCAAAAGTGGACTGCCTCATTTTGAATAGAAATATCTCTTCCACAGTTTTATGTATTTTCTGTATTTCTTCCTTTTCATAAAACACTTTATAAATTGACTCAGCCAGGTCCCTTGATTATAAAGGATAAGCAATAAAATGCTCGACATTCCTATACTCACACTCAGGGTCTTTAATACATGAAAGTTTGGATAACTGACTCAGCTTCAACAGAAATGAATAAATGTGAGTACTGCAAATGATCCCTAGAACATATCTGGTTATGTTCTTTTCCCTGAATTAGGTAGGAAATAGTCCTTTAAATAATGCAAATACAGTGTTTAACTGGCTACCTCTTAATATATTGATGATTTTCGAGATTATTGTTGTTTGCTGAGTTATTTGTTCTTAAAACCTTCAGATTGCTCATACTTTATGATTATCTTTCTCACCTCATTTCTCTCATCCCAGCTACTTTATGCTTTAATCAGGTTGTTTGAAATACCACAAAATTTTAACTTACTGGCTTGAGGGATAATGCCATTTAGTTACAATTTTGTTTGGCACCACACTTCTGTAAGATTTATATTCCATTGGATACAGTGTATCTCTGTTATCTGGCTCTAATAAAGCTAAAGAATACATTTAATGCTAGATGTGCTACATTTTAGCAACCTTGGTTTTCCAGTATAAATCACTCATACTAGCTAGCACATTTACCAGATTATTAAAACCAGAAGTCATCAAAAGACTTAAAAGTCCCAAAGAGTCACTGATTTGATAACACTGTGTTTTGTCTGTTTTTTAAAATGGGGAAACAACCCTGAGATTAAAATAAATCACTTCAATCAATGAACTCTTTAGGACTGAAGCTTCAGACAATGGAAGCCAGTGGTGTTCCGAAACAAACCAAGAAACTCACAGAAACCTCTAAATTTGGTAAGTCATAAAAAAACCTTAAGTAGGCATAATGCAGTTCAGTGGCAATCCTTCCAATAACCCAGCACAAATGGATATTTTACTTCAATCAGGGGCAAAAAGAAAAAAAAAGTTCAGAAGTGCAGGCTGTCAATCTGCCCCTCTTGGAATCCTAAGTTAATATGGTTTGAAGACACATATTTTTTGGTGCAAATGGTTTCTAAATGCAAGTCAACTTCTTTATTTGAAGCCACTGATAGGAAGTGCATTCAAAGAGTATGAAATGCTGATGACACAGCCTTGAAAAAAGTTAACATTTGGGAGGCAGAAACAAAGGGAGGTAACGTGAAGAGAAGCCAAAAAAATGTGGGGTTTAACTATGAGACCAGAACAGTGAATGTTCCTTCCACAGGCACCCCCAAGATTACTTAACCTGACGCAGAACAGGGGTGAAGAGGAAGACTGTGCACTAGGAACCAAAATCCAAAGTGAATGTAGGGACATTGAATATTGATGAATAAAAGTTTTGAGGTCACAAAACACTGACCTTAGCGAACAACTTTGACATGTGTATTTTATCAATTATTTGGAAAGAGCAATAGCAAACGAGGAGAAAGGAGATATTACTTTTTGGTGCTAAGGCTCCTTGGTTGAGTGAAAATGAGGGGAGTGAAATTCACATCTTCTACAGTAGATGTTAACAGTCATTGGGATAATAAGGGGGTGGGATCTGTTTATAACTGAAGAGGTGGTCTTAATTTAAGGAAAGAGAGGATCAGGTAGACTACACCCTCTAGAGAAAAGGGTCAAGAAACAACTGAAAGGTATGCTTTTTTGTGATGGTTCGGGATAAAAAGAAATGATGTATAACGAGATAATCAAGTTTAAAGTTGTCATAATTTTGGTAAAGAGGCAGAAATCCTAAGCATTAGCTAGAAGCTTGTTCAGGATTATATTTTTTTTTAATTTAAAAAGAAAGACTATTCATCTGTGGCTATGGAGCAGTCATTGGGGTCAAATTCAAAGCTATTCTCTTCTTGATGGTCTTTGAGAAATACTACTGAAACTAATGTAAATCATCATTATATAATCACTATATAAAGAAGGCTGTAACCTAAGAACTGGCAAGTCTCCCTTTAAATTTTAGCCAGCAATTTTTCAAGTTGCAGATTGTGACCCATATGCAAGTTGTGGAATCAGTTTTGGAGGTGTTGACTAGCAATGTGTTTAAAATGAAAGAGAAGATGATAGTGTTATGCCTGTAGTAAAGGTAGGTGTTATGATTATGTGTTTGTATGTGCATATTAGGTCACAACATGCATCTTATTTGTCTTAGGTCACAATCAAAAAAGTCTGAAAGCCTTGAAACTTTATGGTTGCCATGTTTCTCAAAACAGGAATCAATTCATATTGAAAAGGTCCTTCTAACTTAATCTACGCAATGTTTCTTTTTTTCTTTTTTTTGGCCATGCCAGGCGGCTTGGGGGATTTTAGTTTCCTGACCAGGGATTGAACCCATGCCCCCTGCGACAGAAGCGTGGAGTCCTAACCACAGGACCGCCAGAGAATTCCCAGCCCACTGTTTCTTAAACTATGGGTTCAGTGAAAAATATACTATAATTTAAATAAGATACTCAAATCAAATTGATTCTACTCATTATAAGCTGATAGAATATTCACTACCTTAAGTTGATAGAACCTTATGTTGATAGGATATTCACTACCTTGTATCACAGAACTTAATTATCTACATTTATAAGTCTGATATAAAAGTTGCCAATACTACACTTTTGAAGCCCTGTTACAATAAAACCTTGGATTACTCAGAAATTACTCTATTTTTTATGTAAACCTTTCTAAAAAAAGCACTTTATGCATCTTTTTTTAACAAGACAAGTTTCTTGACTCATGATCATCATTGAAAAGATCAAGTTTTCCACTATGCTTTACATGGCAATGCCTTTAGGAGTTAACTGCTATGCATAAGACTGTTCGAAATGATATAAAATGATCTATGCTTTCCTTCTGAGTTCTGTAGATCTGCTTGCAATTTGCTGAAATGTGTACACTCAGATTCTGCTAACAGTGTAGAATACATAACACACAGCAAATGGTGTTCAAATCCTTCAATCCATTTATACCATTTTTGGAAATTTATTCCAAGCAAATTTGTATAACAAAAGGTTCTATGAAGAAAGATGTTTAGATCAGTTTTATCTATTGTAATATCAAAATGTCCAACCATAGGGGAACACAGTGGAAGAGTAAATCATATTAAGCATAATTATGAACAATGTTAGTACAGAGACAGTAAATGTAAAGAAAACAATGCAAAATGATAGGTATACTACATTGTACCTCTGTAAAAGGTATTTTTAACAGGAGTTGAAGGAAATGAATGCTAATATTATACCAACTTAAGAAATGAATTTTCCTAAAGAAATAAAAGTTATGTTTTATGGAAACAAGAAAAAGGTCAATAATTGTGAGGGATTAGGAGGTATTTCATGAACACGGTGGGTTTTCAACAGAGATGAGGTGGAGTGAGGTGGTGGATGGAGAACAGGGGACAAGAACTAGGAATTGGTAGCCATTTTAGAGCATTCCAGCTGTCTGCTCTGGACAGAGCATCATATTCAATAGGGAGAAAAAGTAGGTAAGCCTATAAAGTAGGCAGGGTTTAGAAGTTACAGTCTTTTTGAGGAGGGACAGAATCAGAATGTACTTTAGAAATGTTACTCTACCAGTAATTTGTGGGATGGACTGGAAGGGAAAGACATTAGAAAGGAAATCTTCTAAGAGATATTCAATATGTCTCGGGAGAAAAGTAAGTAGATGCCATGAATTTAACCATTTTCGAAAAGTGGTAACGTTACTATTATATACTTATCATGCCAAACTTTAGAAAGGAATATTTAGCTCAAAATAATATTAACTATTTAACATGTTTAAGATCAAGAAGAAACCAGAAAATATGAAATCAAGGACAACAAAATTCACTGTTGATATTTGTTATTTAAATATTTTAATCAATTTGATAAAGTATTAAACTATGTTTATTAGCTATTCAACTAACTACTATTACATTAGGTTGAATATGTAGAGAATTTTAGCAACATTTATTTTATAATATTCTAGAAAAACATTTTCTAACAACCCTAGGAATGGCATATTTTCTGATTATGTTTTTACTACTAATGGCTGTAAAACAATGTTTAATTTTAACTAATCTACTCTTACCTTACTTCTTCCACATTGTACTCTAAATTAGCCAAATGTTTAACTTCTCTCAACTTGTAGTGCTTTTTCCTTCTGCCCTTGTGCTAAAAACACATGTGATTCCTTATTCCTCTGGATTCATATACACCTTTTTTCTTAACAATATTACAGTCACTGTATCTTTAGTTACCCATATCCTCAATGAGATCATAAGCTTGATAAAGTCAGACTTGTGTTCCAGTTGCATCATCTAGCAGAGCTCATGGAATGTTGAAAATGGCCATAAATATTTATTGAATGATTAGTGTAATCATTAGAACAAATTTGTGAAATTTTTCAAGAAATTTTTCCAGCTTTTAAAATTTTAAAAGAAATTTTTTAAATCCTGAAAGCAGTTTTTAGTTGTTCTATATTGATAATTATAGAGAAGTTATCCACAAAATGAAAAGATGGGAGAGAAGATTTCATAATTGACATGCAATGAGTATAAAATATATAAAGGTAATTTCAGCCTGTATACACTTGTTATATGTTTATATTTAATATATCAATTATATATTAATATACTAATAACATATAATTCTACTATATAAAACTAAGTGCTCACAAATATTAAATATCCTGGCAAAAATATTATATTTGACTAATTTCATATTATATTTATAAATATTAGATAAAAAATAGGAAAATAATTCAAAACTCTAGATCAGTCTTTTTAATACTCAAATGATAGTATGAAATACAAATTGAGTCTCATTTGCTATAGAATAAGGAATCTAGTTATCAGATGCACCTATATAAAATTTCAATTTTATATTTATATTATGTTCAGCAAACTAAAGCCTGTGAGTCAAATTTGCCCCATCACCTGTTTTTGTATATAAAGTTTCATTAGAATACAGTGACACACAATCATTTACATATTGTCTTTGCCTGCTTTCGTACTACAATGTTAGAGATAAGTGGCCTACAAAGCCTAACATATTTTACTATCTGGGTCTTTCCACAAGAAGTTTGCCTAACCCCAATTTATATCCTGTTATACTTTATTCAGTATGAAACAAAGTGCCAACCACCCTGCAAGTGCAGTCACTATATAGTTATATTCTGCACAGTTTAGGCCACTGCAAATTGGTTTATTTAATGAAGACAAAATACCAAGGAGTTGGTTTAAAGCAACTGAAAGAACACTGTTACAAATGAAGAATGCACGAGAAAAGATTTTAAGAAAACTCTTGTTTTAAGCATCATAGTTTTGACATTGTACAATTGTCAAGTTACCATGAGGAAGAACTACAAATGGAAACTTTTTTTTTAGAAGTTTTTTATGTAAGTGACAATTTACTACTACCTAATATAGAAACTAGGAGCAGGGATCGTAAGATCCTTTCCTTAATATATACACACAGGGAGAAAAAGAAATGACAGAAGCACAACCTGACTTGCTTCAAGGAACTAGAAAAAGAAGAATAAAGTAGAAAAAGAAGAATAAACTAAGCCCAAAGTTAGTAGAAGGAAGGAAATAACAAACACCATGGCAGAAATAAACAAAAATGAGACTAAAAAGAGAATAGCAAAGATCAATGAAAGTAAGACTTGGATTTTTGAAAAGATAAACAAAGTAGACAAGCCTTTAGCTATGCTTACCAAGAAAAAAAAGGACTCAAATAAATAAAATTAAAAATGAAAGGGGAGACATTACAACTGATACCACACAAATACAAAGGACTGTAAGAGACTACTATGAACAATTATACACCAACCAATTGGACAACCTAGAAGAATGAATAAATTCTGACAAACATATAATCTACCAAGATTAAATCATGAAGACATGGAAAATCTGAACAGACCAATTACTAGGTGACTGGTCCCAAAAACTTCCCAACAAAGAAAACTGCAGGACATAAGACTTCACTGGTGAATTCCACCACCAATTCTTCTCAAACTCTTCTAAAAATAGAAGAGGAGGTAACACCTCCAAGCTCATTTTACAAAGCCAGCATTACCCTATACCAAAATCAGACAAGGGTACCTTGTACAAGAAAAGAAAATTACAGGGCAATATCCCTGATGAACAGAGATCCAGAAGTCCTCAACAAAATATTAGCAATAAAAAGATCACATATCATGATCAAATGTGATTTATTGCAGGGATGCAAGGAAGGTTCAATATCCACAAATCAATCAATGATACACGTTAACAAAATGAGGATAAAAATCATGATTATCTCAATAGATGCAGAAAAAACGTTTGACGTAATTCTACATCCATTCACAATAAAAACTCTCAACAAAATGGGTACAGAGGGAATGTACATCAACATTATAAAGGCCACATATGACAAGCCCACAGCTAACATTATACTCAATGGTGAAAAGCTGAAAGCTTTCACTCTAAGATCACGAACAAGATAAGGATGGCCACTCTTGCCACTTTTATTCAACATAGTACTGAAGGTCCTAGACAGAGCAACTAGGCAAGAAAAAGAAATAAAAGGCATCCAAATCAGAAAGAAAGAAGTAAAACTGTCACTATTTGCAGATGACATGTTATTACACACAGAAAACCCTAAAGACTGCACCACAACTGATAGAACTAATAAACAAATTCAGTAAATTTGCAGGATACAAATTCAATATACAAAATTCAGTTCTTTTTTGATACACTAACAATAAACTATCAGAAAGAGAAATTAAGATAATTCCATTTATAACTGCATCAAAAACAATAAAGTATCTAGGAATAAACTTAACCAAGGAGGTGAAAGATGTATATACCGAAAACTGTAAGACATAGTTGATGAAAGAAACTGAAGAAGACACAAATAAATGGAAAAATATTCCATCCTCATGGGCTGGAAGAATTAATATTGTTAAAATGTCCATACCACCCAAAGCAATCTACAGATTCAATGCAATCCAATCCCCATCAAAATTCCAATGGCATTTTTCAGAGAAATAGAACAAACAATCCTAAAATTTGTGTAGAACCACAAAACAGACAAAGAGTCAAGCAATCTTGAGAAAGAAGAACAAAGCTGGGGGCACCACACTTACTGATTTCAAACTATATTACAAAGCTATAGCAATTAAAGTGGTATGGTATTGGCATAAAAACAGAGACATAGATCAATGGAAGAGAACAGAGAGTCCAGAAATAAACTCATGCGTATATGGTCAATTAATTTACCAAAAAGGCACCAAAAATATTCAATGGGAAATGATAGTCACTTCATTAAATGGTGTTGGAAAAACTGGACAGCCACATGCAAAAAAATGAAACTGGACAGCTATCTTACACCAAACACAAAAGTCAACTCAAAATTGATTAAAGACTTGAATATAAGACCCAAAACAATGAAATTCCTAGAAGAAAACATAGGCGGTAAGCTCCTTGACATTGGTTCTAGAAATGATTTTTACCAAAAGCAAAGATAACAAAAGCAAAAATAAACAAATGGGACTACATCAAACTAAAAAGCTTTTGCATAGCAAAGGAAACCATCAACAAAACAAGAAGGCAACCTACTGAATAGGAGAAAATATATGCAAATCCAATATCTGATAAGGGGCTAATATCTAAAAGATATAAAGAACTCATACAACTCAATATGTAAAGTAACCAAAGAATCCAATTAAAAAATGGGCAGAGGATCTGAATAGACATTTTTCCAAAGAAGACATACAGATGGCCAACAAGTGTATGAAAAGGTGCTCAATATCATTAATCATGAGGGAAATGAAAACCAAAACCATGAGATATCACCTCACACCTGTTAGAATGGTTATTATGAAAATGACAAATAAGTGTTGATGAGAATGTGGAGAAAAGGGAACCCTTATGCACTGTTGGTGGGAATGTAAATGGGTGCAGCTATTATGGAAAACAGTATGGAGGTTCCTTAAAAAATTAAAAATAGAACTACCATATGATTGGGCAATTCTACTTTTGGTTATATATATCTGAAGGAAATGGAACCATTATCTCAAAGATATCTGCACTCCCATTTTCATTGTAGCAGTATTTATAATAGCCAAGACATGGGAAAATAACCTAAGTTGTTTAGCTCATTGATGAGTGAATAAAGAAAATGTGGCATATATACACAATGGGATATTATTCAACCAAAAAAAGAAGTTAATCCTGCCATGTGCAACAACATGGATGGACTCTGAGGGCATTATGCTAAGATAAGTAAGTTAGAGAGAGAAAGACAAATACTGTATGATCTCACTTATACCTAGAATCTAACAAAAACAGAATTCACAGAAGCAAAGAACAGACTGATTTTTGCAATCTGTAGGAGGTGGATGAAATTGGTAAAGGCAGTCAAAAGGTAAAAACTTCCAGTTTATAAGATAAATAAGTTCTGGGAATGCAATGTACAGCATGAGATGATGGATGTTAACTAAACTTACTGTGGTAATCATTTCACAATAAATAAATATAGTCAGCCCTTCATATCTGTGGATGGGGAACCTGCGGATACAAAGAGTTGACCGTATGATACCATTTTATATAAGGGACCTGAAAGCATATGTGAGGGGTCCTGGAACCAACTCTCTGTGGATACCAATAGATGACTGCATATCAAATCATTATTTTATATGCCTTAAACTAAAACAATACGTTAATTTTATCTCAATAACACTGGAATGAAATAAATGATGGCAGCAATGTTTTCAGATATACACTGAATATAAAGTATGTATACACAAGTGAGACTTATCTTAAAAACTTACTTCATTAGATAAATTCAATTTAAAATGGGATGACTGGGCTTCCCTGGTGGCACAGTGGTTGAGAATCCGCCTGCCCATGCAGGGGTCACGGGTTCGTGCCCCGGTCCCGGAATATCCCACATGCCGCGGAGCGGCTGGGCCCATGAGCCATGGCCGCTGAGCCTGCGCGTCCGGAGCCTGTGCTCCGCAATGGGAGAGCCCACAACAGTGAGAGGCCCGTGTACCACAAAAAAAAAAAAAAAAAAAAAAAGGGATGACTGCATTTCTTTATATAAAAAAACTAGACAAATTTTAGCTCTGACTATAAGATTCACTTTGGTCTTCATAACTGCACAAAGTAGGAAAAAAAATTGGTTTCTCTATTTTAAAAGTGAATGAACTTTGAATCAGAGCTTTGAAAGGCTATAATTTGTTGAAGGCTCTGATTCCAGTGCTCTCTGAACTACAATGTATAATGTAGTTATACATTATACTTAACGGAGAATTGTCAAAAGTTAGCACGTTAGTAGTCAAAGAATGCTATTTTTTTGTGGGTGCAGAAGAGGATCCATATTAAAAAATTCATATTATATTGTATCATATTACATCATTGTATAGTACAGCATATACTGTTAACTCTAATATGTATTACTCTAACACACTGAATTCTCAAAAAAACTACTGAAAACCTCCCCATATGAGAACTTGATAGATATTAAGATAATGAATACCTATTCGATATACTACAACACATTATAATATGTATTAGATATAACATACTATATTATACTATATAGAATATTAAAATATATTAACTATTTAATATAATACTATGATATACCATACTATGTTACAGTTATCAAGTAGGTATTCATTATCTTAATATCTGTATCACGCTCTTGTAGGGGTGGGCTTCAACAACGTTTTTTAGAATGAGAGAGAATTCAGTATGTTGGAATAATGAGTATTTCTTCATAAATAGTAGCAGGTTCTCTCAGAATTAATCATTTGTTTTCTCTCACCCTTCAACCATATATCTATTTCTACAGATAAGAAAACCTTATAGAAGCTATGTCCTTAGCTGGCCTGAGATGATGAATGGGAAGGAAAGAGAACACTGCTAGCAAACTTTAATACATTTAATTTTTATGAAAAAATTCTATTTAATGAATCTCTTTAAATCAATATTTATATCAATTATCTACTAAGTAATATTTGAACCAGAGAAATTCTATAAATAGAAATCATGGACAAAATTTTTCAAAATATTGCTCTAAGATCACAACAGCCAAGTGTGTATTATGCCAACTTCTGTAATAAATATTCTCCAAAAACTTCCTAAAGATATAACTAATAATAGAGTCTTTACAGAAACTAAAAGTTTAATGTTTTTAGAAAAATATTTTATATATTGTTCAAATGAGCCAAAGTAAATTTCTACTGCAGCATAATTAAGGATTCTGAATATTATAATCATAACTACTTTACTGAGAATTTCTCGATTTAGGAATTAATAAACTATGCCAAAAATTCACTCTCAGAAACAGTACTTTCTCTCAGACTTACGAAGCCTAGAGTCCTACACACAATTCAATGCTACATAAAATATGAATGCTACATAAAAGGCAAAAACTAATTTTAGTGATCAACATTTAACTACAGTAGTAACTGACGTGAAATAACTGCCTCTAATAATGACTGCAATCATTAACTAATCAAATGAGCACTATATTTTAAACACTGTTGACTATTAGAGTTGTTAGATAACTTTTTAGTTTAAAGGCCATGATCTCAAATAACAGATGGTATGTTATATTCTTGAAGGCAGTAAGTGCAAATGATGGAAAACAATACACTATTAAGAAGGACGTAAGGGGAGGAAGAAGAAAAAGTGATTTCCTTGGATATAAAGCTTAGGTATTTTGAGACACTCAGGAATTGTAAAAAAAAAAAAAAAAAACAAAATCAAATTGTTATAGTGTGTAATTACAAATAATACACTGTTAGCAACACATACTGCAAATTAGTTGATGATCATGACCAGACTTAAAGATGGTATGTTTATATTTTAATTTGGAGACATACTGTACCCTAGGGTATATTAGGATAGTATTATGAGTAAAAATATTTTAACCATAAAGACATTATTTTTGGCATTTAATATACTGCTTGAAGTATATTTTAATAGATAGAAGATACTTTTTTAAATTTAAAGTTTTTACAAAGGTTATGTTGGTTCTCCACTCCCATTTCCCCTTGGCAAGGAAGAAACAAGGTGATGGTAAAAAGACTGGGAAGATAACAGCCCCAGGAAATCAGAACAGAAGGGATTCTGAGCCAATCTTGTAACAGCTATAGAGCAAAATAAAGGTAAAGAATAAATTAAACAGACATGAATATGAGTAGGTCTCCTTTGGAGCTTAACAAAAACTAGTAGTTGACAGGTTGTAAAGAGGTATTACAAAGTTCAGGGAATAGCTGAAAAGTATGTAGCTTTTGAGCTAGGATCTACAGGTGGGAACATAAAAGATAAATACACAATTTTAATCTGCACACAAAAGCCTTTTCTAACATGGTAGCAATACAGTCTATTCATTCAACAGGCATTTAATGTGCTCTTTTTATGTACTAGGTATTATGCTAGGTACTAGGGCATACACAGATCCCCACAGAAATAAAATTAAATGTAACTATGTCACTTTACATTTAATAAGTTCACACAACAGACAAAAATAAGTAACCTATACCCCTACCATTCAAAATTTACCAGCTTAAAGCATATTCAAGGAATTTAAAATTACCCTAAAGGATGGCTATTTTAAGTATGGATATCAGGTGAAATTGTATGGCTCTTCCAAGAAAGGAAAACCTACCAAGAATTCTGGCCCCAAGAATCAAGAAAAAAGTATCCCAGCAATATTCAGTTTTTACTTAGAAAAACACCAATATGTCAGAATATGTGATTTTCTGTGACTCTCCAAAGGAAATACCAAGTAACGTGTACTACAAAGGGTCAGTAATCCACAACTGGCCTTCCTATGCATGTAATTTTAAAAATCCACAATTATATACCTCTGTTATTGTTAACTTAGTAGCAGAGATCTAAAATAAAACCAAAATTAGTACATTACTGAAAAGCAGATATTAATTCTATGGTATAAAGCCAAAAAGATATCTACGTGGGATCCTGAAATGAACCTAAGCATTGATGAAAAGGTTCACTTAATATAGTTGCATATATATTGATATATGTGTGTATATACATACATGCACATGCATACACACAAACACCATACTCTAACAGGCAGACACACCCAGAATTAGTTACTCACTAACATCAACATATCAAGTATATATGTTTGTGTTAAAGGTATATTTAGGAAAAACACTGGATTAGTACTAAAAACTTTGTATTCACAAGCAATGAAATTACATGTGGAAAAAAACCAGGAGAAATAATACAGCAGTTACTAATTAGGAGCTATATTCATTTCTTGATATTCAGCTGTAAGGATTCTTTGTTAGAACAGAGCTTAGAAAAGCAAGGCTGGCATAAATAAGCTGACAGAGGGCAGGGGAGAAAAAGATGGTCTAGATCAAGGGGACAAGAGGGTACCACTTTCCATCTTTCCATCTGACTCTTCTACAATTGTATAACTTATACTTTTTAGTTTATATATATAAGCCACTCCCACTCCCAAATTTTCAGTGAAAATTAGTAAAGACAATCTTTATCTAAAAGACAACAATTCTAGTGCAAGCCACTACATTCTAACGAGCTCTTTTACCTAAACAATTCTGAAAAGATGCATTCAAGTTAAATACTAAAGACTATTAATTAAAGCTAAAATCTTAATTAATTTTTATAGATCTGACAGCCGTAATTTAAAATCTGAAAGCTTCACTAAAATAGTACAAATATTAGTGATTCAGAGGCACTCTTTTTTCATTTTTGGAAGACAAAACCAAATAAATTTACAGTGAGAAAGTAAACATTTGAGAAGACAAGAATGAAAACAGATTAGTCGTGACATGTTATTTCTTCGAATAGAGTTCTTAGTAGTAATACTATGTTTTCAACGAGCTTTTTTTGATAGAGAAGGTACAACGGCATTTTACAAAACTAATAACCAATACACCTTCTGTATCTCCTAATACATTAAGTGCAGTTACACAACTTTCTGTGATGATGCAAATGTTCTCTCTCTGCCTTAATGAGGTAAACTTGTCAAATGTTGCTACTGAGAATATAAATTTTAAATTGTATATAGTTTAAACTTAATAGCCTAAAGAGGCTAGTGACTGTCATATTGGACATCACAACTCTAGAGTTTCATGTATTCGTTAATAGGTATAAATCTAAGTTCTTAATGAACTTCTTTCACAGAATGTGAATTTAAAAATCAAATAAACTATCACCTCTGTTGCCTTAAAAACTATATCCCAATCTATTTATATTGCACGGGCTAAACAGGTCTTACCACACAGCATCATTAAATTTTATATATACATATATAAAAAAATAGTATACAAAAGAACACAAAATTATATTTTCTATACAAACTGCCACTGTATTCTCAGCACTTAAGACTTTCTTTTCCTCCTGGAAACAATACTACTTATGTAACCAGAGAATTTAACTCAGAACCACGAGAAAAAAACCCACAAAAAACCCCCAAACAAATAAAAATACCAAAAAACCTTTAAAACTGATGATTTAACCCAATTTAAGTGGTAACTACCGTTCCCTATTACTCTTCCATAGAAAAGGGCAAAACTACATATTTTAAAAAATAAAACATTCATAACTAATCACCTCCTACACAAAAGGATGAAATAACCTTTTACATAACTTTCTAAACTATATACATTCAAACTATTCATCAGTAATTAACTCAGAGATAGGTCTGTGAGAAAACAATATTAAGAGACACTTAATATTCTTAAAAGTATTTATAATATTGAGTTTTGTATACCACATAGCTTTACTGAGACTTCAGAAATTAAAACTCAAGTCAATTTATTACCTCATTATAGAGAATGGATTCTCTCTACAGTCAAAATAACTTTAAAAAGTTGTTAAATACATCTATTTCAGTCATCCATTTGAGTCATTCACTTGATTAGCAAGCAACTTCCAAAAATACTGAAATAATTAAACAGCAAAAGGAACTCTTCTCTGTGAACCAACAGTAAAAATCACGACTACGGTGAGTAGCAGGGGTGGGAGAAAAAGAAATTTCAATGAGAACTTTTTATCTATATTACTGCAAATAATTTCACTGTTGTTTTATATTGTTCTTTTTCCACGCAGTAGTGTTTCAATTTTTGTAAATTTCCATTTTTTTTTAATCCATAGTAACCCTAAAACTTAAGAGAAAACTCACTAGAACACAGATGACATCAGAGTAAGTATTCTTACCTTTATTTGACTTTGATGGTTTATTCTTGATAGGTTTAAGGGAACTTCTTGATTTATCCTCTCTATCTTTAATAAGTTTCTGAACATCATCCAAAGACAGTTTTTGCAGGACTACTACAGGCTTAGCTCCTTTATTTAGATCTTCAACTAATCCCATTTTTTCTACTTTGTCTTTCTGCTCTCCTTTCATTTCCATTTTCTTTGTCTCCTGAGTAATATTGCCATCTTTATCCCTCTTGATTTTTGGAATGACAAAATTTTTCAATGCACCAGACCTGCCCCCCAACAAATAACTTGGAAATTCTGCCTTATTGTCAGGGTGTGTTTTATTACTGTCTACTTTACTCTTGTTACCCTCTGTCCTTTTGTCATCTTTACTATTTGGTGATTTAAAACCAGGCTTATCAGGTCTTGATTTATTAGAATCTCCTTGTTTAACACGAGGACTGTCAGGTCTTGCTTTCTGCTCCCCAGAAGATGGTCTTTCCCGTGAGTCACCTGATTCATGTCTGTGTTTTCTTTCTATTTTATCAGGTTTTGAACCATCTGATTTAATGCCATGTTCATTTCTACTAGAGGATCTCAATGTTTCTGGTCTTCGAACCCTAGACTGATCACCCCGATGTCGCTCAGATTCACTCCTGTCATCTGACTTTTGTTTACTATCATGGTCACGTCTTAGTGACTCAGAAATAGATCGCCCATCAGGTCTCTGCTTTAAGGTTTCAGCTCTTTCTGATTTTAACCGAGGTGAATCAGATTTAATGTCCTGTTTATGTTTAGACACTTCAGGTTTTTTCTCTGTTGATGGCTTTCCAGAATCCCTCCTATTTTCATGCCTATGTTTTGGTGTTTCAGGCCGACCTTCAGTTTTTTGCTTTGGAGTTTCAGGTCGGCCCTCACCTTTCTGCTTTGGAGTTTCAGGCCGTCCATCACCCTTTTGTTTTGGGGTTTCAGGATGCCCATCACTCTTTTGTTTTGGAGTTTCAGGTCGGCTTTCACCCTTTTGCTTTGGGGTTTCGGGTCTTGACTTTGTTGTTTCTGATCTGCCATTATTTTGTTTGTTGTCATTTAACTTTGTGTCAGACACTCTGTTTTCATTCTGTTTAGGCTCGGCTGTGGTGCTCTCATTTTGTCTGGATTCGATCATTCTGCTCTCATTCTGTTTAGGTTCTTCTGTTTGTATCTCAATTTTAGTTTCTATCTTACTTTCACTAGATTTTGTCTCTACCAATCTGTTTTCATTTGGTTTAGACTCTGCCAATCTACTTTCGTTTTGTTTCACTTCACTCTTTAAAAGCTCAGGATCAGACTTTTTTTTAGGAGTCTCAGGATGGTTTTCTGGTGTAGATTTAAGATTTCCAATAATATCTTCCTGAAGAACAGAAATAGGTGCATCATTACATTGTTTGATTTCTTCAGGCTTTTTTATGGAGTCTGAATCCTGAGTTACAGAGGCCTGAGAGTCCACTCTTCCTGCCTGATGAAGATCAATGCTAACCATTAATGCTGGCCTTGACCCATTTCCCGTAGAACCCGTCTCCTGAGAAGCTGGTCTATTACCTCCTGTAGCACCCCCAGCCTCCTGTGGGTAAGAATCTTGTTTTCTTTTTTTCAAAGGCTTATCTGAAATTCAAAGATAAATATTCAGTATCAGTAATAGACATATATTCTTATCTTATTAAAAACCATATGGACTTTGACTATTTTTTAAAGTCACATTTTTAAAAAATGTGGTGAATGCAAATGTCAATACGCATATATAAAATAGTAGGCACGAATGGCATAATACTTTTAAACCAAGGTTTGAGGAAACATTTATGCTTGCTGTACCTCAATAAATATTAGCGAGTATAGTATAAAGATCATTTAAACTGCTAACTGAATAAAAACTACAAAGAGCCCCAAATCTGCCAACATACAAAACAGGGTGCTTTTGTCACACGTAAGAAAAGAATGGAAAAGAATAAAACTCAAAAGAAAATAGAAATCATGCCACTGGAAGAAAAGTAAATGAGGAGAGTAAGAAAAAAAAAAAAAAGAATTTAATAGTTTGTTATTAACCTTTGATCCAGAATTCAAATTCTTCAAGGTGTCAACAGCACAAATGGAATTTAAAAGCTAACACACAGTTAGAAGTATCTTTAGACAAGGAAACATAATTATAAAAATGAGAAGCATATAAGAACTTTTTAGATAAACACTATCTTTCTTAAGCAACTTCAACTGAAGAAAAATGCTTCAGCTCTTCAACATAAAGATCTAGGGGTCTATATACTGGCTTAATAAGAAATTATTTACAGTATTTATGTGCAATTTAAAGACAAAAATACACACAAACACAAATCTACCACTATAATAAAATGCCATGGTATTTTTAACAGCTATGTATTTCTGTGCATGATTCCACTTGACTCAAGAGGCTCCTAGGTGATTTTCTATAAATTGAATTTCCAATTAAGTCTTAGGAATCATAACATGATATATAACTATAACATTATAGAACCCTGAGACTTTGCCTGCTTTAATGATACTTGCTGAATTGCCTGGCTGTTTTAAAAGTTATTTTTAATCTTTTTTTTTTATTCAGGAGAATCTTTAGATTCTCTTATACTATTCATTAATGTGATACAGTATCATTTAAGGAAAAGATCACAGGTGAAAAGTCAAAATGACCACTAAAAACCAGCCCCTTAATATTAGGGAACCAAGTTCTGAAAAAAATGTTTTTAATAGTAATGATGCTTTTATACACCAAAGTTTCATCATTTTGTTTTGAAAGTGAGAAGTAACAGTCCCTTATAGCTTACAATCTAATCAAATATTACTAAAATTTTCTTCAGATATTTGCCAGTAAGTTTTTGAAGAATAAGCCATTCTGCTTTTTCAGTAATTCAGAAGTCAAATCTATCATCACATATACTCCACTTGCAAAATAACTACACGATGATAATAATAAAGTACATTATCATTAAACTGTTTTCCCTAGTTAAAACTAACCTGGTAAGAACTTATATGAAGCTTTCTGAATCAATACCTAAGAAAAAAGCACTTAGAACACTAATTTACAGAATTTTGCTTTTGAATGTTCTGCCACACAAGATCATCTTTATATCTTGCCAAAGGGCACACCAAATAATTATTACCTCAAAAACAGGATGCTTTGTAACCTTATACTTATCCCTTAAACTTTTATAAGCATTTAGAAAAAATATTTTAAGGATCTAGAAATTTAAATAGTATAATCTAAGATTTTTATATTTTTCAATGAAATATGCTTCATGAATGTCATTAAAATGGTAACCTAAGCATACTTAAGAACTATTAATAACATAGATCTCAGGCATCTGAAGATCTCTCTTAAGAGATCCGTGGCTCATCCTTCTATTAATATGAACAATCTGTCTTTCAGAAGAACATTAAAATACCTTGAAGGCTAAATTTTAAAAGATTATAAAATGCTTAATAATTAATAGATCGTTAACCTCATTCTAATTTACCTTTCATTATTAAAATGGAAATTTAGCAAAGAGTTTAATTTCAAAGAAATTATCACGTTCGATTTAGTTATCTTTATAGATGCTATGATTACTTATAATAAAAACATGAAAAGCATTTGCACATGAGTCATGTATGAAAATTGGGGAATATCTTATAATTTTCTCTACTATGCATAAAATATTGCTAAATACGAAGTTTTAATTTTTCAACTATTGAAAGGTACTACACCTCTTCTGTAAAACCTGGAAAAATTCCATTACTGATGCAAGGACTCTTGGATATGTTAAGAGCACACAGGTTCTGATTCACTTCATCTGATTCAGTTCCACCATAAACTTATTCCTGTAAAGTGGCTCTGAATCTGCACAGGTCAGTTTTGTCTATTCACTTTTGTTATCAGTCTTCATTACATAATAATCTTCACCTAATGATGGAAAGCCATCTCTATGAAGAATAATTTTAATATTTGGGACACTATTACCTGTAAGCCCTCTAAAGCACTGGGAACCATAAAATTAGCTATCAAAATACAGGTGTTCCTGAAGAAAATGCATACAAAAAGATATAATTTTAAGATCAACAACACATGTCATCTTGATGCTGATATTTTGAAAATAATATCTGGCCCTTAAAGAAATTGTGAACTCAATTGTGCTTGTACGAAACAAACTATATCACTTGCCTAAATCTACAAGTGATAAATGAAAACACTTAGAGCAAAAAGCAGAACAATTGTACACACAATAGCCAATTATAAAAAATGAAAACATCCCATCCCTAAACCACAGTACAGGCTAAGTGACTAATTGTCCTATTCCTGTCCCAAATCCCAGTCTCTTATTCCAAATGACAATAGATAATAATTTACTTCTAATCAGGGTTACAGTGTAAGAATATTTTAACATCATAAAAAACATTAGTGAAGCTAGACCATTCCTTATACTTGCTAACATGGAAAGTGGACCTTGGGAAAAGATGAAACAGGCAAAGATGAACAAAGAAACCCCCTCTTTAACAAGAGAAAGCAGGAATTTTCAGCACATGGAGATATTAATGTCTATGACAGCTCATCCCAGAAGCAAAGAAAAAGAGCCTTTTGAAATTAATTTACGTAATTACAGATGTTAAAAGTTTGAGCAAAAGATTGAGAAGAAGGTCCTTTAGGAATATTATAAAATATTAGGTTGCACAGAATTAACCTATCAGTGTATATAAATCTCTCCAAAGAAGAGAGAACAGGCCAAAGGAACATAAATATCTAGCAGCCAGAAAAGTGTCTTCTGTGTGTGAACAGAGGTGTATTAGGTTATACCACAGCCTATGTAAAATATTTCTAAGAGTATTCTATCTCCTTTCCTAAATTCCATAGTCATCAAACAACCATGTTTGCCAAACTTTCTAATCTATTTACAAGGTACAGGTTTTTGATTTCTGGTCTACTGAGGGGAATGCTTCATTCATTCATAACAAATGAATATAATGGGAAACAAGCTCAGAACCTAGAACAGAGCACTCAGTAAAAACATGTATACCACACAAGTAGTCTTGTTTGCTCCTTGCTACCAGAAATAAAATAGTTATAAAAAAGTACTCAGTGCCAAACCTTAGAATACAGTAAATATCAATTTTACAATATACAGTAGTTCTAAAATGTAGTGGTAACTAGTGATAAATTCATTTCAAAGAAGTATTTCATCTCTCAAGGGCCGACTGTAAGACTACCACTTCAGAAAACTTTACTTTTATTTATGACCTCACCTACAAACTTAGAGCAACATACCAACCCTTTAATCTTCCAAAATCTCAAGATAACTGCTTATATATAAAACACTATCTCATCATACAGTGCGGAAATTGAATATAAAATGACAAGAGGGCTTCCCTGGTGGCGCAGTGGTTGAGAGTCCGCCTGCCGATGCAGGGGACATGGGTTCGTGCCTCGGTCTGGGAAGATCCCACATGCCGCAGAGCGGCTGGGCCCGTGAGCCGTGGCTGCTGAGCCTGCGCGTCTGGAGCCTGTGCTCCGCAACGGGAGAGGCCACAGCAGTGAGAGGCCCGCGAACCGCAAAAAAAAAAAAAAAAAAAAAAGACAAGATACAAATGTTAGCTGGTACCTAAAATTCCAAAGGTTTTCAAATAAAGCTGTCAGAAGACAAGTTAGAGATGACAGCACTAATATGAGGTCAGCCAAATCAGCATAACCAATTTGGGAAAAACCATCTAAATCAAACTGAAAATCAGATAGTTCATCTTTTCCCTTAAATCTTTATAGAACCAGATACCTCTGTAAGTCAAATTACATTGTTTCAAAATTGCAAGTCAACTTTGCTCACTCAACTTTTCAATTATCTTTGTTATAGTCACACCATCAGAGATTAGAGAAAACTGATAATTAAAATTAAAATATACATAACAAGTGTCAGGAAGAACAGTATGCTGTTTGTCGATTTTGTTTTAATCTCCCAAAGAAAAGTTAGTAGTCTAAAATAAGTTTGCTAACATGCAATTTGCATTATTTACTATCCTTATTTCCATTCAGTTTTTAAAAGTAAAAACTTCGGTTTTAACAAATATGATACAGTAAAAGTTCAAAAAAGTAACAAAAGAAGTTCACCATTTCCTCTGTTTTCGTTCCTACCAACAATTAGGTCATTAAAAAAAGATTATACTCCTTTTAAAGAATATAATTTTCCAAAACAGATTAAAACGTCATGCAAAAGTTCAGTTCTCAAGGCAACTAATATTTCTTGGTCAAGAAATTACAATTATATATGTTTTCTGAAAAACTGTCACAGGACTCAGGAATTTTGGAAAGGTTAATATTATTGAGAGCAGCTGAATAATACTGCTCTCTTCATTTGACATGCATATACTTTTATAAGAGGTTAGAGGAAGAGATATATATTGGAAGCCATAGTTATTTCCTAAAGCCCACACTACTCAGCAAAGAGAAAAAGGGCAAGCAACACTTTATTTCATCTTTAACGTCCATGATTTGCTAGTTAAAAACAAAACAAAAAAACACCAGTTTTTTTGCTAGGGAACACCAGTTCCCTAGCCAATAAAATGAAGATTTCTAGCAATCCCTTTATTTGCATCTACCCGTGATTTATGCACTTAGCAAACACTGTAGTACAACAATTACCAAATACAGTCTGTTTTTCCAGTAACATTAAAAAGAGACAAATGATAGACAGGAAACATAATCTGAATCTTCAGCATGTTTCTTAGCAGAGGAACACAATTATCTAGAAATGATCCTGTCACATAATGAACAAGATCACAGATAAAAATGAGCTCTAGTCAACATCAAGAAGTTTTGCTTTATAATGACCAAATAGAGACTCTAAGAACTATAAATCAATCTAGAATATTTAACTATAAAATTAAATCTTAAAGTATTCTTTGGTTGAATGGTCAAATATGTATATGCATCTACTGTAGAGACATCAAATTCATAAATTACTAATTTCAACCAGTGATTCATTAGTCTCTCTAAAAATTTAAGAGATTTTATACATAATGTTCACCAAATAATCAAGAAATTAACAAAACTTGCTTTGATTATAATTTTTTATAAAGCACAAAAAGCAAGCCCATAAACTCATAGAACAGGTGTCTTGAAAATCCATCCTAATACAGCAGTGAGACAAAAGAGAACACTTAACCATAATCACCAACAAAAGATCCCTGATTCTTAAAGTTTGCTATTTCATATTAACTTAAAATTCTTTCCTAATTTTTTTACTTAAAAAAAATTCACATTAAGAGATGACAGAATTAGAAACTAAGTGAAAAAATCTAACTGCATAATAAACATACACACAAACTTCTTAAATGTACTGATTCAAAATAATTCTATAGCGGTTAACCTTGTTTTGATAGAAAAAAGGTGAAGATGCAAAATTATATTAACATAACTTGTGGAAAACACATGTAATATAGAAATGCTAATGTTCATTTTAGTAGACAAGCACAGATAAAATCACTTGGTATATAACAGGTGACAGATGTGTTATACAGAATTACCATACCTCAGATAGTGGTTTTAGATAAAAAATGAAATTAAGACTTTAACTGCTGAGGGATGAGCATTTTAGGAATAAAACCATAATTGAGGAGAAACATTAAAAATTATAAAATATAATGAGAAAAAAAAGAGTTACTTTAAACAACTTTTTTGACATTATAATTAATTATTTGCCAAGAGCATGAAGTAGTAGTAATGAGACTATTTTACCTTTATCTTGAACTTCTTTTGAAAAGCGCTCCCTTTCAATAGCCGATTCTCTCTCTATTCGCTCAATTTCAGCCAATGCATCCAATTCCACTTCATCATATATAGGTCCCTGTTGTGATACCTGTTGCTGATTCTGTACCACAGAAGTCTGGGGCTGTTTTGTAGCAACTGAAGTGTTCTGCTGTAAAACAGGCACTTGATTTGCTGGAAGGAATGCTGTTTGTTCTTGCTGCGACAAACACTGAGCAGCATTTAGTGGGCGGTTTACATCCTGTGGAGTAATGGGTGTTTTTGAAGTCTGTCCTGGGTACTGCACATTAAAAGGAATATCATTTTCTGAAACATTGCTATTTTCCATACCAGAAAGCATATCCTCTTGCTGGTCCATGTCTGAAGACCTTACTCGAGAAAGTCTTAATGTAAGTTTAGTAGAGTCCTTGGATGGAGAGCTAATGATATCATACATTGCAGCTTTCTCACTCTGGTCTTTTTCATCCTTGCCTAATTTCATTTTCTTTTGCTTCTTTTGTTTTCTTTCTGGAGAATCTAACAAGATGTCTGGTGGAACATCTCGAGGTGATGAGCAAGGTAGAGACTGAGACTGTAGGATTAAAGGTGGTCTTGATCCTAGAAAAACAATTCAACAGGAATGAACGGTTGTGCTAGTTTTACATTTTCAGACAATGTGATAGACATATTAAGTAAGTGACAATACAGTACCACTAGAAAAAATGTTAAATTATCTCATCCAAGCTACTTATTTACAGAATATGAAACAAAAGCCTAAAGATGTGTCCCCCATGGTCTTTTAGCTTGCTGGTAGACGATCCAGGTTTGAATTAAAATATGAGTATTCCATCTTCCAGACCAGTATTATTTCTGTTTTTTCACGTAAAAAATATAAATACTTAGCTTGAAAATGGCAAAAGACTTCACTATTTCTAAAGATGCAACATAAATATTTTGGGTATGATAATCTCTATTCTCTCACTTATTATCTAGGAAAACTGACGTGTCTAAAGTAAAAATAAGTCTGTCAAATCACAAAAAAATAAAAAGATTAATCCTAGGGTGTACACTCTCAGGAATATTTAATGATATAAGAAAAAGGAAGTGGGAAAAATTACAATGATCAGTCTTCACTTACTTAACAAATTGGTGGTAAAGTATTAATTTATACCTTTATGTGGTCTTCTCTTTCTCCCTCCACTTAACATCGTTCAGACACTCTCTTCAGCTTGCTAATCCTCCTTTTATTAGAAAAATATGCAGGTCCAGCAAATAAAATATCTTCCGCCCAGATCCCATTAAATTAAACACTATACGATATAAGGAAGTGTTAAAAGTAAGCTAATCGAATGGGAAAATTTTTCCTAGTTAACAAGCTGTCAATGAGGAAAAACTGCATCAATATGCTTCAGAAATAAAAGTATAATTGTATCTGAATAATATATACATTTCTTTTAATTAGATTATAAAAATTTTTAAAACCCATAGGAAATTATAAAAATCAGTCAAGCTAAAAGTGCTTTTATATGGTTGGCCAAAAAATGTTCGTTCGGGTTTTCCATAACATCTTACACATCATAACACATAATTTTTATTTAAAGTTTACATGTCAAATTATATATATTTTAGAGCAAACTTTAAATTCCAACAATTTATCTAAAAATTAAACTAGGCTAATTGAAGATGGATTCAACCTTCAAAACTAGGTGGAAAACAACCTCACGAACAGAAATAGAGGCTTCTGATGACTAATGTGTTCGTGAGGTTAACTGTTCTAAAGTTCTCTTCTCTTTCTATCTAAAGTTATCTATCCACCTAACAATCCATTCATCCATTCACTCACCTATCCATCCTCAACAGTTAGAGGAAAAATGGTCTGGTTATCTAGAGCAACCAGCTATCCCACTGTTATTCCTCCCTGGCACTCTGATTATTTCTTACTCTGAAAATACTTGTGAGATATGTAACTAACTTTGACACCTGAAGTACAAATAGAGTTACTCTGGAAGTTGTTTTCTCTTTCAGAAACTGGGTTATTTCTATGTCTGGAAATTCACAGAATTATAGAATTAGAATGGCTCATAATTCTAATTATTGAATCAGAATGGCTCATAAAAGTTCAACTTTCACCTCATGAAGAATATCCCTGATCAAAGAGTTGGAACATTATCTATGGGAAAAAAATCTTTACAATGAGGCAGACCAGTCCATGTTCTAGACGTCTATAATTAGAATTTCTCACAGATAGATAAAATTTATTATCAGCTATATTGCAATTAATTAAAAGCTATTTCTTTACAGTGGATACAATATTCTCTTCCAACAAACTTGGAAGACTCCAATTATTAGACCTTAGTTTTAAGTATTTTAAAAAATAGCTCAAACTTGGACTCAGAATTTTGTGACTCTACTATACACAGAAGACCACACAAGGTTCTTTGGGAATTTGAAGATAAATAAAATAAAATTCATGTCCATAATATAGTACAGGGTAAGTTATTAGAAAAAACAGAAACTATCGGCCTGGGGAAACCAGGGAAGGGTCCATAGAAGATCACCCATTTAACTTAGAATTTGAAGAATGAATACGATTTTAATACGCAGAAATGAAAGTAGGTGTAAGAGATCTAGTGAAGTAATTAACATAGAACATGCCAGATTTTGATAAATGACTACCTAAGAAGTAAGAGAAGACTTTCAAGATAATTCCGGATTTGGAATAGCATTAAGAGAAACAGGAATGGCAGAAAGAACAGTGAGTATAATTTTGAACATGAATTTGAAATACCAGCTAGATATGAGGAGGTTTTGTCTGAAAATGAAAAATTACAACTTGGGAGACAGGACTGGAAGCAAAAGACATTGATTTGGGAGTCCTGTTCACAAAAGTAACAAAAGCTATGACCAAAACTGAGTAAAATAGCCAAGGAAAAAAGTACAATGGAAGATTAAAAATCTAATGATAGAAATCTTGAGAAATGATAGAGCAGAGAAAAGAGCTAATGAAGAAGAAAAAAAAAAACCAATGAAAAGAGGAGGAGGAAAATGGGTGGATTCAATAAAAAATAAGTTTGTGGGGGAGGGTGAAGATTGGGGAAAGCTGATCAGTAATTTCAAATATTTAAGAAAGATGAAAAAGATTGTGGTTTGAAAAGACCACTGGATTATTAGTAAGAATGATACTGTATATATCTGAAAACAGTATCAGTAAGTACAGGTTCATTTTTTTCTACAATAAGTAAAAAACAATAGAGAACAATTTTTGGTAACTGCATTAAGAAGTCTGAATTCTTTACTGAACTTGAAATGTGAAAAATTTAAGGAAATTTTAGTTACAATGATACCTTTTGGAGTTCCATCACTTCCAGCAGGGGAACATACTGGCTGTGGAGACCTCAAGGGAAAAGATGCAGCATTCCTCATTGTTGAAGAATCTCCATCCTAGGAATAGAGTATAACATTTATATCTTGAATGATAGAAGAGGCTTTATAGAAATCTTAAAGAGAACCAATAAAAGACATAAATTACTGACAGGTAAAGTGTTGGTATTCAAAAGCATAATTCTTCTGCACTTTCCTGTTTTCTTCGTGGTATATCTTAGAAGAATTGAAATTGTATCCAAAAGAATCAACAGCCTAAGCATAGCAATGAATAAGAAAACTGGTATTACTAGTATGCTCCATTTTTGTTTGCTATTTTCTACCAAAGGAGCTCTGAACATCCCACCAGGCTGTAAATGTAAATGTCTTGAGGGCAGAGTCCTCAAGACTCTGTTATCTTTGTTAAACTTAAATACATGTAACTTATGTGATAATACCACCAAACCAATGACAAGACAGATTTCCAGTATGTGGAATATTTCAGTAACATTAAAGCAACATTAAATTTCAGGGAAAAAATTTCTGTACAAGTTTTAGAGGGAAAAAGAGCTAAGCACTAATAAATAAAGGCTCATTATTTAAGAGGACATCTTTGTGTGAGCAAACATTTAAAAATGAAGTATATTTCATTAAGGACCTAAACCTCTAGGCCAGAGGTTGGCAAACATTTTCTGTAATGGGACAGACAGTATATATTTTAGGCTTTATGGATCATATACAGTTTGTCACATAACATTCTTTGTTGTTGTTCTTTTAAACTCTTTATAACTGTGAAAATCAGTCTCAGTTTATGGGTCAGACTACTGGCCAGTTTACCAATCCTGCTCTACAGGTACAGCTAGATTTTCAGACCCAGTATAATCCTCAATAAAAGGTAGATATCCTTCAAATTACAGAACTGAAATACTAGGTTATGAGACAAATATTAGAACTATTTTATTACCTTAATGATAACTAATATATTACATACGTCACTACTTAGCCTGTGCACCATGTGTAGGTAGTCGTCACTTGAGCCATGTCTAGGATTATCAGCATGATGATTAGCAGAATTGCCAGACAACGAACCAGAAACTTTATTATCATGTAGGTTTCTCAAACCACCTGCAACAATGGGACTTGATACCGATGCTGAAATTAATAAGAATTTTAAAAAAGCTTTATAAAAATAAACTGTTAAAATTCTTACAGGACGATAATAATTGTTCGCAAGTAGTATTTTAGCATACATAAATTACAAAGACTAATATAATGAGCTGGCTGACTATCCAGAGCTTGATCAAATCTTAACACTTTGCCACAAGTCATTCAGATTGATATTTGAAAAGAAATAAGACATTAGATATGGCTGAAGCTCTCCATGTATCTGCATATTCCTCTCCTCTATTTCCTTCCCCTTATTACCTAAAAGTAACCACTATACTGAATTTAGAGTTCACTCTAACTATGAATACCTTTTTACCTTTGCTATAAATGAATATATTCTTAAATAACACATAGCACTGTTTTGCACATTATAACTTTGTATAAATGGTATATGTATTATATATATCCTTCTATAACTTGCTTTTTTTTTTTTTTTTTTTCTGGTACGCTGGCCTCTCACCGCCGTGGCCTCTCCCATTGCGGAGCACAGGCTCCGGACGCGCAGGCTCAGAGGCCACGGCTCACGGGCCCAGCAGCTCTGCGGTACGTGGGATCCTCCCGGACCAGGGCACGAACCCGCGTCCCCCGCATCGGCAGGCGGACCCTCAACCACTGCGCCACCAGGGAAGCCCTATAACTTGCTTTTTAATTCAATATTGTGTTGAAATGTATCCATTTTTATATATGTAGCTTAAAATTCATTTACTTTGAATAAATAATTACATATATTCTGCTACATTATGTACACACTTTATCCATCCTTGTGTTAGTAGTTTATTTTTTTATTTAAAAAATATTTATTTATTTGTTTGTTTGCACCAGGTCTTAGTTGCAGCAGGCGGGATCCGTAGTTGAAGCTTGCTGGCTCCTTAGTTGTGGCATGCAAACTCTTAGTTGCAGCACGCAAACTCTTAGCTGTGGTATGCATGTGGGATCTAGTTCCTGGACCAGGGATTGAACCCAGGCCTCCGGCATTGGGAGTGTGGAGTCCTAACCACTGTGCCACCAGGGAAGTCCCTTGTTAGTAGTTTAGATTGCTTGAGTATTTTTGCCATCATAAACAATGCTGTAATGTATATGCTTATATACATGATTTTTTTACAAATGTGTCTAGGAGTGCAACTGCTGGATATTCCTGTTTTTAAACCTTACTAAATATTAACAAATAGCTTTCCAAATTATTTATGTCCACTCTACTGGTAGTAGATAAGTGTTCATACTGCTCTATATCCTTGCCAATGATTTTCGTCAATTTGAAGATGGGAAATGTCTCTGATAGCCACTTTAATTAGCATTTCCTTCCTTAATTAACAGTGAAGCCAAGCATCTTTTCATGTGTATTGGACATTCAGATTCCCTACTTAACACAAAATCATAAAAATTACTCTCTGGTATTTTCTTTCAAGAGTTTCATAGTTTTGTTTTTTCACACTTAGTCTTTAATCCATGTAAGAATAGACTATCTTTTCTATGAATGCTTGCTAGAACTTGAGATAAAACTGCCTGAGCATTTTTATCCCCACCCCTACTTATAAGGGAGATAGATTTTTAACAACTGAAGGAGGTATATGTATTTTAAACTGGAACAGATATTGTCAAACTGCTCTCTAAAATGGTTGTATCAATTTATGTCCCTATGAAGACTGTATGAAGTTCAAATTTCCCTGCACACTATAAAATGTTACTAATCTGGTAGATATAAAATTTTATTTCAATTTAATTTTGATTTGCATCTCCTTAATTGTGAGCCAGGTTGACTGTACTTTCGTGTATGTATTAAATCTTTCCGTATCCACTTTGCTTTTCTTTTTCAGTAAATTGTTTGTTTAATTCTTTAGTCTATTTTTGTCTTATTCTTATCAACCTGCATAAGATCTTGCCATATTTAAAATACTTTGTAATAAATATTGAAAAAAAATTTTCCCTAAATTTACTTGTCCTTATTTGTTCTCTATTACACAGAAATTTATAATTAATCTGGTTTTTTTTTTCCATTTCTAGAATCCAGTCCTGCTTAGAAACAAGGCCTTCTCGACCCTATGGTACCCAAAATTTACCCCATGTTTTCTTCTTATAATTTCTTTTTAAATTAATTAATTTATTTTTGGCTGCATTGGGTCTTCCTTGCTGTGTGCGGACTTTCTCTAGCTGCGGAGAGTGGGGGCTACTCTTCGTTGCAGTGCGCAGGCTTCTCACTGCGGTGGCTTCTCTTGTTGCAGAGCACGGGCTCTAGAGCACAGGCTCAGTAGCTGTGGCACATGGGCTCAGTAGTTGTGGCTCGCGGGCTCTAGAGCGCAGGCTCAGTAGTTGTGTCAGGCTTAGTTGCTCCGCGGCATGTGGGATCTTCCCTGGACCAGGGCTCGAACCCGTGTCCCCTGCATTGGCAGGCAGATTCTTAACCACTGCACCACCAGGGAAGCCCCTTCTTCTTATAATTTTATGACGTAAAATACAAACGTAAATAGTTCATCCATCTAGAACATTTTTGCTCTAGATGATCTAGGAATCCAAATAAAATTTCAAAATGCCTAGCCAGCCAATCCAACATGATTTATTAAACAATCTATTATTACACACTGATTCAAAATACCATCTTTAGAATGACAAAATTGGAAAATCACCATTTTCCAATGACCAGTGTAAAAACTGATGAAAAGAGAATCATTATTGGATGGTAAACCCTTTAGGATAAAGAGTAATAGGAAATAGGACAGTTACATGATCTCAAAATATCACCTGACAGATTGCTCACTGATTGCAAAGAAATATTATGTTCCTTATAAAAGAAGACATGGAGTAGTCATCACCTAAATGTCACTAATAATGAAGCCACTTGCCATTATATGCCCTCTGATGTGATGCAATATCAAGTGTACAACATTACTTATTTAGTACCCTTGCCAAAAATATACAACTAGAAACTAACAGAGACTTTAAAGATAACTTCCAGTTAGTAGGAAATATAGGAAGTGTCTAAGCAAATTAAACAACAGAATGAGGAAACAGTGAAGTCTAGAATATGGGATATTCTACAACAAAAGTAGCACAGACTCCTCAAACAAACAAAAATTACTGTCATGGGGAAAGGGTATGGGACTGTTTAGATTTAAAGAGTCAAAAGAGATGTAAAAACCAAATGCAATGTGTGAGAAACTAGATTAGATCATATGTGGGGGAAAAAAGGTTATAAAAGACATATTTGAGGGAACTGGTGAAAACAATGTAGATGGTATCAGATGATACTACAGAAATGTTCTTAATTTTTTTAAGGGTAAATTATTACACATGGTGTTTATAAAGGAGAATTGACTTCCTAGCAGATGTATTTAAGGACAGAGAGGCAGAATGCCTGTTGGTGAAATGGTTCACTGTGCTATTCTTTCAACTTTTCTGCATGGTTAAAATTTTTATAATATAAAGTGTTTTTTAAATATTACCTTTCACAAACTCTAAATTCCCACAGACATCTGCCTTATTTCTGCACCCACTTCTGTCCCATTTACCAATCTATTTGTTCCTTACCACATTAAATTTTCTTATTTATAATAATTTTGGTATCTGTGTGGGGCTAATCCCTAGTAATATTTTTGGTCTCTCAAGTATCTGAGAATTTCTAAGAAATGACTCATTACTGAACAGGCCCTCAAACTACATTTTTCTTTTCATTTTGTGATTTCAACTTATTCTTTTGAAAAAGCTGGGTTTATCTTGTTATAAAACAACAACAGTGTTGAGAGTAAAAATTTGTTTTTTTCTACACATATTTATGTGGATATTTCCGTATGAAGCAAATGTGTCCTTTCAATATTTTCCCTCTTATTAATTACATTTAAAATGTTTCACATAACTTCGGCATACCAGAGTAGAAGAGTAATATTTCACAAGTATCAAGAGCCCATATACATGCATACTTCTGTTCAGCTCTCACACTAAATTCTATAATTTTGGAGGTGTCTATTCCAAAGGTGTGATTTGTCTCCAAGTTTTTCCTTGACTTACTGTATAAAATAGGCTCAACCTACCATTTCATTATCTAGCTTTGGAAAACCAGAAGTTGGCTGTTTTAATAGATGACACTAAGTTAAAAGTTTGTAAGATAAAAGTTTATAAATGATTGCAAAGAAATATTATGCATGTTTTGATCCATGCATAATAAAAAAACCAAGAATACAAACAGGAACTAATGACTGACTGAGAATGTTAAAAATTTGCTGTTAATTATGAGGGACAAAAACACAGATATCTGTTATATTATCTTTTGTACTTTTCAAAATTTCTCTAAAAAAGTACAATATACTAGTAAATACATTATTTAATAGCCATGACATAGATCCCAACACAGTATGATCTTAAAAAGACATATTATCAACAATTGACTTCAAATGAGAACTAGTAATCTAATCCCAGAAAATTTTGAATCCAAGATTATTAATTTTCCTCTACCAGTACTGTATCTACTTGATATTAAAATTCTCACATTACATATACTTTATTAATTAAAACGTAATTCTTCTTTGACTTAGTGCTACTGTAAAGAAGCGCAGCTAAATAAAGCAGTTCCTAATTTCATAACTAGATATACTCAGTTGTATAATATAATAAGGTAATCCAAAGAGTCAAATTACACTGATCTTTTTATCACCCAAATGACTTCCTAAGTAATAAATGTAACATATTTTTAATAATATAAGCCACAGTTTAAAAGAAATGTTAATTGACAAAAAAGTATACAGTTTAGTATTTGTGTTTTTTATAAAAAGAAAAAAATGAATTTGCGGGGAACTAGAGGCATTCCCTGTAAATAAACAAGAAACTTTCTTACCTTGCTGCATTTGTGGATGTGTTGTATAACTTGAAGGATGGGAATATGGCATGTATCCTGCAGGGCTTTGTGGGGCATATGGACTAGGCACTGGGCTGTTTTGTTGTGGCATAAATCTGTTCCCAGAGCTTGTCTGTGGTGGCACAAACCGGCTAAAACCCAAAATCCAAATAAACAATATCAGGAAATGAAATAAATATGATATTCCTTGATATTTCACTGTCATAAAATTCTCCAAACTCTAATTTGTATAAAATAAATGTACATGGCAAAATTCTGAAAAATAAATAATGTACAAAAATCATTCACAATTCATAATCTAAGAGTTATATTAAGCAGTTCGTAAAAACTGGAGTAATTCATTTATTTTACATGCTCCCTAAATTCTACTCAATGAATATTCTTATTTATCTCAAACACGCTGGTTATTTTAACACATTCTTTTGTTTGTATGAAATTAAGTTACTATTTATTTAAATTAGTATATTAGAGCATTTCCACATATAACATTTTAAGGCAAATATTCATGTGGGTTACTATTTTTTTTTTTTTTTTCGGTACGCGGGCCTCTCACTGTTGTGGCCTTTCCCGTTGCGGAGCACAGGCTCCGGACGCGCAGGCTCAGTGGCCATGGCTCACGGGCCCAGCTGCTCCGCGGCATGTGGGATCTTCCCGGACCAGGGCTCGAACCCGTGTCCCCTGCATCGGCAGGCGGATTCTCAACCACTGCGCCACCAGGGAAGCCCAGTAGGTTACTATTTAAGGCTAAGCATCTAAACTTTTTAACTACACGTAATTCACCATTACCTAAATGTATGTATACACTGTATATTCCCAAGCATATTCACTACAGAAAATAGTACTTAATAAAATAATATATACATTACCTGGAGGGGCTATGTGAGATAGTGGTTTGTTGATAATTGGAAGATGCAGGACTACTGTGCATGGAATTCTGAGAAAGTTTATACTGAGACATCATCATGCCTACACAACATACAAAAATGGTAAAACATGTTATTTTCTTCCAATGGTAAAGCATTCTTTAAGTGATTTAAATCAATCATTCTTTCACAAACATTCAAAAGTTCTTTCTGTTCTTTTCTTTTTGACCAACATGTTAATTTTGAAGAGCAAAATACAGAAACTATAAATTTCAAGTACAACCAATTTTACCAAAACATCCTTTTAGCATGTAACTAATCCAGGGACAGAGATAGAGATACAATTTTTTGTTTTTAAATTTACTTGCTTACTTATTGTCCTATCATTTAGCCTTAGAATTGAAAAGAACTTTCAGAAGTTGCTTTATCTAACCTCTTTCCAAATACTACACACTTCTGTCTACAACAGGCTTTTGGATGGTTTTTCTATTACATGGAATACTTTATTACATACATCTCCCACCTTAGGAGCTTAATTTTACAACTCTATTTATTTCATTGTGATTCGGACCTAAGTTTTAAAAAGTACTTTACTTAGGGGCCCAAAGTCTGAGGTATTGAAATTACCATCTGAAAGTCTGTTAACAAACAACAGAATGCTCCTGTTCTTTCTTCCACAGTAATTCTTGCCATAAAATAGGATTAAATGAATATGTGTTTAATGAATGAAAGTGTGAGAAGAGCTTTCAGATTCTCACATTTCTTTTCAAGTTAGACATTGTTCCTTCAACTGTTGCGTAAGTGGCATTTTGTTATACAGGAGATGTAGAAAAATTCAGCTACTTAGACACTCTAAAATCAAAGATAAAAATCTATGATTAACTCTGACCTTTCTTATGATATGTATAGCCAATCTTTCTGCGAGTTTCAAGTATCACATTATTTCCCCAAATTTCATTTCCTGCTGCTGATATGAAAAGTGCCTTTCACCAGAAACATTCAAACAGAAGTTATATGTTCATTTGCCAGGAACTACAGAAAGGATTCTAGCTCTACAACAGTGGCTGAATGAGATGAGAGCACCTCTAAGTCTAACACTAATAGCGTGTTTTCTATGTAGTCTAAATTTTAATTTACGAATTTTCTCTTCCAACTCAAATTCAGTACTGAATCATATATTCCATGGCTTAATAATTTAATTACTATAACTACTGTTGCTGATTTTTTTTTTTTTTTTGAGAGAGAACGGGGGCAAGACTCCATGAGATGGGAATTAAAAAGTATTTTTTCCTGAATTAACAGTCATCACTGTGACAAGCTGGAATTACTAGTTTGGAGGCAGTGGCTTTATAAATAAAAGAAGCCAATGAAATACTAGTAGTCCTTTCTGATTCTCTCAGAGATCCAAAGAACTATGAACGAAGTGATTTGCACATTATTAAATTTTCTCCAAATGTGTGACTCACATTTATATTTAACAACCAAAAATCACCTTTTAAAATTTTAAAGCCAAATGGAAAATGTTTAGAAAAAAAAAAATCACAACATGCAATGAATCAATTTTTAAATGCTAGTTTGTTTTTACAAAGTAAGATATGGAGAAATGAAACAATGTTTCAGACTAAAAAATAAGCATATATAGTAAAAACCACAAAATATGTGACTGAAAGGTGAATACTCAAAGTTTCTTATTAGAGATATGTTATAAAAATGAAGTATACATAGCCTTGGAAGACTTCCTTTATTCAATCTTACATTTATTTACATTATCCTATACTGAATGCCCTTATTCTATTTCCTATTACAGGCATACCTCGGAGATATTGCAGATACGGTTCCAGACCACCGCAATAAAGCGAATATCACAATAAAGGGAGTTACATGAATTTTCTGTGGTTTCCCAGTGCATATAAAAGTTATGTTTACACTATACTGTAGTCCATTAAGTGTACAATAGCATTATGTCTAAAAAAACAATGTACATACCTTAATTTAAAAATACTTTATTGCTAAAAAATGCTAACCATTGTTTGAGCCCTCAGTGAGGTTGTAATCTTTTTGCTGGTGGAGGGTCTTGCTCAATGTTGGTGGCTGATGACTGATCAGGATGGTGGTTGCTGAAGGTTGAGGAGGCTCTGGCAATTTCTTAAAATAACACAACAATGAAGTTTGCTGCATTAACAATGAAGTTTGCTGCATTGATTGACTCTTTCCTTTCATGAATGATATCTCTGTGGGACGCAATGCTGTTTGGCACCATTTTACCCACAGTAAAATTTCTTTCAAAATTGGAGTCAATTCTCGCAAACTCTGCTGCTACTTTGTCAACTAAAGCTTATGTAATATTCTAAATCCTTTGTTGCCATTTTAACAATCTTCATAGCATCTCAGCCACAAGTAGATTCCACTTCAAGAAACCACTTTCTTTGCTCATCCACAAGAAGCAACTCCTCATCCATTAAATTTTAATCATGAGATTTCAGCAATTGAGTCACATCTTCAGGTTTTACTTCTAATTCTAGCTCTCTTGCTATTTCTACCACATCTGCAGTTACTTCCTCCACTGGAGTCTTGTACCCCTCACAAGTCATCCATGAGAACTGGAATCAACTTCTTCCAACTCTTGTGAATGTTGATATTTTGACCTCTTCCCATGAATCATGAATGTTCTTAATGGCATCTAGAATGGTGAAACATTTCAGAAAGTTTTCAATTTGCTTTGTCCAGATCCATCAGAGGAGTTACTATCTATGGAAGCTAGAGTCTCATGAAATGTATTTCTTAAAATAATAAGACTCGAACGCTGAGATGACTCCTTGATCCATGGGCTGCAGAATGGATGTTGTGTTAGCAGGCATGAAAACAACATTAGTTTTGTTGTACATCTCTATCAGAGCTCCTGGATGACCAGATGTGCTGTCAATGAGCAGTAATATTTTGAAAGGAATCTTTTTTTCTGAGAAGTAGGTCTCAACAGTGGGCTTAAAGTATTCAATAAAACATGTTATAAACAAACATGTTTGTCATCCAGGTTTGTTATTCCATTTATAGAGCACAGGCAGAGTTGATTTTGCATAACTCTTAAAGGCCCTAGGATTTTCAGAATGGTCAATGAGCACTGACTTCAACCTAAATTCACCACCTGTATTAGTTCCTAGCAAGAGAGCCAGCCTGTCCTTTGAAGCTTTGAAGCCAGGCATTGACTCTCCTCTCCAGCCATGAAAGTCCTAGGTGGCATCTTCTTCCAATAGAAGACTGTTTTGTCTACACTGAACATCTTTTGTTTAGCACAACCACCTTCATTAATTATTTTAGTTAGATCTTCTGGATAACTTGCTGCAGTTTCTACATCAGCACTTGCAGCTTTGCCTTGTACTTTTATGTTATGGAGATAGCTTCTTTCCTTAAATCTCATAAACCAATCTCTGCTAGCTTCAAATTTTTCTTCTGCAGCTTTCTCACCTCTCTCAGCCTTCGGAGAATTGAAGAGAGTTAGGGCCTTGCTCTGGATTAGGCTTTGGCTTAAGGGAATGCTCTGATGGGTCTGATCCTCTACCCAGACCACTAAAACTTTCTCCATATCAGCAATAAGGTTATTTAGCTTTCTTAACATTCAAGTGTTCACTGGGGTATAGCACTTTTCATTTCCTTCAAGAATTTTTCCTTTGCTAGGTAGCTGTATGGGACAAGAAGCCTAGCTTTTGGCCTATCTTGGCTTTTGACATGGCTTCCTCACTAAGCTTAAGCATTTCTAGCTTTTGATTAAAGTGAAAGACATGTGACTGTTCTTTTCACTTGAACACTTAAGAGGCCATTGTAGAGTTATTAATTGGCCTCATTTCAATATTGTTGTGTCTCAGAAAATAGGGAGGCCCAAGGAGAGGGGAACTGCCAGTCCTGCCAAAACATACATTTATTGATTACAGTCTTACATGGGTGCGGTTCCTAGTGCCCTCAAACAATTACAATAGTAACTTCAAAAATCACCAATCAGAGATCACCAGAACACATACAATAATAATTTAAAAGTTTCAAATATTGCGATAATTAACAAAATGTGACAGAGACACAAAGTAAAATGCGGCTGGAAAAATGGCACTGACAGACTTCTTCAATGCGCGGTTGCCACAAACATTCAATTTGTAAAACAGGCAATATCTGAGTAGCGCAATAAAGCGAAGTGCAATAAAACGAGGTATGCCTATAGCCTTTCTTCCAATCAACAATCTCTCCATATTTTCTTTCATTCCAACACTTTTCCAGAGTATGTGTAATTCTAGCTTTCCTTTCACCATTCCTATCTGTCTCCTACTACTGCCATCTAGCTTACTAGTTCTGATGAAGATACAGTCTTGCCCTGCATACCCACCTTTGATTTCCTGAAAGGAAATTTCCCTGGATTCACTTTGGGAAATGGATAGTAACTATGCATTTGCTTTAAAAACACAACTTACACACAAATATAAAGAATCAACAAAGTAATACTATTAAAAAACAAAACTAAGAAATGGAATGCCAAGCTTTATGGAGGTACTGTCAATACATGTGGCAATATTCTTGAATACAAGTAACCAATTAAATAAACTAGACGTTCCAGGGTTCTCTAAACTATTCCCTTCTGACTGTTTTAATCTTGAGAGGGAAGCAAGTACTTGGGCTTGCCAAATTCAGTAAGCTTCAGACCAGAACAATGCTCCTAACTTAAAGGTTCTTCTTTACTACAGAAAAATCATATCTGTGTTGGATATCACATTTTTTATGGGTTTTCTAATGCTTACTATAAATAGAATTTTCCTTAATAGTAATACTTATTATAAACCTTTTTCTATTGCTAAGGCAACAGAAGTGTTATACCAGTTACTACATAACCAGGAATATAGTCACCATCGATACTAAAACTAATACCTGGTATAATTATTTATACATGTACTACATGTTGAGAAGCTCTGCAGATATTTTTATTTATTATTTGATAAATGAAAAGACTCCTTTCATATCTATTCTATGATTTTTTTAAATAAAAAAAATTCCTAAAGCTCTCTCACTGACTGAACTAATAAAGTCTGAAATATCTAGCAAACCACATATTAAGCTTTGCCTAATTCCCAAGGAATTTAGTTACATATTAAACTGCAAGAATGTTAACATCCATTTAGTTTCCTTTTCATTCTTGGCTTCATTCAAGGTATCAACATGGCATTAACAGATGACAAGCTAGCTTGTTAAAGGACATACCTGAACTTAATTACATGTGAAACAAGTTCTAATATGGAACACATTAAAAAAATATATACTATGAAATTCAATTATTAAAAACCTCACCACTTTGTACATATCTGTTCTGCATACTTTTCTCCCTGAAAACGTTAGGACTCCTCGCCAGGATGGCCTGCAACAAGACTGGTATGTCGCCTTCTGGATCATCACTGCCAAGGTTATCTTTCAACTCTCTGGCATTGAAAAAATAAATACAAAACATTAAAACAGTGATGGATGATTAAGAATTCACCAGTGAAATTCAGAAAACGCTGAGGCAGAAAATCAAGAAGACTTATGGTATAAAAATAAATTACACAAGCATGTCTAACAGTTTCGTGGATTTTTGAAGACGTTAATCTTAGAAGAAATAGAATTATCAAAAAAATGACAGAGGAGAGTTCTTCTACGGACTTCTTACCCCCCCATTTTATTTTAAACAGAAAAAAAAGAACCCCAAACATTATTTTATGGAGCTATAAGTTTATTTAAGAATGTTCATATTAGTTTCAAGGAGAAAATAGTGTCTATTCTAAACTATTCAAAATAATGGAAGGGTAGAGGTGATAATTATGCACAGAAGTTGATATTTGGGCTTGGAATATATTTTCTCCCTTACATCTGAGTGTGAGTGGATCTGTCTTTTTGAGAATGTCCTCTGAATGAAATAATGTTGCCACATTGGTTAAGACAAGACCCAAGGTTACATAATTTTCCCCTCTTTATTCTCTTCTCAAATAAAGCCATCAGGGGAAAAAAAACCAAGCAAGTGGTTAAGAATAGCTGCAATTAGTAAGTAGCAAATTAAGTTCACAACTACGGAAGGTAAATGATTAAAAAATTAAATATAGGCAGTATTTTAATTCTTATATTCTACACATCACTGTTCCACTCATTAAATCTAGTAAGATTCATAAAGATGGTATACAATGATAAAATTAATTTCTGGGAGCTCTTAAAGCAGCTCTCCATATAAAAATCATAACTATACATGTGCTATTTCCCTTATCTCTTTAAATATGTGGTGAAAACTTTTGATTAAGGATGTACATGTATAAGAAGTGATATAATATTTAGACATTGTTGAATTTCTGGAGTGACATAACCAATCATTTCTCAGTTTCTCATCAGAAAATTCACATTTAGTATTTCACATAAATTCATCAGCTTTAAAAATGGCCCTAAAGTATGTGCTACAGCTAATGGCAGAGACCTCTCCATTATAATGTGCTTTATCCTCATTCCCCTAAATAATGAACTTTAAGTTAAACAACAGTAAAAGAATGGAAGGACACATGAGTACCGCTGAGTAGTGGGTTGTGAACTTTTTTACATTTTTGTGTTGAGATATTATAAGTATATACTGCTTTTGTAGTAAAAAGTAAATTTTAAAAAGTATACTTGTGTGGGCTTCCCTGGTGGCGCAGTGTTTGGGAGTCCACCTACCGGTGCAGGGGGTACGGGTTTGTGCCCCGGTCTGGGAGGCTCCCGCATGCGGCGGAGCGGCTGGGCCCGTGGGCCATGGCCGTTGGGCCTGCGTGTCCGGAGCCTGTGCTCCACAGCGGGAGAGGCCACAACAGTGAGAGGCCCACGTACCGCAAAAAAAAAAAAAAAAAAAAGTATACTTGTGCAAAAGTTCTGTAAATAAGCTATGTAATTTAAGTGCATATTATTTTAAAAGTCTAGTGTGTGAAAATACACACCTATGTTCAGATTGTACGATAAATCCTGGAAAAAAACTAGTCCTCACTAGTAGTAAGTAGTAGCCTTCCTTGAAGTTAATCTTTGAGTTCTTGTTATACTTTACATGAAAAGCATATAAGCCTACTCCAAATAAAGCCAGCGTTAAAGTCCCTAGTGCCTGGAAATTCTAACTACTCCAGCAATTCCAGGAAAAAGGGAGTTAACTTCGTGAGCAACTTTAGACCTCTGCACAGATCCGTCTTGATGAATCCCAAGATTATTATAAGAATCAAAAAGATCCTCATAGAATTACATGGTCAGAGCTACTGTCTCAAAATAACTATGGCCTATTTAAATCTCATTAATATCTCATCGCAGTAAGGGTATATTCTCACTTGGATATTCAAATAATTTAAAATAAACTATGTGTTAAAATGTTTTTGAAATAAAAGTAAAACCAGGAATACTGATTCTCTTAGTAAGACCAAAACTTTTCATTTTATTTTAGATTGTACTTACATGTGATCTGTTGATACCTGGTTGAGGCTATGGACAAGCTGTGAAACCAAATTATCATCCCTACAGGCCAAAAGACAGTTCACCTCTTCTGCTATTCGTGCATTAAAGAGAAGGCTCTTTGTAGTTGTAGCAGGTAAAGGGGATGGAAGAGGCAGCTGGTTCAGGACTATTGGGAATAAAATCAGATTATTAGAAACTGAGTGACAGAAAGAAATCTCTTTAGTGTTTAAATGTATTTGGGGATTAAAAAGTTATAAATATAAATGTGACAAATTTATTTAAAGGCATTCTGTCTCTCCCCCAACAAACCCCAAACAACTCTATTAAAACTCCCCAGACGTCCTTTGGACCATCATGGATCATACTACTCTCTAAGAATAAAACTCTGTGCTAACTTTTCATGTCTTAAATCTTTATTAATTTAATAAATGAGTATAAAAAGTAGGGTTAAAAACTAAGTAATTTCCAAGAATTGAGACTATATTAATTATTTCTGTTATAAGATTTATCAGAAACAAATAAATAAACCAGGTAACAATACCTGACTCTTCACTAGATAGACAAGTAATGTGTGTTTTTAAAAGATTAAATAAATACAAAAATAAAGAGCTCACTTTGGTAGGAGAACAACGTCCACAGAATAGGATTCTGAAGGAAGAAAAATATCTAAGGAATTTTGCTTTAAGTTATAAATTACTAAATAGTCTCTCTTCATTTTATTCTGACAGCAAACAAAAGGGCACAAATGTTTTACAGTAGTTTAAATTCAGTTATTTAATGTCTTCATATAAATGAAATTTGTTCATTTTTCTGAACTAATAGTTAAGAAAGTTAACTACAGTGTCTTTGTTTTTGGTGTAATTTCTAATCACCTATATAGTATAACTATCATGCCACTCAGCCACAATGAGTAATAACAGGGTTTTTATTAATGAAAACACTGGAAACAAATTATTACTTAATAAGTAGGGCTTATTGGGCAAATTTTTAAAATGAGGTACAGCTGAGATAACAGGCAGAGCCCCCCCCCCCCAAAAGAAATTCCTGGTAGTATATTTGATTCTGTACTCCTACATATTATATGAATTTATGCCTTACCTATAACAAAGTGATAACCAAAACTAAAGACTGTTTAAAAAGCTTTCTTACCTGAGTTATTCTAACCCTACTGGCTACTTTCTTGTTATGTCAGATTTTATAAACTAGCCCTGCTACAAAGCTGTAGGTTGTTATCTATTTTACCCCCACTTAAACCAGCTGGAAACTAATAACAGAAAAAAATAGTATTTGGGGGAAAACAGATGAAAACATTTCTTGAAGTTATTTTCTTATAGCTTCTTGAAGCCCCATATCTTGCATAATGCTTGCTATACAAAGAAAAGTATGTCATCTCCTCACGGTCTACCCTCCCCTCTCATATCTCTTTTTCCCTTTATTCAGGTAGGATAAGGACTAACATTGTGAGGAGCTTTTTGCACCACTACCCAGGACTAAGAATTACAGTTGCCTACCAAAAGAATGAGTCCCTAAAATATTATGCTACACTAACTAAATCTCAAGAGAATGAAGGTGTTCTTAAACTTAAATGTTCAGGGTAAAATAGGCTCTTGACATCTATGACAAACTCCAAAAGATTACTAAACATGACATCCAAAATAAATGTCACTAAGAAATCAGATTATAGGGCTTCCCTGGTGGTGCAGTGGTTGAGAGTCCGCCTGCCGATGCAGGGGACACGGGTTCGTGCCCCAGTCCAGGAAGATCCCACATGCCGCGGAGCGGCTGGGCCCGTGAGCCATGGCCACTGAGCCTGCGCTCCGCAACGGGAGAGGCCACAACAGTGAGAGGCCCGCATACCGCAAAAAAAAAAAAAAAAAAAATCAGATTATATTGGGCTATCAAATTTTCTTCTTTGAAGGGCAGTTTCAGTTACCATTTCCATAAACTTTTTTAAAAGTCTGTAATAGTTCCTATATGCAAACCCATGCTTCTTTGGTTTTGATTTTTCTTAATGCTTTGTTTCATCTTCTTTGATCCTTACTTTTGCATTTATCCCTTTATCATATAAGACCTTTAAACAAACACACACTACCATTTCTTAATGGGTCCTTAGCATGAAACAGAAATTAAGGTCTTATCTATTATTAGTTGACTACACTAATTCTGTTACTTTCACATTTATGCCAATAAACCAAAGAAAATAATGTTGTGTGTCATTCAAAATCTAAAATCTTTACACATTTTGTTATTTATGACGCTGCAAATAATTAATGTTATAGTCTCTTTAAAAATCAATGTCAGAGTAGAACATAAATTAGATAAAATAACCAAACTTACGGTCTGTGAGACTAGCAATCCCCGCAAGAGTAGTGATGGGGACATGGGGCATATCCCCATTCATCCTGAAGTTCTGGAATGGTGCTGCCTTTGAAAGTACTTAGTTCAGGTGCCAGCTGTCATTACTTCCCATTTCCCAAACACTGCAACAAAAAACAGACAATTATTTGTAACAATATGTCAAATATATTACTACTAAGGAAGTGCTTAAAAAATAAAATTTTCTGCTTTTCTTGTTTGCTCAAGCTATATAACAATAATAGCCATCATGCATATACTACTTACTTTATGTTACACACTGCAAAGTGCTTTGTATACAATAACTCATTTAGTCTTCACAACAACCAACTAAAGTAGGTATTATTATTTTCTGCATTTTACTGATGAGGAAATTAATTTACATGAAGTTTCAAGTAATTTGTGGAGCAAAGATTAGAACCCAAGCAATCTGGCTCAAGAGTCTGTGTAACTAGTAGGCTATATTACCGGACAGGGATACTCAATTTTGTCAAGCACTATTTTCTTTTCCACATCATAAATACATAAAAATTTAGCTTCAACTTGCCTTACTAGTAAATAATGTACACATTATTAAAAGATTTGTTTTATTACATAGCCTTATAAAACAAACAGCGAACAAAAGAAGTCTGCTCTACATCAATTATCTAAGACCTAGTGCTAAAATAGAAAACTGAATTGTAATTTTTAGTTTAAACAGTTTAAATGGTTTTTTTTTTTAGGTTATACCTGCTAGTCATTAACTTTTTTTTTGCGATATGCGGGCCTCTCACTGTTGTGGCCTCTCCCGTTGCGGAGCACAGGCTCCAGACACACAGGCTCAGCGGCCATGGCTCACGGGCCCAGCCACTCTGCGGCATGTGGGATCCTCCCGGACTGGGGCACGAACCCGTGTCCCCTGCATCGGCAGGCGGACCCTCAACCACTGTGCCACCAGGGAAGCCCAGTCATTAACTTTTAAGAGAACCTCTAAGTTTTTTGAATTAAAAACTTCTAAACAGTGTAATGATATAATAATAATAACTCCCCTTACTCCTACATCTTAATGCAACTTTACAATTTAAGTTTTTTCATTAAAAAAGTAGAAGCATATAAGTAGTTAAAATTAAGAACTTTCTTTTTCCTCACTTTTATTATAAATATGAGATATACTGAGAAAAGTTCCTAAAACATATATGTATGGTTTAACAGTTAAAAAGTAAGCATCCATGGAACCACTTTAGCAATCTAGCTCCTTCTAAAGATAACAACTATCCTGTCTTTTTATCAACAGTAATCATTTCTTTTTCTTTTTATTCCTTTAATGACTTTTATATGTACATTCTTTTCTAGTAGCTGGCTAAGGAAAAAACACTGTTTTCCTTTGATGAATGACTGACACAAAACTTGACAGTAGAAACCCACTATAGGGAAAAGGCACAGGAAATAGTATAGGAAAGATATAATTACTACTGGCTATCCTCTATTTTTCCTTTTGCTACACGATGGACTTTACACTTTGAAGTAATTAATTTGATTATTTAATAATCACTAAAGAAGTTTAAAGAAGCACTGCATATTTAACAGTTGCATCAAGCACTTAAAAAAATCAGTTAGAATTTAAAAGCTGACAGAGTCATCAAAACACAATACAGGGGCTTCCCTGGTGGTGCAGTGGTTGAGTCCGCCTGCCGATGCAGGGGACGCAGGTTCATGCCCCGGTCTGGGAAGATCCCACATGTCACGGAGAGGCTAGGCCCGTGAGCCATGGCTGCGGAGCCTGTGCTCCGCAATGGGAGAGGCCACAACAGTGAGAGGCCTGCATACTGCAAAAAACAAACAACAACAACAAAAAAAACCACAATACAGTTTTTCTAAGTTTAGGTTAATAAGAAAGTTCCATTTTATGATTAGTAACTGATGGGGAAAAAAAATCATTGAATGCAAATTATGTATAGAACAGCACAAAACCTCTTGTTATTCATATATGACTCACTATTGAACATGTAAATTGCCATATTCATTCAAGCAGATTAATTAACAAGTGACTGTGTTTAAGTATTTAATTCAGAGAATAGGAACCCGTAAAGAACAACATGCTAGGGGATTCTGTTGTGGGCTATTTGACTTTATTCTATTTTCCTAAATTTCAGATGAGTAACATGTAAAGTAGACCCAACCCTAGGCTGGAGGTTTTTTTAGCCTAAAAAGATTTACATATTTAGTTACCACGTGTGAATTGGAAGATTAATAAATCTAACCTTAATATTTTTCTCAGTCAATATAATAAAGGCATCTAAACACTCTGATGTCAACTCAAACCTGGGAGTAAGCGGGGAAAAAGCGGGGAGCAACAGTGCTTGCTTGGTGCTTTAACTATGAATTAAGTATTTGGCTACTGACAAATATTTACACCATACTGCTGAACTGTGACAATTTCATGTAGTCGAAGATTTTGAAGAACAGAAGATTCTGGTAGAAACAGACATAATTTTAGCTAAGGTCATAGATTTTAATGAATATGAGTAATCTATAGAAATGTTGCTGCCTTATGCTAGAAGGTGACCAAAGACCATCAAAAAAACAACATTCTTAGAACTCTAAAAGTGAATATACACACTCCTAATTAGACATGGCATTTCTGGCTCTGGATTGGGCAGTGTTTGGTTCACCTGCCTCTGTGAAAGTACACTGTCTTTCATGAAACTACCAAAACTGAAGCTGAAAGTCATTATCTCTGGGGAAGAATGTGTCCAGAATGAAATGGTAACCAAATGGGAAAGGTTATAATGAATGCTTTAGAACTGTCGTTTAAGGCAGTGCTTTATTTTAAATCTGTGAATGGTGACTGATTAGTAGATTGTAAAATAAATTTAGTGGGTTGAGATCAATACTGAGAGGGATGGAGAGAATAGAACTGTAAGGCTACACTGCACATTGCTTTGAGAGTCTAGGTAACATGTCTTTCTAATGATGGGTCACCAAATCAAAGCAGTTTGAAAGTTGCTGATTTAAAGAAATGGAAGAGTAAAGAAAGTAGCCCACTGCTTAAGTGGTAATGAGAATGAAATAAAATAATGCATGTAAATCACTTGACATACTACCTGGCACAAAGTTAAGTGATCCAGAAAGTTAACAACGTTACTGCTAACTGGAAAAACACTTCCGGAGGAGCAGAGGAGAAACACAGGTACATAAAGGAAAGGGGTCTTTCAATACAAGTACTCCCTACTTCTGAAAGACCTACTAAAAATTATTATCCAGTATATATTTCACCATAGTATTACAAATATGTGTAACAGTCCTAGGCATGCTCACCTACAATTAATAATTGTTAATTAGTGGAAGATATTTTGGTAAATTTCCATTTCAGCCCATTATAATGAATCTGGAGGGAACTTCTAAGCACTTGCCAAGATTTTTAAAGCTAGCCCTTCACTCATTTAATTTTACTTCAAAATTTATGATTTCCTAATGAAATGGATTTGGAATAAAAGGCAATCTCATAATCTGATGGTAGATAAACTTTCCTGGACAGCCACTTTGTACCCCACATCCCCAAAATGTGTATAATCTGTCTCAACAATTGCACTCTTTTAGTGGCGAAAAACTGGTAGAAATGATAACTATCATTTATTGAGGACCTACTATATAATAAAAACTGGTAATAAACACATAAAATGTACTCTCATTCAATTCTTATATAAACCTGAGGTACTAATATTCCAGTTTTATTTAATGAGGAAACTTCTTGATTTGTCACATAATCTCAGAAATTTTCATAAATCAGATATGTCTCATTCTTTTTCTAATATTATTTTATAGCTCAACTGAAATATCAAATTTAAATGAATGTTAATTCAGTAAACTATACCGTGTAAATATAAAGTAAGGCGACTATGGCTTTACGGAATCAGACTCCTTACTTGATAATTTATAATCACGTCTATTTTGTACTTTGTTCACATCTTATGGTACTTCAAGTACTCTTACTTTCGTCTTGATTGGACTATAGAGCAGTAAGCAAAACTCACGTTGAAGAAAATCAGTCTTTGATAAAAAATTATAAAGAATAAGTTAACACCCTCATACATTTTATGCTGAGTTAATAACTTCTCAAAACTGGCGTAATATAATAACATTTTATTAAATATTGTCAAGCACAAACCCCTTATTTCTTCCATTTCTGAGCATATCATCGATGAGATAAATGTATGCTGAATATAAGATATCAATTTGGTAACTTTTCCCATAACAGCCATTCAGTCTGCCTTAATTTAATAAGTGAAATTCCATTAAACTGTACTTTGTATTGCTCTCCAGAAAATATGTGTCACCTTCTTTTGGACCTAACTAAAGCATTTTCCTTTTACCTGATAGTTAAAATAGTCTCAAAATGTCATACTAGGTTAGATCAGTAGTTCATCCAAACCCACACAGCTAGCTAGCTACTCCTTGAGTTATAAATGGTAGCCAAAAGAACACACTGTGCTTCTATAGTATTGAGCCCTTCATGACGATGCATCCAAAATATGTATTCTGTGTCACTGTGTCAGACACTATGCTAGCCAAGCAAAGTGCAATGGTTAACAAGATGGCAACAGTCTCTACCCTCTGAAATCTGAGTCTGGCTATGGGAATGTTATAAAGGGAGTATATCTTCCAGGAGGAGAAAAGGAAAAACAATAATTGAATTAAAACCTGAACCATTTGTGACAACATGGATGGATCTTGAAGGCATTATGGTAAGTGAAATCTGTCAGACAGAGAAAGACAAATACTGTATGATCTCACTTATATGTGGAATCTAAACACACACACACACACACAAACACACACACGCGTGCATGCAAACACAACAAAACTCAGAAAAAGAGATGAAAGTTGTAGTAAACAGACACGGGGGTGGAGGATGGGCTCGTGAGATTGGAGGAAGGTGGTCAAAAGGTTCACATTTCCAGTTATAATTATAGGGATGTAATGTACAACATGATGACTATAGCTAATACTGTTGTATGATATATAGGAAAGTTGTTAAGAGAATAAATCTAAATCCTAAGAGTTCTCAGCACAAGGAGAAAAACATTTTTTCCCGTTTTTCTTCTTTTTTTTTTTTTTTTTTTGTGGTACGCGGGCCTCTCACTGTTGTGGCCTCTCCTGTTGCAGAGCACACGCTCCGGATGCACAGGCTCAGCAGCCGTGGCTCACGGGCCCATCCGCTCCGCGGCATGTGGGACCTTCCCGGACCGGGGCACGAACCCGTGTCTCCCGTATCATCAGGCAGACTCGCAACCACTGCGCCACCCGGGAAGCCCCCTTTTTAAAAATTGTATCTATATGAGAAGATGCATGTTAGCTTCTCATATAGATACTGCAATTGAAAATAATATCAATGTGTACAGTTAAAGCCCATTTTTGCTTAAAATACATTTTTACACAAATAATAGGCATGAAAAAAGTTTCTTTAAGAATATATTTTTTTAACCATTAACAATGGTTAGGGGGTGGGATGTATTCTGGTATTTTGGGGAATTCCCATTTTTGTAATATTTATATCTGTGTTGCTTGGATTTAAAAAACTATTAGACAATTATTTTATAAATCAGAAAAACAATGATATAAAATATGTATTAAAATGAAAAACATTAAATGAGCCTTCTAATAGGTGCTGCTATATGTACACAGATTTCTCTGGTATATTTGTATAATTATTTATGAAACTTATGTTAAGAATCTACTGTATGAAGACCCTGTGCTAGGTGTTAAAGACTAACAGAATATACAGGGTACATTAATAAGCACTTTGGCCAGAGCATAAGGCCAGAAAGATGAATTAGACCCTGCAAAGGTATTTGTTATGAAATGTTGATTTTTTAATATCCTTGATATAAATGAACTTAGTACGACTAAAATAACAGTGATAAGGAAGATGGGGTGGTACAGAGTGAAAATAGAGGCAGAAAGTTGTTGGAAGAATACTGCAATATTGGGCTTCCCTGGTGGCGCAGTGGTTGAGAGTCCGCCTGCCGATGCAGGGGACGCGGGTTCGTGCCCCTGTCCGGGAAGATCCCACATGCCGCGGAGCGGCTGGGCCCATGAGCCATGGCCGCTGAGCCTGCGTGTCCGGAGCCTGTGCTCCGCAACGGGAGAGGCCACACAACAGTGTGAGGCCCGCGTACTGCAAAAAAAAAAAAAAAAAAAAAAAGAACACTGCAATATTGAAATATAATGACGGTCTGATTTTGGATTCATTCAGATTAAAATGCCAAAGTAACATCCAGTTGTTGGAGATGTCTAAAGTAGGAACTTGGAAATTCTGGAATCGACAAAAGAGGTCAGAACTACAGTTATAAATATGGAAGTGATCCATAGAAGACTGATAACAGTTAAATTATAATAACAGATGAGACAGGCAAGAGACCAGGTAACTTTCGTAGTGGAAATTTTTTTAGCACTTCTTACATGCCAGACATTAACACATACATTTCCTTAATTACCAAAGTCAGAGGATTGTGAAAATGATCTCTATTTCAGAGATGCAAAAATAAGGCTAAGAGCCTAAATGTTTTGCCTATGGCTACACAGAACACAGCAGAGCTGATATGTGAACTCAGGTGTTTCTAACCAAACCTTACATTCTCAAGCGTATCTGCAGGACATAAAACTGGGAAATATCTACAGTGCTATGACAGAAAAGACAAACCAATAAAAGGTAAAGGAAATGCTCCTCAGGGAAGCTAGATGTTTGTTGAAGGTCTCACAGCTTGTAAGTGACCTAGTCAAGACTACAGATGTTTGGATTTCTAGTTCAGTATTCTTTATACTACATGTTGTCTTACATGATTATAACATTATTTTGAATAAACCAACATTTTATATGTGTGGACTATTTAGCTAATTAGCACTTTTCTTCCTTAGTAATGTTAATTTCTTTTTTTCCTTCTTTTTTCTTTGGTAGGGACGGAGGGCTTAAAACTAGTACATTTTTATTGTCTCCGTTTATATTACATTTAATAGAATAAGCTGAATAAGCTGTCTCAAATTCTTTTGGGAAATAGGTGGCATTTAAATCCTTCGTAGCTAGATAAATAAGTAAGTAAATACATATTGTACTATTTACTATTTTAAATAGGTAACAGTGACTCCCTAGAGTGGCACCTCTCCAGCAGAATCCTTTCACTTTATCAAGCTACCTCCAGATTCCTTTTTGCTGCCTACTATTTAAGAATGAATTTTTCACATTCTGTTTAAAGACACTTCCAAAAGACCTTCTTCAAATCCTAGCTCAAACAGTTCCCAATCAGCTGTCTGTAAAAATTTTCACTTCTTTAAAACATTTCCTCCTTTCTATAGTTCTAAATTATTTCCATTAAATAAGAAAAATGCAAAATAAATCAAAGCTCTAAAGCTCTCTCTAAACACATGCTTTGCTTTTGGAATCCTGAGCTCTCTGCAGACACCATGCTGGATACCAATAACGTGTATTCAGTAATGTTTTTATATCTTAATATATTTAATATGTAAAAGGAGGATATATTTACACTATTGAGTACTATTATGAAGAGAAAGAGAAGTCACTAAGAAGTAAATCTGGTTGAGACTTAGGGTGCCTCAAAAGCACTTTACAGAATATGTGTATGTTCATTGAGAAGTAAACCAATTAGTGTAACTTTATATATTTCTCTAATCAGTCTTGTTGCTTGTTCTTATCAATTTATTTCACATGCATTTTTATTTGAACTGACTTTAACAAAAGTTCACATTATTTTAAAAGGTCCCCCTTGATTATGACAGTTAAACTGACTTACAGAGGTGAAGAGTAGTTACATGATGTCTAATGATAATAAAATACACAAAACTGCAAGCTTCATCAGAAGGAAAATAGTCCTGAGCCCTGGAATTTTTTTTTTCTTTTTTTTAAATATAGAGGCCATGGAGGAAATTTCCAAGTGCTACTATGAGTTATTTGGGTTACTACTATACATCCACACCAAAAATTTTATTTCTCACATTCTTTTCCACTGCAAAAGAAAGAGCCTATCTCAATATAATTTAAGACTGATTCTTTTTTTAAAAAAATAAATTTATTTATTTATTTTTGGCTGCATTGGGTGTCCGTTGGTGCGCGTGGGCTCTCCTCTAGTTTCAGAGAGTGGGGGCTACTCTTTGTTGCAGTGTGCAGACCTCTCATTGCAAGTGGCTTCTCATGTTGCAGAGCATGGGCTCTAGGCACGTGGGCTTCAGTAGTTGTGGCATGCAGGCTTCAGTAGTTGTGGCTCATGGTCTCTAGAGCACAGGCTCAGTAGTTGTGGCGCATGGGCTTAGTTGCTCCGCGGCATGTGGGATCTTCCCAGACCAGGGCTTGAACCCGTGTCCCCTACATTGACAGGCGGATTCTTAACCACTGCGCCACCAGGGAAGCCCAAGACTGATTCTCATATCACAAGATGATTTCCTATACAATGGTATTAGAAATGCAAAAACCAAATCCGCCTGCATTGACAGGCGGATTCTTAACCACTGCGCCACCAGGGAAGCCCAAGACTGATTCTCATATCACAAGATGATTTCCTATACAATGGTATTAGAAATGCAAAAACCAAACAATGGTCATTTTATTTCTTTCTAAATGAGGCTGAGGTCTTAAAGAACTATAACATTTGGATGTAGGTCTAACCTACAACTTTTGACCATTACACACTTGATGATACACAATTAATTTAATCTAAAATATGAGAGAAAATGCTTTTATGTAAAATTACTGAACAGTCCACAAGAGGGCACACTTTCAACTACTGTAAAAATCTTTAATTCACTTTTTTTTTCTAGTGCATCAAATATATTGGCCAGATTCTTCTGAATTGATCATTCAACACCACTAGAAAGCAAGAGATTCTTAAGTCTGTAATTCTTTTTGTTTAAACATACACAAGCAAATTTTTGGATGCATATAAAATATAAGAAAAGCCTGAACACATGAAGACTTCTACATTAATATTAAATGATAAAAATATGTAATAGTCTTAGTAGCCATCTTGGTCCTGTTAGCTATTTGGAAATTGGCTGCCCTAAGAATCTTTTCAAAAAAACTCTGGGGCTTCCCTGGTGGCGCAGTGGTTGAGAATCCGCCTGCCGATGCAGGAGACACGGGTTCGTGCCCCGGTATGGGAAGATCCCACATGCCACGGAGCAACTAAGCCCGTGAGCCATGGCCGCTAGGCCTGCGCGTCCGGAGCCTGTGCTCCGCAACGGGAGAGGCCACAACGGTGAGAGGCCCGCATACCGGAAAAAAAAAAAAAAAAAAAAACACTCTGGCTACTTGGAAATTTTTTTTTTAATTACCGCAATAAGTTTAGTGAACATCTATCATCTCATACAGATACAAAGAAAAGGAAAAAAAAAATTTCCCTGTGATGAAAACTCTTAGGATCTACTCGCTTAACAACTTTCATATATAACATACATCAGTGTTAATCATGTTTATCACGTTGCACGTTACATCTTTAGTACTTATTTATCTTGCAACTGGAAGTTTGTACCTTTTGACCACCTTCATTCAGTTTCCTACCTCCCAACTCCAGCTTCTGATAACCACAAATATGATCTCTTTCTCTACTAGTTTGTTTGTTTTTGAAGTATAATTGACCCATAACACTCTGTTATTAGTTCCTGGTGCACAACATAATGATTTGATATTTCTATACATTTCAAATGACCACCACAGGAAGTCTAGTTACCATCTGTCACCATACAAAGATATTACATTATTATTGACTATATTCCCCACACTGTACATTTCATCACTGTGACTCATCTATTTGGTAACTGGAAGTTTGTACCTCTTAATCTTCCTCATCTATTTCACTCATCCCCTCACCTCTCTCCCCTCTGACAACTACCTGTTTGTTCTCTGTATCTGTATCTCTGTTTTTGTTTTCTTATGTTTGTTCATATGTTTTGTTTTCTAGATTCCACATACAAATGAAATCATATGGTATCTGTCTGACTTGTTTCACTTAGCATAATACCCTCTAGGTCCATCCATGTTGTTGCAAATGACATCAGCCATAAAAAATGTGTGTGTGTGTATAAACACACACACACATACATAACCACATCTTCTTTATCCATTCATCTACCAATAGGCACTTAGGTTGCTTCCATACACTGTAAATAATGTGATGAACATAGGGTACATGTATCTTTTCAAATTAGCATTTTTGTTTTCTTCAGAAAAATACCCAGAAGTGGAACTGTTGGATTGTATGGTAGTTCTAGTTTTATTTTTTTGAGGAACCTCTATACTGTTTTCCACAGTGGCTGCACATTCCCACCAACAGTGCATGAGAGTTCCCTTATTTGTTGACTTTTTGATAAGTAGCCATTTTGACAGGTGTGAGGTGATATCTCACTGTGGTTTTGATTTGCACTTCCCTGATGATTAGTGATGTCAAACATCTTTTCACATGCCTGTTGGCCATCTGTAAGTCTTCGTTGGGAAAATGCCTATCCAGGTCCTCTGTCTGGTTATTTTGATCCTCATTACGTGACATACTCCCTAGGAACAATAAATTCTTTAAGACACTCAGTAGGAGAATAAATGGATATGTTTCAAGTACTTTAGGAAATTCTTCCAATTCAACAGTTTAAGATCATTACTTAAAGTTCCCAGAAGAACAACTGAGAAAGGGTACACACAGGAGATATGCAAAAAAATCATGATCACTCATGCATAATGTGCATTAATGATCCCTCTTCTGCCCTAACCCATTCAAAGATGTCACTTCCAGCAACTCTTTTCTCTTTCCTGTATCAATTTTCCCTCTTATTGGATCACTCCAATCAGCATATGAACATCTATATGTTGATAACTCCTACTATTCCCACAAAGAAAAAACACCAAAACCCTTGACTCCTATACCCTTCATCAAACAACTGCTTAATTTTGTTTCCTTTCACAGCAAAATTCCTTCAGTTGTCCATATTCATCTCTAATTCTTTTGTCTCTTGAAACCACACTGTATGTGTTTTTATTCTTATCATTCCACCAGAAGTCTTGCCATGGTTAGTAATGGCATGCATCTACATTGCTAAGCGTGATGGATAAACCTCATATCTCATCTGATTTCACTTAGCATTCAACAGAGTTGATCAATCTTATGTCTTCCAGAACAACATACTCTTCTGGTTTTTCCTCATAGGACATAGGCCACTCCTGAATCCTATTTTGGTTCCTTCTCATCTTCCTGTCCTACCTCTGCTGTTGATCTCATCTGATCTCATGATTTTTTTCATTCATTTTTTAAAATTTATATTATGTATGTATGTATGTATGTATGGCTGTGTTGGGTCTCTGTTGCTGCCTGCGGGCTTTCTCTAGTTGCAGTGAGCAGAGGCTACTTTTGTTGTGGTGTGCAGGCTCCTCATTGTGGCGGCTTCTCTTGTTGCAAAGCACAGGATCTAGGCGCAGGTTGTGGCAGGTGGACTCAGTAGTTGTTGTGGCGCACGGGCTTGGTTCCTCCACAGCATGTGGGATCTTCCTGGACCAGGGATCAAACCCATGTCCCCTGCATTGGCAAGCGGATTCTTAACCACTGCACCACGAGGGAAGTCCCTGATCTCATGATTTTAAAATAGCACCTGTATGCTGATGACTCTAAAATTTGTCTCCTACTTTGACTTCTCCCCCATATACTACACTCATATATCCAACTACCTACTCAACATCTCTGCTTTGATGTCCAGTAAGTACAGGTCTAGAGTAGAGGTTGGCAATCTTATTGCTGACTTCTGAGAGCATGATATATATGCTTTATATAAAAGTTTTATTAGATACTATTTGAAAATATTTTATCATCTTTTGCTTTGCCTTTTTATTCTCTTAATATCTTTTGGAATTTTGATGAAATCCAACTTATAAATATATGCTTTATGATGGTGGTGGTGGGATTTGATTACAAAGAGGCATATAGAAACTTTCTGGTGTGATCAAAATGTTCTGTATCATGGAGAGATATTGGTTACATGAGTATATCCAAGATTTCTATTTTTTAATATATCTAAATATTACCAAATTCCAAAATACTGCAAAAGTAATAATGATAATAATTTAGCAATGGTTAGAGAATGGGTGAAGGTATAGATGAAATTAAAATGACAGCATGTTGATTACTATGGAAGCTGAGTGATGGACACTGGGCATTCATTATACTCTTCTGTTTACCTTGAACGTACAAAGTTTTCCATAATAAACAGCTTTTTTTTCATATGTATCTTGCTTTTTCTTTTTTTTAAAATTTTTACTGGAATGTAGTTGATTTTAAATGTTGTGTTAAGTTTCCAAATTTTTTTTAATTAAGGGAAATTTTTTGTTGGGTACAAAATATCATTGTCTCTTATTTAAGTCAGGATTAAGTAAAGCCTTTTCTTTATCAGACCTATTACTGCTAAACCATGTGCCATGAAGTGAATGTCTGTGTCCCCCACCGCCGCCAATTCGTATATTGAACCCTAATCCCCAGTGTGATGGTATTTGGAAGTGGGGCCCATGGGAGGTGATTAGGTCATGAGGGTCAAATTCTCACAAATGGGATTAATGCCATCATGAGAGAGACTTCAGAGAGCTCCTCTGTCCCTTCCGCCATATGAGGACACAGCAAGAACACGGCCATCTATGAACCAGGAAGTGGGGCTCTCTCACAAGACAATGAATCTGCTGGGAACTTGACCTTGGACTGCCCAGCATCCAGAATTGTTAAGAAATAAATTTCTGTTGTTTATAAGCCACCCAGTCCATGCTATTCTGTTATAACAGCCTAAATGGACCGAGACACCATGTTTCCCTCCGACTCTATTTCTGTAATTGGTATTTTTAAAAAACCAGTAAAAGAATTCAAGAGACCCAAATATAATAATTATATAATATAACTAATGAATGTGGAAAAGATATTGGGGTAACTTTTCAGGGAAGATAACCTTGTAAAAAGTCAATTAAAACCAATAACAAACAACTCCTTATTAAGGAGCTCAATTTCAAAATTATTTTAAATAGTTCAATTTATAGGAAAAGAAATAATAAATGGAAAAAGCAATTTCTCATCCACATTACCTACAGGAACCTTTTAAATAATTTCCACTAGGTTCCTCCCACTATGCCACTTTATAGGACATAAATATATAAATTAAGGATGTATATTTTTGAAAAATGAACTAATCATAAAATGCAGATTTTTATAACATCAAATGCCATATCCTTTCTGTACATAAAATGAAAACAATTTTTGGTTATTTAAATTCTCTCATTATCAGTCTGACTAATGTTTCATTAGGAAAAATGGATTTTTAAATTTTAAGTGGAGGTTCTGATTTATATAATGATGAGTTACACAAAAGTAAACTTTCTATGAAAGTTTACTTAAAAAAATGTAACATCAACTATATCCTAAGGTAGAGGTTAACAGTAATACAGAATAAAATGACTTTGTGTGTTATAGAGGACTTTTATAGTTGTTTAAGAAATCTAGATAAAATTGGTGGGGAGGAGGAAGGTACGCAGAAAAGAGGGATGTAAAAAGATAGGTTTGGGACTTCCCTGGTGGTCCAGTGGGTATGACTCCATGCTCCCCCCAGGCAAGGGGTCTGGGTTCGATCCCTGGTCGGGGAACTAGATCCTGCATGCATGCCGCAACTCAGCCAAAATAAATAAATAAATAAATAAATAAAATATATTTTTAAATTTTAACGTTTTTTTAAAAAATAGAAAGATTGGTTTCTCAAATAATATTTTGACACAAGTCACTATTACACGTAAACACAAAAGCAAAGTAAACTTGAAATAAACACAATTTCAATCAGAATACTGAATTGCCTGGACTTGAGGAAGTAGTTCAGCTTCTCTTTACCAGTACCTGATAATATTAAGTATGCCTATCAGTAGATAATGAAATTTGTAAGGGACTCATTTTCCTTTTTCTTGATGACCTGATTTCTTGATTTTTAAAACATTAAGTCTTTATGTATTCACTGTTATGCACTTAGCACCTAACACCTAGAATAGGATCTGACAGATGGTGGGTATTGAGTATAATGTGGTTAAAAAAAACAAAACAGGGCTTCCCTGGTGGCACAGTGGTTGAGAATCCGCCTGCCGATGCAGGAGACACGGGTTCGTGCCCTGGTCCAGGAAGATCCCACATGCCGCGGAGCAACTAAGCCCGTGAGCCATGGCCGCTAGGCCTGCGCGTCCGGAGCCTGTGCTCCGCAATGGGAGAGGCCACAACAGTGAGAGGCCCGCATACCGCAAAAAAAAAAAAAAAAAAAACAACCAGACCCGGTTAATACCCTCAAAGAGCTTAGAGAGTCCAATAGGAGTGATATTATGAATAATCACCATGTAACATATAATTACATATTGTGATAAATTTCACAACAATAATAATGGATGACACTTAGCATCTAATATATGCCTGGAATTGTTCTAAGGGATTTACATATTTAATTTCATATTAATTTATATTTAGTTCATTCATATTTACATATTTTAATTCAGTTAATCCTTATCCTATCAAACAGGTACTACTATTAATTTCATTTAAGATAATAAGACCTGAGGCATATAAAGGTAAGTGACTTGCCCAAGGTCTGATTCCAGAGTCCCTGATCTTAACATTCTGGAGTCCTTGCTCTTTTCCTAGATGAAAAGAATTGGTCACTTTGAGAAAAGACAAGACTGTAACAAGTTTATATTGGAGGGTGGGCAGTAACCATGCTTCATTAAGGAAGTCTCATGAATAAGAGTTAGATAGGAAAAAGGGGAAGAAGAAATGGGGACAGGGTGGGGGGTGGGTGAATAGCATGTTAAAGTCCCTACAGAACGCCAGAGCCTAGTACAAAGGAAAAAAAGATTATGTGGTTGTACATAATGATGGACTGATACAAGATTAAGGAGAAAAGGTACATACAAATTAGATCATACCTAGCCTGATGGGCCAGATCAAGGGGCTTTTTATTTCGATTCATGCCACTTAAAAAAAAAAAATGTAATCTACTGGCCATTTACATACATATCTTAGTTACTGAACACAGCAACTGCAGTTGCTTAATTTTTGAATCCATTTCTCCGTTTTCACACAGACTCTATTTAGTCCTTATTAACTTGAATTCAAATCACTGTGTTTACAGAATTAGGCATGGATTTAAAAGACTATAAGGAACAATGGTTTGTCACAAATAAAGCATGAAAATAACTGCCTCAGAATAAACTTTAAAACATAAACCTAAATGCTAAGTAAGAAAAAAAACCAAAAAGTAAAACCAAAAAACACTCTTGGGTATTTATGAAATGAAAACTTATGTTCACGCAAAAACCTGCACGTCAATGTTCATAGCAGCATTATCTGTAATAGCCAAAAACTGGAAACCCAAATAACCTTCAATGCATGAATGGTTAAACAAACTGTGATAAATCTATACCATGGAATACCACTCAACAATAAAAATAAACTATTCATACATACAACAACTTGGATGGATCTCAAGGAAATTATACTGAGTGAAAAATGACAATCTCAACAATATATACTGTATGATTCCATTTATGGGACATTCTTGAAATACCAACATTATAGAGATGAAGGGCAGACTAGTGGTTGCCAGAAGTTGGAGATGGGGAGTGCAGGTGTGTGGCTATGAAGTGATAGTACAAGGAAGTGGTACTTGTGGTGATGAAACAGTTCTGTATGTTGAGTACGGTAGTGGTTACATGTAACTACATGTATGATAAAAGTTCACAGAAAGAGAGTACAGGCACAGCTGGCTAAATCTGAATAAACTGCTGGATTGTATAAATGTCAATTTCCTGGTTTTGAAACTGTAGTAAGGTACAATGTTACTATTGGGGGACGGCTGTGTAATAAGGGTGTACATGATATCCCTATACTTTTTTTTTGCAACTTCCTATGAATCTACAATTATTTCAAAATAAAAAATCATTAAAAAGCAATTATAATCTGTGTGTTCTATACAATCCCTAGTTCATTCACTTTGCAGGCTTTTATTATGGAACCAAGTTAAAAGTTCAGACTAGCTGATTTAGAAACTTTGCAAAGCAATTTATAGGCATTAAGTTTTTTAAAGTTTTTCCTAAAGGTTTTTAATTTTTTAAGGTTTTTTTAGGTTGAAGAGATAACTTTAAAATTTGGTATAATTTCAAACTTACACAAAGTTACACAAAATTGCTATACAAGTACAAGAAACTGCCACAACTTTTACCCAGATTCACCAACTGCTTACATTTTGCCCCACCTGCTTTAACTTTCACAATCCCTCTCTCCTCCCTGCCCTACTGTGTGTGTGTGTATCCCTCTGAACTATTTGAGAGCAAGCTGGAGATATCACAGTCCATTCTTCTAAATACTTAAGTATGTACCTTCCTAAGAACAAGAACATTCTTTTACAAAATCAGGAAATTTAACATTTATAAAACAATATCTAATCCAATGTCCCTATTCTATCCATTGTCCCATAATTTTAACTGTTTTGTTCCCCCTGGTTCAGGAACCAATCCAGGATCACATATAGCTTTTAGTTGTCATGACTTTTAGTCTTCTTGATCTAGATTACTTCCCTGAACTTTCTTTGTATTTATTGACTTGTTTTGTAGAATCTGTAGATTTGGGATTCAGGTGATGCGTTTTTGGTAGGTATACCATAGAGGTTCTTAGTGCATTATATCAGGAAGCACCTGATACCTCTGTTTTGCTAATTTGGTGATGTTAACTTTGGTCACTTTAATGTGGTGTGGGACATGTTCTCCACTATAAAGTTACCCTTTGCAGTTAGTTAATAAGCAATTAGTGGAGACTTTGAGAGAAGCTATTAAATATCTGATTCCCATTGAACTTTTACTCCTGAATTTTAACACCATTAATGATTTTATATTTATTTGTTGACATTCTACTGTAATGGAACATCCCTTCCTCCCTATTCATTCATTCATTCATTCATATCAGTATGGACTGGGAACTTATTTATTGAATGGGTTACAATCTATAATTATTAATTTATTTTGACGCTCAAATTGTCCCAGATTTGGACAGTGGCAGCTCCTTCAAGCTGACTTCCTTGTCCTTCTGTTATGCCCTATCATTCTTTAAGAGATTCCTTACTTTCCAGTGCAAGATGTTCCAACTTCATCTCATACTTTCCCTATCCCAGTAGTGGAAACCAGCCCTTTCTTGAGGGAGGAGCTCTGATTCTATTTAGTGGAGAATAATATTTAGATACAGTGCTAGTTGTGCTCTCTGCTACTGGTGTACCGTTTGTAGGTCCAGCACATTAAATGAAAAACAGAGAATCAAGAGAAAATAAATATGTAAAAGCATGGGTCCCAAAATAATATAAATGTGAAAAGCAATTCATAAATTCCATAATCATACAATTTCAAAGGCAAAAAATATCTCAGGGATAACAAACTCTTGTATTTTACACAGGCAAGAAAACCAAGACCTAGTGATGTTAGGTATCCTGAATATGGTCACAGAATAAATCATTAGCTAAAGTCAGCAAATTCTCAATTCAATGTTCATCAAGTTCTGCTCTTACACTGTTTATTCAGCAAATATTTATCGAATGCCTACAATGTGCAATGCACTGTTGTGGCTAGGGATACAGCAGTGAACAAAACAGACAACAATCCCTGTATGCCCTCACAGAGCTTAGATCATAATATGGAAAACTGGATCAACTTTCCATATGAAAAGGTGCTTTACTTTATTAGTCTTTAGGAAAATGCAAATTACAACCATAATGAGATTCACTAAAAATTAAAAAGACTAATCAACTGTTGGAATGACAGCACAGTAAACAACAGGAATGCTCATACAATGCTGGTGGGAGTATATAAAATGGGTACAACCACTTTGGATAAGGGGCATTATCTGCTAGGTGATTACCCTAGGCCCTGCAATTTCACTCCTACGTATATACGCAACAGAAAACTCAGTGGCTTAAAACAATAGTCTCTCAATCTCCTCCTAGAACCAGTGGGCCAGGCTGGACATGTTGGTCTTCAGACATGGCAGAGGCACAAAAAGTGCAAGCCCAATCCTACAAATGCTTTTACAAGCCTTTGGTCATGCCACACCCACTAATTCCAATGGTCAAAGCATGGCCTGTGACCAAACACAAAGTCAAGGGGCAAGGAAATATTCTCTGCCTCTTTAAGAGTGGGAGGAACTACACAGTCACTTGGGAAAGGGCTTGGATGCAGGGACGGGTGAAGAACTGGGGCTATTAATACAATGCATCACACCCACCCAACCCAAGACTTTTCAGAAATGGAAGCTGATATTTTAACAAGCACCTGCCCCCCCCCCAGTGTTTTGATCCATGCTAAAATCTGAAAACTAATGGGCACCACAGATTGCTGGGCCTCATGCCCAGAGTTTCTAATTCAATAAGCCTTGAGTAATACTCAAGGATTTAGCATTTCTAATAATTTTCCAGGATGATGCAAATGCTACTGATCCAGGGACCACACTGGTAACTACTGGGCTGGGAGACAGTGAAAACCTTTTGAGGAAGATGTCACCTGTAATGAAATTTCAAAGCTTGGTACGAATTGATGAAGAGTGGGAACGGTGTTCTGGGCAGAGGGAAAAGCAAGTGCAAAGGTAGATAGGTGTGAAACTGCATGACAAGTATGTGGACTGAGGAAAGCTTAAACAGAAGTCAAATCATTAAAAAGCCTTATGTGCTAGATTAAAGAGTCCAAATATGACTGACTGATACAGGCAGTCATAGAAGATTTTTGTATTAAGAAAATGATATGAACAGATTCTGATATTAGAACATGCTCTGTAGCAGCACTGTGGAAGAGGAAAAGGTGCCAGACTTGTAGGAAGGTGCCAGAAGGTAGGCAGAACAATAAGGTAGAAAATAATGAAGCAATGAGACTTGAATCAAGACACAGCAAGGTAACAGCAAGGAAGGGATAGATATACAGAGATAAAAGAGATAAATTTGGTGACAACTTGGATGTGGAGAGTAAGTGAGAGGAAATCTAGGACAACTTACAGCTTCTAGCTTGGGCAACTAAAGGTATAATATGCACATACCCATTCATTCATAAACATAGATACCACATCCTGCGTTGTTCCACAAAGATTTGAGGCAGTTTACCAGAAGAATACATAGGATGAAAAAGAAATAGGTGAAGGATTCAAGGCAAAGGATACACTGGGATAAAGAAAATAAATAGACAAAGAAAAGAAATAAAAATAGCACACAGTAAAGCACCGTATATTGCTCTCCAAAACTCTGAGAGTTGGCCTTCAAATGTGGCTTAAGCCTCCTAGTTAGCAAGGCAAAGAAGAAAATACACAGTGCCTGTAAAAAGTGAATCAGTTGCTCAGGAGAAGTACAGCTTTTCTAAGATACTGTAATCTGAGAGAAATTTTACCAGTGAGTCCTCATAAAGAAGATTCTGGATGACATAATGGAGAAAGTCCTTGAAAGCATTCCTAAAAAAACCAAAAATCTGTTTTGAGTTAATTTTTTTAATGTCTTTAAAAAAAAATCACATCCTAAATGCACAATTCAGTTAAAAGCAAATCTACAAGAGGCCAAAATAATGCAATCTATCCAAGTACACAGATCTCTAATGGTATGGTTTAATCTAAGAGTAAAATTTTAAATATTCAGCGGAATGACAGAATATCACCATTAAGCAGTCCTCCATTATTACATTTTCTCAGAACTGGGCTTTTGAAAAATTGAGATGGTCCAGAGTACATGGTGGAATACAAACACGAAGTATTACTAAGGGCAGCAATATATGTTTAATCAATCAATCAATCAAGGCAAGGAAAATGAAGAGAAGATAACATTATGAAGTTTAAGAAGTTTACCCAAAACATGTCCCACTTCTACATGGAAAACTCAGGCAGGTTAGAATCTTCTACAAAAAGAAACTCTGATGCTGCTGTAATACATGGATGAGTGAGCAGATCATGGTGCCAAATTTCTACTAACTATAAATTATGCAAAATGTTATTGCAATTTTCAGAGTCTGAAAGCCAGAAAGTTAATAAAACATCTTACTCTAGGCAACATTGCCTATAGTATTTAACACATCACAAATTCTCCATTACAGAAAAGTCCCCCCCCGCCCCATACACTTACTAGACTGCTTAACTGTAGGCAGTATATGCCCTATATTCTGCAGCACAGAGAGAGAGAAAAAATTTTGTATCTACCACTTGCTAGTATGTCCTGGGCACTGTGCCAGTTGCTTTTCTTCTCCTTTTATTTTTCATTTGATCTTCATAATAACCCAATGAATATGTCTCATTATCTTCATTTTAAAGATGAGAACAAACTTAAATGACTGGCCCAAAATATAATAATTAGTTAAAATGTGGAATCAGTATTCAAAATCAATTTGTCATCATTTCGATAGAAAAGTTATAAAATGCTCTTAAACACACAAAAAGATGTTCAGCCTTACTCTTAATATATGAGAAATGTGAATTAAAACTACACTGAGAAAGCAAGTTTTTGAATTCTAGCCAACCTGATAAATGAGAAATTTTAAGACACTATTGTGGAGGCTGTGGAGAAACAGGCACTCTCATACACTGCTGGTAAGAATGCAAAATGTAGTTGAATTTAGCATATCTAACAAAATTACAGATGCATTTATAAAAACTTTTGCCTCAGTAATCTCACTTCTAGAAATTGACCCTCCACAAATATGAACATATATGCATTATTCATTACAGCACTGTTTACAATATATATATTTAGAAACATTCTAATGTCCAAGCATGGGAAACTGACTGAATAAACCATAGTACATCCGCATCATGGAATATTATATAGCAGTTAAAAAGAATGAGAGATAACTATGAACCAAGACAGAGTAATTCCCAGGATAAACTAAGAGGAAAAAGCAAGGTACCAAATAAGTATATACAGAGTACAATCTTTCTCTAATAAAGAAGAAATGAGACTATATATAGGTATTGTTTAATTATAAAAAGAAATCAGGAAAGATAAATTTGAAAGTAATGAAATCATTATCCATAGGGAAGGTGGAAATGGAATTGTAGCAAGACTTCTGAGTATACCTTCCTAATACAGTGTTGACTTTTGAACCATGTAAATGTTACATTCAAAAATCAATATTAAATCACTGAATAAAAAAGCAAACCCTAAAATCAAACACATGCAGCGTAACTATACTATCAAATAATAACATCATCACACACAAAAAAATTTTATCCAAGTAATTCTCACCACTGTGCTCTTACTGTAAACCATTACTGGGTATGGTGGGTAGAATTGTGGCCTCCTCCAAAATATGTCCACCTGGAACCAATGAATGTGACCTTATGTGGGAAAAGGGTCTTTCAAACGTAAGAATGTAAGACTCTCAAGATAAGATCATCCTGAATTTAGGGTGGGCCCTAAATCAGGGCCCATAAGGACACGTTCTGATGAACATTCTGATGAACGTGTCCTTATGAAAGACAGAATTGGGAGACACACTGACACACAGTAAAGAACGCCACCTGAAGATGAAGGCAGAGATTGGAGTTACACAGTCACAAATCAAGCAATGGCTGGAGGCACCAGAAGCTGGAAGAGAGGCAAGGAAGAATACTTCCCCAGAGCCTTTGGAGGGAGAATGAGAATGCTACCACCCTAATTTTAGACTTCTGGCCTCTAGAACTGTGAGAGAATAAATTCCTATTGTTTCAAGCCACCAAATTTGTGGCAATTTATTATAGCAGCCCTGGTAAACTAATGCACTGGGATATATTCTAAGGACAGAAAAGATTGAAGAGAAATCCTGAAACTTGCCTAGTGTGTTTTATTTTGGCAGTGGTGTTAAAAGCAATTCAAATACAATATGGTCTTGGAAGTCAAGTGAAGAACATCTTCCACTGTGTCACTTACTACTGAAGTCTGAGAAATGACCACTGGACTTGGCAGCATGATAATTACTGGTAACCCTGAGAAGACCAATTTAGAAAGAAAAGGAATATAACAGCAAAAACTTGTTTACGATAGGTTAAGAAAAAATAGGAGGAGAGGAATAAGAGTAAATTACAGACAAATGTCTATAAAGGGGAGCTGAGATTTTGAGCAGTAGCAGGAGGGTCAAGAAAAGAGGAAGTTTTTGTTTAAAATGAGAGATATAGCATTATGTTTGTATGCTCATGAAAATGAATGATCAAGAGGGAAAAAAATGACAAAGGAAAGGGGAGAATACAGGAGTGTGATATATTTGAGTATGCGAGGGAGTGAGACCCCAGTGGAAGGGCTGGATTTAGGAACTTGGACAGTTCATCATCTATAGTGACAGAGAGAAAATAGAGTATACATGTACTCTATAGCATATATAGTATAGAGAGTGGTAAGTAGATAGATAAATAAATGCAATGCCAAGTACTTACGAAAACTCTCATATGATTGCTTCAATATTCTCACTATTACAGGAAGTAAGTTCATCAGCTAAAATTAAAGTGAGGGAGAAAATGCTGAAGGTTTTAAGGACGGGGAGAAATTATGAAATAGTCACCTAGGAAAGTGAAAGGATCAAATAAGTGTGGTACAAATGCTGAGAGCACTGAGCGCATACTGTTGTTGTTATTATTTTAGAGTACCCCAGTCATCATGGTTTTACTATTTTTCTCCAGTTCTATTCAGCTGTTAAGAGTGAAATTTAACCATAGTTGTAGTTTTGCCAAGACAGAGAAGGCCAAAGGAACTGAAGATGTATGCAAGGGAGCGAGTATGACTGACTATTTATTTATTTATTTTAAATTTATTTTTATTTATTTATTTATTTTTTTGTGGTACACGGGCCTCTCACTGTTGTGGCCTCTCCCGTTGTGGAGCACAGGCTCCGGACGCGCAGGCTCAGCGGCCATGGCTCACGGGCCCAGCCGGTCTGCAGCACGTGGGATCCTCCCGGACCAGGGCACAAACCTGTGTTCCCTGCATCAGCAGGCGGACTCTCAACCACTGCGTGACCAGGGAAGCCCTACTTTTATTTTTTAATTTTTTTTCACATCTCCATTGGAGTACAACTGCTCCACAATGGTGCGCTAGCCCCCACTCTACAACAAAGTGGATCAGCTATACACACACATATATCCCCACATCTCCTCCCTCCTGCATCTCCCCCCCCAACCCCCCCAGCCCACTCCCCAGGTGGTCACAAAGCATGGAGCCAATCTCCCTGCACTACGCACGCGCTTGCCCTCCACTCTACAGCTGGTAGTGTACACATGTCCATGCCACCCCCTCACCTCATCCCAGCTTACCTTTCCCCCTGCCCGTGTCCTCAAGTCCATTCTCTACGTCTGCATCTTTACTCCTGTCCTGCCCCTAGGTTCTTCAGAACGATTTTCTCTCTTTTTTTTTAGATTCCATATATACGTATTAGCATACAGTATTTTTCTTTCTGACTTACTTCACTCTGTATGACAGACTCTAGGTCCATCCACCTCACTACAAATAACTCAATTTCATTTCATTTTATGGCTGAGTAATATTCCATTGTATATATGTGCCACATCTTCTTTATCCATTCATCTATCAATGGACAGGTTGCTTCCATGTCCTGGCTACTGTAAACAGAGCTGCAATGAACACTGTGGTACATGACTCTTTTTGAATTATGGTTTTCTCAGGGTATATGCCCAATAGTGGGATTGCTGGGTTGTATGGTAGTTCTATTTTTAGGTTGGTTTTTTTTTTTTTTTGCGGTACATGGGCCTCTCACTGTTTTGGCCTCTCCTGTTGCGGAGCATAGGCTCTGGACACGCAGGCTCAGCAGCCGTGGCTCATGAGCCCAGCAGCTCCGTGGCGTGTGGGATCCTCCCGGACCGGGGCACGAACCCGTGTCCCATGCATCGGCAGGTGGACTCTCAACCACTGCGCCACCAGGGGAGCCCCCTATTTTTAGTTTTTTAAGGAAACTCCATACTGTTCTCCATAGTGGCTGTATCAATTTACATTCCCACCAACAGTGCAAGAGGGTTCCTATGACTGACCTTTGAATTTAAGGTATAAGATGAGAAACAGGGGTATCAGGGTAAAGAAAAACAGTACTGAAACATTCAGTATAGTTGACCCTTGAACAACACTGGTTTGAACTGTGGGGGCACACTCACAGAGTGGATTTTTTTTTCAAAAGTGCATACAGTACTACACGATCTGCAGTTGGTTGAATCTACAGATGCAAATCTGTGGACTCAGAGGGCCTACTATGGGACTTGAGTATCCATGGTGGGTCCTGGAACTAATCCCCTGTGGATACCAAGGGATGACTTTGCTTGTGAATAAGTCTTTCCATCCTGCAATAATTTAATCCTTTGATTTCTGTAACCCTACCTTCTCTCTTGTACCTTACTGATTAACTCTTCACTGATTCCACTGTCTCCAATGGTTTACTATCTTTCATCATTTCTCAAGTCTAGCTACTCAACTCTATGTATACTTCCTCTAAATTCATTTACTTTCATGGGATTCTGAAAGACCTGTATGGCTTCATTATATGAGAATTCATTCATGATTCTTCATTGGCACTTCAAACTCTTACAATACCAATGTGTCAATATGTCTGACATTCAACAATCATTTCCCTCAAAGTGTCAGAACCTCAAATAACACTTCTAAAATGAAAATCAATTCCTGTAATCTTATAATTTATATCACTGTTCCCATTCATAATAATCCAAACTCTTGGGTTATAAGCATCAAAACAAAACAGAAGGGACTTCCCTGGTGGTGCAGTGGTTAAGAATCTGCCTGCCAATGGGGGGGGACATGGGTTCGAGCCCTGGCCCAGGAAGATCCCACATGCTACAGAGTGGCTAAGCCCCTGCACCACAACTGCTGAGCAACCCCCGCTCTCCACAACTAGAGAAAGCCTGCACACAGCAACGAAGACCCAATGCAGCCAAAAATAAATGAATAAAAATATTAAAAAAAAAAAAACAGAAAACAAACAAACAAAAAAATCCACCCAAACTCTAACCCTCATTTAAAAAAAATCTCATTCTCAGGCATCTGGATTATTCTGATTACCAACGAGCTAGTCTTTTTTTTAAACTTCCATACTTTTCTACTTTCAGTTGTCCTTCATAAAGGTATGCAATGAATTGCCTTTAAACAACTGTTTTTATTATTTATTTCCATAATTAACTATAATAAAAACATCTACAAACTTAATTCCAAAGCTTTTATCCTCACATTTAATCTTTCCATAATTTAGTTTTTTCTTCAATTATATTTTCCTTTATTCCAACATAAACTGTCCATTCTTGACAGATTGGTCTTTTCACTATTTCCAAAACATGCTTATCCTCAAATCTTGCACCAATACATTTCCTAATACTGTTCTTTTTCCTTTCTATACCCAACCATTTCTACCCATTCTTCAAGCTCCTCTTCCTTGAAATCTTCCTCCACTACTGTAGTTCATTATCTTTTCCTTTAATGAATTCCTGTGTTACATGCATACAACTCAGGATCTGGCCATGCATAGCTATACTCTCTCTAATCATTTCATTGGCTCCTTAAGGGCAAATATCTTGTCTCATTAATTTTTTTCCATTTTCCCACAATACCTAACAAAATGATGGTCATATGGTTAGCAGGTTAAACAGAAATGAAAACAGTGGGAAACTGCTAGAAGATGAATTAGACAAATAACTCAAAGCCTTACAGAATCAAACACAAGGTAAAAAGAATTTGAAATATGGATGCTGAGCAAGTTCATATATAAGGTGATGACATCAGGGAGTCATAACTGAACATAATTAGATGACCTTAAAACAATGATCTTCACATCTTAAGCTTGTATTAGCAGCCTCAAATCTGTTTTTATTGGAAAGGGAAACACATTTCAAGAGAAACCTATCAGTTAAACTCTAAAATTCTCCTCCCCCCTTTCAATAACCTTATTAAGGAGAATAGAAAAATCAGAGTTGAACTTTTATACAAACTGATAATTTCAAATCCTTGGGAAAATCTAGAATAAAGCCCCAAACAGCTCCATAAGAAGCTAGTAATATTACTAACGTCTTACTTATCAAACATAAATGCTGTACAGCTGATGAGGGAACAGGAGGGTTAAAAAATCAAATCCACTTGGTATTTTATCCGTGCTGAGTTAAATGGACTCTGGTAATTTTCGCTATTGATTTCTGAAACCACAACTAAAATCTGCTCAGTCTTAGATTTAATTACTATATTAAAAAATTAAATTCTTTATCAAAAATTACCATTAAGTTGATATTAAAAACAAACTTCTACTTTCGGCATGCGACGGCTCATAAATTTACAAGCCTCTTTTTTCTTCTTGAAATTAAGAGATTAAGTTCTCTAAAACCAAAGCCCAGAAATGTCTCTACTGCTATCTGATCAGATATCAGCCCCAAAATGGGTAAGTTTTAAAAAACCACCATGCAAATGTTTCAAATTAAATATTATAATTTCCACAGATCTTTTGACTAAATAGAATCAGAAAATTTTCAAGGTAGAAGAAAAATTAACAATTACTAGTCCAACTTGCTTATTTTACATAAGAAACAAAAATGCTGAGTATTTACAAAACTTTTGGGGAGCAACAGTGTGGAGAAATATCATTACTACAGCTGTTGTAATGGGGAAACTGGGAATTTATTGTAACTATGAAACTCACATAATAATAGAACTCAATATAGCTTCTGATACCACCTTTAACTAGATATAAACTCTATTAAATACTGACACATGGGACTTCCCTGGTGTTCCAGTGCTTAAGACTTTGTGCTCCCAATGCAGGGGGCCCAGGTTTGATTCCTGGTCAGGGAACTAGATCCCGTATGCCGTAACTAAGAGCTCACATGCCACAACTAAGACCCAGCGCAGCCAAAAAAAAAAAAAAAAAAAAAAAAAAAAATACTGACAGGTATAGTTAACTACCATGGAAAACACACTAGAACAATATCATAGCTTAGAAATATAAAATAAACAAAATAGGGAGAAGACCTGAATAAACATTTTTCCAAAGAAGACATACAGATGACTAACAGGCATGTGAAAAGATGCTCAAAATCACTAATCATCAGAGAAATTTGAATCAAAACCACAATGAGATATCACCTCACACCTGTTAGAATGGCTATCATCAAAAAGACCATAAGTAGGGGACTTCCCTGATGGCACAATGGTTAAGAATCCACCTGCTAATGCAGGGGACATGGGTTTGAGCCCCAGTCCGGGAAGATCCCACATGCTGCGGAGCAACTAAGCCCGTGCGCCACAACTACTGAGCCTGTGCTCTAGAGCCTGTGTGCCACAACTACTGAAGCCTGCATGCCTAGAGCCCGTGCTCTGCAACAAGAAAAGCCACCACAATGAGAAGCCCATGCACCGCAAAGAAGAGTAGCCCCCCTCTTGCCACAACTAGAGGAAGCCCACACGCAGCAACAAAGATGCAATGCAGCCAAAAAAAAAAAAAAAAAAAAAAAAAGACCATAAGTAACAAACACTGGCAAGGATGTGGAGAAAAGAGCATTCTTGTTTATAGTTGGTGGAAATGCAAATTGGTGGAGCCACTGTGGAAAACAGTATGGAACGTCCTCAAAAAACTAAAACTAGAACTACCATATGATGAAGCAATTCCACTTCTGGGTATATATCCAAAGCAAACAAACATTAATTCAAAAGATATAGGCACCTCAATGTACACAGCAGCATTATTTACAACAGCCAAGATATGGATGAATGGATATTTTGCTATTTGCAACAACATGGATGGACTTGGAGGGTATTATGCTTAGTGAAATAAGTCAGACAGAGGAAGACAAATACTATAATGATATCACTTACATGTGGAATCTAAAACATAAACTTGTGAATATAACAAAAAAGAAGCAGATTCACAGATATAGAAAACACACTGGTGGTTACCAGTAGGGAAAGGGAAGGGGGAGAGAGTCAAGATAGAGGTGGGGATTAAGAGGTACAAAGTACTATGTATAAAATAAATAAGCTATAAGGACATATTGTACAGCACAGGAATATAGTCAATATTTTATAATAACTATAAATGGAGTATAACCTTTAAAAATTGTGAATCACTATGTTGTGCACCTGAAACTTAAACTATGCCTCAATTAAAACAAATAAAAACACAAAACAAATAAAAAACACAATAAAACAAAAAAAGAAATAAAAACAGAATCATCATTGTATTAAAAAATGTATGAATATTGAGAAAATACTTTACGACTACCATTCTAGACAAATCTAGTTTTAACTTTCATTTTCCACTACTCTATTGGGATAAAAATTCAACTATAAAGGTAGACTGTGATAAGTTGAGATGCATATTGTATTCCCTACAGCAACCTCTAAAAAACAACTCGTAAAAGTGGCAAAAAAAAAAAAAGGAAGAATTTAAATGGTACCCTAGAATAATATTTATCACAAAAGAAGGCAGTAAGATAAGAATGGCAGGCATAAATCCAATCATATCAATAATTACATTAAATGGGAATAGACTGAACATGTCACTCAAAAGGCAAGACATTAAAATAATGGATAAACTACCCAGACCAACTGACATTACTTCCACAAAAGACACATTTTAGATTCAAAGATACAAACAGGTTGGAAGTAAAAGAATGGAAAATTTATTCCATATCAACAGTAACAATAAGAAAGCTCAAGTGGCTATTATTAATAGCAGATGAGATAGACTTTGAGATAAACAGTACTAAAGACAAAGAGGGAGTATTTCATAATGATAAAAGAGTTAATAAATACATCAGTAAGATATCACATTTACAAATGTATTCACTCATACCTAACAACAGAGCTGCCAACACCTGAGGCAAAAAGTGACAGAAAGAAACTGAATGAACAAACAGAACTAGAGAGAAAATCAGCAAGGATGCCAAAGACTTGAGTAACACTATCAACCAGCTTAACCTAATTTATATTTATAAAACACTCCACCCAAAGACTGTTCAGAATACACATTCTTTTTTTTTTAGAATACACATTCTTTTTAAGCACACATAGAACATTCTCCAAAACTGACCACATTCTGGGCCACAAACAAATCTAAACAAATTTAGAATCATAAAAAGGATGTTTCCTGATAATAACAGAATAAAATTAAAAATCTGTAACAGAAATAAATCTGGGAAAACTCCTGGGTCAAAGAAGATAGCAGAAGGGAAATTAAATATTTTGAACTGAATAAAAATGAAAATACAATACATCAAACTTTATAGGATACAATTAAAGCAGTATTTATTGGAATATTTATAGATTCAAATGCCTATATCAGAAAAGAACAGTCTCAAATCAGTAATGTAAGTTTCTATACCTTAAGAAACCAGAAAAAAGCAAATTAAATCCAAAGCAAGAAGAAATAGTAGTACTTCCCTGGTGGCGCAGTGGTTAAGAATCTGACTGTCAATGCAAGGGGACACGGGTTAGAGCCCTGGTCCAGGAAGATCCCATGTGCTGTGGAGCAACTAAGCCCGTGGGCCACAACTACTGAGCCCGTGGGCCACAACTACTTAGCCCATGTGCCACAACTACTGAAGCCTGCACTCCTAGAGCCCGTGCTCTGCAACAGAAGCCACGGCAATGAGAAGCCCATGCATCACAACGAAGAGTAGCCCCTGCTCACCCCAACTAGAGAAAGCCTGCTCACATCAACGAAGGCCCCAATGCAACCAAAAATAAATAAATAAATAAATTTATTTTTTTAAAAAAAATAGTAAAGATTACAGTAAAAATGAATGAAACAAAACCCAGAAAAACAAAAGAGAAACATCAATGAATTCAAAAGTTGGTTCTTTGAAAAATAAAAAAAAATCAAGAAAATCGACAAACCCTTAGAATGATAAAGAAATAAAATAAGAGAACAGCAGATACAAATTACCAAAATCAGAAATGGAAAAGAAGAAACCACTATGGACCCTATAGAAATGAAAAGGATCACAATGGAATATGATAAACAACTTTAAACCAACAAATCAGAGCACTTACATTAAAAAGCAGAAAAACCTAGAAAGACACAACTACCAGAACTGACTACAAGAAACAGAAAATCTGAATAGATCTATAACAGTTAAGGACACTGAACTACGTATTAAAAATCTTCGTACTAAGAAAAGCCTAGGAACAGACGGTTTAACTGATGAAGCTTTTGAGATATTTAAGAAATAACTCATTCTATGAGGTCATTATTACCTTATACCAAAGCCAGACATAAACACAAGAAAACTATAGATCAATATCCCTCATTAACATATATACAAAAATCCTTCTTAAAAAATTAGCAAATTGAATTCAACAACATATTAAAATGGATTATATGTTATCACCCAGTGAGATGTATCGTAAGAATGCAAGGTACGTTTAATGATCTGAAAATCTATTAATGTAAAACATCATATTCACAGAATAAAGAACAAAAACCACATGATCATTTTAATAAGATGCAAAAAAGCATATGACAAATTCCAATATCAATTCATTATAAAAAATGCTCAAAAAACTAGAAATAGAAGAGAACTTCTTCAATTTATTAAAGGATACCTATGAAAAGTCCACAGCTAACATCATACTTAATGAAGGCTTTCCCCCGAATAACAGAAGAAGTATGTCTGTTCTTACTACTTCTACTGAATGTTGTACTGTAGGTTCTAGCCAGCGCAGTGTTGTCAAAAAATAAGAAACTTTAAAAATTAAATTTAAAAAATTAAGAGAATAAACTGTTATTACCAGATGACATTATCCTGCATATGGAAAATCCTAAGAAACCATTAAAAAGAACCAATAAACAAGCTTTTAGCAAGGTCACAAGATATAAGATAACAGTACAAAAATCATCTGCATTTCTATATTCTAGCAAATACGTGAAAATGAAATTAAGAAAACAATTCCATTCAAAATAGCACCACAAAGAATATTTAGGAAAAAAACCTTTAAAAGAAGGATCAGGGTTGGAGAAGGCAGGGGTGGGAGTTAGGTAAGGGCAATAAAAGGGATCCTTGTGATGTCAGAAATGTTCTGTACCTTGACTGTTTTAATCTCAACATCTTGACTGTGATACTTACTGTACTATAGTTTTGCAAGTTGTTACCATTGGGGGAAACTGTAAAGGGTACAAGGGGTCTCCGTGCAGTATCTCTTAAAACTGCATGTGAATCTACAATTATCACAAAATTAAAAGTTCAATTTTTAAAATGTGAAAAGAAGGAAATATAAGATTTATACAATGTTACAAAATACTGCTCAAAGAAAAAGACCTAAATAAACAGAGAAACATTTCATGCTTATGGACCAACAGACTCAATATTGTTAATATGGCAATCTTCCTCAAATTGATCTATAGATTCAACACAATCCTTTTCAGAATCCCATCTGGCCTTTTTAAAAAATAGAAATAAGCTGATCCTAATTTTATAGGGAAATCAAAGGACCGAGAATAGCCAAAACAATTTGTAAAAGAACAAGGAAGTTGGAGGACTTTTACTACCCAATTTCAAAACGTAGTATGAAGCTACAGTAATCAAGACAGTGTAATATTGGTATAAGGATAATTAATGAGTTGTTTATTTTTTGCAGTACGCGGGCCTCTCACTGCCGTGGCCTCTCCCGTTGCGGAGCACAGGCTCCGGACGCGCAGGCTCAGCGGCCATGGATCACGGGCCCAGCCGCTCCGCGGCACGTAGGATCCTCCCGGACCGGGGCACAAACCCGTGTCCCCTGCATCGGCAGGCGGACTCTCAACCACTGCGCCACCAGGGAAGCCCCCAGTATAAGGATAATTGAATGAAGAGAATGCGAGTCCAGAAAAACATCCTTATATTTATGTTTGATTGAATTTTCACGAAACTGCCAATATAATTCAATGAGAGAAAGAATAGTCTTTCAACAAACGGTTTTGGGATAACTGCATAGCACTTGCAAAAAAAAAAGAACCCTTACCTCACACCACTCACAAAAAATTAATTCAAATGTATCAAAGACCTAAATGTATGAGCTACAACAATAAAACCATTTAAGAAAAATACAGGAGAAAATCTTTGAGTCTTGGTTTCGGCAAAGAGTTCTTAGATAAAAAAGTATGACGAATACAAGATAAAACTGATAAACTAGACTTCCTTAAAGTTAAAAACTTTTGCACTTTAAAAGACAAGAAAGACAAGACAAGAAAAAGACAAGCTACAGACTAGGAGAAAATAATAAGCAAGTCATATTTCTGGCAATACCCTTGTATCAGAATACAGATAAACTCTCGCAACTGAATAAGACAACAATCTAAAAAGAGAAAAGACTTGCTTGAATAGACATTTCACCAAATAAGACATATAAATGACTTATAAGCACAAAAATATGCTCAACATTATTAGTCACTGGGAATATGCTAATTAAACACAATGAGATACTACAACATACCCACTAAATTGGTTATAATCAAAAAGAACAAGTGTTTGGAGAATGTGGAGAAATCAGAACCCTATACATTGCTGGTAGGAAGGTACAGCCACACAGTTCGGCAGTTTCTTAAAAAACTAATTTATTATATGACCCAGCAATTCCATTCTTGGGAACCTAAGAGAAGTGAAAACATATGCCCACAAAAAGACTTGCCCATGAATGTTCAAAAACACATTATTCATAATAGTCAAAAACTGGAAATGATCCACATGTCTATCAACTAGTGAAAGAATAAAATATGGTACATGAACACAATGAAATATCATTCAGAAATAAAAAGGAACAAAATACTGATACACACTATGCCATGGATGAACCTCATAAACATTTTACGCTAAGTGAAAGAAGCCAGGTGCAAGAGACTACATGGATAGTATGAGTCCCTTTAGATGAAATGTCCAGAAAAATTTATAAAAACAGAAAGTAGATAAGTAGTTGCCAGAAGCTGGGGAAGGGGTATAGGAGTGAGAACTGAGCACAGATCGGCTTGTGGGGTGTTTTGGTGGTGATGGACAAGTCCTAAAACTGGATTGTGTTGATGGCTGCACAACTCTAAATGTTTACTAAAAACCATTAAATTGTATATTTGCAACAGGTGAATTTTATATCATGTAAACTATACCTCAGTAAAGTTGTAAAAATGCAACTGGAGAAATTACTCTCCCTGAGCTGGCTATATATGTTTTTCCATAGTTCAATATTTTTTTTCTTTAAAAAGATAATGATACATAATTTTTTTAAAAAACACTGTACATATTAGTCATATACTAACAACTTCTGGGAATTCAAATACAGACACTGATTTGGTGGCATTAACTAGCTCTAACCTGCACTTGACTAAAACTTCTAGTGAGGAATAGGAAAGCAATCATGTTATTTAAGCAAGTTCACTGTCACGTGCATGTAAAGACTATTTCACTTACCCTATGATGGCAGTTACATTCAATACAATTACCTTACTTTGAATAGAATCACTGACACTTAAGAGAAGGAAGGCATCTTTATAAATAACCTAGTCCAATCCCTTTGTTTTACATATGAGCAAAGAGATAAAATGACACATTCAAGAGCACACTTTTGGAAGTTAATTGTAAAGCTTCTCAATCTTTTCCGGTCTCCTAACTTTCCTGCTCTTTCTGTACACTGACCATGGTTTTACTGAAAGAAGAAAATGGTAGAAGATTATAAAAAATAATCAACAGGGAAAATATCTAGGCAACAGCTAAGCAAATGATTAATTTTTCACCCTATGAACAAATCTCTTGTAACCCCAATTGTTGGTTCCTTTTGTATTCTACAAACAAGGAAGGAAACTTTAGAGAGCCTTCTACATATTGATTATCTCATTTAGTACTCAAAACATCCTCATGAAGAGAATTACATTATTTAATAATTGGAGAAACTGAGATTCAAAATAGGGACTTCCCTGATGGTCCAGTGGTTAAGACTCAGCACTCCCAATGCAGGGGGCCCAGGTTCGATCCCTGGTCAGGGAACTAGATCCTGCATGTTGCAACTAAAGATCCCACACACCACAGTGAAGAGCCCACACACCTCAACGATGATCGATAGTGAGAGGCCCGCGCACCGCAATGAAGAGTGGCCCCCGCTTGCTACAACTAGAGAAAGCCCTCGCACAGAAATGAAGACCCAACACAGTATAAATAAATAAATAAAATAAAATTTAAATAAATAAACCTGGATATTCTTACCTAAAAATCAGAGCTTTTAAACGAATGTGAAGAAACTGTACAAATAATTGAAAATTATAATGTTTCTGATAGACTGAAAGTTTTCCGTCAAAAGGTTGACAGTGTTTAGGTAGGGAAAAAAAATTTAGGTAACAAACAACAACAACAACAAAAATATATTTCCATAATACTAACATTGGCTTTTAAGTAAAAGCAGTAAGTAATCTCTTAACCTTACAAATAATAATGCTTGTTTTTTGAGCCACAGAAAAATCACCAAAACAATTGTTGACAGTGTTAATAAGAAACCAGGAAGGTGGAAATCAGGTTGCAGTATATGCTTCATTAGAATTCAATGACTCTACAATATGCTTCATTAGAAGTATGCTATACTTTTATGTAGTTTAAGATGATTAAATAGATTTGGCTTTGGATCACCTTTTACCAAGATGAAGTGCAATTCAATGTAAAGTAAAATATTCCTTCTCAAATTCAGCTTTTGCTGTCCAATTCCTTCCAGATGTTAGAATCTTTCTCCTACCTAATCAAACTTGTTCTCTTTCAAATGTGACTTACAGCCACTGGTTATAAACCAGTGTTTCTCAACTGTTTAAGAGTCCCCCGTGCCAACCAATTTTCAGCCCCTTTGGGGTGGTATCGCCCCCCCCCCCCATTAAACACATTTTCTAAATATTTTTCAAAAAACTTTATACTATAAAGTTACAGGGACCGATTTTTTTAACAATTTGACAAACTAAAGATAAAGAAAGCATCTGTTGCCCAATAGAGTCCATCTTCCTGAATAAATTCCCATAGTATTTTCAAAACATGAAAGAGACAAAAGCAAAGTTGGAAAGAACTGGAGTTAGTCAGGATGGGCATCCTAAGAAAGACTGGAAACTGCAACAGAGTTAGTGATTGTAGTAATATCTGGTGCTAGCTTCACACAGAAGACTACAAACTGTTGTAGACAGGGAAAACTTAAGACAATTACAGGTTAAAAAAAAAAAAAGGAAGGAGGAAGGGTGGGAGGGAGAAGGGGAGGAGGGGCGGGAGGGAAAGGAATGAAAGAAGGAAGAAGTGAAAGACATGACTGAGGAAGTTTTTAAAGCCCAAACCACTGATTTTCAGAATGCCTCTCTGTAAGTGGCCTAATCACTTGATTCCAACAACGTTATTGTAGTTCTGTCTGTACAATAGTTATCTCTACAGTAGACAGGAAGTAGCACTGTCAACAAAGTAGTTTTAATACGTTCCGAATAATTTTTACTTGGGGTGTTACTATATACGCAATAACTTATTTATCAGGCATCTTCACACAAATCTTCATGGGCAACTCCAATTACAATAGTGCCAAAGTGACCATCCTGCTCTGTCTACTTTTTAAAACCACTGCCTGAGTTATTCTTCTAAAATTGATTTGTTTGTGTAATCTCATGCTACCTCTTGTATCTATGGAGTATTTCTATTTTTGCATTTACAAAATTCTGAGTTTCATGTTAAATTATGAATGGCACAAACGCTAACATTTATTTTTATATTCCCAATGCCTATCACAATACCCGGCAGTTATACATGCTAAATAAGTGTTATGCTTAACTGTTGGCCTATTAAGTACTTTACCACACACATATATGATATGCATCTAAACTAACTTCTGAAAAAGGCTTTTTCTAATTTTCTATCAAAATAGGATTATCTGATCATGCAAAGCTCTTTTCCTTGTGTTATCTGTGCTTAGAGCTCCTAATGCCTGAGGCATATTAAATGTACTAATATTTAAAGTAGGGGTTGTAAACTCAAATGCCCAGTGACCATGGAGTCACTCTAAATGAGTGAAAGCAAAGATGGATAAGGAGAAGGAAGAGAGAATGAAGAGAAGAAAGTGGGAGAAGGAAGTGGCAAGCTGGAGATTGCCCAAAGCAGCAACTCCACTTGACTGTAGACAGATTATTTAGTTTGGTTCAAGTTTGATTATTTAGTTTGAATTCAGGAATTCAAATATTGCTTTGATTTTTAAAATTTACTTCTTGCCTCCTTCCTCAGGCTCATATCCATGTAACCCGTTCTATCTTTCAATATGATGCAACCACATTGCCTTTTAGTTCCAGAAAGTCTTCTTCCTGCTTCACCGGAAGCCTGGAAAGCTACCTGCTCCTTCAAGTATAAACTACTTCCCCAATCCCTGATGCTGTCTTATTTCTACTCTGGTCACTGCCTCAAGAAAGCATTCTATGATCTTTCCTGGACTTAAATTATGTCTGCTGTTAAACACATTCTAAAGTATTCTGTGCTCTTCCCAAAAGCATCTGTCAAAACTGTAATGAAATAACCATTTCTGTAACTAGTTGTTTAATTCCTTCTTAGACATCAAGTTGTAGGAGGCCAGAAAATGGGTACATCTTATTTGTTACTATATTCTGATCAAGCATAGCATGTGATAGGCATTAATAAATATTTGATGGAGGAAGGAATTAAAGGGTCATTTCTTAGTATAAGATAAAAAATGGAATTAGGTAAAAGATAGCAAAATTTGAACGTTTCCTCTGAGATTAATGGGGAGATTTCCACTTAAAATTTTTGAACCTCTGTATATCTCTTTATTGAGCTTGTTACCTACTCTATTTAATACCTCTAATCTTCCTATTGTGTCTACTAGATCTGTCTAGTATTAAAATTTACTAAATCTCTATAATATATACATATCTATCCATCTTTTTATACATATACACATACATACATACACTGTACAATTGTATTTTATCAGGTTGTATTTACATTTCAAAAAATCTTTTGCTTTATATATTTAACTATTTGCTGGGTTCAGGAAAGTTTTTGCCTGATTTCCCAAATGTCTCTTTACCTGATTTAGTACTTTAACTTTATATTCAACCCTGTCTGGCATTTATACTGCCATTCTTGCCTTCCTTTTTTACTTTCTTTCATATCCTTAGTCCAACCATTGTTTTCATCTCCACAACCACCTTCTTTCTTTACTTTCCCTTGATGATTTCCCTGTCTCAAGGATTTTAAACATTATATATGCTAATGACTCTAGCTTGGACTTCTCTCCTGAACACTAGACTGGTCTATCCAACCACCTATTTGACATCTACATTTGGATGTCTAATAGCCATCTTCAACTTGAATATTTTCAAAACAAGTTCCTTATATTGTTATTCTTACCAGTTCCTTCTGCAACATTCCCCATTTTGATTAACGACAACTCATTCTAGTTGCTTTGGCCAAAAATCTTATTATTCTTGACTTCTATCTTTCTCACCCCACTTCTGGATCATGAGCCTCTACCTTCAAAATATATCTGGAATTCAACCATTTCCAAGCCGCCTTCCTCCCTCATAGGCTTCTAATTGGTCTTTTCTAACCTAGCCACTCCTTGTCAATTTGACACAGCAGCCAGATATTCTATTAAAATATAGGTCACATCATGTCACTCCTCTCTGATCAAAAACCTTCAATAACTTCCTTTCTCATTCAGGATAAAAACCAGAATCTTTAAAATGATATACAAGTTTTGAATAGGAATTATAGTATTTCTTAACCAGAAATGTGCTTTAATACTCTTTTCTTCGCTCAGTAAAATACTAGCCTGCATCTTATTTTAGGAAACATTATTTATAATATTTAAGTGTTTAATATAAATTGGTGAAAAAGATATAATGTTGGCTCAAAGCTAAGAAATGGAGCAGGGGATTTTTGTCTTTTGTCTTTCTTCACATTCCATACAGCTAACTTCTTGAATTCAAGACATGTGAGATAAAAGTGTATGGCTTTATACTGTTAATTACAAAGCAAATATTAGAGAGAGAATACACACATTTATAGGGAAAAGGATTTATAGTTCTTATGTTAAAAAACCATCTCCTTTCAAATCAAACCAATAAACATTTTGCTTGAGTTCCAGGGAAAGATCAACTTCAGTTACAGCTGCTCTAACAATAATTGTTTAAATATGTTCATGGTAGAAAATACATGAAACCAGTTGCCCGCTCTACCACCAATTCATTTTTCACTTGAATTTGTGTAATCTCAGATAACTGGTGTGATTCACTGTAGCAGACTAAAAATGGCCACAGATTCTTTGCTAGACCTCATATTGAGGTGAAGTCTAATATCCCTCCCTTTAAATCTGGCCTGACCTTAGTGACTTTCATGACAAATAAAATATGGCAAAAAATGACCTGGGACTCCCAAGGCTAAGTTATAAGAAACCTTACAGCTTCCACACAAGCATTTTATTATACTCCCTGGGAGCTCTGATCCACCATGTCAAATGTCAGACTACCATGAATCAGTCATGCTGATGATTCTATGTCTGTGATTCTGTACTCTGGTTGATGTCCCATCTGAGCTTAGCTTTCTGGCCATCTCCACTAAAGTAGCACTCATTGGGTGAGCCCATCTTGGACCATAAAAACCAGTCAGTTGAACACCTCCCAAGTAATCTCCATCAACACCACATGAACAATTCTGAGCTCTACCTGTGACCCACAAAATCTTGAGACATAAGAAAATGACTGTTAATTTAAGCCACATTAAATTCTGGGGTATTTTGTTACAGCAAGAGATAACTGAAATAGTAACATTTTTATTAAATCATCAACAAAGAAATTTAATAAACCTATATTTTCTTTTCCTTTTTTCTGGAAACCAAATATATGTACTATTTCAAACTTATTTGCCACTTTACTCCTTAAAACTTAAATGACAACATATAACTACTTTAACTTTCTGTGATTATGATAGCAAATTTCAATATGTAATAAAATATGCTAAGGTTTTTGTAACCAGCAAAAGGACCATAATCTCATTTTATATTTAAAGAATATTTTGTACAATGAGCAATTTATAAATTACAAAGAAACAAGCAACTTCTCAACATTTAAAAATATTTAATCAACCAAAGCATAAAGATGTAACTTCCATCTAGAAAACAAATGATGTGATTAAGAGAAAGTAGTACTATTGCCCTAGGAAGAAGGTAATGGAGTGATACACAAATAAGGAAATAATGAGAATAATGAATGAATAAAAATGCAGAGTCCACTGTTATAATGCTATCTAGCCAACTGGTTTTTAAAAATTACTTGATGCATGCCTGAAAAAAAGGTTAAAATCCAGAACACTGAAATATCAAATGCTGGTGAGGATGTGAAGCAATAGGAATTCTTATTTACTGCAGGGGGAATGCAAAATAGTACAGCCACTTTGGAAGACAGTTTGACAATTTCTTACAAAATTAAACATACTATTACCATACAATCCAGCAATCACACGCCTTCATATTTACCCAAAAAAGGTGAAAACATATGTCCACATAAAAAACCTGCACATGGTTGTTTATAGCATTTTTATTCCTAACTGCCAAAACTTGGAAGCAACCAAGATGTCCTTCCATAGGTAAATGGATAAACTGGTATATCCAGACAATGAAATATTATTTGTGCTAAAAGAAATGAACTATTAAGCCATGAAAAGACATGGAAGAAATTTAAATGCATATTACTAACTGAAAAAATCCAATCTGAAAAGGCTACAGATGGTATGATCCCAAATATATGACATTCTGGAAAAGATGAAATAATGGAGTAAATAAAAAAGATCAGTGACTGCTAGAGACTGGGAGATGAGGAAGAGATAGACACATAAATAGAGCACAGAAAATGTTTAGGGCAGTGAAAATACTCAGTGTGATATTATAATGATACGTATACATTATTATACATTTGTCCAAACCTCTAGAATGTATAACACTAAGAGTGAACCCTAAGGTAAGCAATGGACTTTGGGTAATTATGATGTGTCAATGTAGGTTCATCCTTGGTTTAAAAAAAAAAAAAGAAAAGTACCATTCTGGTGAATGATGATGATAATAGGGAAGACTACACATGTGTGGGGGAAAAGGGTAAGTCTCTGTAGCTTCCTCTCAATTTTGTTGTAAACCTAAGACTCCTCTTTAAAAAGTCTTTTTAAAAATTGCTTTATTTAACAACCAAATAATGGTAATTTAAAAATGACATGTACATTAGTGAACGTGAGGGGATGAACACCAAAGAATACAAATATAATACACATATTACTTATGCAAGTCAATTAACTATGTTGAGGTCTATTTCTTTATCTGAAAGCTAGGATAGTTGCCGCAACCTTACATGGTCACTGAGGATCAGAAACAACATACACAAAGCACCTTGCACAGTATGGGCCCCAGTGGTGAATGGCAAGTGCAGGAAGTCAGCTTTAAATTATTACTATTACTATTAGAAAAAGGCATAAAATAATATATAAGACCTATAACATAGCAATCAAATAATAAAAAACAAATTACAAGGCAACCAAATTATATTTTCTCTAAAATGTAACTAACATAAAATGCTGGAATTATTGTCACATTCATTTTACTAGTATTCAGAACCTACTATAATTTCCAGGTACAATGCTACCATAAGAAAGGCATAGACTGACAGAAGCATTTTAAGGCTAACTCAATTCTAGTTTCAGTTAATCTAAGGGAACATGATAGATAATTATAGAAGCGGCTTTTGGTCACTGACAAAAGTGAAATCTCCAGAAGAAAAAGTGTAGTTAATTAAAATCAACATCAAGTAATTAATTTCAATAAAAAGAAACAATTCTCACTTGCAAAACAGATTACTAAAATGTCAACAAAGATGCATCTGATAAGTGCTCAAAAGTGGAAGATTTTTGTGGAGAAAGCCAAAGGGATTAAGTCAGGAAAGATGTTTATTCTCACAGGAATAAGGGGATGAGGAAGGTACTGAATGAACTGGACTTGGGAATGCATATGAGAATGAGAAGAAAATATTCATAAATGAACACCTAGCAAAATAAGCAAAGTAGAAAATTAAAACAAATTTATGACCTAGAAATCTAGAAGATAGAGTATGGAATACTGTGTTCTTGGTCTATTTGGAAAGAAGGAAAAAACAAAGAAAGCAAGCAGGAAATATGAGTGGAACATGGGAAAATGAACATAGAACAGGAAACAAGGATGTACCTACTTTCTCTTAGCTCAGCCTCAATAAGAAATAGCCTTCAAACCACATGGAATAGTGGCGAGAATAGAGTTTTAATTATAATTCCGCCACTTATCAGTGAATGACTTTGGATTATTTACTTAGCCTCTTTAAAGGTTTTCTCAAATATAAAGTGAGGATAATAGTACCCAATTCACAGTTATTTTAAAGATTAAATGAGATAATGTATCTAAAAATCAGTGAAGATAGTAAACATTGTTAATAGTTTTGAGATGATATAGCAGAAAAAGTGTTCTAACTTTTCCGCTTTACATTTATGAAATACCTGTGTACACAGACAAAATAACTTGCTTAATAACAATGTAAAATATTTTTCTTTAAAAAATGTAGTTATTCTCTCTTAACCTGATGATAGTAAGGATATAAGATATATAAAATTACATTAACAAAGATACCGGTGTGCTGAAAGTAAGCAAAGAAAGGGGTTTTGGCAGAGGCCCCTGGGAAATATCATAGAAAACTGAAGCAAAATGTAAACATCTGGGATGAGGACGGGGAAAGAAAATCTTTAAAGAGAACATGAGATGAGAATCTAAGAAAATCTATTTCATGTATTAGCTAGACTGGGAGTTTTCTGTTATTGTTGATAACAACGGCAGCTAATAACTCCTATGCAAGATACTAGCTGCTTTATATTCATAGCATCACTTAATTTTCATGGCAATCTTGCAATGTAGGTATTATTCATCATCAAAACTTTATTGAGTATCTACTAGGTGCCAGACACTGAATACAACTGTACACAAGACAATATAGTGTCCCTGCCCTTACCAAGCTTGCAGACTATTGTAGAAACTGAAACTCTTTCAAAGAGGTTAACCAATTTGCTTAAATTCATACAGCCAAAAGGGACAGAGTGAGGATACGGACTCAAATCTAAAGCCCATGCTCCTGGACTTGAGGATATGGGGAGGGGGAAGGGTAAGCTGTGACGATGTGAGAGAGTGGCAGGGACATATACACACTACCAAATGTAAATTAGATAGCTAGTGGGAAGCTGCAGCATAGCACAGGGAGTTCACATCTGTGCTTTGTGACCACCTAGAGGGGTGGGATAGGGAGGGTGGGAGGGAGGGTGATGCAAGAGGGAAGAGATATGGGAACATATGTATATGTATAACTGATTCACTTTGTTGTAAAGGAGAAACTAACATACTATTGTAAAACAGTTATACTCAAATAAAGATGTTAAAAAAAAAAAAAGACTTTCAACACACACACACACAAAAATAAATAAAACCCATGCTCTTAACCACTTAACACAATTTTTAAAAAACTTCTATAATGCTGACCAACTATGAAACTATATGAACTTATATAAAATTTCCTTAAGAAACATTTAAAATCACATTATTCAAATGTTTTATTAATAATTTATAATAAAATAATTTTATTTAATTTTAATTCAATACTATTCTGTGCTAACTTGTTTTAACACTTAAAAGATTAAAAATTCAGATATTAGTTCAGGAGAAAAATAGCTGTTATCCAAAGTTAACAGCTATATTCACAGAATTCTGTATTATCTGATCTAGTTTCATTAATCACTTAAGCAAACATTAACAAATCAGAAAGTCCTACAGATGAAAATAAGGGATGTCTTTGGAAAGCAAAGGCATGAGCAAACAAATTATAACAATGCCATCTATAGGACAATTATTAGAATGCAGACAACTTGGAACTTGCAAACAAAATTCTTAACCACCTTCATTAGGAACTTCTAGAATGGAAATTAGTCATCAATAAAACACTCTCGAAACTGGATCTCACCTTACACTTCATAAGACTAAACACTGAAAAGACTCTATCTGTAATTCTCACATACTACCATATTTCAAGTTTCTACAAATAGTAGTGAACACTTTGACACCTACCAGTGTTAGCTGGGTTTTATCACTTATTAATAAATATCCCCTTAGTATCATATTCAAGCCAAACAGCTGGTATATAACACAGACTTTACACAGAATGCCAAAAGAGGTTAAAAGACTGAGCTAAGTTATAAGTAACTTCTGTGCCTGAAGAAAAGGATTTCTCCTGGATATGAGTTTTCACAAGACAAGTATTTTTTTTAACATCTTTATTGGAGTATAATTACTTTACAATGGTGTGTTAGTTTCTGCTTTATCACAGGACAAGTATTTATAAGAAATACCTAAGTTGTAAAGTAATATAAACAAATACCGTATGTTTCAGGTCACAGAAAAAAGAACTATACAAGAGAGATACAGTCAATTTCTGCAGATGACCCTGATAAGTAGTTTTTAACAAAACCTTTTTTAAAAATGTAAAAATAACTCAGTTACCAAATTAAGTGATATCAATAAATACTCTCAACTTAGAGAATAGCATCACTGGCCCACAGAAGCCAACTTTAATCAGTTTAGTTATAACAAATATTTTCTTTCAAATGTTTTCTTTAACTCTGTCTACAGAAATATTACTGGGAAGTACCTAAAAGTACTGAAAGGTGGTGGAAAGAAGCGGTAGTTCAAATCTACAAACATACTGCCTACCCTGTCACCACTCACATTCTTTAAAATCCCCTTTATCAAAGGAAGGGTAAAGAAGATAAACCAATTTACAAGGGTCTGCTTTTTGACATTTCATTTATCTTGTCAACAAAATTGCCATGATACATAAAATTATCAACTCTAGGCATAACAACCCTTTCAGATAAATTAAGTGATATATTAGAAAAGCAAAAAAAACAAAAATTAATCTCAGAGAGACTGTTACTTGCCCAACTTCATAAAATGAGTAAGCAGGAAAGTCAAATCCAGGACTTTCTAGAATAAAACCAATATAAGTTTTATTTTACTGTGTAGTAGTCCCAAATACCACAGAAAAAAAGCCAGAGTAAGCCCAGAGAAAGGAGAAGTGTGCTTGATACTTCCCACAGTTCACCCTAGTTTAAAAAGTGTAACACTCGCTAACAGCCAAAGGAAAATTGAACTCCAGTTTTTACACGTAGCTCTTAATAGACTCAAAAATTTCTTTCTAAGAATATACTCCCAAATTGGGTAACCTCAAAATGAGATTTAACCTACACTATGAATAGCATGATTTTCCTTATTCAAAAATCAATCTAACAGGCATATTTACAGTAAAAGACAAGTACAGAAATTACAATAAAGAAATTACACTTACAATTTTTAAGAAATGGGTCAAAATCCAAGGTCATATGCAAAAAACAAGAGGGTAGGAAATGGGCAGCAATAGAAATTTTACCTGACCCATGGTAAAATGTAATTTACATAGGCCCACAATGACAAAATCAAAAGATAACTTTGCAGTAGTTAAAACAAAGAACTGGAATGGAGAGTAAAGTGCCTATGGCACAAGTTGAGAAGAGGCTGGGGAATACAGATCTCTATTTCTGAGTCTAGGTATGACTTAAACACCTTCAAAGTTTGATTTAAACATTATGGTTAAACCTTAAGATTAAATATGATTTAAGCTTTTTCAAAAGTTGCTAAAACTAGTCAACTAAGTACTTGAAGATGAGAGAAAAGGCTCAGGTGGTCTTTGAAGAAAAACAGGAAACTAACAAAAACATATATAAGATCCCAGACACAAGTTAAAGATGCCATTGAAAATATATAAGGTAGCTTGGGACTTCCCTGGTGGCTCAGTGCTTAAGAATCCACCCGCCAATTCAGGGGACACGGGTTCGAGCCCTGCTCTGGGAAGATCCCACATGTCGCAGAGCAACTAAGCCTGTGCACCACAACTACTGAGCCTGCACTCTAGCAACTGCGAGCCACAACTACTGAGCCCGCATGCCACAACTATTGAAGCCCGCGCGCCTAGAGCCCGTGCTCTGCAATAAGATAAGCCACTGCAATGAGAAGCCCACGCACTGCATCAAAGAGTAGCCCCTGCTCACCGCAACTAGAGAAAGCCCGCACACAGCAACAAAGACCCAATGCAGCCATAAATAAATAAATAAATAAATGAAAATGGGGGGGGGCGGGGGGAAGAAAGAAAATATATAAGGTAGCCAAGCCATTGAGATGAGGAATGCAATGGTGGTGGTGGCCATGGCAACAAGCAAAGTTATTCTTTGCTGGAAAACAATTATAAAATGAGTCTATTTTAATAGCCAAAGAACATAATGTGCTGTGTCCATGCTTCAAAATAGATATGAAAGTCTTATAATTACCATTTGTTTCTTGTTCTACATTAATGTGTTCTTTATTATCCAAAGAATATCAGTCAATAAATCCCAAATTCACCCTACTAAAAAATTAAAGTATCAACTCTAAACTTTCATAGTCAAATATCAAAAGTTGAGAGTCACATACGTCCTAAAACGTTCACTTCTAATGCAAGGTTTACCTGTACGACTTCACCATATCTGAGTATCATCTGTGTACCATTATTTACCCAATGTTTTTCTTTAAAATGGCTATTTGTTGAAATGCTTCCAGCACAAATCGATTAGATGCTTGCAACAAGTGCTTCTCAAGTGACACAAACCTAAATGCCTTTCAAGTTCTGCCATCATCTATTTATGTCTTCCTAGTCTTTGAAAATGTTTGCATTTGTGTCACTTGTGAAGCTTTTTCTTTTTTTAACTACTTCTTTTTTCCTATGAAATCAGGGACATAATGTGCAATATTTATATTTTTCCGTTATTTGTATCCCCTAACCCTTCCAAAAAGGCTACCTGATGCAACAGCTAAAACTGATGAGAGCCTATATCCTGAAAATGGCAAAAGAATATTAATATTAACATCAAATGTACAAGAGAAATTTTAGTGAGTTTCAAATATAACAATCCATTTTATCCAAAGTTTCATAATTAGTAGGTGGCAGAGCCGGGATTCAAACCAGGAAATGTGGCTTCAGGGTCCAAGTCATTAAAGACTACACTATATGGACTCCCTGTCACAATCCATTTTGAATTAATAAGATAAACTAGAATATCTGAAAACAAGTTTTAAAGGACAATTTTAGAAGATAACCAACATAGTTCTGTTAAAGTCTGTACTTGGCTTAATGATTCAGCCCAGTATTGATGGCTACCAAACACCTGGTTTGTGTGGTACTTAAAAAAATTCTATCCCTGTGAACACTGCAATTAATGAGAATCTATATGTCAATGTCAGAGGATTTTTCATCATGCATATGGATCAATTTGCTGTGTTAGGAAAAAAGTAGTGAATTCTCTGCTTATGTAAACAAATTTACTTCAAATGAAAATATTTTGTTTTACTAGTCATGTACTTGCCACATACTTTCCCTACAAAATCAAAAGCTCCTTTTCTATTGCAATAAGCACTGTAAACTTCATCACAAGACACGTTCAAAATCATGCTTTTCAAATAACGATGAAAATAAAGTTCACAGAAGCACATGGTGAAAAGAGAAATAAAGATAAATGCAAGACATAAATATATCAATGTGATACTGTCAACTAACATATGGAAGGACTGTCTTTGATTCTCAAGTTTTATCTTTCCTACTTTACCCTTTTTGAGTTAAATATGTCCCCTCCTGGGGGGAAGGGAGGTTAACAATTCTGTCCCACAATTTCATCTAGTGAAACACTGGTATTAAACACCTTGGCACGGGCTTCCCTGGTGGCGCAGTGGTTAAGAATCTGCCTGCCAATGCAGGGGACACAGGTTTGAGCCCTGGTCTGGGAAAATCCCACGTGCTGCGGAGCAACTAAGCCGTGTGCCACAACTACTGAGCCTGTGCTCTAGAGCCCATGAGCCACAACTACTGAGCATGCATGCCACAACTACTGAAGCCCGTGCACCTAGAGCCCATGCTCCGCAGCAAGAGAAGCCACCGCAATGAGAAGCCCGTGCACCGCAACGAAGAGTAGCTCCCGCTCACTGCAACTAGAGAAAGCCCATGGGCAGCAATGAGCACCCAACGCAGCCAAAAATAAATTAAATAAATAAATTTTTTTTAATTAACAAAAAAAACCCTTGGCATGTCCAATACAAAAATAATGAGATGGCTTTACTTTGGCGAGGTGCTTACTTGTATTTTTGAAAGTTTCAGAGAAAGCTGTCAGTTTCTTCTCAATTAAAGCAATACTTTAGTAAATAACTTCGAAAATAGGGGTCATCTGTCTAACTTACCAGAAAAACAAATTCAAACATCAAAATGAACTTGTACCTTCCAGAAGGCAATTATCTACTTTTATTAGGAAACTTCAAACTTGGATAAAGTATACTGAGAGAAGAAATTTCACTAATTTTCCTTTTCTTCAGGAAATAGATGGTTTGGAGAAAAAACAAAGGAAAACTGCCACAAATAAAATGACAATGTCAATTCATTTGCAACTGAGTGCAGTCATTTCACATGTATTTTCCACTGGAGATAATGCTCTGGGTACAGAAATGGATACCAGCTGCATTTCTTTTTAGTCTGTGTCCTACCAATGATAATAAATGATGAAATATGATTTCACTTACTTATACGCTAACAGTTGGATCCTTAGGGAGTCTGATACAAATGCAAGGAATTTCTGATGTGTTCAGTTAGCATCACTTCCACAAAAGATGAAGGTGTGCCATGAAGAGCCTTAGGCATGTGTTACCGCAAACTACCATGCGATAAGATTTATACCATATTTCTATGTCAAAAGAAAGGTCAGAAACTACTTAAATGAGAATGATGAACAGGAGTGGCTATTTTTAAAAAATCTTCTTTTGACTATGAATGAACAAAAGGTAAAGAAAGTTACTGTTTCAAGCATATAAACCTTAATACATTCTTAATATTAAAATAACTATCTCCCTTTGATTCTACAGTTAGGATACAGCTCCAGTGTGTTTTCATAAGGGTATTGTTTTTTGGTTTTTTTGCGTTACGCGGGCCTCTCACTGTTGTGGCCTCTTCTGTTGCGGAGCACAGGCTCTGGACATGCAGGCTCAGCGGCCATGGCTCACGGGCCCAGCCGCTCCGTGGCATGTGGGATCTTCCCGGACTGGGGCACGAACCCGTGTCCCCTGCATCGGCAGGCGGACTCAACCACTGCGCCACCAGGGAAGCGCAAGGGTATTGTTTTGAGAACAAAACTCCCATCAAGAATTACTGGGTCAAGGCTTCCCTGGTGGCACCGTGGTTAAGAATCTGCCTGCCAATGCAGGGGACATGGGTTCGAGCCCTGGTCCAGGAAGATCCCACATGCCGCGGAGCAACTAAGTCCATGCACCACAACTACTGAGCCTGCGCCCTAGAGCCCACAAGCCACAACTACTGAGCCTGTGTGCCACAACTACTGAAGCCCATGCGCCTAGAGCCTGTGCTCTGCGACAAGAGAAAACACCGCAATGAGAAACCCGCGCACCGCAATGAAGAGTAGCCCCCGCTCGCCGCAACTAGAGAAAGCCCGCGCACAGCAACGAAGACCCAACACAGCCAAAATTAAATAAATAAAATAAATTTTTTTAAAAAAGAATTATTGAGGCAAAAAGACTGTACTGAACCCATACTGACCTCAGAACTTCACCTAACGTGAGCTTTGGCCTATAATTTACCTAATTTGATAAAAAGATGTATGTATAGGGATCAAGTCAACCAAGGAGTCTGGTTAACTGATTTTGTTTGTAATAGATTTAGAACAAACATCCTAAGGTTAGATATTCAAAATGAAGTTTTCTATTATTTGTAGTTCTATGCAAAATTTTAATATTAGAAATTAATTTTGAACCATACCTTGGAAATATGTTACTAAAGTTTATATAGGTTTAATTAATCTATGTAGCCTTTTCATGCATTTAAGATAAACATTTTGGATATTTGTTCAGAAATACATTAGAATGTTTACCTCTGAGAAATGTCAAGTTAAATGCCTAAGAATAAAGGAAAGATTATATACAGGGTTATATACAAGTGGTTGATAGACCACATTGAAAAAACACTACCTAATGCTAGTTTAAATGTAAATAATGCAAATTTTTAAATAAAAAATAAAACCTGAGGAAACCCCCTTTTGAAAATCTCAAAAAAGTCTGAGGTTAAAGTAGTACTTAAAAGTAGCTATCATTAAAATTAAAAATGGCAGGGACTTCCCTGGTGGCTCAGTGGTTAAGAATCTGCCTGCCAATGCAGGGCACACGGGTTCGAGCCCTGGTCCGGGAAGATGCCACATGCCGAGGAGCAACTAGCCCGTGCACCACAACTACTGAGCCTGCGCTCTAGAGCCCGCGAGCCACAACTACTGAGCCGCGTGCCACACTACTGAAGCCCACATGCCTAGAGCCTGTGCTCCGCAACAAGAGAAGCCACTGCAATGAGAAGCCCACGCACCACAGCTAAGAGTAGCCCCCACTCTCTGCAACTAGAGAAAGCCCGCGCGCAGCAACGACGACCCTACGCAGCCATAAATTAATTAATTAATTAAAAAATAAAATAAAATGGAAAGCAAAAATCTCAAAACACAAGTTCTCCAAATGATATACTCTGTAACTGGGCAAATTACTAAACTTCCCTCAAATTCAGTTTACATTTACTATACAGTTTTGAAGGTAATACATAAAAATGGGTTATGTGAGAAATAGTTAATATAAAAGTAATAAGCTACTTCCTGACACTAAAAGTAATACAAACTTTTCCTACAGTTTAATAAGCAGAGTTATGGCAACAATGGCCATTATCCATAGGTTTAAAGACTATCGACGCTCACTACTTCTTGAGGTGAACTACAAAATTTGAGACATTTATTGCTCACCAAGTATCCATGTGCTGTCCACATGTCCCAGACCCTTACCAATAAGGTAGGGCCATACAACTGGTTCTGGTTAATGGGCTACAAGTAGAAACGACCTGTTTATCATTTCATGGCTGAAATATTTAAGAGCCAATGGAAGATTGGAAAACTAGACAATTTTATGAAAATACACTTTCACATAAGTAAAAAGAACTCTTACAATACAAACCCAATTTGTTTTACACCTTTCTTTTTACCTGTACACTCTTTTTTTGTATGCTGAACCACTTGATTTAGTTTCACTATGACACTTCACCCGAAGAAAAAGGACATTCCCCTATACAATAATAAATTATCACACTTAAATTTAATGTTGATAAAATTATCTGCTATATAGTCCGTATTCAAATTTCCCCTATTACCTCAATAATGTCCCCTAAAGGGGTAATCCAGGATCATTCAATCAATTAACCAAGGGTGACATTATATTTGGTCATTGTCTCTTTTAGTCTTCTTTAACCCAGAACCGTTTCCTGACCGATGTTTTTAATCTTTCTTTCTTTCTTTTTTTTGGAGGGGAGGCCGTGCCATGTGGCTTGCAGGATCTTAGTTCCCCGAGCAGGGATCAAGGATCAAACCCGGGGCCCTGTCAGTGAGAGCACCTAGTCCTAACCACCAGACTGCCAGGGAATTCCCATTTTTAATCTTTCAAGACACTGATATTTTGAAGAGCTAATGTCAATTGTTTCATAGAGGTCTCCTTAATTTTAATTGCTTTGCTTTTTTTCCTCATGATTAGAGTCAAGTTAATAGAGATTGTGTTTTTATAATTAAAAAAATATAGGAAGTAAACCATAACAAATCTTGGCTAGTGGGGTCATCATAGAAAGCACTGAAGAAGAAATGGGTTTTTAAACTCTAGAATACATACTCTCCAGGTAAACATTAACCACTCTTACTTTGAAACTGCACACTGATGACTCTCCCTAGGCCTGAGGCTTATATAACCAACGGACTGTTGGGTATCTTCAACTGGCTGTCCTACAGACAATTCAAATTTACAGTAGCATGTTCAAAACTCAACTCAGCCACAAAACTTAATGCTACTCTCTCCTTCCTCCTATATTCCTTCTCTAACTCAAATATCGGCACTTCATCTAACCTCTAAAGCCCAGTCAAGACACTTCTCTCTGCCTTAACCCACATCAACTAGGACACCAAGATGACCTATCAATTTAATCTATATTTCTTAAATCCATTCTCTTCTATCGAACTATACTGCCTTTGTTGTAGAATTTTAGGATTTTTTTCTTTCCTAGACCTCTTACAATAGCCTAACTGGGTCCCAGCTACCATCTTAAGATATACCTTCCTCACTGTAACAGTTTAATGTATTCAAAACACAAATTTGATCAAATGACTCACCTCTTAAAACCTTTTGATGGTTCCTCTTTAAGGAACATAAAAGAGTTCAAACTCAACATCACCTACACAGATTTACAAAGCTGATTGCCTATCTACATTTCTAGACACTTCTTGACTTGCACTGGTACTTTTTTCAGTTACATCACTCTCTTCACTTTAGTCACTGGATATCAGCTTTATAATTTTTGCCATAATTTTCCTCTGGGGCAAAAGACATTTCATGGAGATAGAAGAACAATGACATCTGAAGTTCATGAACTTTATTCTATGTAAATTTCACAACAAATACTTTGATCAGGAAATATGTGCTTAGCCTCTACAGTATGTGCAAGGTATTGTATTAAGTACTGTGAGAAATACAAAAGTTAGACATATACCCTGCTCTAGCAAGAGTTTCCAGTACAGAATATAGATTTTTTTAAAAGGTACACATACAATTACAGGTAGGCGGAAAACTACCAGGGTCATAAATAAGATCCAAGTAAGTTCAGAGGAGGGAGAAATTATTTCTGAGTGGGAAAGGCTGGAAGGAAGTCAGGGAAGATTTCCTAGAAGAGGTGGCAGTTGGCAGCCTTGAAGAATATGAAAGGTTTGGGCACGAGTGTGAAGAAAATAATCATAATTATTGCCAACTCACTTTCTCTAAGGCAACTATTCTAAATCAGTTTTCTGCCCCTACATGCATGAGGAATATGACATATTATTTTAGTAATAATGGCTCATTAAAACCGATTCTCAAGGGAGAATGGTAATAAATGGGATGCCATCTCAGAATCTGCTAAGTGTCATTTGGGGAAAAGCTCTTGAGGTTCTTTTGCCCTCTAAATGAGAATCTGCTCTCAAAAGGACACCTGACCATTTCTAAGCAAGTTTCTCCAGATTTCTCCAGTCTTCATACAATGTTAGTCAAGACACAGATCAAATAACAAAATCCTTTTTTCCTCTTAGTTTAGCTAAGAATTTCTCAAAGGGAAGATGAATGACATCAAAAGAATAAAGCAAACCAAGACTTTAAAAGATATTAAAAGAGCAGACATGCTTATTCACTATAGTATTTCTATCCTAAAACACAATTCACCATGCAAGCTCTTCCCATAAATAAAACTACTTTAAATCTTGGTTATAATAACATCCTTTCCTCCTGGAAGAACTGAGTTAGTGTATAAGCTTATATAATAATTATTTAGGGATAGAACACTGGTACTGAAACACAGTAGTAACAGCTTCTCCCCCCCCCCCCCCCCCCCCCCCCCCCCCCCCCCCCCCCCCCCCGGTACGCGCGCCTCTCACTGTTGTGGCCTCTCCCGTTGCGGAGCACAGGCTCCGGACGCGCAGGCTCAGCGGCCATGGCTCACGGGCCCAGCCGCTCCGCGGCATGTGGGATCTTCCCGGACCGGGGCGCGAACCCGTGTCCCCTGCATCGGCAGGCGGACTCTCAACCACTGTGCCACCAGGGAAGCCCAGTAACAGCTTCTATATCTCCCTTTTCTTTTACCTTTTCTCCCCACTACTAAAAAAGGTGAGATGAAAGTTTATTTCTTTACAGAGCAAAGAGGTACAAATTGCAAAAGCAACATTTTTTTATTGGGGTATCCTGTGCACAGCTGAAAATACACAACACAAGACTGCTTCTGCAAGCACATTTAAGATAACAGTACTAATCCTGACTATCATATGCTCAGAAGTCACTGCTTAGCAGGGAAATGGAATGGGCTGAAGCTGAAAGGAAACCAATTTCATAGGCTACTATAATAGTCCAAACATAAAGTAATGAGAATATGAACTAGGGTAAAAGCAATAAGAACAAAGGTACATATGAGAACAATGTTTTGCAGGTTGGACCCGTGAAGAAGAGGTACAAGGAAAGATAGAAATAGTCAAAAACTAATTTTGAGCCTAGGGGGCCCATGAAGAAAGTGCTGACCCATTAGCTACTAGATCTTTTTCAAGCCTTTTGATGTAGAGATTCAAGAAGCAAGCTTTTCTATTGAATGTAAATTGGGTTCTCTAATGGAGGAAAAGGATGAAATGAAGGTTAAATGATAGGGGAACTAACTGTATGCTAGAACAAAGAAAGTATTACACTGTCTCGTTCTCAACCTTTGAAAGTCTTGGTTCTACTTTTTTTTTTTTTAAATACCTTTATTGGAGTATAACTGCTTTACAATGTTGTGTTAGTTTCTGCTTTACAACAAAGTGAATCAGCTATACATATACATATGTTCCCATATCTCTTCCCTCTTGCATCTCCCTCCCATCCTCCCTATCCCACCCCTCTAGTTGGTCACAAAGCACAGAGTTGTTCTCCCTGTGCTATGCAGCTGCTTCCCACTAGCCATCTATTTTACAATTGGTTGGCTCTACTTTTTAATTTATTCATTTAAACAGTATCAAAAATCACCTGCCAGGCCTCACATATACTTGAATGCACACACAATTTTATTGCAAAACTGGGACTGCAATAATCATACTGTTCGAACTTGTTTTTTTCCTTTAATGGTATAGTATTTGTTAACAATTTATCCACTATATAGAGTCCTACTTCCTTTAAAAAAAAAAGTAGATGTACAGTATATACTATGAACTATTTAACTGCTATTTATATCCACTTAGTTGGGTGGGCTTTTTTGTTGTTGGTTAATTGTTTGTTTTTTTCAACTTCTGTGTATTTGTACTGCACTATTACCAATACTGCAAATGCACATCCTAAAACATGAATTGTTATGCCCTCCAAGATTTCTATTGGCCAGATTCCTCGAAGTGGTGTTAGTGAGTAATGGACATTTAAAATTTAGACTGACACAATAGTGCAAAATCACCCTCCAAAAAGATTGTAACAAGTCCTCTCCTGCATTTCTAAACCATCAATTGTTGGAATGAAAAAAGAAGACCCAAATCCCTCCCAATACACTGAACTCTAATCCTTTTCACTCATGTCCAATGTGAAGTTTCAATCTAAACTCTACAACATTAAGTTAATCTATTTTTAAAAGAGCTAACTGGCATTCTTCTAGAGACTAGACTGATAAATTCTCAACAGAAGGTGGTACTCACTCATCAACCGACAGAAAACTGTGAGAGCATTTTTGGTATTCATAATACCTGAGGGATGCATCTGGCAATAGTGAGTGAGACACTGAAACACAGAGCAGTCCAGCACAATGAATGTCTTGCCCAAAATGCCAACAGAACTCACCCAATCTGTGGTTGGGAAATATACAGTTGGGGTACGCTGCTCAATTTCAGGTTTAAGAAGCCTGGAAAGACAGTCAAAGAGGTTCAAGTGGGGACACAGTAACAATTTGAGCTTTGTGAACTATCTGCAATATTATAAGTTTCTTTTCCTTTACCAAGTTCCTTAGTTAAGGCTTCAAGTTTCTAAAGAAACTGCATCTGACTTATTACTTCTGAAATTCCCTGCTTCAACTTTTGACTGTTGTGGCTTACTGGAATAGATTATTTCTGTTTTTGCTTTCCAAGATTTAAGGTATATGTTTGTCAGTGGCTGCACTATTTTGGATGCAACCTTGGATACTGGAAAGAAGAAACTGAAACCAGAACTTAGAGATTATTTTTTTTAAGATGCCCAAAGTTCTTCAGTCATTTCTGAAGCAATATCTTTAATACTTTTTTATTTCTTAAAATCTTAATTTCTTTGTGGTCCTAATTCTGTGTTCCCTACACAGTATCTGGACAGTAACTGTACCACATACAAAGTCAGCTCAAAAAACTTTCACTAGGGGATTCCCTGGAGACGCAGTGGTTAGAAGTCCATCTGCCAATGCAGGGGACAGGGGTTCAAGCCCTGGTCCGGGAAGATCCCACATGCCACACAGCGGCTGGGCCCATGCTCCACAACTACTAGAGCCTGCAAGACACAACTGCTGAAGCCTGCACGCCTAGAGCCTGTGCTCCACAACAAGAGAAGCCACTGCAATGAGAAGCCCGCGCACCACAACCAGGAGTAAGCCCATGCTCGCCGCAACTTGAGAGTCCTCACACAGCGAAGACCCAATGCAGCCATAAATACATACATACATACAACAAAACCTTCAATAAAAGGTTGGCTCTTTAATATTAGGAAATTTACAAACAAATCTCGATGGAAATTGGTTTATTATTTAGGAAACTTCTATAGGACATAGACTGAAGAGGGCCAGAAACATAAAAACAAATAAAACCTAAGCATCCATAATATATAAAATGTGGTTTGTTCACGCTCTAGTCAGAAGGCTATCATATGTAAAATTAACTTAAACATACTTGATTTTTTTAAGTTGAAGAGACAGTTTGCAAGATTAAATAATTTTTTTGGTAAATATTAAAGCATTTTGCAGTCTCATCTCTTTACACTCAAATCAGGGCTTTTACTTCAAAAAATTGTCTTTCAGCGTGTAAACATTCTGCATAGTGGCAGCTGGAGTGTGTACAGTACTTTTGTATTTTATTGCCATTATATTAAATATAATCTTTCTTTGCATTAACCATATTGCCTTTCAAAAGGCTGCAAAGTGCCACCAGAAATTAATGAATACATTAGTTTTGCTGTACCTTGTCAGCACTGGAAATCAGCTCTAAAGCACTTCTTTTAGGAGAAAGTAGGTACCTATTCTTTGCTCATCTATTGAAATCTTGGTGATTTTCATATGAATTGTCAATTATTTAGTCAGGCCTGTTCTTCACAGGCATTTTTGAGAAGTCTAAGGTTTTTTTTTCTTTTTATTGTGAAGGTAAATATATGCATGTTATAAATATTTTAGACTGAAGATAAAAGGAGCAAGTACCTATAATTCTGTCACCCTAATGTACTGTAACTGCATTATATTTTGGCATATATTTTCTGGTCTTTTATGAGCAAATGCATTTCAGTTTTAGCCATATTGCTCCCACAGTATTTTGTTTTCTTTACCTAAGGGGGACAACATAATGAAACGCTTCTTAAAGTTCTAACTTTTATCTGGAGTCTTAGACAAAGCTATAAAAAAGTATGATTTTAATTTCTGGTAGCTACCTAATTTTATTTTTCTTCTCATCACTTATCTGAATTTTTCATAACGAACATGTACTACACTCTTGCAGGTGTGTTGTGAAGTTTAAAAGAGAAAAAGCATATGGGACTCACTTAACAAAATATCTTGCAATTATGAGACCAAGAACAGAATAAAGTACTTTTTGAATAAAGACGTCAAAACAACTAAAGTCTATCTGGGCAATTTAGTACTCTGGAACCTTGCTACTCTACGTGTGGAATACAGACCAGGAGTATCATACCAGTTGGTAGTTTGTTAGAAACGCAGACTCTCGGTGCCTACTCCAGATTTACTTAATCATAATCTGCATTTTAAAAGATGCTCAGTGAGCATCTCTCAAGAGTGTTTCTTAAACTTGGCTACATACTTGAGTCACTTGGAAAACTCTAAACAGTACTTATGCCTTGGGTACCACTCCTGTACATACTGATTTCACTGTTAGGAGTATGGGCTGGGAACCAGGATTTTAAGTCACCCTCCTGGTGACTGTAATATGTAGCAAAGTTTGAAAATCACTGCTTCAGAATGCAGACACCTGAAATGGCTCACCAAGACAGGTGGAATCCATAGTTTACCACAATCATTACCTGTGCAAAGAAACACACCACAGCGTTTTGGCACTACTCTGAAACTCATTTGTATTTCTTGTGGATCAGTTTTCCCATAGCAATACAGTGCTTAATAAGCTATCATTCCCTCAAAGAACATAAAGGTTAAAGTTCTAGAAAATATTCAAAATCTAGCACTCTTCAAGTTTGGGCCCTTTTCTCCGATACTCAGACTTGGAACTCACTAAGTATTAAGTATACTTTCTATTTAAGACTTAGTGAGAAAGATAACTACATACTGACAAAACAAAAAGTCAGGTTGCAACAAAGTCAATTAAAATTGGGTTTTTTTAATCAATGTAGGTAGCTAATTTAAGGAAAATTATTAGGGAGAGAGGAAAAGTCCATATATTGTAATCAAATTTTCACCTCAGTTCCTTCTGCAAAGAACAAATTTAAGCTAACAATAAATAAAACAAAATCTGTTCAGGTTACAGTGGTACGTTTCATATAAACAAACAAATAAATAAATGAAGGAAAGGAGAAAAGCTTGGGTCTGAGGCTACAGTAAAAGAAAGATTACCTAAGAGGACTACTGGCTTCCGCTTCTAAGATCATTTTAAGACCAGTGATGAACTATATAGCCTTATAATGTATACTGGGCATCTTTCTGTGGTGTAAGTTGGGGGGTGGGACTTTGAGAACCAGAATCCTTTTTTTTTTTTTTTTGTGGTATGCGGGCCTCACTGTTGTGGCCTCTCCCTTGCGGAGCACAGGCTCCGGACGCGCAGGCTCAGCGGCCATGGCTCACGGGCCCAGCCGCTCCGCGGCATGTGGGATCTTCCCAGACCGGGGCACGAACCCGTGTCCCCTGCATCGGCAGGCGGATTCTCAACCACTGCGCCACCAGGGAAGCCCCAGAATCCTTTTAACATTATAAATCTATTTCCCACTGGAGCAAGACCTGGAGCTGAATGGAACAGCATCAGGTAGATCCTTGGTTCCTGGACATCTCACTTTGCCAAAGAAGTTATTTACTGAATAACTTTTAAAGTGGTTAGTGGAGATGGAATCAGAGTAGACAGCACTGAAGACTCGGAGCCACCAAGACTGTTATTTTCATTGATAAATTCAATGAACACAGGCAGAATAAATTTTAAAAAGCCACTGCATTAGTAGTTTGAGAGGAAAAAAGAAAAGTCATTCTTAATAGAAAGACTAATAAAGACAACACAGTGATTTTAACAGAGGAAAAATTATGTAAACAGCTCCCAAGATTATGCTTAACATTAAATTATTCTTTTTAAAACTAGTCTTAAAACAGAGTCCCAAGATATCATAATATTATTAGTATCACTATCATTATTCAAAATTGTTCTGGGAGACCTAAAAATACACAATTCTTTTACATATTTTATGTATATTTATTATATATTATATACTATATATTACATATTATACTGATTATATATTTAATTTGCAGAGATAAGTTGATAGTAGGATTTATTTCAGGGTTGCTCTGTTTCACTGACCTACCTATCATGATTTATTGTATAGTGATGTTTTAGCTATTGTCACTTGATAATATGCTATAACATATGGTAAAGCCTGTCTGTTTTCCCTTCCCTATTAACTCATAGTTTTCAATTTTTTCTTATTTTTAGATAAATTACATAAATGTTATTTCAAGTTTCCCCAACACTTCACTGAATTTTGATTGAAAATATATTAAACCAGAAAATAATTCAGAAATAGGTATCTTCAAAATATTTTCTCTATTTGCCTTTCTCAGTTTTCTTTATATGTCACATATATTCCTCATTAAGACTAATTTAGGAAAGGAAAAAAAAGCACAAGGGAAACTGCCCTTTTCGTACATGAAAAACTAAATTTAAGAAGGTATTCCAAAGTCAAGTCTAACCCTGATCTTATAAGCAAACTGTAGGCTTTTCTGCTCAATCACCCACTATTAAGTCTCATATCTTCAAATAAGAATCCTCCATTAGTGGATTTCCTTCAACCAGGGAAATACTTCTATATCAGAACCAACACAGAGGGGCTTCCCTGGTGGCACAGTGGTTGAGAGTCCGCCTGCTAATGCAGGGGACGCGGGCTTGTGCCCCGGTCCGGGAGGATCCCACAAGCCGCGGAGCGGCTAGGCCCGTGAGCCATGGCCGCTGAGCCTGCGCGTCCGGAGCCTGTGCTCCACAGCGGGAAAGGCCACAGCGGTGAGGGGCCCGCATACCGCGCAAAAAAAAAGACCCTATTCCACGAAGGCACACTTTGTAGTAATACTGTCTTTAAAGTTAGATTACTCAAATTCACTCCTTATTACCTTTCCAACTGATTCCTGACAAACTACATATTTATCTTGACTAATAATTTTAAGCACTTTATCCTTTATGCATTAAAAGTATGTTTAAAAAACTCAACTTGTTCTTTTTTTTTTTCTTTTTCTTGGCCACACCATGTGTCTTGCAGGATCTTAGTTCCCCAACCAGGGATTGAACCAGGGACCCAGCAGTGAAAGCCCCAAGTCCTAACCACTTGGACCACCAGGGAATTCCCGACCTGTTCTTATTTTTGTTGCATTTTTTAACTTTTGCAATACTCAAATCCTTATAGTAATCCCATAGGGCACTGTGGTAGGAAGTCTCCAAGATGGGCCCCAATGATGCCATCGTCCCAATACTTATGCCCTTGTGTAACTCCCTCGTCTTGAGTGTGGGCTAAACCTAGTGATTTGCTTCTAACAAATCAGTAACAGAAAAAGTGACAACATGTCCTTCTGAGGTTACATTATTAAAAAGACTGTTGCTTCTGTTAGGAGAATCCTCTCTTACTATAAGAGAAGTCAGCTGCTGTATTGTGAGCTGCTCTACAGAGAGGTCCATATGACAAGGAACAGAAGTCTCCAGCCCATAACCAGTGAGGAACTTGAGTCCACCAAGAGCCAAGTGAGTAAGCTTGGAAGCAGATCCTCTGCTAGTTGAGCCTTGTAATGATGGCAGCCCCCAATGATGCCTTGACTGTAGGAGGAGTGTAGCTTTGGGAGATACCCAGAGTTTACATGGCACCCAGCTAAACCAGGAATTGGGAGATAATAAGTGTTTACTGTCTTAAGTTGTGCAATTTTGGAGTGACTTGTTATACAGCAATAGGTAACTAACATGGTTTTTGACAAAATTCCTAAGAATCATTTAATTTACAGTATCTTAATATTTTAATAAAATTCCTTTTGCAGAAACTAACATATAACACTATCCTATTTATAAGCACTTCTATTCTTATTATCTCTACTGAACCTCATAAACAATTCCATGTGCAATGTGTAAGAACAAATGTAATTCTGACTTATGCCCTGTATTTAAGGATCCTAAAATTTAATCTAATATACTTTCTATACTCAAATTCTTAAATAACTTGTTCATTCCTAGATATTTGGCTTATCTATGAGCACATCTTTTATTAAATTTTTTTCCTCCTTTCTTAAAGCTTTTTCCCCAAAGGGTAAGGACGTCAGAGAACTTCTTAGAAAGCCCTAGTAACAGTATCTCCTCAATTATTATTTCTGAAAGAAAGCAGTTTAGAGGAATGATTTTTCAAAATCTAAAGTCACAAAGCGAATGACAGTAATTCAGAGAGGACAGCATTGAAATAAAGTCCCTCAACATTCACCTACAAGTCTACTTTTAGCTTGTTTGTATGAAATCATTCAGCCCCAAACATTTAGTGAGCACCTAAAGTGCCCGAAACTATACTCATTGTTGAATTTAATTGTGATGAATAAGACACAGTCTACCACCACCCTTCTCCTGACCTATACGGATTCCCAGGATAGGGGAAGAAGATAATTACAATATGATATAATAGGTATTATAATAAAGGCTAAAGGGGAAAAAAATGGGCAGATAAAGAATGGAACAACAAATCTTGCCTAAAAGAGAAAAGAAGGAGTAACAGAAAAGATGGAATTAGTTGGAACTTGAAAAATGAACAGAATCGTGCCAGGTACACTGCCAGATACAGGGAAAATGGTAGTCTAAAGAAAAAGAACAAGTATGCAATGCAAATGAGATTCGTATGGATTCCATCAGAGGACTCATGGCTAAGGCTAATGAACCAGCCTCTCACAACCTCATTTATTCATTTTAAAAAACTAAGTATATACCACACGCCTGGCACTTGTGCAAAACTCAAATCCTGTGTTAGGTAATACAAACAAAGCAATAAACATGATATTAAGTTCTCGACCTCAGGGAGCTTAGAGTCTAATTCAACTTAGGAGAGCACATTTTCATTTTAATTATGCCAACTCTGAATTGCTCATGAGATTTCCTTCCCTCTCTTATCCTTTGGGCAAGTCACATTCTTTGTAAGCATCAGTTTCCTAATTTGTAAAGTGGGGATAATATTATATGTATACTTCAAAGGATTGTAGTGAGAATTAAATAATGCAAGTAAAATATTCAAAACAGCGAGCTCAATAAATATTAGCCATTATTGCTTTTACTGTTAATTATCCTCATTGCTAAGAACAAGGCAATTAAAGGTTTTAGTAAAGAATTCTTCTGTTTTCTAAATCATTAAGGAACTGAAAAGAACTCTTTTCTGTTTCGCTCCTTCTAGGTTCTACAAAGTATAGGAAGCAATAATGTCATCAACCAAGGCACTAAGTACCCCTAGTCTGTCACAATGTCCCCCCAAAAGAGTACTAAAAATAACACCTAATCTATCAGCAGTCATAGTCTCTGATGATACAATCTGGGATTGATTTTATTAGTAGCAGGACTTAAAACTCTGCGTATAAGTGTACTTAAGAAGTAACACTGGACTTCCCTGGTGGTGCAGTGGTTAAGAATCTGCCTGTTAATGCAGGGGACACGGGTTTGAGCTCTGGTCAGGGAAGATCCCACATGCCACGGAGCAACTAAGCCCATGCACCACAACTACTGAAGCCTGCATGCCTAGAGCCCGTGCTGCGCAACAAGAGAAGCCACTGCCATGAGAAGCCCACGCACCACAACCAAGAGTAGCGCCTGCTCACTGCAACTAGAGAAAGCCCGCGCGCAGCAACGAAAACCCAACACAGCCAAAATAAATAAATTTATTTTAAAAAAAGATCTCCTTAAAAAAAAATATTGAAACACTGTAAAGCAACTATACTCCAATAAAAAAATTTTTTTAAAAAGAAGTAATATTGAATAACAGAAAAATATTAATTAATTCACTATGGGCCTAAAATCTAAAAAACTAAGAATTAAAAATAAGAAGCTGATATGCATTGGAAGGGATGTTCTCAACAGCATGAAATAAGAGACTTACAGTAATTGATGAAAAAAGAGGAAAGAAAAAAATAAATCATCATAGAAAGGGTGACTGAGGCTTAAAATTGAAAAAGTTCACAAAATCAGGAGCCAAACATGTATGTCTCTGACCCAAGATTTAGAAAGCAATCCTTTGGAAGGATTATCAGTTATTTTAAACCTATCTAAACCTATCTAAAAATTCATTTTTAGAAGGGCACAACACCATCCAAAGTTCTGGATGATTTCTTTAAGCTAAATTTCATTCTACAGAATCCTATTGTTCAAAGCTCAACAAAACCAAACTCAAAACAAAGATGTGCACTGAATGAGGAATTCCTCAAGAAAGGTGTAACAAAAAAGCAAATGATATAAAACTTCCATAGAGGCTCAATCCAAAAGAAATATAATACATATTAATTTTTAAGTACTTATAAGGTAACCACATTACACTTATTTTTTTTTTTTTTACTCTGGTTAAGATCTAAGGTAAAACAGAAGTTTTCAAAACAGAGAAAACTCAGAATTCTTTTTCTCTTAACTTTTACCCATCATCTCTTTAAGCTAAACTTCTCATCCTAAAATTATTCAAGGAACTCTCCCAGGACTTCCTCTTTTACTGAGTCTATTAGCTTCTGGACTCAAAGCCTGACTCCATGAGTTTTAAGAGCCAACTTTCCAAAGTGAGGACACTAAAGAAATTTTTGAAACCACAAAAACTGAGGGATACAGCAACATTAAAAGAATGGGCAAACACTATATTTGATTTCCAAAGCAAAGACTTGAGATTTTCTGAAGTAAAATTAAAATTCAACTTTAAAATTCTGCTTTAAAACTTATTTAATAGTTATTTATAATTTAAGGATCCAAGGAGTATTATGTATAACATTATCAACCTCAGTGTAGGCTCCTCGAAGGAAATGGAGAAGCAGTATTTGTATAGTAGTTAAGATTTCAAAACTAGGCTTTAGAAGCAGAAAAACTTGGGTTCAAATTCTCCTTCCTCCTGTGTAAGCTGTATAACCTTGACTTCCTAGGCTTCAATTTCCATACCAGGAAATGCAAATAATATCTACTCCAGGAGGTTTTTTCTAAGAGTGTTAAATATGACAACGAATAATATATAGAAATTTTTTGATAAATGTTTGTTTAAAGAGGGGGAGGGAGAGCAGGAAGAACTATGCTACCCATTTTTATATGTATTACAACACCTAAAGGTTAGTGATAAGAACATTATTAATGTTAATGGAAGCTAAAACTTATAAGAACAATTTTAAGGTACTTTTGCATTTGATTAATCCTTGTTGATCAACAGAACACATCATAAGCTAACTAGAGTATACCTCTTCATTTCCTTAATTGCCACTGATGATGAACATCTTTTTATATATGTACTTGCCATTTTAGGTTCAATTCTGACTCAGGTTAAAAAAACAGAAGTTTGAATTTGAGGAATAATAATGCACTATCACTGTTTGTCTTTTTTTGTTTCTAATCAGCAGATATATTTTTTATATCATATTGCTTGTATTAACAAAAGTCAACTTATTAATCTTGCCTCCTTGCCTCTCTTCTCTCTTACCTTCTTTTCCTCTTCCCTAATACTCTTACCCTCTTTGCCTAGTCTTTTTATCTCCCCACCCCACACTCCGTATGGTTCAAGCTTTCCAGATGCACTAATGAAAATCACTTATTGACCAGTGGAAGACAAAGACTTTAGAAATTACTAACCAACAGAATTTATTTTGCATCCATATATACACATCGTTATAATAAGCATTTATTTATTCCCACAACAAACATTTGAGATGGCCCTTACTACAGGTAAAGCACACTGCTTTAAGTTCTAGACCACAATTCCTCGATTTTTAATCCTATGCTATAGCCAGATAGCACTAAATGAAAATTTTGACATAATGTGACCATAATTTTTCTTCTGAGCTATCTAATCTTACTTTCCATATATGTACAAGTTTGTGTGGTTTTTTTCCTGCCCACAAATCAGCAGAACTGGACAACAGGAAAAATTCTGTCTTGTAACTACTGTTGGCATGTAGTGTCTGGAAGAATGGAGAACAGAATGAACCATATTGAACAAATGTAAATTGTCCCTAGAGAAAGAAGTATAAGTTAGAGCTAATAAAGGAGTTCACCAAGGTTGCAAGATACAAGATGAATATATAAAAATCAATTGTACTTCCATACACTAGCAATGAACAATCTGAAAAATGAAGTTAAGAAAATAATCCCATTTACAATATCATCAAAAAGAATAAAATGCTTAGGAACACATTTAACAAAAGAAGTGCAACACTGGTACACTGTCCACAATACTAAAACAATCTGGAAGAAGAAAAAAGTTGGAGGACTCATACTTCTCATTTTCAAACCTTACTACAAAGCTACAGTAATCAAAATAGCTTGATATTGGCAAAAGGAGAGACACAGACTGATGGAATAAAATTGAGAGTCCAAAAATAAACTCTTATATTTACATTAAATTAATCTGGGGCAAGGGTGCCTAGACCATTCAATGGGAAAAGAACAGTCTTTTCAACGTATTGTAATGGCACAACTGGATAGTCACATGTAGAAGAATGAAGTTGGATCCCTACCTCGTACCATATGCAAAAAATTGACTCAAAATGGATCAGACTTAAAGAGCCCAAACTAAAAACAGGTGTAAATCTTCATGATCTTGGATTAGGCAATGGTTTCTTAAACATGGTATCAAAAGCACAAGCAACCAAAGGAATAAAACAGATAAATCAGACATCAACAAAATGAAAAGCTTTTGCACTTCAAAGGATGCTACCAAGAAAGTGGAAAGATAATCCACAGAATGGGAGAAAATATTTGCAAATCATACATCTGATAAGGGACACATATCCGGAATATATTAAAATTTTAATAATTTAAGAATAAAAAGATGGGTAATCCAACTTAAAAATGGGCAAACGATTAGAATAAACATTTCTCCAGAGATATATAAATGACCAAAAAGCACATGAAAAGATGCCCAAAATAAAATCATAGCCACAATGAGATACCACTGCACACCCACTAGGATGGCTATACTCAAACAGACAATAGCAAGTATTAGAGAGGATGCCAAGAAAGTGTAAACCTCAGTGTTAATGGAAATGTAAAAACCGTGTAGCCTCTTTGGAAAACAGTCTAGTAGTTCCTCAAAGAGTTAAACATATAGTTATAGCATATGACCTAGAAATTCCATTCCTCTGTATCTGCTCAGGGGAACTGAAAACACAGAAGCTTTATTCATAACAGCCAAAAGGTGAAAACAACCCAAATGTCCATCAACTGACAAAAGGTTAAGTAAAATGTGGTATACCCACACAATGGAATATTATTTGGCCATAAAAAGCTGTTAACTACTCATGCATGCTACAACATGGATGACCAAGTAAAAGCAGCCAGGTACAAAAAAGCCACACTGTATGATTTCACTTATATGAATAAGGAAATCCATAGCAACAGAAAGTAGATAGTGGTTGCCACCGGCTGTGGGAAGAATGGAGTGTGACTGCTAATGGGTATGGGGTTTCTTTTCGGGGGGATGAAAATGTTCTGGAACTAGATAGTGATGATGGTTGTACAACTTTGTGAATATACTAAAAACCACTGAATTTTTACCACTGTACACTTTAAGAGTGAATTTTATGGTTTTTAAGAATGTGAAATAGTTTCCAAACCTTTTCAAACTAGTTCAGATGAGCCACTTAATCAGCAAACACTTGCTAAAAGCCTGCTCCAGGCAAAACACTTTATAAGGTACCACAAGTAGATCCTGCCCTCAAAGAGTTTATAATCTGATTGATAATATAAATAATGTGAAAATGAAACAAAATAAGCCGTAGCTTGATATACAATATGAAAATGTGATGAGTCAGCATATAACTTTCATTACTAACTCCTACACACAGGTATATATTAGAAAAGGAAGAGATCACATGAATTGGGGCAAGAGCAAAGAGAGAAAATGTAAGCTTTGGGGAAAAAAAAAAAAAAAAAACCCACAAAAACCCCAGGTGACTCTAATATGCTACCTCCCTCCATTACTAACCAAAACCCCCTAAGATCTTGATAGAAAGAAGGCAGGATTTGGAGAAATGGAGAGAAAAGGAGGTAAATGTTTTGACTAAAAGGTGTGAAGCTGGAAAATACAAAATGAGCTATCAAAATATAGTGGATATATTTGTATATATTGTATAAATATGTATACTGCCATACACAGCAGTACAGTACAATACCTTTAGAGGCATAATTAACTTGAGATAACAGAATGAGTTAAATCAAGTTCCTTGTATAAGTAGAGTTATTATTTGGGATACTTCACTTGATTTGGGGTATATAGCCAAGTTGTGTTGTGAAGGAGTACCTATCACATTTCAATACCAGATGAACTTGAGTTGATTTGATAACTTTTTGTTTCTTATCCAATACCTTCCTAATAATTTATTATGTCACAAACTATCAGACTTTTATTTAGAAATATACTTGACAAGTATGTTTTTAATCAAATCACCAATTAGAAAGGTAGCTGTTAACAAATAAAAAGAAAAACTATTTGCTGAGGACTTACTGTAAGTGCACAGCACAGTTCCAAGCATTTTACACATCACTTTGTAAGAGTGTACATCCAACATATACAAAATAAGGCACTTTGACTTTTTTTTTTTTTTTTTTGCGGTATGCGGGCTTCTCACTGTTGTGGCCTCTCCCGTTGTGGAGCACAGGCTCCGGACGCACAGGCCCAGCGGCCATGGCTCACGGGCCCAGACGCTCCGCGGCATGTGGGATCCTCCCGGACCAGGGCACGAAGCCGTGTCTCCTGCATCGGCAGGCGGACTCTCAACCACTGCGCCACCAGGGAAGCCCCAGGCACTTTGACTTTTGAGTAAACTTTTTAAACATAAGCCACCATTACAAACAGATCCATCAGTTAATCATTTTTTATTTTATTCTAAGTATTGTTGCTAACTTGTATTTGAGTTTTTAACTTCAATTTTTCTCACTAATTCTTTTGCCAAATTCATTTGTAGTATTTGCTACTCTTCTTTCCTCGATTTTACTACATTCTCTCTCATATCCAGCAACTACACTCCATTCTTCAGAATTCAACACACCTCTCCATTCTACCTCTATTTTTAATTTTAAGTCATTAATAACTCTGTTCACCATGGTTCTTTGCTCCTTTATGCCTCACAGATGATATTTTTATAGAATAGAAAAAAATAAAATAGAAGTAGAAAAAATAAATAAATAAAATAGAGGCATCTCTTAGGTAGCCATGTAAACTTTGAGAGGGAGGCTGAAAAATATTCCTAGCATCAAATGCCTAGAATTCATTGCTGAGAGCACAATAGTTATTCAATTAATTCTTGTGGAATGATTACTAAGGAACTAGCTAATAGAGAAACTTACAAAACTTACCTTACATCTCCATAAAAGGGTTATAGTTTGAAAAAGTTCCCTAGGTGATTCTGACACGCCACCTCTCTAATCCAAAAAAAAAAAAAAACCCAGAAAGTACATTTACTTAAATGTACTTAGATCCTAGGAAAGCACTCATTTTCATTTTGATATTGACCTGGTAAATTATTTTTGATAAATCAGTTTGATTCCTTCAAAATTATTCCTGCATATAATACTTTTGAAAAGCTACTGCTTTTCATTTTTTATTTAATTATTCTAAAAGCAGGCCTTAAATTATATCTGTAAAGACAATCCCCTCATGAGCAAAGCAACATAGTTCTCACTAAAGATCTCATAATATGTATGCATTTAGTATAAAACCAACTAAAGACGCAGTCTTCAGATTAAGTTGGATAAACACACCAGGAAGGCCCTAGGAACAGCATTATACAATAGAACATAGTCATACAAGAACATTCATTTTGTTATCCTAAGTTCACAGTAATAGTCAATACACTGGAAAACAAAGCCATAAGAAGAAATGGTATTATTATCTTCTGGTAATTTAAACCAAGTAAGATTTTTTTTTTAATACTACTTTTAACCCTGATTTAAGACTGTTTGGAGAGATCTTCTAGGTCAGCCTTGAAAGAAATTTTCAAATAACTATTAGTATCTACAACAATTTGACCAAGTCACTAAATTTTTTAATATCTATTCCATCCAAAATGTGAAAAGTGATACAGTGTTTGGTAGACTGTATTCTTATTAAGCATCCAAAAGTTATTCAACTTACGTTGGCTTTAAAAGCTATATGCTAGTAAGTCAGAAAGAGAAAAACAAATATCGTATGCTAACACACATATATGGAATCTAAAAAAAAAAAAAACAAAGGTCATGAAGAGCCTTGGGGTAGGATGGGAATCAAGATGCAGACCTACTAGACAATGGACTTGACGACACGGGGAGGGGGAAGGGTAAACTGGGATGAAGTGAGAGAGTGGCATGGACATGTATACACTACCAAATGTAAAAACGATAGCTAGTGGGACACAGGTGCATAGCACAGGGAGATCAGCTCGGTGCTTTGTGACCACCTAGAGGGGTGGGATAGGGAGGGTGGGAGGGAACGAGACGCAAGAGGGAAGAGATATGGGGATACATGTATATATATAGCTGATTCACTTTGTTATAAAGCAGAAACTAACATACCATTGTAAAGCAATTATACTCCAATAAAGATGTTTAAAAAAATAAATAAATAAAAGGTATATGCTAATTCTAATTTGTATATCTATACGAGAACTATAATAATAAATTGAATATTGCCTTGGATATTCTCAGTTAAGGTAATAAAAGAAATTCTAGGATTTCAACATGGTTTTAAACTTAAATTTTACATATCATTTTTAAAAGTCTACATAGATTTAGAAATGTCCTTATAAAAATAATTCTCTAATAGACCAATTCATAATTATGACTTTGCCAAAGAAAAGCCTAATGTCTTCTCAGCTCTGAAGTATTGAGACTCTCATATCTATCACAAACCTGAATGTCCCACTGACATGCCTAAAACTGTAATATCAGCTCCTTCCCTTCCTCTATAACCCCATCTTCCAATTCTTATAACTTTCTCTTATATTCCTGATCTTTAGTGAATGGAACTTTCATACTTCAAGGTCCAGAAATATGAGACTTGAGAATCAATCCTCAACTCAGAAGCCAATGCAGAATTCTTTTTTTTTTTGCGGTACGCGGGCCTCTCACTGTTGTGGCCTCTCCCCTTGAGGAGCACCGGCTCCGGACGCACAGGCTCAGCGGCCATGGCTCACCGGCCCAGCCGCTCCGCGGCATGTGGGATCCTCCCGGACCTGGGTACGAACCAGTGTGCCCTACATCGGCAGGCGGACTCTCAACCACTGCGCCACCAGGGAAGCCCCAGAATTCTTAAAGGCATATACATTCCTTCATAATGTGGACCCTGCCCCTCTCTGTAGCTTCGAATCTTCTTGGCACGCTCCTTTTCCAGCCCTATGCTCCAATAATCAAAGCATCTGCAGTTTCCAAAATCAAACTGTTGCCCCAGACTCCCAAGTCTAATTAATGGCCTTCTAAACTTACTTTATACACCATCTCTAAATCAGGTGATCCCCCTCAGTGCTCCTACTGTATCCTCTTTGTTAATCTTGATATTGTAACAAATTCTTTGTTTATCTATTATTAGACCATAAGATCCTTGAAGGCAAGAGTGAAATATTTTATTTCACCGCTTGTAATGCCTTATAGTTCCTGAGATAGAGGAAACACTTGATGTTTGATGAACAAGAGAATGAATGTGAGATCACAGCCAAGTCCACATCACACTAGATGTTTCATATCTCAAATATTAAGTCTAAGTAATAGGACCTACCAAAAAACTGACTTTTCTTTTTCGTACGTTCCAATCTAAAATCTACCTACTACTTTTCTGCATATAAAAGACTGATGATCCCTTAACTATAACTGTATCTCTAGGATCTACCTACTCTCTTCTTTCATTTATCTAAATTCCTTTTTTTCCCCTTTGCTTTGTTTTTATTAGTCCACAAAAATCCTAAAACCTGAGAACTCCTTCAGTTTACAGCTGAAGAAATGGGCTTAACGACTGGTCTAAATGTCACTTGGCTAGTAGCTAATTCAGACTAGATTCTATGCTAATTTCACTATATAATACCTCCAAAATGATATACCCAGTTTGAAAAGTCCATTATTTTTATTATGAAGAAGTTCAAAAATATATTGAAAAGAGACCACAGCCACAACAGTGGAGAAGATGAGCATTTAAATGACCTAAGAATAATCTTAATAGGAAAGGTGCATCATATGATAGAAATGAATTCACTGAATGAATTAAGACGCGAATGAAAATAAAGATTATGGAAGGGTAAAACTATTTTTGGAAATACATATTAGGCGCCACAGAAAGATTCAAACCTTTTGGCCTAACTACCACTAACGGAATTCTACTCTAAATGAATAAAGTCCCCAAAGGAGGAAAAAAACTGTACATATAAAGATGTTCCACTGCCTCATTTTCGTACAGAAAGAAGTGCCAGCAAGTAAAATGTCCAAAGTAGAATACTAAGAAAATTACGGTTCATCCACTGACAAAATGTTGGGTAACATTTTAAATATTTATGAACACTATATAAAAAATTAAGAATATCTTTATGATAAAACCTGAAAACAGGACTAGGTACATATTTATACCATAAATACATATTTAACCATAATTACATTCATATAAATATTTTTATTATAAACCTAGTAGGGAAAAACATAAAATGAGATTATATTTTTTTTCCTATTTTCCAAATAGCATGTAGTTTTTTTCCATACTGCTTCTATAATTAAAGGAAAAAAGAGGGAAAAGCTTTAGCTTTGAGATTCTTAAAATTTTTTAAGCTCTAAATCCCACAATTTAGCCTTACCTAACATACCAGCAAACTATAAGTAGTTCTGGTTCCCAAGAAAACTAAGGGAATGGAGGGTTGCTGAAGTATGAAATTTTTATACAGAACATTAAAATTTTGGTGGCTATCGTCTAGTTGAAAACAGAATCACTAAAACCATATGATAATTAGCTTAGGTGGCAACATGGCTCAACACTGAGGCAGCATAGTAACAAGCATGTTGTAATCTCTAAGTCGTTTTAAATTCTAATGTTTAGGCCCCCTCATCTCAATACTGAGGACAATGGCACTTTGACATAAGCTTAAAACCATGAATAATTGGAAACGATTGAAGAACTATAATATCTCTCTCCCTTTCCCACCAACACCTCCATGTCCTAATATGCATATCTGGATTATGCAGGTCATTTTATCCCTGAGCCTATTACATTGTCCCTTACCACTGAAGATGGAAGTCCAGAGCTAATACTTCAAATCAGAAGCAAAACTGGAGTGGGAATAAAAGAATAGAAAGAATTCAAAAACACTCTGTACATAGATCTTCCTCTTATCCAGCTAAACAAACCTAATTATCCAAATACAAGTAGTTAAATTACACAATTCTTTGCTTTAAAGGCTGTCCTACCTTTTACGGGCTCAGTGTTCTCTTTCTTCTATCAAATTTGCTTTATATTTAGCAAGCCCCACGTATCTTCTGTCACTCCAATCAGTCCTATATCTCAAAACTAAAATATAATTCAAATTCATGTATTCAGCAACTATTCGTTGAATGCTTACTATGTGCAAGCCACCACAACTCAATAACTAGGCAAGGTTCTTCGTCAGTCTTTGTAAACAGCCTTTGTATTGATCCCATTTTCTCAAAAACATGGCAATTAGCACTAGAACAAAATACAGCACCTATTATTTCTTTAGTTATAAATTCTAGATACAGTGAAGAAAATATTTACTTCATTTTTCAAGGTAGCATCACATTTTAAGATACCCTTCACAAGAGATACTTAGGGTTATTTAAATCAGTAACTCTAAGCATACCCTACCCTTCTGTTCAAACTGGGGAATAAGGAGATAACTTCTTATTCTAAGGAAGAAACATTGCAAGTTATACAAAACCATGAGCAACAACTTCCAAACTCACAAACAAGTAATAGAGCTACGGTATATGTGACTTGCCATTAAAAATGTTTGCATGGGGGCTTCCCTGGTGGCGCAGTGGTTGAGAGTCCGCCTGCCAATGTAGGGGACACAGGTTCATGCCCCAGTCCGGGAAGATCCCACATGCCGCGAAGCGGCTAGGCCCGTGAGCCATGGGTGCTGAGCCTGCGCATCCAGAGCCTGTGCTCCGCAACAGGAGAGGCCACAACAGTGAGAGGCCCGCGTACCACCAAAAAAAAAAAAAAGTTTGCATGCCTAGCAACTGAACAGTATCATATCCCCACTGCATTTGCTTCTTTAGTTTTGTTACCTGCAATAAAAATGAAAATATTATTCAAGTAAACTTGCTTCCACAGTACAGGAAAGTCAATTAAAAAGCCTTACTTTGCTCCTACTTTCTCATTTTCTTCTCAATTCAGACTCTGCCCCTGAACACATAAACATGCAGTATTTAAATGAATGTACACACCCATGAAATGTAGTGCTCTAAAAGTAAGGTATGGAAAGAAGACTGAGTTCAAACTGTTCTACTTGATACACTGGGCTCTAAAGTAAGAAGTTCTGGATTTTAGATAGGAAATGGGTACAGAAGACATTAACATTTAAGCTATAAAACATGAAAGGTACTGAAAGTTACACCTTAATTTTAAATATCAGAGCCCAAGCATATGAGCAAAAAGTATCCTAACACTAAATACATCTTGCACAATTACTTCTAAATCTTTCTTAAAATGCTATAAGTTATTCCATCCAACAAGCTGTACGTACACACCCACTCTCAGAATCAAACTGTAAAGGAGGGATGGATTCAAGTGATATTCAAGGAGGTGCTATGAATGGGTAAACAACTGGGTAAACAACTCGTTTGGAGATACACTAAAGAAGAAGGGTCAAGCATTATCACCAAGATTCTAGTTTAGGCAACTTGAGTTAATAATGGGAACATTAACCTACTTCACATAGTTCTAAGAATAGTTTTTCCTTTTTGAGTGGGAAGGGATAAGGTTAGGGAAGAACTGACAGATGAGTTCAGATTTCTACACTACTTTTGAATTTATAGTATTTATGGGACATCAGGAGGTGCCTGGTAAGACAGCTGGATCTGTCTCAGAAGAAAATTATATTCTGGAGATAGCTATGTGAGTCATCAGCATGTAAAAAAAGTCAAATGAATAGATTAAATCAATAGGAAGAGAACCACCTTGGGAATACCAATATTTAAGGAGTGCTCAGAGATGGAACAGCTAGCAAAAAGAGTCTACAAATGAGAGACTGATATCCTTGAACCCAAGAGAGAAAGCGGTTTCAAAAAGGGAGGAGGGAGGGGGAACAAAATAGGTGGTCAAATAAAATAACTCTTTTTCATCATTATCTGCCCCAACTTTCAGGAAATAACACTACTTCTCTATAACTTTAAGCATTAGAGGAGAAGCAATGACTGTTCTTCACTATAACCTATGCTCTATTTTTAGTATAAACAGCAATTTTATACTAAAGTGTAAACTCAATTTCTGGATAAGTTATCACTGCACCATTGTTCCAGTTTCTATGTGCTGTATGTTTAAAATACACGATGCTACCTATTTTAATTATGATGAAAAAGAGGGCAATGTCTATTTTACCTACTTGGTAGAGCATCTAACCTAACAGAATTAGCTAGTATAAATGCATGCTACTCAGCAGTAATGTAAATTACAAGATTTTTGGAGTTGAGAGGTAAACATGGGCAAGTAAAATTATGCCCAATAATAAAGCAGCTGCAAAATCTGAGACAAATATCTAAAACCATTTAAAGTATTTTTGACAGGGTAGTATCAAAGTTAAAGAGTATATCAAATTCAATTTCAAAATTCAGATACCAACAAACTACTAATACAGGCAAGCACATGGATGGATCTCAAAAGCCTTATGCTAAGTGAAAGAAACCAGACCCAGAAGCCTATATAAGTATGATTCCATTTACATGACATTCTAGAAAATACACAACTATAGCAAGAGAAATTAGATCTGGCTGACAGGGGCTAGACTAGGGGTAGGAAACTGATTACAAAAGGATATAAGGGAACTTTTGGGGATGATGGAAATATTATATGTCTTCTTTTTCTTTCTTTTTTCTTTTTTTTTTTTTACGGTACGCAGGCCTCTTACTCCTGTGGCCTCTCCCATCGCGGAGCACAGGCTCCAGACGGGCAAGCTCAGCGGCCATGGCTCACGGGCCCAGCCGCTCCGCGGCATGTGGGATCTTCCCGGACCGGGGCACGAAACCATGTCTCCCGCATCGGCAGGCGGACTCTCAACCACTGCGCCACCAGGGAAGCCCTGTATGTCTTGATTAAGGCAGCAGTTGCAAGATAATGTTTGCCAAAACTCATCAAACTGTACACCGGCAATAGTGAATTTTATAGTGTAAATTATACCTCAATAAGCCTTACTTTAAAAAAATTCAGGGCTTCCCTGGTGGTGCAGCGGTTGAGAGTCCGCCTGCCGATGCGGGAGACATGGTTTCGTGCCCCGGTCCGGGAAGATCCCACATGCCGCGGAGCGGCTGGGCCCGTGAGCCATGGCCGCTGAGCTTGCCCGTCTGGAGCCTGTGCTCCGCGATGGGAGAGGCCACAACATTGAGAGGCCCGTGTACCGCAAAAAAAAAAAAAAAAAATTTCTGGTCCTTGAGCTGACGTTTTGAGAAGTAACACACCTCCAGAACAAAGAATGCTACCCTAATATACATTTTCACAGTTACTGTCAATGCTTTTTCACCAGCAATATTTTGAACTTATGAAGATCTCAGAATCTGAGGCCTTTTAAACTGCTCTAGGTTTCATTAACATTAACAATACCACCTATATTCACCAAGCTGTGTAAAAATTTGCTTAGAGGGGGAGATAAAGATTGGACACTGACAGAGAGAGAAAGAGATACATAAGAAAAGGGAAAGAGAATATTAGTAGAGTTAAATTAAAAGCATATTGCATATATGTCTTTCAGGATAGCCTGGAGTAGGTTACAGCATGAATACTGGATTCTTAATTCTTTTCTCAAAGGGAAAAAAATGATAGCAGTAGCTTTTAGGCCATTACATTTCAACTTTCAACCTTAAGAGTTTTCTGAGACATAGGCAGAAACCTGGGAAAAAGATTATGTTATGTGCAACAATTTTTTAAGAATAGTACTTTTTTTAAATGGGAGTTAGGGCCAATATATACCCATGTAAAATTTCAATTTGGTCATTACCAAAGAAAAACTAAATTATGTATAGCCTATACTCAGATCATCAATTTCTTTAGGTAGAAACTGGCAATCCTATCAGACAAAGAAAACTAAAAGTAGATTTTAAAATCCTGAAAGGGTTAAAATAGATAAGCAACAAGGATATACAGGATAGCATGGGAATTATACCCATTATCTTATAATAACCTATAATGGAATATAATCTGCAAAAATACTGAATCAATATGCTGTACACCTAAAACTAACATAATATTATAAATCAACTATACTTCAATTTAAAAAAACCAAATACAATAAAATATAGCAAATATAGGGAAAAACCAAGCAAAACAACAAATAAAATAAAATCCTGAAAGGGTTGCCAAGTAGCAGTGTTGAGAAAACTCAGTGTTGAAAAAACTCCTATTTCCTTACTAGGACTATTTTCAAGGACTTGTCTGTTTGTAAATAAAAAAATTAAATATACCATCATAAATATTAATATTTTTACAGTAAACTATAGTTTGAGTTTTAATAATTCATTAGTGTTTCAAGCACTGTTAGTTTTTAAGGTATCTAGAATCAATGACTATTTTTTAAAAACAGTACTTATGAAGTACATATGCATTTTATTGGCATAAGACTAAAGAATCGAGAGTATAAGTGACCCAAATGTGTTCATTCTAACGAAAAGGAATCCAGTATTTCAAAATTATGTCACAGCTTCTGAATTTCTCAGGAGAGGTAAAAGTACACAAAATTATTTTAATAAATAAATTAATTGATGTTGCTAATTCCATGTTTTTCCATCTTTTTAAAGTTTTTCCTTTCTGCCAAAAGGCAAATACATACAAAAGAAAATTTTTAAGAGTTTGCTGTATCATGTTAAATGTTACACAAACGTAAGATGGCAAAAAAAATTTACCTACTTTAATTATGTTAAAAATTTAGTGTATTCTTGAGAATATTTTCTAATGCTTAACGTCTTTATAAAAAATAATTCAAGAATCACAATATTATGAAAATAAAGTGGCTTTTCCACACTTTCAAAAAATACAGCATGCATTATATTTAACATCAATATTCTATCTGAATACACATCTGTACATAGAAACATTTTGTATATTTTATACAGTGTAAAGTTAACAAGGTGTGTTTTAAAAGAATGTAATCAGATAATGAATCAGCTATAAATGACCAAAAAACTTTAGAATTCCTCTTTTTAAGCCATAGGATAGCTTTATAAGCCACACAAGAAAAACAAGTCTCACTACTTGATAATCAAGCCTACTCTTTTTATCAAAAAAACAAACAAAAAAAAGTATTATAAATCTTGAAGAGACAAGAGTGGTAGAATGGAAAGAATAGAAGTTTTAGAATTAGACATATTTGAGTTGGGATCCTATCTCTAACACTTGCTAGATTTGCCACCTTGGACAGGTTATTAAACATGATGAGCTTCAACTTCCTTGTCTGTAAAATGAGAACATTATCACTAACCTCATTGGATAGTTGGGAGGTAATCATGATAAACAGTGTAGTAGTTAAGGTTGGTGGGTTAAGCATCAACTCTGGAGTCCTTTCTCCACTTTCTTCCACTTGTTAGCTGTGTGACCTTAGTCACTTAATCATTCTATATCTCAGTTTTCTGAAATATCTTAGAGTAATAAATATAACCAAACTCACACTATACCTTGAAGAATTGAGAAAAATCCATGTAAAGCTCCTGGCACAGTTTTTGGCACATGGGAATCACTCAATAATATTACATATTGCAAATGTAAGGCACTCAACACAATGCCTGACACAAAAAAGATCTTAAACTTAGCTGTCCTAAACTAAGTTCTAAATTACTTTTTTACTGTCTCTAAAATTCAAATTCACCCCTGAAGATAAATGTATGCCATTAAGGATGAGAAAAAAATACTAGCTCAAGGTCTATAAAGGTATTCACTAAAGGAATCCCCATAAGAGTGTATGTAATGGCAACAGCTCTGGAATAAGTGCACAACTTCCCAAGCTGAGAACTTCAAAACGATCCACATTCTTTGGCTATATAAATATTGGAATTTTTTTAAAGTACTAGTCATACTAATTTATAGATTCATCTACTACAATACTAATTGGTCATATACATTTCTATGAATAAAATCACTCTAAAGCTCAATTTTCCCTTTCTAAAAAGATGTTTTGACAGTTTCAACTCAATATAAAAAAACTTAAAAGAAGTAAAAAAATTCAGATTAACAAACTCAAAATTAAAATGTAAGGCAGTAAAGATGTGCTGACTTCAAAATTATTGAAATTATTGTTAATATATATAGCATATATAGTCTGGATTCTATTTTAGTTCTTTGCCTAAAGTACATAATTTCCTTGACTACATAACTTTTAAGTACTGATTCAACTGAGCAACTAAAGGATAATAATTAAGAATTTACTAAAACTAGAAATGTGGAATCCTAAGTCCTTAAGAACAAAAATAAATCAGACAGATCATACTAATAAGACAATAGACAATTTTCTGACATTTTCAGCCTCAGTTTCTTCATCTGTAAATTGTGGATGATAATTGTTTCTATTTCATAAGCCTGTTAGAAGAATTAAATGAGATAATATTGGCGGGTCATACACACGTTAACACAATTCCTGGCAAATAATAACCCCTCAAAATCTTACCTATCTGGCAATGCTGTATCAAGAAATGATCGCTCCTAGTAATATCACTTTGGGAATAGAAAGAAATCTGCCTTAAAACATAATGCAATCTGACAAAACTCAATTCATTAAAACCGACTGCAGACTTGGTGTTTAAAATTGCATTTAAATCAATTAGAAACACTAATATTCCACTCTAGTAGTTAAAAAACAGAATAAGAATAAAACTTTAAGGAGTCATTATTTACTACACATACAGTTAGTTCACTTACACTCCTGAAGAGGGACATATGTAAATAAACTTAACCACCTGAACACCAAATATATACACACAAGGTCAAGATTTCTAACGTAAAAGTACTATTTTCATACCAGGAAAATACAACTAAAACACAAGTATCATATCTCTCTATGGAGATGAGAAAAGAACCTTGGACTCAGATAATTGAAAAAAATCACAAATGGCATCAGTGTCAGCACTGAGCAATTACCTAGCTTCATGACCAAAGCTCACAGGTTTCTTAAAGCAACACAATCTAATAGGAAACTATTAAGAGTCAGAGAATACCTAATCTCTCACTGAGTCACTACATGAATCTCTACAAATCATGTGGCCTCTGAGTTTTTCATCAAAAAATGGAAATCACACTGGTCATTTACCTTTCAAGGAAATGAGAATATTTATGAATGAACTCAGGTCACCCTGAAAAAGGACCAATTTAAAAATACAGAGAATAATTATTGACATCTGCTAAAAATAGAAAAAAACTGTTCAAAAAGTATATTTTTAAATGATTTTTAAAAGCTACATACGACCGTACATTACCACCAAGCCAACTTAGTATGCTCAGGATATTAAAGATGTCAACTAAACACTTAATTACCAGACTTCTATAAAGTTCCTAGTCAGTAATTTCCTATTCATTTTATGGCAAATAAATGTGATAAACGGAATTGAAGTTACATTTCTATGAAAAGAATTTTTATTTACCTCAGTCTTCCCAGTCACTCTATATAAAAATGAAATCTTACATTATTTTAAAAATTTCAGAATTACTTACAAATTATGCTTTTCCTAATAAGCAACAGAGTGCGGAAAGTTAAATGAAACTGTAAAACGCAAACTCTTTAGTTTTTATTTACTCTTTATTATTAATTTTTACACCTTATTTTGGGAGAGTAAAAATACCACAATAGAGTATGTCAAAATATAACACAGATGGGTTCAAATGTTTCTATAGCAGTTTGATGATGAATTGGTACCAAAAAATTAAATATGAAATTAGTTTAGGAAGCCTTAGAAAATGCATGTTTGAGTTGGGTAGCCTGGCTCCAAATAAAGAAAACTTCATGTCTGAATTGGTACAGCTTTGCTCATAATATTTTTGAAATTTAATAATGATCATTATGCAGAAAACCAAAACTAGGCTTACTACCATACTGAAAACTTTCACTTTTCATCCCCAAAGAGAACCTGAAATAGTCCGTCTTCGAAGATAACTCTTTTCTTCTTAAGGTGGACAGTATTATAATGATCCGTAGCACAGGTTCAAAAAGCTTTCGAATAACTTTAGTAAACAAATTTGTTGAATGGCTTTCAAAAGGAAGCATCCAATATACTCATCTCAAAACACTAGAAGTAATTATTTACTATTCAACTTTAATTTGATTTACTAGACTTTCATGATATACTTCAAAACTACTTTCTTTTCAAGTAATTATTATGTTACTGGTAACTCTGCAGACTCAAAAGAAACAATAAACCATACTGTTGAAATTTCACTAAGTATATTATGAAATATTTATCCTATAATATAACCAGCATTATAAGATTTCTGGAACACTTATAGTTGTTTCCTTTCGCTGAATTAAAAAAAAAATGGAAATACAAGATTAGTCACTGGTGACTATCCTGACCAATACAGGAGAGGTACAGCAGACTATTCCTAATCTCTAGGGAAACACAAATTATTCCTTCCAACTAAGTTATCAAAAACGTAAAGGTTCAAGTTTAGGTTTTACTCAAGTTTCACAATGTCTCCTTTAAAAGTAATCTATTTAATTGGTTTGGACTAAACAAAAAATATTTTCAATGTAATTTAAAGAAATATTTATGGTATCTGAACAAAAGCTACCACACAACCTATATTACTTACAGATTACTAAATATGTAGAATTAGGAAAATAAGGTCTGATAAGAACTAACTCACTTTAATTCCAAAGTCACAATAAAAAATCAGTCACATAAATAGATATCTAATATACTGATTTAAACATCTGTGCAAGAAAGCTCCCTTTAACTATATAAAACGCTAAAGATAAGTTGTTCCTGTTGATGAAAACTAAGCAAGCAGCACTCCTCTTTCCATTACCTTTAGAAGTATGCTCACCCCTTGACATACGTCTCAGTATTTTATTTAAATAAAAGTTGTAAAGACAATCGCGGGTTCATATAAGAGCCTTTTAAACATTTACATTGAAGCCCTTACCCCGCCTCCCACCCCCAAATCCTCCGCTTAAGAAGTGAACTGTTCCTACCTTCTGTATTCTCCGCCCCCCCGCCCCCCCACCCCGCTTCCCCAGCCCCCATTCGCGTGCCCCCCACCCAGTGTAGGCCTGAGGCCCTGTAGCAAACAGTGTCTAACAGGAGCAGGCAGCACAAAGACAGGAATGGGAGATTAGTGGGAGGGAGGGAGGCCGGGATTGGGGCTCAGCAGGAGCTTCAGGCTTTTTAAAATTCAAACTGCTCCCTGACCAATACAAATCACGGACACGCTACTGACTACTACACGGATTTATAGCATTAAAAACATGCCTCGTACGTGACAGCTATATTAACTTCACTCTTTTTAACATTTATCCATACGTTTGCAGGAAATGTGGAACAATTTATTTTAAGCAGAGGGCCAAACTCAAAAACAACCTTCAGAAAAGTTACTTGTTCTACAATGACAATAATAATTCAATGAGACACAAAAAATTCGAACCAATGTTAACACCCACTAATAAAACAAGGGACTTTTTTGATCAGTGTTGTTTCATTTTAAGCAATGAAAGTTTTCTTTCAGTGACTATGAGACAAAGTATCAAAACAGTCTAACCCAGGTACATTTATTTTTCTGTGCAACTTGTATGGCTGAGGACTTTTAAATTGGTTTTTCCCTTATGCCAACCTACATTACCAACGCCTCCATAAGCAAGACCTAAACACTTAACTTACTTGTAAACTAGAATTTAAGATACAACTGATCTTTTTCTCCCGCATTTACAGATACATTTGACCTATTAAAATGACACCTCTCTCATTACACAGTCAAACATCATGGGCACAAACAGCCAATGACAATCCTGGGACCTCAAGATCTGCCCTGACATGAAAGGATGGCACCTTCTACATTTTTTTTTAACCTCCCAGGGATTTTAAACATAACTTAATTTCTATCCTTCTAAAGAAAATTGGTTGTACCTGTATCTCAGCATAATTCTCAGAACATTTAAAAAATCTTTTTTAAGCTTCTACACGTTTAGATCAGGAAGTACCTAAGTGTGTTATGTATAATCGTTTAAAACTGTCCTTATACAACGCACACAAGTATAAAGTGGCAGAGTAAACCTGTCAAGTACTTTATACTTGTCTTTGAATAAAAAGTCCATGTGCAACACACTGTCAAACAGCAACATAAAAGCTCTTTGCGTGGGTGGGGGTCATATGCAGTGTCTACCACACTACGGGTTCCTATATGAAATATTCATGTGAACGACTTCATTCTTTTTAAAAAGAAAATGAGTCTTTATTAACTTTCCAACGTCCAAATAAGTTTTACACAGGAAAAGAATTACCACTGGATCCGTGTCTGAGTATTTACATTTGCCTCACTAACTGAAACTACTTCCTCCCTTCATGGGGTCACAGGGGGAAGAAGGGGGGTTGTTTGTTTCACTGGGACGTTCCCCACTCTCGGACCAGGAAAGTTGTAAATATGGGGACGGTCAAGGCACATTTGCTGTTAGTTGTATTGTTTCCGCCTCCTCACTAGCTACGGCTCTTCTCCCGAGCGAGGCCTGTCACCGACCAGCAGTAGCTCCGCTCAGCCCGAAGCTCTCCTAATCCCCGAGCTCAAGTAGATTCCGCTGGCCCGCGGCCTGCACTCTCCGCCGGGCCTACGCCTCCCCGGCCGCCCGGCAGGAGCCCAGTCCCCGCCACCGGCGCCGGCCGGGAGAGGGTACCAAACCACCGCCACCCAGGGCGGCTGCCACCAGAGAGGAGCGAACTCTAGACTCGCCCGTGGAGGAGACCTGGGGCCGCTAAGGAAACGGCGGGGAGGGGAGCGAGGAGGAGAGACGCTGAGGACCTGGCGCCGCCGCCGCCGCCGAAATAAAGAGCAGGAATTTACCTGGGCGAATCGGCGTCTGAATCCAAGGGGAGGCCGAGGCCGCTGTGGCGAGAGACTATAATCCGGGCCGGGAGGGGGGGTGGCTACGGCTCCTCTTCCGTCTCCTCAGTGCGGGGAACATGTAGAGCCGGGGGAAGACCAGCCGAGAAGACAAATCGCTGCTTCTTCTTCCTCCTCCTCCTCCTTCTCCCACATAGAAACACTCACAAACACCCGACCGGGGGCCCGAGCTACCGGGGGGGCATCGCCGCCGGCCCGGGAACCAATCCTCCAGTCGGCGGGGGCGTCCCTCCCTGCGGCTTGGTGGTGTCGGGTGAGTCGGTACCGACGGAGGGAGGGGGGGGAGGGCGGGGGGGGAAGGAGCCCTGTGTGTGTGTCTCTCTCGTTTCGTCTCTCCCTCTCAGAACAAAATGCCGACCGGAAGTGCAGCTGCAGGAATGACTCCCTCCGCCGGCGCCAAACACTAACAACCACCCCCTCTTCCCCACTCCACTTCCGCCACCGCCGCGCCGCCGCCGCCACTTCAGCTCGCGTCTTCGGCTGCGCCACACCGCACGGCCCGCTCCGCTCCGCACCGCACCCGGGGCCGGGCGGCGGCCGGCAGCGAGGCGGCGGCGGCTCTCCTCTAAGCCCTTCTCCTCGGGGCGGCTGTGGATGTTGCCTTTTAGTGTCGATCCTGCGGAGCGGCGTTTTCGCTGCGGCACGGGCGAGCCGGGTCTTCCCGGTCTTTATTTTCCTGGAGGCCGACCGGAGCGGGGCCCGAGTTCGGTGGTGGTCGCGTGCGTGGGGGGCGCTCAGTCCCGGACCGTCTCGCAGCCCGCGCACGCCGCCCCAACTGCTCGTCTTTAGCTATTGGGAGCCGAGCTCGGGGCGGCCACGTAGAGGACGCCCGCGATCCGACGGCGACCGAGCATTTTTTAAATGGTGTCCCTGCAGCCGGGTGGATGGATGTATCGTATTGTACAGCTTTCTCTCCTTTTGAGAGGCCAGATTTTACGCCCGTCTCTGCATTATTTCTGAAGAGTGAGAACGCAACGCGTGGAGGAGACGAAGGTTCTCAGCTGGATTGAAATGGAACCATGTTTGTGATGCATATATTTCTGGAAATATGTGGTCTTTTCTGATCTTGCATTTTGTTGCCGGTGGTTTTGGCTCTTGCCTAGCAGTCGGGAGAAGGGCCTGTAGGCGACGCTGTTCGAGCGAGGAGCCGGTCCGCGCCCCCCTCTAGGTGTGGGTGGAGCCGAGCACGCGGGGAGAGCCGGCGGAGTGCTGGCCGCGGGGGGGCCTGGGGCCAGCCGATTTCAGACTTCGTTTTCTTTTACGTTCGAAACAGTGAGGTACTGGCCAAGGCTGGAGTACAAATGTGATTATGTGTACAGTTCCAAGCCTCCTGTAGTCTGACTGAAACACGTGAATAACTTTACCGTACAGGTCACTATTAAGTTTACTTCTGTACATTAAAAGGGGGCTATTCTTCAGGTAAAAAAGTGCATAGGTAAGCGAATTTTACTCAAACGGGACGAAATTTGTGTTATATTTTCATGAGTTTACTTAAATGGTATGTTAATTATATATGCATATGTACCGGTACGCTGAAAGTAAATAGGAAAATTTTCCCCACAGGTTATTCCTTTTGCCTCACATCACTCGAAGGACTAAATCAGATCTTGTCACTCCTTTACTCTAGACCCTGCCATTGTTTAGCTGGGAGTAAAAGCCAAAGCCTTGACCGCGGCCTAAAGGCGGTGCGCGCGGTAGGGCCGGGGGAGGCTGCCTCGGCCGCCTTGCAGGCAGGGCGTCTGTCCTGGCTTTTCCTTCGGCCAGGCTCTTTCCCCAAGGACCACAGTTTGCTGCCTCACCTTAAGGATTTTGCTCAACTGTGTCCTCGGGGGCTCCGTGGCCACTCTTTAAACTGCAAGTTCCCGGTCTCTTTTCCCCATTTTTATCCTTCAGGCGTTCTACATATCTTACATGTTTATCTCGTTATCTGTTTTAACCAATAGAATAACGTAAGCTCTAGGAGGGCGAGGTGTTTTTTTTTTTTTTCTCCACTGTTGTTTTGTAGAGAAAATAATTCCTGACACACAGTAGATGCTTAATATTTGGTTAATGAATGAATGACGATTGTAAGGGCCCTGACCCCACCCACACATACACCAGTTTCTGAACTCTGTCCCTTACATATGTATATACTAACACAATACAGAGAACTTTATGAAAGATTTGTGGAAAAAAAAAAAAACCTAGGGAAAAAAATGCAAGTTTATTACAAAGTTCTAGGAAACGGTACTACTTCTAGACATTGAAAGCTGTCCACAACAACACCAGAAGCCCACAAACTATGATAATTATTTGTTTTGGGGTTTCTGTAAATGGGCTTGCTAGAGGACAGTGCATTATTGGATTATATGATCGTATGCATACTGGCGCAGTTAGCTTTGCTCTCTTCCTGAATGACAACAACCTGCGTTCTTCATCCAGTCCTCTTTCTTGCAAAATCGTTTAATCATTTAATCACTAAATTAAAGTCTGAAAATTTGGTTGGCTTAGCCCAAATCCAGCACTACTGTAAAAGTTCACTCAACAAGTATCTATAGGGCACAAAATGTGTGCCCGGCACAAAGATTCAAAAGGTGCTGTGTTTCTGAGGCTTAAAGGACCACATATGGCTACTTCGGTTACTACTGAATTATGCTGTCAAGCAAAGCAAACGCTAGTGAGATTTATTTTTACAGTTTCCTTCTGAAGAAAAGGTTCAGTGAATGCTGAGGTCAGGCTTAGTGTGGATATTTTAATTCACCTCTTAGTTTGCTGTTCATTTACATTTACTTACTTTATGATAAGCACCAGGTATACCAATAAATTAATTGATAAATGATTTTTGAAAACTGAAACAAATTGAGAGCTTTTATTTTCTAGTGGTTGGATAAACAGGGCTTTTAAATAAAAATACAAATGCCAGGAAACTAACAACCATGCTATAAGCCTTTGGCAGTGATATTACAAATAATCATATTTCATGTATGGAATTTTTGGACAAGAAAAGGTATTTTATAACCATTAATACAATTAATTAGATACTTTAGTAAATCCGTTTGTTCATTATAAGTGTACCTTTTAATCTTAAAGAATAGCTTTAATATATGGATGGTTCAGAATGTTTTTTGTTCATTTTCAAAATATTAATATTTCAATTTGCTTAGAGAAGCACCATTATCTTCTTATATACTTCCTTAAATGTTACTGGTAAGCTGATAATTTTGCACGTCCAGGTAATGAAAGTCTTGGCATTATTGTAGCATTTAATTTAAAATTTTAGATATTTTTTAGTTTCTTCCCTCATTTATTTATTAAGGATTTAACTAGGTGCTGTAATTAGCTTTACAGTAGGCAACTCCTAAACATTAGTGAATTAAAAATAGACAGGGTCCCTGCCTTTAAGTGTTTTAACTTGTATATAGTTTATACCAATTTTTTTCCAAATCATAGAATTAATGAAATTGTTCCAATGCATATCAGGATATTTCTCCATTAAATCAAGTGTTTTGCTTGCCTAAATTTAAGCATCCAAGTTGAGATCTTATGTAGACTATTCATATAATCTTAGTGTTTTCTCTATTTCATTGCTTTGTTTCTTGGTGTTTGTTTTTTGGGGGTCTTTTTGCTTAATAATTATTTTCCTCACCACCATCTATTTATTTTGCTCTTACATTTTAAAACCTTTATGTCCAAAATCAGTTGATTTATGGTGGGCTTACGTTTCATTGTTAGATCATTGATGTATCAATTCTTAGTTTGTAGGGTAGCCCAGTAAACCTTTAATCTGACCTAATATTGCCTCCTTGCTTTAAGTACTGAGTTGCACTACTCATTTTATTTGCCAAGGAGATTCCTGGATATTCCCGTATGTATTCTTGATCAATAAACTGCAAAAGATTTAATAAAATATTTTAAAACGGATTTTAAGTATTAACTACTGAATGTCATCAACAGGAATTGGTACAATTGGCAAATTATGAATTATTTTTATTGAAAATATTTTTCTTTAAGATAAATACAATTTGCCATAAAATGATAGGAATAAAAAATTTTAGGAAATAATTTTCTTCTCATTTTTTCTACCAGTTTTATCATTTGTTAGTGATAAAATTAACTTACAGGAACACATTTTGAAAAAATAGACATGTAGTGTATATATGTTTCGTAGATTATTTCAAACTACCAAAATTATTTCACATATCGGATAACTAAAGTTACTTTTAGGATGATTTTTATCTTAAACTTTGACAAAGTATTAATTATAGATGTTGATTTGAGGGTGAGCTACAAGAATATCAAATAGTCTGTGAATGTTTCAAGTTCTCAAAGTAAATACCTTTATCAAATTTGTGATAGTGTTTATGAAAGTTATTCAACATATCTTATCCATTTTTGTTAAGATGATAGAAATGAATGGTTTTTCCCCTGAATGACTTCGTTCATGTTGGCCTTGGAGAACAGGCTTTGTCTTTTCATTAATCCTTCTCACCTCTAATTAAGGATTTTCTCTAAATTCATAGATTTTATTATTCATGCTATCCATTTATAATCCTGTGACTTTCCTATATTGTTGTTTATATTTTTGTGTAGCTATGCCTTATGTTCCTGGATCAAAGTGACTAGTTCTGTGTTATACTACATTGCAAGTTTCACTGTGCATTGCATTACTGTAGGGCCCTCAAAAAGTGCACTTCTGAAATATAAATTCAATATAAAATTATTTAGGGTCATTACATCATCATGAAAGCCTCATCTTAATGGAACCTATGCATATGCTGAATGTGAACCAGAGAATTAAACTCTACACGCATTTTAATACTAAACTAATCTGGAACAACACTTTAAAAAAAGATTTTATCAATGAGGGAAAAATACAAAATCCATTAAAAACTTAACATCTAAAATAGATATGAAGGGAGTGCTTATGATGCACATTTCAAAGCACCTCCTCTAGACCAGTGTTTTAAAACTGGGTCATGTACCACTATGGGTCATGAAATAAATTCAGTGGGTTGACACTAGCATTTTATATTTGAAATAGAAGAAAGAATAGAAAAATCTAAGAGTACATCACACATGGTAAAGTCTGTATTTATAAACATTCATTCCATTTATGTGTGTGGGTTACCTTGTAAATACTTTTTATTCTGGGTATAGGCCAGAAAAAGTAGTGTTTTATCTACCGTTCAGATTTTCCTTTACTTCCCCCCTTAGAAAATGAAAAAGAAAAATGCTAGAAAGTTCTGATTGCCTATGAAATAGTGAGGAATTTTAGAGGAGGCACTAGGATATTTTAGAGAAGTTTGATATTGGTTACAGAAAGGTGATCTTAAGGTAAGAGGTAGGTAATAAACTATGTATCAGTGGAAACATCAAATTTGGTTGAAGTTGTGAGAAGGAATTATTTTCCTAGTGGAGCTAAATTTGGTGTGTTTAGGTCCATAACTATTTTCTTACTGATTTGTTGTAGCACATTTTCTAATCTCAGATGCCCAATACAACAAAATAATAAATAAAAGGCAAAAAATGTTTTTCTGTTTCTTCCCACCTTCCCTTCAATCTCAAAAGAGATATTAACTAGTCATAGGAGTGTAAAGCAAACTGCTACCTTCACAAAGTGATTATCACAGGAACAAGTTATTCCCTGAAAATGAAACTCCTCCTGAAAAATAACAAACTTTCAATAAGGCTTTTCTCTCTAGCCAAAGTAAATAATAACTTCTTAACTTTATGTAAATAGTTAACTTTCATTTGCCACCTAGCTCATCTGTATATTTAAATAAATGTACTTAAAACTGTGCACAGAATTTAAAAGGGGGAAATTTTAGAATGAGAGAATTGTGGATAGAATTAAAAGGGAGGCAATATACTATGATCAGTGGGATGAAAACTACCTACCAAACAGAAAATGAGAATTATGTTATACTGAAATGTTTTGATAAAATTTAGACATTTTGAAAAATTTAAACATTTCATTACCATTTCACCTTATTTCAGTATAGCTTTCAGTATTGTAATGTTGGTGAGGTTACAGAAAGGTGTAATGAAAGGTTTTTTTCAGACATGATACCAGCTCCTTTTTGATTATAAGATGTTTAAGACCTAGTTTGATTAAAACCTTAGCTAAACACAAAATTTTCTAGAGAACTGACATGAGAATTTGAACTCAATTATTGAACCAAAGCTTATTCACCCCAAATATTTCACCAATACAAATATGTACCCTATTGAACTAAGAAAGGAATTATATTAGTAACCAGCAGAGGGAGCCAAGTCAGTCCTGAAAGATAGGAGTGTAAAGAAAGATCACATGACTTCCTGTTGTTAAGTTCGTTGTGGCAGCTGTTCCGTTTAGTCTACCAAAAAGCGAAGTAGAAGGCTAAGAAGGCTACCAATGTATTAGGTGTGGATAGTGTGACAATTCTGTCAAAATTACGTTGCAGGAAGCAAACTGAAAGAAAACACTTAAGGGCAGCCCTGTGAAGAATGTGTAGCATAAAAGAGAATTCTTTAAAAACCGATGTTAAAAACTAAATGAGTAAAATACGCAAACTAACATTGGTTTTCTTTCTACTATAGGTGGTGAAACTTAGGGGGATCACAACAAAGCAATGATAAGCTTATCAACCATTAAGCAGAAGCAATTCAAGTAGAAATATAAAAGTGGAAATGTCTCAGTATTATAACCTAAGATGGAAAACCAAAGAAAATAGTACCTAGGGCCATGATGAATTACTCACTAGATGTAACAGTAAACCATTTCTTAATAATTCCATTTTTATTGAAAGCTGAAATTAGTCTCTAATAGGCACATTACAAAATGATGAAGTTGGCACAAATAGATTGATCTTACATTAAAATTGTATATACTTTGATAATCTAAAAAAGGATAAATTTTAATGAAGAATGATTACAGTGAATTAATATGAGGTGATTTTTCATTTTAAAAATAAAAAATAGAATTGTTTCCATTACCCTTTATAAACAAAACAAAAAGTAATACCTTGATTTGTGACATGTTTGGAGGAATACAGTAGCTAAATGACAGTTGTACTGTCAGCTTATTTAATATCTTCTAAGTACCTCAAAATCCCTGATAGAATGATTATTTGAAGTAAAATGGTAAGAGCTGGGTGTTAGCTAACTGTATTAAAATTTAAAAATTTAAAGGCCCAAACAATTTTAGTTTAATAAACTAAATAATGGTAGTCTAGCCACTTACTCATTGTAAGGTTTGTGGAAACATATTGTCCAAAGCATAGAAGGACAATGGATTCAGGGAGATTTTAGCTATAGGTATATTTACTTATGTGTTTGTTCACTCTAAAATTATACTTCTTGAACACGTACTATCTCCACAGGACATAGAGCATGTATTCATTATGAACTAGACAAAATGCTTACATCTTGTTGAAAGATTTAATTTCATTAATATTATGTGAATAGTCATAGACATTCAATATGCAGCCCATGGAATCCAAGGAGATGGCACTTAGAAGCAAATCATTTAATATTGAGTACTAGAAGGTAGACTGTAAACCTCTGTAAGTCAGTTCTTTTATAATATTACATTATACTGACATATATTGTCATCTGGTGTCAAATCTGTTAATCATAGCAATAATATCCAATAAGTAAAATTCATCTAATAGCAGCCATAGAGACATTTTAGTGCCAAAAAAAGAATTCAACCAGTATTACTACTAATTATGTGCTTCTTTTACACATAAGTTGCTATAAATATGGGCTATTAGAATTGCATAAACTGACTTCCCTGGTGGAGCAGTGGTTAAGAATCCGACTGCCAATGCAGGGGATATGGGTTCACATGCTGCAGAGCAACTAAGCCTGTGAGCCACAACTAGTGAAGCCCGTGAGCCACAACTAGTGAAGCCCATGCTCCACAACAAGAGAAGCCACCGCAATGAGAAGCTCGCGCACCGCAATGAAGAGTAGCCCCCACTCGCCACAACTAGAGAAAGCCTGCGCGCAGCAACAGACCCAACGCAGCCAAAAATAAATAAATAAATAAATAAATTTTAAAAAAATTTGCATAAACAGCCTGACCTTTTAATTATATTTTAAATTTTGTTAGTGTTTTCACCCATGGAAAATGCTATACTGATCTTTTAAAACTCTCATTAATAAAGTGGCAGTAGCTTTGCCGTGAACCTTTTTTTATTGATAAGCATAATAATGGGTTAATTCATCAAAATTCAGTAAAAACTATTAACTTTGTCACCAGAGTTAACTTTTCAGAGTCTAAAATACGTAGTATGTTTTTCTGCTTTATGTAGTTTTTATTTAACAGTCTAAAGCTCTGTAAAGATAAAACCAAAGGAAGGAAAGAAAACAGCTCGTACCTTATCTTATTCCAGAGTAGGGAATGGTGACAGATTAAGGAAAGCACCCAAACAGTGACTTCCAGTGAACAAAATGAGGTCTGAGTAAAGAATTTTGCTTTCCCTAAAAAAAATTAAATACAACATTTTAGTCAGGAATTTATACCCACACATGAATACTGTTTTTAATGCTGCACTTGAGACATTTGAAATATTTTATTTTCTCTTTGAAAAAACAACACCAAAATCCAAATTGCTTTAGTAGTCATGTTTCTAGTTTATCATCTTCTTTTGGTCTTACACTGTTGAATTCTGCATCTCTTTTAAAGCACCTCTCTGGTGTAGCCTTCTCACTATTGCCTTCTTCCTAATTCAATCATCAAGATTCATTAGCTTTCTCTAATATATTCAACTGATTTCTCATGATCATATCCAGACAAACTATAACTTTTGCTTTATGTAAGAAAAAATAGCTTATTATGAATTTAGAAGAGCTATAGTAGTATTTAACAATATATATGCAAAAGTATTGGGCTTCCCTGGTGGCGCAGTGGTTCAGAGTCTGCTTGCGGATGCAGGGGATGCGGGTTCGTGCCCCGGTCTGGGAAAATCCCACATTCTGCGGAGCTGTTAGGCCCGTGAGCCGTGGCTACGGAGCCTGTGCTCCGCAACGGGAGAGGCCACAACAGTAAAAGGCCCGCGTGCCGCAAAAAAACAAACAAAAAATATTTTTAACTTGAAGAACTTACTGCACATCTTGTAGGTGTTATGTAAAAAATTTTAATGTCTATTTTGTTTTAGTTTAGAATTGATAATGATTTAATGTTTAATCTTGTGTTTACATTAAATATTTTGGGCTTTAATTCTCCCTATAATATTGCTGTAAAAACATCATGGTTGTGAAATCACGGTTTAAGAAATGCTCACCAGAAAACTGGTTTGAAATTATTCTAACTACAATGTAACTATTATATTCAGTATGGCAAGAGTTAAGTGTGACCTCTGAATAAATGTGCCTTTAGTTCTGAGTATCAGAAGACAAGGTGCTTCTTAAAGAAATTTTGAATTTGTATATCCAAAGTTAAGAGATAAGTGTTTTTTACTTACATTTACAACATTTTTACTGTAGATCCTTCATTTGACAAGCATGTACCCAGCACCTATCTACTGGAAACAGTGAATCCAAATGAATAACCTTGTCTCTTTCTTCATACAACTCACAGCCAAGAAGAAGACTAGATCAAATACCCTTAAAACAGTGAAATAAATGACTATGAGTTGTATCAAAAGTGCTATGAAAGTACTAAAGATACCTGGAGGTTTTGAGAAAAGCTTCACAGGAGAGGTAAAATTTGAACATTAGTGGAGGATAAGTAATTTTCCAGGCAAATAAAGACAGGAAGAAAGGAAATCAACCATTCTAAAGAGGGAGAGGAACATATAAAAAGGTATAAAATTGGGAAATTGGGATTGACACATACACACTACTATATATAAAATAGATAACTAATAAGGACCTACTGTATAGCACAGGGAACTCTACTCAATACTCTGTAATGACCTATATGGGAAAAGAATCTAAAAAAGAGTTGATATATGTATATGTATAACTGATTCACTTTGCTGTACGGCAAAAAGTAACGCAATGTTGTAAATTAACTATACTCCAATAAAAAATTTTTAAAAATAAAAAGGTATAGATGCACAAGAAAGTTCCTTGTATTTCATAATCTGAAAATTGGTTTGGTTAGAATGCAGGTTAGGTAAGGAGTCTGGGATCTGCTTACTCCAGTATAAAGTGTTTGGATTTTATCCCACACTCAACAGGTAAACATTAAAAAATTTTACACCCAAGATAATATGATAAAATTTGCATTTCAGAATCACTCTGCAAATTAACATTAAAAAGTACCTACTGCATTAGAAAAAAAATAAAAGTATGAACCTGCAAGTTTCATACTATTTAGAAATATATTCTGAGTATTCATACTCTTTGACACAGAACTTTCTTACTTGGACTCGATGTGGCTTTTAAAATTTCAATTAAAGCAGAAAGAAGCTTCGGAAACTGAATGAAGGAAAGATGCTATGTGAGAGAGGCTGGAGAAATGTGAATAAGAAAGCTAATGTAATTGTTCAAGTGAGACAATGAAGGCTGGGTTATGGGAGCATGGCTAGAGAGATGGAGGTAGATTTGAAAGATAAACTAGAATTGAGGACTCCTTGAATGAATGAATGTGTAAAGTAAGATAAAGTGGGGAGGGGAGGACTCAAGGATTACTGACAATTCAGATTTAGTTCTTTAAAAGGGCTCTGGTGTCAATAAATGAGATAATACATACAAGAGAGAAAGTACAGGCTGAGAGCAGAGGGGAGTAAGAATAAATTTGGGTTAAATTAAATCCGAGTTGCCTATTAGACTCCCAGTAAGAAATATCCAATAGGCAGCTGAAAATATGTGTGGATACTTGGGAGCTAGGGATAAAGACGTGAGAGTCATCTTCATATAGATGATAGTTGAAACCACAGAGTTTAACCCAGGGAGAGTTTATAAAATGAGAAAGAGCCAAAGAATTATAAGGACTACTAAGGAAAAAGCAAGCTACCAAAGTTTGCTATGGTTTAATAATCCACCACTTTCCCCTGAAAATATCTGAAAAGAACCCTTTTTATTTATAACACATTTAGTTAAATATTATAACAGATGCTTAGCTCTAAAATCAATAACCTATAAAATATTACCTAATCTTGGAAGTATTCAATTACTGTCTCTTTCTCTTACATTTTACTTGGAAATGGGAGAGTAAGAGAACAGAGGTTGATTTCTTAAAAGAGAATAATAGAAAAGGTTAATGACATTTTATTTTTAAGAAGCAAATTCTTCTTAACATTATATAATATTTACAACCCAGATCTAGAAAGTTTAGTAACAGCGTCCAAACCTTCCAAGTAGTTTCTGCTATACTAGCCCCAAGGTGCCACTCCAGTCCAATCCGCAAGCCTATCTACCTGACTATTCTTGCTGTTTTCACTCAGATCATTCCTTCTTAACCCGTTTCTCTTATGACTAACCCTCTCATAACATCTATCTAGTCATCATCGGTTTCCACTGTCTCCACACATTTTGATTCTTTTAGTCAAGGGTAATATCACAGTTTTCATTGTTCCTGCCACCTAATTTAGTAAGACAGAAAACTAGCATAACAGGGTTGAAATGAAGATTATGCAAACATAGCATAGTCTAGAGATATCCACTTTTTCAGTAGTGAAACACAACAATCAGAAATCCATAGGGTTTCCCTAGTGGCGCAGTGGTTAAGAATCCACCTACCAATGCAGGGGACATAGGTTTGAGCCCCGGTCTGGGAAGATCCCACATGCTGCGGAGCAACTAAGCCCGTGTGCCACACTACTGAGCCTACGCTCTAGAGCCCATGAGTCACAACTACTGAGCCTGGCGCCCCAACTACTGAAGCCCATGCCCCTAGAGCCTGTGCTCCGCAACAAGAGAAGCGACCACAATGAGAAGCAAGTGCACCACAATGAAGAGTAGCCCCCGCTTGCTACAACTAGAGAAAACCCACACACAGCAATGAAGACCCAACGCAGCCAAAAATAAATAATGATAAATAAAATATTTTTAAAATCTTAAATAAAAAGAAATCCATATATCTCTGGGCCACATACATTTTAAATCATAACAATAATGGAATTATAATCCATTAACTTTTCAAAAGTATTTAGCTTTATAGTGTCCAAATAGTTTACTCAGCTTTCTTCATATAATAGTCCAATTATGGGCCAATTACTAGTCTTCAATCAATTTTTAAAAGTCAATGAGAATATTATTATACATCAGATCAAACTGTGCTCTCAAGAACAAAGGGCTGTTCAACAAATGGTACTGGGACACTGAGATAGCCACATGCAAAAGAATGGAGTTGGACCCTTACTTCATACCGTATGCAAAAATTAACTCAAAATGCAGCAACGACCTAAATGTAAGAGCAAAAACTAGAAAACTCTTAGAAGAAAACACAGGGGGCAATCTTTATGACCTTGGATTTGGCAAAGGATTCCCAGATATGAGAAAAAAGGACAAGCAACCCCTTCCCCCAAAAAAAGATAACTTGGATTTCAAAATTAAAAACTCTTGTGCTTCAAAAGACACAATCAAGAAAGAAGATGGGGGAAGAAAACCCATAGAATGGGGAAAAGTACTTACAAATCATATATCTGATAATGGATCTGTATCTAGAATATATGAAGAACCCTTACAACTCAATAATAAAATAACGAATAACTTGCTTTTAAAATGGGTAAAAGATCTGGGTAGATATTTCTCCAAAGAAGAAAAACAAATGGCCACTTAGCACACAAAAAGATGCTCAACATCATTAGTCACCAGAGAAATGCAAATCAAAACCACAATGAGATATTACTTCAAACCCACTAGGATTGCTAGAATAAAAAAGTCAGATAATCGGACTTCCCCAGTGGTCCAGTGGTTAAGACTACACCTTCCAATGCAAGGGATGCAGGTTCGATCCCTGGTCGGGGAGCTAAAAATCCCACTTGCCTTATGGCCAAATACAACAAACCATAAAACAGAAACAACCTTGTAACAAATTCAATAAAGACTTAAAAAATGGTCCACATCAAAAAAAATCTTTAAAAAAAAGTCAGATAACAAGCATTGGCAAAGATGTGGAAATATTGGAACGCTTATACACTGCTGGTGGGAATGTAAAATACTGCCGCTGCTTTGGGAAACAGTCTGGCAATTCCTCAAATGATTAGGCCTCTAGTTACCATATAACCTAGCAATTCTACTCTTAGGTATACCCATGAGAAATTAAAACATATGTCCGCCCAGAAATTTGCACACAAATGTTTATAGTAGCATTATTCAGAATCACCAATGGTGGAAACAACCCAAACATCCACCAACTGACAAATGTGTAAACAAGATGTACTACATCCATACAATGGTGTATTATAGGGAAATCTATAGGGGCATAAAGTAAATTAGTAGTTGCTTAAGAGCTGTGGGTGTCAGGAATGAGTGAATGGGAAGGGTGATAGTTAAAGGGCATAGGGTTTCTTTTGTGTGGAGAAGAAAATATTCTAAAATTAACTGTGGAAATAATTGAACATATCTGTGAATATACTAAAAACCATTTAATTGAACACTTCAAGTGCGTGAATTGTATGGCATATGAATTCTATCTCAATAAAGATGCTAAATATTATTAAAAAACAAAACAAGGACTCTATACAGAGAGGACACATCTCAGTTTTCACTCCAGGTTTATATTACTGAAAGGGGCCCTCTGATTTCCATGGTTTCAGGAAAGGGAATATAATACACATTAACAGAGTTGGAAGACTCGTATATTGCAAGAATTTGGCCACAGAGCCAGAAATTTCGTAACATTTACTTATGATGTATATATTCATCCTCAATATCCTAGAGATTCTAAGGGTTCTTCGTGGACATAGTTTGCTTTCAGCATAATCAGTACTTCTTTAAGCACAGCAATGTTACAAGGCAGAGGCTAAACAATTCAAATACATCACTCTAAAGTCAGCTGCAGAAATTAAAGCATAATTCATGCTAATGAAAATTTGTAAATTTCTTTAGAAATCTTGATTTTATTTCCACTAAATAGTTCCATAGTTCTTCAAATTTTGTGATTCCATTTAGCACAAGGCAGTTCTGATATGGGACATGAATGCACACTCCAAATAACATCTACCCACTCCCCATGTTCTGGTTTGAATATTAGTAAGTATAGTTCTTTCACCAACTCATCAGTTCTTTTACTTTTTTCTCTGCAGTCTCAAGTTCAGTATATTCAGTTACCCTGCTTGCAATCCCAAACAAAATATAATCATGTTAGCTATTTGGGCTGTATTATGCACTGAATGTTTGTGTCCTTCACCAAAATTCATATGTTGTAGCCCTGACCCTCAATATGATGATATTAGGAGATAGGGCTTTTGAGAGGTAATTAGGATTAGATGAGGCGTGAGGGTACAGCCCCTATTATGATATTAGTGCCCATAACACCCCTCCCTTTCATCTCCCGGGCACCCCACCAATTCAGTCAACCACCAAATCTTCATTTTGTCTTCAAAGTATCTGTTGAAGCTGTCACTTCTCTGTCTCCAGTCTTAGTCACTAGTTATCATTGGTAGCCAGAAGTGATTGCCATCATTTCTCACCTGTTACTGCAATAGCTTACTTTCTGGGCTTCTGGCATCCACAATGACCCCACTCCAACTCTTTCTCCTGCTGCCACAGCAATCTTTTGAAAACATAAATTTGATCATGTAAGCCTCCTGCTTAAAAATCTTTAAATGGTTCTCATTACTCTTAAGATAAAGATTAAAATTCTTAATGTGGAGCAAGGCTCTGCATAGTGTACCCTTGCCTACCTTTCCAGCCTCATCTCACATTAATCTCTACCTTGCAATCTGTGCTTTAGGCACCCTGGCTCTCTTACCAGTGCTTTGAACCATACCGTGCTACCTGCTGCCAAGGACCCCACGATTCCTTTCCTTTAGGGTACTAATATCAGCTTGCATTTATACATTTACTGGTATGATTATTTGATTTATGTCTGCCTTTACCATCTAAACTGTGAATTCCACTACAGCAGGGACCATGGCTGGTTTACCAGCACCTAACAGAATATATACTTGATAAACATTCACTGAATGAATAACTGAAAAATAAATGAATGAAAAAAAACTAGATGATCATATTCACTAAAATAAGTTACAGATAAAATTCTAAATTTTAAATGTAAAAACAAAACAAAATAGGTCCACTTAAAAATTATAGATTACTTGGGTAAATTAACAGAACCAGGATGTGAACAGACATTTTAGACAAGTATTTTGGAGGAAATCATAAAAAAACAAAGCACTGCTTATAATATCAAAGATGTAAAAACTTAAATGTCTACCAATTGAATGTTATAAAAAGTATATATCATATTTTAAATAAAGATTATAGGAGAATAAGCACATACTAGAGTATAAAAATCAGAGTATACATATATATGCATAAATATTATAATTCCAACTTTATAAATTAAAAATTGGTTAAGAGAGGGCTTCCCTGGTGGCGCAGTGGTTGAGAATCCACCTGCCGATGCAGGGGACACGGGTTCGTGCCCCGGTCCGGGAAGATCCCACATACCGCGGAGCGGCTGGGCCCGTGAGCCATGGCCGCTGAGCCTGTGCTCCGCAACGGGAGAGGCCACAACAGTGAGAGGCCCGCGTACCACAAAAAAAATAAAAATTAAAAAAAAATTAAAAAAAAAAAAAATTGGTTAAGAGAAATACACCAAAATGTTATCTCTGAAAGGTGGACTTAAAAGTAATTTTCTTTCCCATACTTTTTTTTTAATACAAATTTTTTATTATTGACCAAGAACAACCAACCAAAGATCTGTACTTTTAATGTTATTTAAAAATTATACTGAAATATTACTGAGTCTTGACAGATCATCTTAACTTTTATGGAATGAAGGATTTCTATGTTTATAATTAATTCAGAACTTAAAAATGATTTAAATTACCCTGTTTACTTTTCTTAGACTAATAGAATTCTGAGACTAAAATATGACCAAAATTTCTTAAAATGGAGACTAAAGAAAATCCTCAATTAAATACTAAAAATCTCAATTCAATAGTTATTTAAAGAATTCACCATACAATTATGCTGATAACAGAATTGCAAAGATGTGAACTTATTAATATAAAATATAATACATCATATCAATCAATTAAATCAGAAAATACACAGAATCATCTCAACAGATGCCCAAATCGGTATTCATCATCCATCACATGTACAATCACTTTGAAAGCAAGACAGCAGGGATGAGAAATTATTCAATAAATGGTGCTATGAAAACTGACTGGACATCTGAAAAAATCTATTCAGTGTCTCACTCATTTCCACATACCAAATTCTACCTATTTCAAACAGGTAGAGTTGAAAATCAAGCAGTACAATATGGATTAATGGAACAGAATAGAGAACCCAGAAATACAGTCCACACACCTACAGTCAATTAATCTTTGACAAAGGATGCAAGAATATCCAATAGAGAAAAGAAAGTATCTTCAGCAAGTGGTATCGGTAAAGCTAGACAGCCACATGTAAATCAATGAAGTTAGAACACTCCCTCATACCATACACAAAAATAACTCCAAATGGCTTACAGACTTAAATATAAGGACACCATAAAACTCCTAGAAGAGAACATAGGTAAAACATTCTCTGACATAAATCGTACTGATGTTTTCTTAGATCAGTCTCCCACAGCAATAGAAACAAAAGCAAAAATAAACAAATGGGATATAGTCATGCTTATAAGCTTTTGCACAGCAAAGGAAACCATAAACAAAACAAAAAGACAACCTACGGACTGGGAGAAAATATTTGCAAATGATGTGACTGACGAGGGCTTAACTTCCAAAATATACAAACAGTTCATACAAATCAATAACAACAAAAAAAACCCAACTGAAAAATGGGCAGAAGATCTAACTAGACATTTCTCCAAAGAAGACATACAGATGGCCAATAGGCACATGAAAAATGCTCATCATTGCTAATCATTATAGAAATGCAGATCAAAACTACAATGAGGTACCACTTCACACCAGTCAGAATGGCCATCATTAAAAAGTCTACAAATAACATATGCTGGAGAAGGTGTGGAGAAAATGGAACCCTCTTACACTGTTGGTGGGAATGTAAATTGGTGCAGCCACTATGGAAAACAGTATGGAGGTTCCTCAAAAAACTAAAAATAGAACTACCATATAATCCAGCAATCCCACTCCTGGGCATATACCTGACAAAACTATTATTCAAAAAGATACATGCACCCCTATGTTCACAACAGCACTATTTACAATAACCAAGACATGGAAACCTCAATGTCCATCGACAGATGAATGGATAAAGAAGATGTGGTACATATACACAATGGAATACTACTCAGCCATAAAAAAGAATGAAATAATGCCATTTGCAGGAACATGGACAGACCTAGAGATTATCCTACTAATTGAAGTAAGTCAAAGACAAATATCATATGATATCATTTATGTGGAATCTAAAATATGATACAAATGAACCTATTTACGAAACAGAAAAAGACTAACAAACATAGAAAACAAACTTATGGTTACCAAAATGGAAAGGGGGTGGGAGAGGGAAAAATTAGGAGTTTGAATTAGCAGATACAAACTACTATATATAAATAGATGAACAACAAGGTCTTACTGTATAGCACCGAGAACTAAATTCAATGTCCTGTAATAAACCATAAGGGAAAAGAATATGAAAAGGAATATATATTTACGTATAACTGAATCACTTCGCTGTACACCAGAAACTAACACAACATTGTAAATCAACCATACTTCAATTAAAAAAAAAAAGCAGTATGAATCTTGAAGAAAATATATAGGTTTTACTCCAAATATTTTAATGAGGAAGGATTTCAAAACTTAAAAAAGAGTATGAAATATTTTTTAAAATAGAAAATATGGATAAATTAAATTATAATATTCATAATCATAAGCCAAGGAATCCAACATTTTGGGGATTAATGATCAAATATAATCTAAATTCTAAGTAGAAAATTTGTCCTAGTGGTATAAGCTAAGCAGCCTTTTACAGTAAGTGATAAATCAGAGACTCTCTTCATTTGTTCCTCGGTAGTTTGTGCAGGACTTAACACATACATATCAATATGTTCTTAATATACCTACTCTTTTAAAAAAATATATCTTTTCCCCCAGCTACTCTTGTAGTTTCAGTAGCAACACAGTGCTTGGCTAGGCACTCAATAAATGTTTGTTGAATGAATGACCCCCAAATAACCACATTTCAATAAAAAATTAAGAGTCTCTGGTTTTTTCCCCCTTCTCATACACTATCAGGGCAAAAAATATTCCACAGCTTGGCATAAAACCTAGGGAGAAAATCAAGGACTGTAAATTGGGATAAGGCTTACTAAATTACACATTTTGGCAAATTACTAACTTTTTTTGTGGACAGGTTGAAAATATGATATTGCCTGTGCCTAATCAATTTTAACATGAATTAACTAGACTGAGTCACTATACCATTATTTCCCAAATTAATTCACAGAACATTAGTCCTGCAAAATGATCCAGAAATAAAGGATTCTTAGGACTTCCCTGGTGGTCAAGTGATTAAGATGCTGCTCTTCCGATGCAGGGGGTGTGGGTTCAAACCCTAGTTGGGGAACAAAGATCCCACATGCAGCACGGCCCCCCCCCAAAAAAAATGATTTTTTAGCCATATTTCCATCTTGAAGATTTATCATGCATATCAACATATTGAATGTTCTGAAAAGTTCCTCGGTAAAGAAGCCTGTTGTTAAATTTTGTTTGACACAACATTTTTGGTCATGAAAAGTTTTTGTCATATAACTGCTCTTAATATCTCTAACATTAAAGTACTTTTCTGTGGAAAACCACATGGAGTGAATAAACATTGTTCAAAATGTGTTTTTTAAAATAAACCAAATAGGCCCACATTGTTAAAACAGAATTGTTAACTGCATATTGTTAGAGCATATGGAGTTTTGCTATATAAATAAGCTGTTATTTAAGTCAACACATATTAACATTTACTGTTATTTTTTTCAATACTTTTAACAAATTAAACCTTCAGTTTTAAAAGTAAGTTGTGGACTTCCCTGGTGGCGCAGTGTTTAAGCGTCCACCTGCCAATGCAGGTGACACGGGTTCGAGACCTGGTCTGGGAAGATCCCACATGCCGTGGAGCAACTAAGCCCGTGTGCCACAACTACTGAGCCTGTGCTCTACAGCCCACATGCCACAACTACTGAGCCCGCATGCCACAACTACTGAAGCCTGCATGCCTAGAGCCTGTGCTCCGCAACAAAAGAAGACACTGCAGTGAGAAGCCTGTGCGCCGCAACTAGAGAAAGCCCACGTGCAGCAACAAAGACCCAATGCAGCCAAAAATAATAAATTAATTAATTTTTAAAAAGTAAGTTGTACAAATGTAAGTAATTTATTCAGGTAAAATCAATAAGATTTTTTAAAAAATCTGAGGTGGCAGGATTTATACAGAAGGAGAAATACAATATTGCAAGAATGGGTCAATTTTTAGCCTATTCTAATAAAATAGAAGCAAATGTTATATTTTCATCTAATCTTTATTATTGAAATTTCATTTCTAATAGAGAATTTCATCAAGCACACACCGTAAAAATTTAGATTTAAATAAGTAATTGATAGGACTTGGGATAATCACTTAACTCTTATCGATATGTCATTTAACTCTAAACCTTTGTTTCCTCATCTATAAATTAGAAGTTATAGTTGTGGCTAACTTATATGGCTAAGGGTACAAATTAAAGGACATAATACTTGTAAAGTTTTAGCACAATCCCTGGCACATAATTCTAAATAAATGTGATTATTGGACTATCTCAAGTTTTAATTCTAACTCTGATACTAGGCAAATTACCCAAAATAACCCAGTGTTCACATTGTTTTGATGTGGACCATTTTTTAAAGTCTTTATTGAATTTGCTACAATATTCCTTCTTTTTTTTTACGTTTTGGTTTTTTGGTTGCAAGGCACATGGGATCTTACTCCCCAACCAGGGATGGAACCTGCACCCCCTGCATTGGAAGGTGTAGTCTTAACCACTGGACTGCCAGGGAAGTCCCCACAGTGTTCATATTTTTAAAATACTATCTAGCTCATAGGACTGATGTAAATATTTTGCAATGAAAAAACAATATTTAAAAAATTATTAGATACCACTTGAGAATTTAAAAACTGCTTTCCCTCTTTGATTTCTCCCCTCCTCCAAAAATAAAGATTAGCAATTAACTTTTCACAGCTTTTTCTGAATCATTCCATGTTCCTGAAATTATAAACCAAGAAACATCCTTGGCTTTACTAAGAAATGAAAATGCAAAAAAAAAAAAAAAAAAAAAAAGAAAAGAAAAAAGAAAAAGAATATATGCTGTGACTAAGCTACATAAGATCGTACCAATTTCACTAATGAATAAACTATTTGAAAATGATTGGCCCAAGTCACAGAGAATTTATGGAAAAGGCAAAAAGAAGCTGTGCAAGTCCTGATACTCAACTCATCATCACATGAAATAAAAGCCCAGGCTATATACGGCTACTTATATCCAAGTTCTCATAGAAATAGTATATGTACTACAGCATTCTTGGTTATTGCTTATTATATGCTCTAGAGAAAAAAAAATTACTGATATTCTTGACTTAGTTGGTTCAAAGGAAAGGATTTTAAAATGCTTTTCACAACTTCATTTCTGCTTTGGTTAAAAGCAAATGACAAAATAGTATAATTAGTATATGCTGTGATGGGAAAGCATCCTGAATCTCAACGTCTATATTTCATTTTGGTTCTACGATCAACTAGTAATCCGACCATTTAAAATTAGTCTTTCTGGTTAAATTGTTTCAACTTAAAGCAAGGTAGATAACCTAAGTAACTGCTGCAGTCCTTTACTTAGAGGCAGCAGATATTGTGGAAAATGCATGGATTTAGGAGTCCGATCTGGGCTCCCATCCTTATGCTATAATTTCTACTACTTCTGTATCTTCCAGCAAATTAACTTCCCCAAATGAAATTTTTCAGTTAACAGTAAATGAGATAAAGCATGTAAAATCCGAGGTAGGTGCCCAGGTAGCTACTTGAATAAAACTTAATATCTCCCTGTCAAACCTACATTTCTCGCTTTCCTTGCAGAAACCGCAAATTTGGGGGTGGCGCGGGGTCTGGCTTCAGCTAATAACCAAAAAGTCTGGGCACGTGGATATTTTTCTATTTATTTTAGACATTAAAAGACATAAAAATCAGGGCTTCCCTGGTTGCGCAGTGGTTGAGAGTCCGCCTGCCGATGCAAGGGACACGCATTCGTGTCCCGGTCTGCGAACATCCCACATGCCGCATAGCGGCTGGGCCCGTGAGCCATGGCCGCTGAGCCTGCACGTCCGGAGCCTGTGCTCCACAATGGGAGAGGCCACAACAGTGAGAGGCCCGCGTATTTAAAAAAAAAAAAAAAAAAAAAAACATAAAAATCAAATTACATTACATTTAATTACACATTTAACAGGTAACCTTCATTGAAAATAATACACTTACGTGAAACCAGGTCTATTCTGATAAATCCAAGACGTATGGTTTTCCCCCTCCCATAGTATACAGCCACCTCGTCAGAGTCTAAAATATTTCAACTGTAAAGTTTAAATTCAGGTTCTATTTACAGTATGGGAGCATATCCCACGTGCCCTCCCAGCCCTGACCTGCACACCTGAGGGACGAGGTCGAAACTCAGCATTTCTGTTAGCTGTTGATTGTCTGGGGCAAATTCATGAAGTGGGTCACAGAAGTGCTTGTATTTCTGGAAGCAGACACACTAGCAATACCTTGGTGTTATTAGACCATTATCTAATCAGTAATAAGGAGGAAAAAACTGTGAAGTCGCTTACCTGAGCGGGACGCTTCGGATTAAACCATTCTTCCTAGCGAGTTCCTGTATTAAGAGGAGAACACCAACTTCAATTTTTCACCTCAGATTTACTTATTTTATTGCACAGCTTGGTTTGGTGTAATTTATTCTATTGATTTGATTGTTGCTAGTGAAGTTATTTTATGAACTATGGGGATAAGTAAGTTATATTTCTAAGAAAATCTCCCCCCACCGCTCGGGGAAAATAGAAGCGTCCACGAGCAGTGCTTGCGGGTCCACGCTTCGCTGGGCGAGTAGTCCCACGTGTGGCTCGCTGGCTATAAGTTCTTCTGTATTTGGCTTCGTGTGAGGCTGGGCGGGTGGCTCTGTGTGTGAACTGGGGAGCAGGAGGGCAAGAGGCTGTAAATTATACTAAAGCAAAGACAGTTTCCTTATTTAAAGAGTCAGCTCATTCTAATAGAGATTTTTTGTTTTGTTTTTTGGTTTTTTGCGGTACGCGGGCCTCTCACTGTTGTGGCCTCTCCCGTTGCGGAACACAGGCTCCGGACGCTCAGGCTCAGCGGCCACGGCTCACGGGCCCAGCCGCTCCGTGGCATGTGGGATCTTCCTGGACCAGGGATTGAACCCGTGTCCCCTGCATCGGCAGGTGTGTCCTCTCAACCACTGCGCCACCAGGGAAGACCCAGAGATTTTTTTAAAACGTAAATAATGAAAAAAAAAAGGAGGAAAATATTAAAAAAGAAATCGTACCGGCATTATGCTACTCAAACTACAATGACCTAGTTTAATTTTTACTTTTTTACATAATTGACAGTAACATGAATTAAGTGGATTTTCATGAATAGTTTTCTAAATATAAAGCATTTCTAAATATAAAGGTAAAGCATAAATTTCATACTATGAAGCATATAGAGTTTAAAGTTTGTGAAAAATAAACCGTGAAGTATATTTTTTCAAATGAGAATGGCTTTATATTTTTCTGACTATAATTATAATACATGATCATAGTTTAAAAAAATCAGAACACAAAAGCATAAGAGAAGAAAGTAAAATCACCTGAAATCTCACCACCCAGTGATAAGCACTGCTAAAACTTTGTTAAACAATTTTCTAGTCATCTTATAATACACACACACACACACACACACACACACACAAACACATAAAACTTTACATAACTGGACATTCTTTTTTTTTTTTTTAACATCTTTATTGGAGTATAACTGTTTTACAATAGTGTGTTAGTTTTTCCTTTACAACAAAGTGAATCAGTTATACATATACATATGTTCCCATATCTCTTCCCTCTTGCATCACCCTCTCTCCCACCCTCCCTATCCCACCCCTCTAGGTGGTCACAAAGCACAGAGGTGATCTCCCTGTGCTATGTGGCAGCTTCCCACTAGCTATCTAATTTACATTTGGTAGTGTATATGTGTCCCTGCCACTCTCCCACTTCATCACAGCCCACCCTTCCCCCTCCCCATATCCTCAAGTCCATGCTATAGTAAGTCTGTGTTTTATTCCTGTCCTACCACTAATCTCTTCATGACATTTTTTTCCCTTAGAGTCCATATATATGTGTTAGCATACGGTATTTGTTTTTCTCCTTCTGGCTTACTTCACTCTGTATGACAGACTCCAGGTCCATCCACCTCATTATAAATAACTCAGTTTCATTTCTTTTTATGGCTGAGTAATATTCCATTGTATATATGTGCCACATCTTCTTTATCCATTCATCTGTCAATGGACACTTAGGTTGCTTCCATGTCCTGGCTATTGTAAATAGAGCTGCAATGAACACTTTGGTACATGAGTCTTTTTGAATTATGGTTTTCTCAGGGTATATGCCCAGTAGTGGGATTGCTGGGTCGTATGGTAGTTCTATTTGTAGTTTTTTAAGGAACCTCCATACTGTTGCATACTATATGCATACTGCTTTGTACACAGCTTTCTAATGAAATAGTATGTTGTGTATATCTTCTTACATCATTTTTCATAACTGGGTAGTATGGTTGAACAATAAATTGTTTAATCAACCCCTGTTAAAGGATAATTAGATTGTTCCCAATTTTTTTATAGTAGATAATACTGTAGAGAATATCCTTATGTATAATCTTTGAGTACTTGTTGGGTTATCTCCTTAGGATAAATTTCTAGAAGTGGAATTGCTGGGAGCAAAAAATTATATCCATTTAAAAATTTGGTACATATTTTCAATCATTCTTCCAGAAATATTATATCAATTTACAATCCCGCCAAGCACAAGAGTATCCATTTCTCAACACTCTCAATGTCGCTGAATATTATAAATCCTCTTAAACTTTAACAATCCATCAAGTCTGTCTGTCTTTCCTTCCGTTTCTTTTATTATTAATTAAGCTGAATATCTTTTCTTATATTTATTGTCCATTTGATTTCATCTTCTGACATTTTTCATGTCATTTACATATTTTTCTATTATAGCAGCCATCTATCTCAATTATTTGTAAGAACACTGTATATTATGAACTTTAACCTTTTGTTTATATTAACAAATATAAACATGCTTTTCTAAGTCATTTACATTATAATTTTGCCTATGATGTACTTTTGACATATATTTATTTAAAGTGATCAAATCTGTATATTTTTACTACCCTTACTACTTGATTATAGAGTTGTATTTTAAAGTACGAGAATACATGGAATTATTAAGTAGATACCTTTCCTTGTGGTGTCAGCGCCTCCATTTTCTGAGGTATGTCATGGTGATTTGTTTGATTGATTTATCCTTTGCCCTCCTAAAAGTATTTTTACAGAAGTCTTCCCATTAAAATTTCATTACAATGTCACAACCTAACAATAATATAACCATAAAGTAACCCTAATCTGAGGGATGGCTTACATACAATAAGAGACAATTCATTTTCACATTATCTCATCTTTTCCAGATACTCAGCACCTTCACAAGGACTCTAGTCTGGCCAAGGAAGCATCCTACCCCGAAGCCTCCAGCCCCAGAAAAACATACCAAGCTGTAGAACCTCTCACCCTTTTATATCCTGAAAAACATCACCAGGTCTGTGCCTCATTGCCTTAGGACATTAATAGTCACTATCAACTGCCACCTGAACATTGTTTTATGAAAAACGTTTTCCTTCTTTTAAGTTGTCTTTGAAAAAAATCACAAAGGTGGGATTGTTGGATCCAAGGATATAAACATTTTTTTAGCTCTTGTTATCTAGTACTGTATTTTTCTCCAAATGGACAATACTACTAAAATTGTTTGTGTTTTCATTCCACTTCAACTTTAATAGTTTTGAGTATTATTAATTATTATTATTAATTATTTTAGTTAGTTTACTAAGAGTAAAAGAAGTGATTATAGTTTTACATTCATATTACTTTGATTTTCCCACATGCCTTAGCTTTCCATTTTCTTCTGTGTATATTTTGTATTAGTTTTTAAAAATCATGATAAAATCTGCTCTGCATTTCTAGAGATTTAAACTAGGCAGGAAAAAACTGGAATAATCCCATTTTTAAAAATAAAGAAAATGTACCTTTTTGAGCAGAAAAATAATAAAAATACAAAACAATACATTCTAGTCTCAATCCCTGGATTCATTTTCCATTCATCTTTGCAGGCATTTTACATGTGTAATCAAATTTAGAATTGGGCCTAAAATTTTCCACAAATGTCCACAGTGAAGCTAGAATGATCTTTTAGAAATATTAGCTTAAGACCATTAAATAAAAGTCTCAGATCCTAAGCATTGCTTTTTAGCCTCACCATGATCCGACCTCTGTCTGCTCTTCCTGTTTCACTGTCAATCCTAGCCTTCTGTTATGTTAGTTCAGGAAATCTCTTGTCGTTAGTACCCCATACACTATTCCTTCTGCTTGAAAACTTTTCCCACATCCTTTTCACCAAACAGATCCTCATTCTTCAGAGGGCTCTTGGAATATTGTTTAGTTTGGTGAAGATGGTCAAGGAAGGATCTCTAAAAAACATGGAGATCACATTAAGAAAAATAATACAGAAACATATACCTTGCACCTCTCCCAAGAAGCCTCATGCAAATAAAGGGTCCTGAAATTTAATCGTCACAGTAAATCCACCTCCGGGTATTAATACCTGCTTTACCTTTATTACAGGGTCATGGGGATCAAAAAGACAGCATATCTGGGTACAAAATGAAATTTAAATTATTCAATTTAAAGCAGTTATCACTTTTCTTAATATTTTTCTTTTTATAGGGACAACACAATAACGAACATTTAATCTCAATAAATTGACAGATTTTACTTATGTTGACAAACAAAGCTAATTATCATTTGTTCATTTAGTTTATGGACCACTCTAGTCTTCAGGAGATGTTGACCTGTCTGTACTGTGCACAAGTCGGTCACAAGAAGAAACAAGAGGAAAGATGAGTAAGAACTTGGCATGTTTCAGGAATAGTAAAAAAGCCATTTTGTTTCTGAAAGAGTGGAGTTTCTGAAAGAGTGAACCAAATGACAAATCCCTGTTCTCCTGGAACTTACACCATACCAGGGGAAGAGAGACAAATAAAATGAACAAACCATCACATAAGTATATGTTGGGTGGTGATAAGTGCTATGAAAGAAAGAGCAGATCAGGAGAAGGAGGAGAAAAAAATGAGTGCTGTCTTAGATAGGGTGGGGAGAGAAGCCTCCTTAGAGGAGATAACAGAAGCTTCAATGAAGAGGGGGAGCAAACCACACAGATATCTAGACAAGAGTGAAACAGGCAGGAGAACTGTGAGTGCAAAGGCCCTGAGATACTTAGAGAAAAGCAAGGAGTGTGAAGGAGAGTTTGCAAGGAATGAAATGGTAGGAGATGAGGTTGGATTCGTAGCCAGGGTCAGAATTGCTTGGGGCTTGCAGGTCGCTGGGTTCATTCTCAGTGAGATGGGGTGCCAGTGAATCGTTATAAGCAGAGGAGTAACATGATATGACATATTTTAAAAGGATCACTCTGTCTTCTGTGTTTAGGGGATAAGGGTGGAAGCAGGGAGACCAGTTAGGAAGTCACTTGGGTACTCTAGATGGGAGGCAAAGGAGATTGCATTATTGGAGGTGGAGGAAAGGCGTCAGAGTCTGGATATATTTTGAAGATAGAGCTGACAGGATTGAAGAATGGATTAGCTGTGGAGTGTAAGAAAATAAGTATCAGTTGGAAGGCACTTGAAAAAATCCAGGTAGAATTATATATTTATAAATGTAATTCAATTTGAAATGTTTACATTTTAATTATTCAAAAATGTTGTTAATAACACAAAGATTTGACGATCCATTCATCTAAGTTCCTCTAAATGTGAAGGTTTGATTAAAATGTGAAAAACAATTCTCTGGTTTGGGCTTTTATTTAGCATCTGGCCATAGGAGTAACACTGAAAGTTAAACCACTTGGTGACAAATTCACCAAATACTTGTTGAGCTTGGTTGACACTGTACAGAGAATGAAGGACACATGATCCATAAGGTACCAATCTGGATTCATATTTAATCTTCAGAATTACTATTTTTTAGGTAGATACTCTGACATTAATATCCATGCTAGTGTCTGTGACATAGTATTATATAACACCACAGTGTACTTTTAAAAAATAAAAATGTTTCCTATTATAATGCTGATGAGAAATAGGACTACCTCATAGGCTGACTTAGTTATTCTGGCATTTATTTGTAAATTGCTTTAATTTCCTTGGTATAGAGGTTGATTTAAAATCCATGTAAGGGGACTTCCCTGGTGGCACAGCGGATTGCCTGCCAATGCGGGGGACGCAGGTTTGAGCCCTGGTCTGGGAAGATCCCACATGCCGCGGAACAACTAAGCCCGTGTGCTACGACTACTGAGCCTGTGCTCTAGAACCCGCGAGCCACAACTACTGAGTCCTCATGCCACAACTACTGAAGCCCACGCGCCTAGAGCCCGTGCTCCGCAACAAGAGAAGCCACCGCAATGAGAAGCCCACGCGCCGCAACTAGAGAAAGCCCGCATGCAGCAAAGAAGAGCCAACGCAGCCAAAAAATAAATAAATTTATTTTTAAAAATCCATATACGGTAATAATGAACCATATGACAAAGAAGTTTTTGTGTACGTTTGATTCAAGTTAATTATGCCTGATTTAGGTTTCTTCTACAGTGACCAGATAGGAATCCTATTTGAAAGTAATCCATTACTATATAACTTTTAATACCTAGCCAAAATTGCTATCTAATTATTTTGGTAACATTCTTAATTCATCCTGTGAATATCGCACTACCTTTTAGAACCACATCTCTTTAACACCACAGTATTTTTAAAGAAATATTTCCTCACTTTAAAAAAAAAAATAGTGTCTATAGTACCATTGCAGGCTCTCTTTTTCTAACAATGGTATGCTATCTCAGTGAATGCTTCTGTTAGTGCCACTTAACTAATTGTTATGGTAAACTTAAGTCCAATTTTAGCTTATTTTACCAAATTACAAAGATAAGGTAGCATATATTTTTAATAGACAGATTTCTTTAAAAAATTAATCTGCCCTTTATTTTTGTTGTTGGTCTCTACTAATCAATGAGAATTGTTTTTTGATGAATGATTTAGAGAGAAAAAGATGGGTTTAGGCTTATAATATATGCCTGTCATGCTTCTAACTGATACTTTGTGCGTTGTTTTTATACATATTTTAGGACAAATTAATATTGGGAATGTGTTCAAATCATTGTTTTTCTTTAGCATTTGTGCAATTCTTTTTTTTAGCATAATAATTTATCTGGAACTGATTTGTTATTCTGATACAGTTACTGTAAATCCTTGCCTATCCAACATTCATCCTTCAACAACTCTGAATCTTCAGGTACAACTCTTAGCCCATAATTAAGGTAAACATTGCAGAGAAAGTGTCAAATCAGAGCTTATGCTTATGCCGTCTGCATTATGATGGTTGGATTGACCACACCAACCAGCAAACAAACAAAACGAGAAACCACCAGAGTACTCTGATTGATTAATCCTGCCCATAAAAGCAATTTTGCTAACTTCTGCTTGTTAAATCCATGAAGCAGGGGATTAGTGGAGGAAGTTAGAGAAGAAAGAAGATTGGAGAGTAAAGGTAGTAACTGCATAAGTGGCAGAGGTTAGAAAGGGCAGAAATGATGAGAAGAAGCTGTGGGCATGGGTGGCAACAGAGAGCCCTTAATGAGGGAACAGAGATTGGTCAACTGCAGGCCACCTTCTCTGGAGCTCTTGAAAGCATACGATATCTCCTTCATGGACTGTTTGCAGGAGAGAAGAATTGCCATGTAGGCATAACCTTTCTTTTTTTTAAAATTGAAGTATAGTTGATTAACAATATTATATTAGTTTCAGGTGTACAGCATAGAGATTGTTTTTTTACAGATAATACTCCATTAAAAGTTATTACAAGACAATGTCTATGATTCCGTGTGCTATACAGTATATCCTTGCTGCTTATCTATTTTATACGTAGTAGTTCTTAATCCCATTCCCCTAATTTTCCCCTCCCCCCTTCCTTCTCCTCTTTGGTTATCATTGTGTAGTTTGTAAACTATATATATAGTTCGTTTTCTGTATCTGCAAGTCTGTTTCTGTTTTGCATATACATTCATTTGTATTATTTTTTTAGATTCCATATGTAAGTTATATCATACAGTAGAGACATAACCTTTCTAAAGGCACATATTGTATATATGTAAGATGTAATAAATTTCTTTCAAGCTAATATGAATGAGAGCCATGCTTTTTTCTGTTGTTGTTCAGTTGATGAGAAATACCAAGTAACACACAGTTTAATATTTCACAAATAACTATATATGCCATGCATTTTTGGTGAAAGAAAGCACCTGTAAATGTCTTCCTTTTTTGTAGAAATACTAACCACAAATAAAGCAATTTTCTCTCCTATTGGCTAAATGCAGTGTGCATAAATGGCAAATTTTTAAAGCCTATCTGCCTTAAATAATATTTGTAGAATAAGACAGGATATAAATAAATACAAATAAATAAAATCATGCTAAATGTAATTTGTATCCTTTGTAACTAGCTTCATAACTTTTGTAATTAGCCAGCCCAAATAAACATTTTTGTACTTAGCTTAAAACCTGGACTGCACTGCCTTCCTTTTTTTCCCCCTTTTACTGTGTGACATCTTTTAAAAAAATATATTAATGTGAAAAAATAGATTTGTGTATGATTCACTTTTCCGTAATCCAGTAAAACGTCATCAACTTTCAGTAACTAGAAAAAAAGTTAGTAATGTTTACCCTAATACTGTGGTTTTCAAAGTGCGGTGTTCTGTGGAGCTGTGGTAGGCAGAATACTGCCCCTAGACCACCAAAGATGTTCATGCCCTAATCCCAGACTTTGCAGATGTGATCAAATCTATAAAGTTTAAGATGAGAAGATGATCCTGCGTTATCCCGGTAGGCCCAATGTAATCATGTGAGTCCTTAAAATTGGAGAGAAAGTTCACAACAGGAGAAGGGTCAGAGAGATGTGATGTGAGAAGAACTCCACCCCCTGTTGCTGGCTTTGACAATGGAAGAAGTGAGCCATGAACCAAGGAATGCAGACAACCACTAGAATTTGGAAGAAGAAAGAAAACAGATTCTCCCCTAGAGCCTCCAAAAAGGAATGCAGTTCTTCTGACATCTTGATTTTGACCCGTGCCAGACTTCTGACCTACAGAACTTTAAGATGATAAATTTGTGTTGCTTTAAGTCACTAAATTTGTGGTGATTTGTTATGGCAGCAATAGAAAACTAATGCTGTTTCTCAAACCCAGCTTGGAGAAGGGACTTCTGATCATGATGGAAAGGCCTGGGGAAGGCCACAGACCCACCCATGATCTTCCCATTTTCTGCTTGCATCTACTTTTCCCTTCAACCACATCTTATCTGCTTCATAATGTTATTGGAATTCCACGTGAGATTTATTTTGGGGGAAAAAAACCTACTGTTTAAAACTAACACAATATAAATACATATATTGGGTTGGCCAGAAGGTTCCTTCCATTTTTAGGTAAAAATAAAAGACACATTTTTCATTTTCAACAAGAACTTTATTAAACAACGTATTCACCATTTTGTTCCACTGCCTTCTGCCATTTTCAGGAAACTTCATAACTCCATCTTCCCAAAACTTTTTATCTTTTTGAGCAAAGAGCTATTCCAGGTGCCATTTACAGTCTTCCAGGGAATTGAAATTTTTTCCATTAAGATATTTTGTAAAGACCGAAATAAATGGAAATCCGAAGGTGCAATGTCTGATGAATACAGCAGATGAATCAGAACTTCCCAGCCAAGCTGTAATAGTTTTTGCCTGGTCATCAAAGAAACATGTGGTCTTGCGTTATCCTGATGGAAGATTATGCGTTTTCTGTTGACTAATTCTGGACACTTTTCGTCGAGTGCTGCTTTTAGTTGGTCTAATTGGGAGCAGTACTTGTTGGAATTAATTGTTTGGTTTCACAGAAGGAGCTCATAGTAGAGGACTCTCTTCCAATCCCACCATATACACAATATCACCTTCTTTGGATGAAGACTGGGCTTTGGTGTGGTTGGTGGTGGTCGATTTCGCTTGCCCCACAATCTCTTCTGTTCCACATTATTGTACAGTATCCACTTTTCATTGCTCGTCACAATTTGTTTTAAAAACGGAACGTTTCCGTTATGTTTAAGTAGAGAATCGCTTGCTGAAATATGGTCAAGAAGGTTTTTTTCATTTAACATATGTGAAACCCTCACATCAAAGCAATTCACATAACTAAGGTGGTGCAAATGATTTTCAACGCTTGATTTGGATATTTTGAGTATGCAGCTATCTCCAGCATGGTATAAGATTGATTGTTCTGAATTATTATCTCGATTTGATTGCTATCAACTTCAACTGTTCTACCCGACCGTGGAGCATTGTCCAGTGAGAAATCTCCAGCACAAAACTTCGCAAACCATTTGTAACACGTTCCATCAGTCATAGCACCTTCTCCATACACTGCACAAATCTTTTTTTGCATTTCAGTTGCCTTTTTACCTTTCTTGAAATAATAAAGCATAATATGCTGAAAATGTTGCTTTTTTTCTTCCATCTTCAATATTTAAATGGCTACACAAAAATTACCAATTCTGATAAGTTTTTTTGTTAAATGCACGCTGATATGACAGCTGTCACAATACAATCTAACAAAATTGTTTTGAATGAAGTTAAAGACACCTCAGCACTGTTAGAGCCATCTTGTACGCGGGCCTCTCACTGTTGTGGCCTCTCCCGTTGCGGAGCAACTAGGCCCGTGAGCCATGGCTGCTGAGCCTGCACGCACAGGCTCTGGACGTGCAGGCTCAGCAGCCATGGCTCACGGGCCTAGTTGCTCCGCAGTATGTGGGATCTTCCCAGACCGGGGCACGAACCCGCGTCCCCTGCATGGCAGGCGGACTCTCAACCACTGCGCCACCAGGGAAGCCCTGTTAGAGCCATCTTACGGAAAAAACTGAATGAATGTTTTTGTCAACCCAGTATATGTATATACAATATCTATTCATACATGTATTTATTTATAAACATTTAAACAAACATTATACAATTTAAAATGGTAAGTACATATTTTGTGTCCCTGCAAAAGTGGTTATGATTAGTAACAGGGGCTTAGACTTTAGCACTGTACTGACTTGGATTCAAATCACAGCTCTGATACTTACCAGATATATAATTCTGAATCTCAATTTGTTCATATGCAAATTGTAAGTAATAGCAGTACCTATCATTTATTGAGCATTCTATGCACTCAGCACTGTCCTAAGCATGTTTTCTGAATTAATCCTTTAACCCTCCCAAACTAAAACTAGTAATAAGGTGGTAGGTACTCTTATTATCACCATTTTACAGATGAGGAAACTGAAGAACAGAGGTTAAGTAAGTGGCAGAACCAAGCAATCTGGCTGTGAATCCTGAGATCTTAAACAACTATACTTTCCCTGGACTTTGCCACCTCCTATGACATAACTAAACAGAAAAGAAGCAGCAACTGAGGCACTCAGGCCAACCACAAGGGGAAAATTTTCTTCACCTCACACATCTGAGCTGGAACCAGCGCTGGAGGGGGAATGACCTTGACTCAGGAGATGGCAGAGCACTAAAATTGGCTGTCATCACCAGAGAGAGAAACTAGTCAGGGCTAAACACAATGAGGAATTAATGAGATGATCATAATGACTAACATGAATCTAATACTTACAATATGTCATGTACTGAACTAAATGCTATACATATATTATCTCATTTACTCCTTAAAACCTATGAGATAATTACTACTGTTTTCTCCTTTATACAGAGAGGGAAATTAAGCCTCAGAGAGATTAAGTACCTGGAATAAGGGTCAACCAGCTAGGAAGAAACAGAACAGAGAATTTAATTGAGATTGCCTTACTCCAAAGACTGGGCTCTTGGCCAGTTCTTTACATTGTATTAGGCTGGCAGAGTAGCAGCTTGCAAATCTATGAGCTCCTCATCCTCCCAACCCCACCCTGTGATTTGGGCAAATATGAATAAATGTGATGACTGAGCAAGGCCTGTGGAGTCTGAATCCAGGAATCCTTAAAATATATCTCCTCCTTGCTTGCTAGTGCATGAACATAATGTAGGCAACTCTTTAATCTGGTTTGATGGGCTCCTTTAAAATGCCTGAACTTAGCTAAGCAAAGCGCACCAAGATTTTTCCAAGCAGCATCACTCTAGAAACTTAACAATTGTCACCTTAGTACCGAACCACAAGCTTCTCTTGCTTGAATCTTGTGAGGAACCATTGTGAAGCTGAGACTCGTCTCTGTTACTCACTTGCTGTGTGACCTAGTGCAAATCATTTGTATTTCTGAGAAAGTTACTTGCCCCATCTGAAAATGGGTGTATAAATACCTTATATAGAGTAGTATAAGGGTTAAAGTAAGATAATAAATTTGAAAATGCCTGGCATGTAGTAAATGCTCAGTAAAATGAATTAAATGAAATAAAATGGCCTTCTTATTTCCAGCCTCGAACTGTTTCTCCAGCCTCTCTCTGCTTAAGTTCGATCTGACCTGCAGTGATTGCTCCATCTCCCAACTTTTTTTCCCCTCTGGCAAACTCTGCAACCACATTCATAGGCAACATGCGGGAAGGCCTGGACTCAGGAATAGAACCTCCTCACTCCTGAGCGGGACTTAAGTCTTTAAAACCTAGTTCTGACATGTTTAATTATGGTATTGTCTTTTAAAAACATAATGTACTTCAATTATTTTTCCAACTGAAAATTTTTCTAAACTCAATGAGAAAAGTTGGAAAATTTCAGAAAGAAAAAAACCCACCATAATCCAGTGACCTCTAAGTAAACCTTATTAACAGTTGGAGGTATATATTTAAGTGTTTTTATTGATATATCTTGAGAAAGGGAGCCTGGTCTCTTTTAAAGATTTTATTCTGAATCAGAAATTCAGCCATAAAAAAGTTAAATCAGTTCAAATTAGCATTTGATATGGAGGACCTACTGTGTGTGAGACATTTGACTAATAGTCTACAGAATTTAAAGTGAAATAATCAGTGTGTTACCTCAGCAAAATATAGAAAGGCAGACTGGAGCACACTCTGAAAAGTTAGATGAAAAAACAAAGGGCTAGATGGTAATACATACAAAAGTAGGAGAAATTTCACATGGCAACTCATGAAAAAATTCCCAAATGAGTGATATCAATAGTGAGTACTATGAGTTCAAACTTGCCAGGATCTTTCAGCTAACAAGAGCAATTATGAAAAGATGAAGTTTCTGATAATAAAATGAGAATAACATAGGTCCTGTGTCAGGTTGGGGGTAATGTCTGAAGGCTTTTCCAAACTACAATAAACAGGTTCAGTGGCCATGGCTCACGGGCCCAGCCACTCCGCGGCATGTGGGATCTTCCCGGACCGGGGCACGAACCCGTGTCCCCTGAATCGGCAGGCTGATTCTCAACCACTGCGCCACCAGGGAAGTCCAACAGGTTCAGACTTAGAATTTAGATGTCAGGGAATTCATTGATTTGAAAAAGACTTGGAAAGAATTTTCTAGGCTAGAAATCATTTTTTTCTATATTAATATTTCAGTCATCCTCCTGGGTCACAAATAAATGGAAGGAGCTGAAGGAATCATAGGGGATCCTGAAGGATAGTCAACTTTTCATTCACTTTATTGGATGTTTATTGAACACCTACTATGTGCCAGGCACCTAGAGAGCAAGGTGCCATGTATGTACACACATAGACTATGACCTGTTTGTGCAGTACACGATCTATACAAACTGTTTGTGATAACCCTGCGATAAAGATACAGCAGTGAACAGGTTCTTGCTTTTGTGGAGTTTACAGTTGAGGGAAGAGTGGGGAAACTAACACTAAATATGTCAAAAATAAGGGTATTTCAGACAATTATAATTGTTTTGAAGAAAGTAAAGTAAGGTAATGAGATAGAGAGTGATGGGAGAAATATCACAAGAAAAGCCTCTTTAAAGAGGTAACATTTGAGTCGAAACCTGAATGACAAGGAGTCAACCATACAAAGATTTGAGAGATGACTATTCCAGGTAGAGGAAAAAGGAAGGGCAAAGTTTCTGGATGGGAATGATTTTACCATTCATTCCAGTATGTCAGTGACATAGTGAGTGAGGGGTGGACAACAAGACTGTAGCAGTAGGCAGGGACTAAATTATGTAAACTATGGTAAGAGGTCTAGATTTTATTTTAAAAGAAATATTAAATCTTTAATAATATACAGTAAGAAAGAGTCGGGTGTTCCATGCTGGGGTGAAGATTTGGGTGAAAAAAATTCTAGCAGAAGGATGGATATAATAGTTTTGGGGGTTTTGTTTGTTTGTTTTGTTTTGTTTTGATTTTTGGCCTTGAGCCAGCCTGGCTAGAGATCTTGGAACCAAGAACAAGCTGTGGACCAACTGCTATTCCCAGGTCACCCCATGAAAGCCTCAGGTTTGGTTACATTGACTAGTGATGTAGTAGTCTAAAAGATTGGTGACAAAGGTATCTATACGACAAGGAGGTAATACTACACACCCATTAGAATGGTCAACATCCAGAACATTAATAATGTCAAGTCCTGGCAAGATGTGGAGCCATAGGAACTCTCATTCATTGCTCTGGATCTATGACTCTGTTTCTATATTGTTATGTTTGTTCATTTGTTTTGTCTTTTGATTCCACATATAAGTGAAGCCGTACAGTATTTGTCTTTCTCTGTCTGACTTATTTCACTTAGCATAATACTTTCTAGGTCCATCTGTGTTGTTGTAAATGGCAAACTTGCATTCTTTCTCATGGCTGAATATTATTCCATTGTAAACAAATATGTCACACCTTCTTCATTTATTCAACAAATGAGAGTTCATTCAATGGGAATGAAAAATGGTACAGCCACTTTGGAAGACAGTTTGGTGGTTGCTTACAAAACTAAACATACACTTATATGATCCAGCAATCATGCTCCTTGGTATTTACCCAAAGGAGTTGAAAATTTATGTCCACACAAAAACTCGCACACGGAGTTTAGAAAAGATTTATTCATAATGGCCAATGCTTGGAAGCAACCAAGATGTCCTTCAGTAGATAAATGGATAAGTTAACTGTGGTACAGCCAAACAATAGACTATTACTCAGCACTAAAACAAAGGAGCTCTCAAACCCTGAGAAGACATAGAGGAAACTTAAATACATATTACTAAGTGAAAGAAGTCAGCCTGAAAAGGCTATACACTGTATGATTCCAACTATATGACATTCTGGGAAAGGTAAAACTATAAAGATAGTAAAAAGATCAGTGGCTGGCAAAGGTTGGTGGGGAAGGAAGGAATGAATAGGCAGAGCACAGAGGATCTGGGGGACAGTGAAACTACTCTGTATGATACTATAGTGGTGGATGCATGCCATTAAAAATTTGTCCAATCCACAGAATGTACAACATCAAGAGTGAACCCTAGTATAAACTATGGAAGTTGGAGGATTATGATGTGTCAGTGTAGGCACATAATTTGTAACAAATGTACCCCTCTGGTGTGGGATGTTGATAACGAGGGAGGCTATGCACGTGTGAGGGCAGGGTGTGTATGGGAAATTTCTGTACTTTCTGTTCCATATTGCTGTGAATCTAAAACTGCTCTAAAAAATAAAGCCTATCAAATACTAATAAATATATCTTATTATACTTCAGTGTTTATATTTCTTTTAATTTTGCTTTAAATTTTCTTTTTTAAATTTTATAAACATTTCTTATTATCTCAGTTCTTCTATTATTCTAGTAACCATAATCAGGTATAGTTTTCACTAGCGTTCTCTATTTCTCTAACTTCCCTTTCTGTGTGTGAAGACCTAAAGCGGCCCTCCAGCTTTGCCACAGGGCAAAGCCTCCTTCCTTACTTCATCAGGAAGTATAGAAGAGTGTGGACTACATGCTTGCCAGCAGGGTGACTCTGGGGTTCTGACTTTTGGACTAACAGAAATACAATATGAGATACATATGTTACTTTAAATTTTTCTAGTAGTCACACTAAAAAAGTAAAAAAACTAAAACAACAACCAAAGACCCCAAAACAGGTGCAATGAATTTTAACTATATTTTATTTAACCCAATATACCTAAAATATTCAATACTATCATTTCAACAAGTAATTAAAATAAAAAATTATTAATGAGACATTTTACATTCTTTTTCATAACACCTTCTAATTCCAGTGTATGTTTTAGGTTTATAGCCCATTTCAATTCAGACCAGACACATTGAAATGCTCGCTAGCCACATGTGGCTAGAGGGTACCATGTTGGATAGGGCAGTTCTAGATCTTACTTCCATTGACTTTTGAGGCTTGGTGATTCCAATCTACTTTGTCCTGTGGTGACTGGGCCTCTTGTCTTGGCTCTGACGTGACTTCCTGTTTCTAGATTTCTGTTCACCTTGAACCTTAAACTCCTGAATTGCTGATACCAGAAATGGCTCCTTTGCCTGACTCTCTTACTACCTGCTCCCTGGGACTAACATTGCCCTGCTGCTACCTACTAGATGCGACATGAGTAATTACCTAGACTTTTCTGCATTAGAAGAGAGTTCTATATTATAGAAGTATCATTGAATGGAAAAACATGCTAAATTCTCTGTGGCTCACTTAAATTAATCTGTGGGGAGATTAACTACTTAGAACATAAAACTATTATCTGGTTATCACATCCACCTGTGGCTGCTTACTGCTTGCTGGCATTGTAGACAGAGGCAAACCATTTTTGAATATCAGAAGCTGAATATTACCTTGGTCTTTCTATTTGAATTTTTTCTGTGAAAATTCCTGATCTTTACCCCAGGCCAATGGATGATTCAAGCTTTCAGGTAAATTAGGGCCAATGTCATGTGCTCAGAAAGGCAGAAGAAAACAAAAACAAAAACAACACAATAATTTCCAAAATATACCTAACTCGACCCTTCCCGGTTAAGCTGGACATCTCAATAGTCTTTTACTCTGCTATTTTACCTCTGAAGGCAAAACTCTGTGGTTGCAACTGTATGCTCATAGGTGAAATTCAACCCTGAAAATGTGTTTTGTTGGCTCACAAAGTGTTTAAAATTCTTTTGAGCCACTGTTTAGAAATTAGGAGCTTTCACATAAACATTCAGTTTTCTAGCTTCCCTTAAAAATTTTGAAGACTCATCCACATTGAGCCATCTTCTCCCACGGTACCTTTTGGCTGGGCTAGATTTGAGAGGCTCTATGCTCTTTCTATTTTGATATGGTCAATTACCCCTGGCTCATTTCTTCTATATAATAGAGAGATATGTCCTCATCTAGGCCCTTGAGTTGGCAACCTCCATAACTCATCACACCTGTCTGCCCTTTGTCTTCCACTATTCTCTAGGGTCCAGGCTGTCTTCTGTTTGGTTTTTTAAATTTATTTATTTACTTATGGCTGCGTTGGGTCTTCGTTGCTGTGTGCAGGCTCTCTCTAGTTGCAGCAAGCGGGGGCTACTCTTCGTTGCAGTGCTCGGGCTTCTCATTATGGTGGCTTCTTTTGTTGTGAAGCTCAGGCTCTAGGTGTGCAGGCTTCAGTAGTTGTGGCACATGGGCTTAGTTGCTCCACAGCATGTGAGATCTTCCCAAACCAGGGATCAAACCCATGTCCCCTGCATTGGCAGGTGGATTCTTAACCACTACGCCACCAGGGAAGTCCCTGTCTTCTGTTTTTGAGAGGTCTTCTTTTTAGCTCCTGAGTCTTCTGAAGATCCAGGGGGTGCAGAACAATGGAGATAAACTTGTGAAGTCATTCGGATATCGAAGTCTCAGGTGGAACTTAACCAAATTCCTCGATTGCCGTGTGTTTTAGGGGACTTTTTGGCCAATGATCTGGGGAAATTCCTTTTCCGTGCTAGATCCCTGGAAATAATTGGTCATTTTGTAAGCTAGTGAGTGAAAGTTTCAGATGTCAGTCATAATTATTTTTCAGCAGTCTCTTTATTGTCTGCTCAATGTAATATTAATGAATAATGCAATATTACTCATACTAGTTACTCAACCCTCTGGTGGTGAAGTCTCTTTTCTTAAAGGATGAACTATTTTAAAACGCCAGAAATTAGAGATCCCATGCTCTCTATCCCACCCCAACCACTTATCTTAGGGGAGGCAGAAAGAAAAGAGATTTGTCTAGGTAGAAAGCCATATCCACAAACTGGTTGTTGCTTCCTTCCTAACAATCTTTGATTAATAGTTTTACTTTCTCATGTGGAGCACTGAAAGGCAGTTTCTATCAGAGATGACCCAATGTAAGTTAAAAAAAAATTAGTGTTCCATGAACTGTGTTATTTCCTTGTTATCATTTATATAAATAACTTCATTAGAAGGGGAAGACTTACTGTGCTGTACTTTCCTGATGAAAGTTTAGAAGTTCGTATGTTCACTGTCAAGGAACTTGGCAAATGGCCAAGAAAACCCCCAGCTGGCCCACTTCAGGATTATTTAAGTGTCTCAGGCATCCCATCTCAAAGTTTCCTTTACCTCTAACCTAACTCTATTCAAAATAAGTCACCTTAAGCCTGTGGTTCTCAATCTTTAATGGGGGAGCTTGTTAAAATACATATTCCTGGGTCCTACCTTTAGAGACTTCAGTTTCACCAGTTCTAGGATGGGACTGAGTACTCTGTTTTAACGAGCCCTGCAGGTAATGCTGATGCAGATGATCTGTGTATACACATTGAAAAATCACTGCATAAGGGTATCCAGCATCTTGATTTTAAAATCATACTAAGGTTATAATTATCTAATATTCCTTTCTGAAAACACAATCTAATGTTGGTGGGGGGGGGGAGGAGACTGAATACTTTAAAACTTGGCATATCACAATGGTAGGGGAAGGGTACTTAAAATGGGGACTTTGCATGTAACTTAATTCTTTATGATTTCATAAAGCTTCCTTTCTATTAACAAAATCTTGTTAGAAACAAGAATAGGTGCACAGCATAAGAGAGGAAAAAGAATAGGAGATGAAAACATTTCTCCTCAAAGGGGGTGTCATTAAAAGGCTTTAGATAATGCTTGAAGTTAGGAGGAACAGGCAAGGTGTCATCTTTTAATTTTCAAAAACTCAGTTAAGAAGATTTGTGCTGCAAGTAACAGATTACCCAGCCATCAAGTCTATGATCCATAATCCATAAAGACATTCAATTATCTAATAAAACAAGGAACCTGCCAATAGGGGGTTGTAGATGTGGAGCTTAATGATCCAGGCTCACTCCTCTCTGTCATCCTCAGAATGTTGGCCTATTGTTCCAGACTTATCACCTCATGGTCGCAAGATGGCTGCATCTTCAAACTTTCAAGGAAGAAGAAAAGGATCATCTTTCTTTGAGCAAAATTCTTCCCCAAAGTGCACCCAACAGATTTCCCCTCATCTCATGTTCAGAACTAGCCAGAACTGACTCATACCAAACATTAACAAAGGAGAATGAGTTTACACTCTTGGTTTATGCCAATTATGGTCCACGTCCTGGCCTGGAAGGAGAGTCCACCTTCTATGAAAATGCTGGTGCTAGAAAAAACTCAACGTCTCTTAAATTGATATATAAACTATAAAGAATTGGAGAAATAAGAATAGATAGGCAACTAATCATATCCGCCTTGATTTTTAATTAGCCTTAGGATTTTAGTGGTTGCAGAATCCTAGGAATGCATTGAGAATGGGGTGGTAGAGTGGGAGGGAGGGATTATGGTCAGAATTGCTTCTGAGGATGGTGGGAGGGTGTAGTGGGATGGGAATGGGTATGTAGCAGATGACCTGGAGGAACAGCTGGCTTTCTTTTTTGATATTTTGATCTGTCATGCCTTGGTTGAGGATGCCCTGGTGAGAACTAGAAGTGTTTGTAAAACTTGTATTGCCACAAAGAATAATAAAATAAAAGTGACAGCAAACTTGTAACTCTTCTGTAAGCTAGTAATCTTTGGTTATATTCAAACCCTAACTGTAAGATTGCAATAATTTAGTATCTTACCACCTTCTACTTGAATATAAAACAAAGTATTGTTTCAGTTTCTTACAACTCCCATGAAAGACTATGGTAAATAGAACTGTATAGCTTTTGCTTTTATCTTCAGCTCTGGAGATCACATGAGGCATTTAGACATGTTGGGGAAAAAATGTCAGTCATATATGTAATGCATTTGTTTATTTTACGCTTTGCCTTGTTCCAAAAATACTTGAAGTGGCTTAAAAGAATGCACCTAGGGCTTCCCTGATGGCGCAGTGGTTGAGAGTCCGCCTGCCGATGCTGGGGACACGGGTTCGTGCCCCGGTCCGGGAAGATCCCACATGACGCGGAGCGGCTGGGCCCGTGAGCCATGGCAGCTGAGCCTGCGCGTCTGGAGCCTGTGCTCCGCAACGGGAGAAGCCACAACAGTGAGAGGCCCACGTATCAAAATAAATAAATAAAATAAAAAAGGATGCACCTAATACATATACTAATAAGTAGAAATGTCAGCCTATCACCAAAGTAGGAGAAGGTTACTATTTTTAAATTATATACAATGTAAAACGATTTAAAAATGCATTTAATCTTTAAAAAATGAATTTAGTCTAACTAATGTTAGACTTTCAAGGATTATTATTTCAAAATTAAAATGTAAATTGTAATTGGGAAGTCTTTGCTTTCAACTTTGTTCTCATTAGAGTTGTTTTAAACAAAGGAATTTATTTCTTTTGTAACAATTTCAGAATAATAAACGTGAACATTAATAGTCATGTCAATATACTTAATGGTTATTGGAATTTTTACTTTATAAAAATTGAATTTCTATTTCAGAAATAGTATATTTAATAACTATTGCCATTTTAAACTCTTAAAGTCTCTATGGATATGAACAATATTGAAAAAATAGGTATTGGCTTATCTGACATTGTAATATTTTAATAGATATATTTTAACATTTTATGAGAAAGTTAAATTTCACTTAAGTAAATTGGAAATTACCGTTGCATCAAAATGGTGCACTGCAATACGCTTTAACTTTAATAACTGTTTTAACAATACCTTGAAATATATTGAAACAATATTCTTGAAATATGAAAGAAACAGACAACACTGTGCAATATAGTCATTTTAAGCTAAAACCTTGCCTTTGGAAAATAAATCCGGGAAAATGGCCCAATAATAGGGATTCTCTTGAAATTTCTTTCAATTAAACAGCGGTAAAGATTTTAATCTCCTTTCCCTCAGGAATGAAAAACATGCCATCTGTGTTAATGGTTTTAAAATTTTAACGTTAAGCATTTTGAAATGGTTAGAATATCAAATTTTTAACACTGGACTTTAGAATGAAAAACAAGTTAAATCTAAATTACAGTGTTTTAATGTGTGTATGCATATGAGTCAGTGTGTGTGTGTGTGTGTGTGTGTGTGTGTGTGTGTGTGTGAGAGAGAGAGAGAGAGAGAGAGATCTGAGAAACTTTTCATAATCATTTGAAATATGATTTTGAAGAACTGAAAAGTGAATTAATTGAAATAACTATCTGATTAATTCTCATTTATTCAAGAGCTTTTAAAATTATTTAAGCTAATGACTGACAAAACCAAAGCACAGAAATCAAATAGCATAAAAAGTTAACCTATGGAGGTTGAGTTAAAAAAAAAAAAAAGCATTCTAATCAAGTCTGGGCAAATGGTTAGATTAAGCACTGACTCTTGAGAGTTAAATGTTAATGAGAAATGCACTAAAGTGTCTATATACTTTTTTCTTCAAAATTTACTGTGCATGATATTTATCATTTCACTTAGTAATGCTATTGAAATAAACTATTTTATAAGAAGTTATATTTTGGAAAAGGGGGAAAAGGGACTGGAAAATTCACTATCTAACATGGTTCTTGGGTGACTATACCTAGGGTAAAAATATCATGTGACTGATACATAGTAGGAGCTCAATAAATACTTATTGGAAATGAATGAATATGATGGGTTAATTTGGGCAGCAGAGCTATATGCCGATTCAGTTCTTCTTATTTATGAATAAACCCCTTGAACATTATTAATGATAGTAATATCACTATTCCCGCAGGGCAGCCACTTTATTACAGTTATTTGCAATGCCATACTTTAAGGAAATGAAGAGAAACACTTGGGAAACAGAAAGAGATATTATATAATTGTTGAAGAGGGAATGGCCCAGAATGTCAGAAGTAATAGTTTTTATTCTTCTATCTAATAATGTTTGGCATGGTTGAATCATGTGTATTGCAAAGGCTAGTAATACTAAAAGTATTGTAATCATGTTAATCTTATTTCAAAGTTCATCTGATATATATGTGATGATAGTCATAATTGTACTATGCTACCTGATCTCTAGGCAGCAGTAGTGACATAGGATCACAAAAATGGATATATGAATTATTATTCATCTTACAAGATTGGGCTAGGGTTAGCGGAGGTGGATCACGGGGATGGGAGGTGGTGGAGAGGAAGGAGGGTGGGGCAGGGTCGGGAGACTGAATGGTTCAGGAAGTTACTTAATATCTAACTTTCTCAAGAAAAGGAACTGGGAAGTCACAAAACTTCCCCTCCTCCTCACCTAGGGTCGTGTTTACTTAAAGGAGAAATCTGTTTGATAAAATTAAGCGTTGTTCTTGATAAAATTAAGCGTTGTTCAGCTGCTCTCAAATTTCCAAATCCAAGAAGGAGAGAGAAAGAGATCCCATGGGTGTTAAGGACAGAGGAGTAGCTTTGGGAAATGCACTGAAATATCTGCAGGTGTAAACATGCTTACACCGCTGAGAGATCGAAAAGGAAGTTTTCATTCATTCACGTTTCATTCATTCCTTCAGTGAGCATTTATTGAGCACCTAGTATTTACTCCAAGCCACTGTATAGATATAATGCAATTCCGAGGATACTGCATCTAATCTCTGTTGTCAGAGGCCAAGAGGGCACTCTTTGTGTTTGCCGTAAGACTATCCCTTCCTAGATGTCTTTGCTTTCATCTCTACGGAAAAGAGGAAGCCCTAAAAACATTACTCCCTAATCATAGCTTTGCCACCACTATCTGCTGTGAACCCACAAAAATTAATTTCATATTAAAACTGCAAGTAGCCCCAGACTCCCCTTCCTAATCATTTCCCATTTGAATTCATACACTGTTCACACCCTCTATTTAATTCCTTTCTCCCACTTCTCCCTGACTTCTGAAACCTTTAACACTATGTCCTTTAGAACTTATGGAGCCATCATCAACAAATTGTTCTATATCCTCAACCTTCTCTGAAGGTTCCCCTTACTTCCTTGCTCTAATCGAAACCTGACTCTCTCCTGAGTCTACTTCTACACTATCAAGTGATAAGATGTTTTTTTTCTTCCATAGGATTGGGGTTAGGGTGGGGTGAGTATGTGGCCTATTCTTTATCACCACTTTTAGAGTATTCTCACTCTTCCTCTTCCCTAAAAAATACTCAGATGTGAGTCTCATGTCATCAGACTATCCCCACTACCTCCCTTATTGCTTCCATCTTCTGGTCCCCTGGGTCACAGCTCATCATTTCTTTGTTTTATCTCCTGACCCACTGTACACTACTGCTATCTTAATTTTTGGTAATGCCAATAAACACATAGGTGATCCTTCCAACACTCTGGTCACTTAGTTCCTTCACATCTCTCTTCCAATAATCTTGACCCTACCTTAGCTCCTCATCCCATAATTATATCCTAGACTTTCTCATTACCAATAATTGCAATGGCTTCATAATCTCAATTTGCTGCATACTATTCTCTGACAACCACTTTTCTAACTCATCTCTCTGTACAGTAACTTTAACAAGCTTTGGATCTAACCCGAACCTCAGTCCACTGATCCTATATAGTCACTATGTAAATAACTATATAAGCACTATAATCATTTACTTTCATTCATCCTCAAATCCCTTGTCCTTCTCTCTTACCTCATCACACTGCCATAGCAAAACCACAACCCTGATTAATCTAGCCATTGCTGCTGCGTGCCTGCAACCCCACAACTGATCAGAGCTAGGAAACAACACACAACTGTGCTTTTGGTCTCAATTGAAATTCATGACCATTAACCTCATTGGGTCCTTAATGATTTTTGAGAATCGTCCTGTGTTCTCCTAGTCGATTCACTTTACCACTCTCTTAGGTGACAAATTTATACCTTCTCTTTTCTCCTCAAACCTCCAACATCTCCTCTCATATCTGCATGCAAGTGAAGTGTAATTTTTCAATGAACAAAACAGCCTCCTTTTAAAGGCCAATCTCATCTTCTCTTCTATTAAAGTACATCTCCAGCAACTCTTCTCTCTCCTGCATTATCATTTTTTTCCCTCTTCATGGTCATTCCTTCCCATTAGCACGCGAACATTCTCTTTGTTCTTGCATTTTTACTTTAATGGAAATATTTATTGAGCATCTATTTGTGCTAGAGGCATGAAAAAGAAAAAGAATCATTGCCTGTTACCTCTACAAGTCAGAGGTAGCGCTTACCTGAGAAAGATTTTAGGATTAAAGACTGTAGATGTAAAGAGTTAGCTTACTTTAATATCACCTATGAATTTCCATAATACCAGCTTCCTATTGACCAGGTAATATCTATAATAGAGGTCATTTTGCTCAGAGTAGATTTTTTTTTTTTTTTTTTTTGGTGCTAGGCGGGCCTCTCACTGTTGTGGCCTCTCCCGTTGCGGAGCACAGGCTCCGGACGCGCAGGCTCAGCGGCCATGGCTCACGGGCCCAGCCGCTCCACGGCATGTGGGATCTTCCCGGACCGGGGCACGAACCCGTGTCCCCTGCATCGGCAGGCGGATTCTCAACCACTGCGCCACCAGGGAAGCCCTCAGAGTAGATTTTTGTGAGGCTTTGCACACTTTCTGTCACTAGAGATGATAATTGAACTTAATTGTGAATTCTCATGCATAGTACCTGGCTATTTTCCTTGCAAACAACAAAGATGACTCTGCTCCTTAAATTAAGGTTAGGGTAATAATAATTGCCACAATTTATTAAATGTCAATAAATTTACTGAATGCTAGACTCTTGGCCCCAAGTTTTTGTACATCTGTTCATTTAATCCTCACTGCAATCTCGTGAGGCAAAGGGTGATCCCTTAATTCAAAGGTGGATAACTGAAAAACAAATAATTTTTTATATGTAATAAAGACCCTCCCCATGGGTTTTATAAAATTTTTATTTTAATTGGAATAACTTACAAATTCTGGTTTGAATAGTCAAAGACAAAAAAAAGCATGCACGCAGATGGTCTGAACTAAATAAATCATGTGCACTTGAGAATGAATGCTGTCTTATGAAAGAGAACACGCCAATAGCTACAGTGGACTTATTGTGTGAGTGGTTTCTGCATGACACCAGAAACCCTGGGCAATGACAGGACAATTTAGCCAACAGACAACTGGTACCATTAGGGGACATGCGGGCAGGAGGGCATGGGTGAGAAAGGAGGAAGGAACACCCAGTTATTGTTAGATAAGGTATACTTTTAAAATTAGATGGTTTCGTTTTTTTACTCTCAATTTTATACTTTGAAAAATTTCAAACCTATAGAAAAGTTGAACGACTAGTACAATGAACAACCATATATTATTTATATAGGTTCAAAAATTAACATTTTGCCATATTTGCTTCTCTCTATATATATTTATATTTTTTCCTTTTTTTTTTGGCCACGCAGCTTGAAGGGATCTTAGTTCCCTGACCAGTGATTGAACCCACACCCTTGGCAGTGAAAGCCAAGTCCTAACCACTGTACCACCAGGGAATTCCCTTATTTTAAAAGTAAGTTGCAGATGTCCTGATGCTTCAGCATGTATCTCTCAAGAACAAGGACATTCTACATAATAACAAGCCTATTTAAAACACTTACCAAATTTGACATGAATCCATTATTATTCTCTAATACACAGTCTATTTTCAAATCATTCCTACTGTCCCAATGTTCTAATAATATCCAATATAAATCAGGTTTAACTCTGCTTTAGAACCTGATCATAGATCCTACATTGCATTTGGTTGTCAAGTCTCTTTAACCTCCCTTGGTCTAGAACACTCCCCCAATATTTTGGTCCTTCATGACATTGATCTCATAGAAGAGTCCAGGCCAATTGTTTGGTAGACTGTTCCTCAGTTGGGATTAATATGATTTTTTTCTCTTATGATAAGATTCATATAAAACATTTTTGGTGGGAGTACCACATAGATGATGTTAAGATTAATTTGAACACATTTTCTTAATAAATGTATCACCATAAACTATGTTTCATTTCAATAATTTATATGCACATTAAACTTTTTTTTTGCTTATAATGAAATTTTATCCAAAGCTGTTAAACATGAGATGAGGGGCTTCCCTGGTGGTCCAGTGGTTAAGACTTCGCCTTCCAATGCAGGGGGTGTGGGTTTGATCCCTGGTCAGGGAGCTAAGATCCCACATGCCTTGGGGCCAAAAAAACAAAACATAAAACAGAATATTGTAACAAATTCAATAAAGGCTTTAAAAAATGGTCCACATCAAAAAATCTTAAAAAAAAAATGAGATGAAATGTGGTCTGTGCTAATTGTCATGAATAAGAAATCCTTTGCAGATTAGCAGATTATATATTTTCATAGAAAATTTTAAAAATTAAGAATGATGCAAGCTAAAATGTGTGGATGTAATTGATTTAAAATATTTATGTATTTACCGTGTACAAGACTAACAAGTGCACTGTATTATTTTTGTCTCGGTGATAATGAAGTCATGTGAACCCTTTTTAGCAAGTCTTAATAAGTCTTTGCTGCAATGTGGAGTAAAAGTAACAAGGTGTTTGGTGAGAAATGCCAAAATTGTAAATTATAGAAACAGGAAATAGAGAAAATCTCCTGAAATAGCCTAATGCTTATTTACAAACTGTTAATGCATGGTTTACAATAACAATGGCTGCTGTTTACTGAGTATGTGCCAGATCTGTTACAAGTAGCTCCTGTAATTAGCACAACAATCATAGGAGAAAGATATAAATATTAGCATTTTATAGGTTGGAAACAAAGCAGCTTTTAGCCATTATTCTAAATCCCTTTGGTTTTATCAGTCTACAAAAGTGCTATATTTTATTGCCATTATTGATGCCGTAGTGTATTCTAAACTTCAGGGTTTGTGTGTGTGTGTGTCTCTCTCTTTCCTTATAAAGAAAAGAGAAGAATAATATCTTTCTAAAATTCATTTTTACTGTTTTCCCCTGGCAGAGTCTTTTATGTTCTGGATAGAGCTCTGAGGATAGTATTATTTTTCTTGTTTATCACTTTATTTTTTCAATAAAAAATACTAATTTGGTATAATATAAACAGTTATATCAACAGCCAAGATGCCTAAGAAAGAAAGCTGCTGTTTATATTCTCTTTCTTAATAAGTGTATGTTTGCTTTGGCTAAATTGTCATTTTTACAAATTATCAGTTTTTGTTATTTTTCCATGTAAAAAGTGATGTGAAGGCTTAATTTTAGCGTCTAAATTTTGAATCGAATTCTTAAATGAACATTATAATAACTACAATATTTCTTTATTTTATTATATAAATATCTTAAAAATAACTTACAGTAAATTCATAATATTAAAGTGAACATGGAAGGCAGGGACTCCATACAGTAAACTCTCTTATTTTTAGTGCTTAGTTGTCAAAATGCCTTTATAGTAGGAGTAATTTTTAGTTCAAATCTTCACCCAGCATCTGATTTTAATTTCTGCATGATCTTTTACACCTAACTGGATATATAGAATGAAAAAATGGAGTGTGTAAACAAATGTGCTACAATATTACTCCTAAAAGAAGATTTCCCCAAATGTCTGGCTAAGCAATCCGATGAAGGCAGGTCTGGGGAAAAAAAGACTTTTGGACACATGTACATGCCTGAGGGATCAAAGAAAACAAGGGTCTAACATGTAATGCAAGTGCTATGATTCGACACACTTATTTAATTTGATGATTTAAAACTGTGATAAGAGGCATGCGAAATGTGGTGTCAAATTCAAAACAAAGTGTGGTGATCTGCCTTGTTTTCAACTTGTTGCTATCTGATGAAAACACTTTTCCACAAGCAAGACGGATGAGCAGATGGTGCTAATAAGGCCAATTAAGTGCTAAGCTTCTGGAAATGTTTTTGTTGAGTGACATCTTCAGACTGTTTTCTGCTAACATGCATCTTAAGCCATCTAAGAGCTTAATAACAGGATATCTTAAGCATCTAAGGTGCAATAGCATTCATGTTAATGGTCACTGGAATTTTCATTTTCAGGAACATGCAGTCAGTCAAGACAAATACAAACCCCTTGCCCCAGTTCCAAAGACAGTATGTGAAGTTGAATGATGAGATTCTAACCCTTTTGGGATTCTGGGGGGCTCAGTCTAGGTCACTGGTTTCTAGTAATTGGGACATGAAGAAATTTTCTCTAGTCTGCAGTGAAAAGAGGAGTATACAAAAAAAAAAAACCCTAAAAAAAAGTAATAGATATTTGGGGGTGCTTTTCCCTTTTCCCTCTTAACTTTTACTTTTTAAAAAATTCTTGTAGTTTGGAAGTAATTGACCCTATTCTTATATTGATTTCTATCTGCATACTATGTTTTATTTGGATCACAGGTAAACAGAATGGAATTAACCATAATACATTGCCATCTCTAATCCATGAACAATCCTTCTTTAACTTTTTATTTTATTTTTAAAAATTTTACTTCCCATCCCCCCAAAAGACATGACTTATACTCACCCAAGCCAATAACTACCAATAATTTACCTCCACCTATATATTCTTCTATTATCTGTCTACCTACATATATCTCCCTGCCTGTCTCCCTCCCCCATGTATACATTGCCTTCTCCATGTATTGGGTTGGCCAAAAAGTTCGTTCAGGTTTTCCTATAACATCTTACGGAAAACCCCGAATGAACTTTTTGGCCAACCCCATATGTGTGCCTCTCCAAATTTCTCCTTTTTAATAAGGGCACTGGTTAGAGTGGATTAGGGCCTACCATAATACCTCGTTTTAACTTGATTACCTCCGTAAAGACTGTCTCTAACTGTTACATTCTAAGGTACTGGAGGTTAGGATTTCAACATATAAATTTTGGGGGAATACAATTCAACCATAACAATAGAGAACTTGCTTTTTTGTTTATTACTATCAAGTTAACAGGGAGTCTCTTGAAAAAGTTCAGAGAGGACTTGGTTCAAGTCCTTTCCCGGAAAGGAAAGTGAGGGAAGAGAAAAAAATGGAGTAATAGGAAAAAAGAAATTTTTTCTCCTTCCTTTGGTAGCATCACCCTGATTTTGCTCCATACAGGGTTCAACCAGGGGCTGAATTGGAGCATACCATTCCATCTTCCTATGCTGAGTTATTGGAGTAGGGATGGCTACTTGACCTAACATGGGCCAATCTTAACATCCGAGAGTGTTATTTGGGACTTTTGTTGGAGCCCTTGACCTGTGGTATGATCTGTCTCCTGGGGTTGCCGGTGGCCAACTTTGACACTTCTTCGAGAGAACCTAAGTCAGCACAGGAGAAAGTACAACTGAATGATGAGGGAAAGTAGAATTATAATGACATCATCTCGAGTTCTTAGATTCAGCCATGCCTGAAGTTCACCCTTTAAACTTCCAAGTTACATGAGCTGGTAAATTTCCTATTTGGTTTAGGTTGGGCTCCTGTTATTCGTAACCAAGAGTCTTAACAGATGCTCAGTCAGTTTTTGAGGAAAGATAATAAGAAGTAGGCAATGACAGAAGTGGCATAGTTTGTCACATGCTTCAAGAGAGTGCACAAATAACAGGACAGCTCTACATCTTTCTAAAATGAACTAATATATTGTCTCCTCCTTTTTCTCTTTCATTGATTGCTTCCTCTCTCAGAATAATCAAGTGAGAAGAAAAACACTCACATTGTCTATAAGTGGCTGGATATGAGCATCACCGATGAGCTTCAACTCATGTGTACTTATTAAATATTTTGTTATTAAAACATATTTCTAATAAAGTTGCCATTCTATAATTGGTAAGGCCTTGAGCATATATGCTCTGAAATTCCATATTCCAGATGGAAGTGTATTAATCTGTGGGTAGTTACCAATTTATGAACAGGTTGTATTCTAATAGAAATTTGCAAAAAAGTCGGGAGATCAGAACACATCTTCCCACAGAAATAATGTTATACAAAGTTGTTGCAGACCCAAGCTAGCAACTATGGAGAGAGGCAGTATAATACGTGCTAGATAAGAACTTTTCTCCCGGACCCAGGCTACCTGGGTTCAAATCCTAGCTCTGCCACTCACAAGTTTGTCCTTGTAAAAGTTATGCTCACTAGAATATCTGAAATGAAAAAGACTGAACATACTAACTCTTGGTGAGGAGGTGGAGCAATAGGAATTCTGATACACTGATGGTGGGGATGTAAAATGGTTCAACCACTTAGGAAACTGCTGGTAGATTCTCAAAAAGTTAAATTTATACCATATGATGTATCCTTTCTACTCCCAAGAGAGATGAAAGCGTATTTCCATATAAATATTTATGTGTATATATTCATGACAATTTTATTTGTAATAGCCCCAAACTGTAAACAATCCAGAATTCTATCAATAAACAAGTTGTTTTCTATCCATACAATGGAATCCTACTCAGCAATAGAAAGGAACAAACTACTGATACATGCGACAACATGGATGAGTCTTGAAGTAATTCTACTGAGTGAAAGAAGCCAAACAAGAAGAGTACTTATTGTAGCATTTCATTTGTATAAAATTCTAGAAAATAAAAAACTCGTTTACAGTGATAAAAGCAGATCAGGGGTGCTTGGGGATAGGGATGAAGAATAGAGAAGATTAGGGCTTCCCTGGTGGCGCAGTGGTTGAGAGTCCGCCTGCCGATGCAGGGGACGCGGGTTCGTGCCCCGGTCCGGGAAGATCCCACGTGCCGCGGAGCGGCTGGACCCGTGAGCCATGGCCGCTGAGCCTGCGCGTCCGGAGCCTGTGCTCCGCAACGGGAGAGGCCACAACAGTGAGAGGCCCGCGTTACTGAAAAAAAAAAGAAAGAAAAAAAGAATAGAGTAGACAGGATTAGATTACAAAGGGGGATGAGGAACTTTGGGTGTTGATGATTTCATGGGTGTAGTTATACATCAAAATGCATCAATAAATTCATCAATAAACAGCACTTTAAATATGTGCTGTTTATTATATGTTAATTATACCTCAATAAAGTTGTAAAATATATTTTTTCAAGATTCTCTTGTTGCTTCCTAATTCCTGGAAAGTCTGAAAAGCAAAGTGTTATATTTGTATTCCCTTCCCCCATCTTTTATTAAAACAATAATAACAAAAACCTCACATTTGAACAAAAAACCAAGAAAACAATTCATTCTATTTTTAAAATAAAAATTTAAAAAATACAAAGGCAAGAAATAGTCATTTATTTTACAAATCGTATCAGCTTATGCCAACATTACTATAAGTGCAACAAGATATTAGGCACTACTATTCTGTACTTCACCACACTTTTATGTGTTTATATAGCAAATGGTATATTTTGTACTATTAAAATTTTTCAGCTTTTCATGACACATTTTAGGAATACTAAGGTGTCATTAAGACAGAGCCCTTCTACACTGTAATCTAAGAGCAAACACTCTGCTGACACATTAGTTGCTGGTAGTTGGTTAATCAAAAAAGTGGTCAATGCAATGAATAGTAAATAAGTAAAATCAAAAGAAAAGATAGAATTATCACAGAAAAAGAACAAAGGATGGCAGTAATTTTAAGGTAAAATTGAGCAGAATAAGATGACAAAGCAAGATGCTAAAAAGAGTGATTTATCTGAGTTATAATTGTGAAAGAAATAAGTATTATCTTCGTGAAATACTAACCACATTAACATATTAAAATGGTTTATATGATCTCAGGGGAAATAATAATCAATATTCCATACCCTAGATGGCTAATTCTAAATATAGAAGCAATTACCTTTATGTATTGCAAAAGCAATGTTTGTGTCACTGTGAATATTTTTCAGTTAAGTAATAAAAACAAAAACATATGGTTGTTTTGTTATACTGTTTATCAGTTCTTCCACACATCCTCTGCACCAGTTTATGAGTGCATTTGCATATTTTCTACTATTGCACGTTATGTGGCAGAGTTTTATCTTTGAAATTTCTTGTGAAATTACACAAAAGAAAAATAACAGATCTTGCATCAACAGCAAATTTATCATTTTTGTCAACCTCTGAGGGGATTCCCAAGGAATACGTTGATGCACTTAGATGAAGAACTTACTATACTGCATACGAATACAGAAGGGAACTAACTACTCATGGAAATTTTTTGAAAGACTGCCTATGCCCTAAAGGGTGCAAAACTGGTAAAATTCATATTTATCAGGCATGTATAATTTCCATAGCTGGATTAGTGAGTAATGAAATACATACTGGTTCAGTGAATAATTTTGCTATCACTTTCAACTTAATTGTACAATGACTTATTCTTATAGTATGTAGTGTGTTCACATGTAGAGATAAAGCAAAGTAAGTGGGAATCTTTTTATCCACATTCTAACTGGTATTCCAGAAGGCTATGCCATTCACAAATGGAACAAAAATGGAAAACTCCAGTAAATTGTCTTTGCTTTGTCTAATTTTCTATCTAATTGTATCCTTGATAACAAGTAGGTAAAGCATCAGTATCATGGAATTTTTATCTAGATGTACTATTTTTAACCTTTTTTGAATTTTTTGTTGTGGTAAAATATACATAAAAGTCACTATTTTAACTGTTTTGAAGTGAACAATTCAGTGGCATTAAGTATATTCACAATATTGCACAACCATCAATACTATCCATTTCCAGAACTATTTATTTATTTATTTAATTTATTTAATTTATTTTTGGCTGTGTTGGCTCTTCATTGCTGCGCGGGGGCTTTCTCTAGTTGCAGTGAGTGGAGGTTACTCTTCGTGTGTTGTGTGGGCTTCTTGTTGCAGTGGCTTCTCTTGTTGTAGAACATGGGCTCTAGGCGCGTGGGCTTCAGTAGTTGTGGCACACGGACTAAGTAGTTGTGGCACGTGGGCTCAGTAGTTGTGGCTCGTGGGCTTTGTTGCTCCGCGGCATGTGGGATCTTCCCCGACCAGGGCTTGAACCTATGTCCACTGCATTGGCAGGCAGATTCTTTTTTTTTTTTTGTGATACGCGGGCCTCTCACTGTTGTGGCTTCTCCCGTTGCGGAGCACAGGCTCCAGACGCGCAGGCTCAGCGGCCATGGCTCACGGGCCCAGCCGCTCTGCGGCATGTGGGATCTTCCCGGACCAGGGCACGAACCCGTGTCCCCTGCATCGGCAGGCGGATTCTCAACCACTGCGCCACCAGGGAAGCCCTGGCAGGCAGATTCTTAACCACTGCACCACCAGGGAAGCCCTCCAGAACTATTTCATCATCCCAAACAGAAACTTTATATCCACTAAAATAACTTTCCATGTCCCTCTTCCCTTAGCTCCTGGTAACCTCTATTATACTTCTGGTCTCTATGACCTTGCCTGTTCTAAGTACCTCATGTAAGTGGAATCATACAATATTTGCCCTTTTGTGTCTGGCTTATTTCACTTAGCATAACACTTTCTATATTAAAGCAGGTATCAGAACTTCATTCCTTATTAAGGCTGACTGATATTCCATTATATACACACAAATACACACACACACACAATTTTGTTTATCCATTCATATGTTGATGAACACTTGGGTTGTTTCCACCTTCTAGCTATTAAGAATAATGCTGCTATGAACATGGATGCACAAGTATCTGAGTCCTTGCTTTCAATTTTCTTGTTTATATACATGGGAATGGAATTGCTGGACCATATGGTAGTTCTATGTTTAATTTTTTGAGGAACCACCATACTATTTTCCACAGTGGCTGCACCATTGTGCATTCCCCCCAGCAACGCACAGGGTTCAATTTCTCTACATCCTCCCCAACACTTGTTATTTTCCATTTTTAAATAATAACCATCCTAATGGAAGTGAGTGGTATTTCGTCGTAGTTTTGATTTGAATCTCCCTAATGATTAATGCTGTTTAATGCATTTGCTCGCCATTTGTATATCTTCAGCTAGTCTAGGTTGCTTGACTGCATTGGGGGATGAAGGTGACTCTGAGGCGTCTGGGCAGTGATCAGGCCATGGTGGACTATGGCTGCTGCAATTACCTATTCACAACTTAAGTAGGCATGGAAGCACCAAGAGATGCCCCCATGAATCCTCTGAGTTACAAAAATCCTGCCTAGCTTCTCATGGTAATCAGAGTCTATTTTTCTCTAACAGTAGAGTAACCTCTGCCTTTGCTCGTCCCCTGGCACAAGGAGCCCAAAGAGACCAGATGGTATTCATAGTTGCAAGTTCAGTGAAATTCTTATTTCATTCTCTAGTACAAGTGTTCCCTTGAAAATGAGAAGTTAATCTGACAAAGCCCAACATTTCAGAAAAGGGAAGCACAAAATCTGAAAATATGTCACTGGTAATGATGATGAGAGGGACTAATCTCCCTTTTACCTCTTGTTTTCTGGATCTATGTATGCCAACCACTGGGAATTAGCGCCACGTATAGGTCACTGATTCAAAGCTTTCCCCACATTTCTGGGACTGTGCTCTCTCCCACCTTCTCAGAACATTGTCCTTGAAATGGAGAATTGCGCGAACCTATTGAAGGTCATTTAACCATCTAATAAGCTAGACACTTTGCACTAAAGAAGTATGTGACAAAGCGAGTGTGTCTCGTGCTCATGTACCCACTGACACACCACTTTTGCCACAAAACGGGTCCCCTCATTAAAGGTAATGTTGTGCTGATAGACCAGTCATTCTGTAAACCTCTGAAACTGTCCTTCCAGCCCTCAGCCAAGACTGAATTAGAAGTAATACCTCATCCAGAGAAAAATGCAGTGACTGGTGCCTCCGTCAATATTTAAAGAATCCAGGATATGTCTAAAGCCCGGGTCCCCGACCCCCCGGGGCCTGTTAGGAACCAGGCTGCACAGCAGGAGGTGAGCAGCAGGTGAGGAAGCAAAGCTTCCTCTCCTGCCACTCCCCATCGCTCGCATTACCACCTGAATCATCCACACACACCCCGCCCCCGTCCATGGAAAAATTGTCTTCCACGAAATCAGTCCCTCGTGCCAAAAAGTTGGGGACCGCTGAAGACCAGCGGTCATTATATCCTTGCACAATCCACTTGTTTAGTCTTTACAAAACCTTTCAAATCAAAAATATTTGGGGCCACCTTGACAATCGTTATCATTAACATGACCACCACTAAGTACCACTGCTACTGCATGTCCCAGCACTTCGCCTTCCACCTGCACTTCATCTCAACCTCTGGCAACTGAGAGTCTCAGGAATTGCGATGGGGTCTTATTGCTGTGAGTGATGCAGTTCCCAAGTCCCATCCCAAGGACCTGTTTTCTAGGTCTACTACCGGTACCACTTGTCTTGGTTTAGCATCCTAGATCATGTTTCCTAGGAAACGTACTCTGGGGTGGATATTTACATGCAGGAGGTATACTGAGGAATGTTCTCGACAGCAACACCTGTAAGGGAGTGAGGAAAGCAAGAGTGAGCAAGGGAGAGGCTGAACTGTGACACAGTTGCAACAGAGGGTTTGGAGGTTCCATGGAAATCTCTGGGGCTGAGCTTGCCTTTCGAAGATGTCTCAAATTGAGGCAAGGCTACTTTACCCCCAACTCTACCAGTCATTGGGTTGGGCTGGGGGGATGGGCTGTCAGCTTGGGGGAAGCAGCTCCTTTTGGCCAGGGTCATACCTGAAAGGTACTCAGCTGTGAACCATCAGCCGGCCACAGTCCCAGCGACAGAAGGGGCTGAAGGCGAGATCTCGGGCGGGGGGGGGGGGGGTGCACCCCTGCATTTACTACTTTTCAAGAGAAAGCAGGGTCAAGACAAATGCTTTGCTGCAGATACTCTATTTGGGAACTGATGTCAGGGAGCAAGAGTGAGGCACAGGAGAGTGAAAAAGAAGGAAGAAAAGCCAGTGCAAAGATGTGCTATATGGTTGGTGGCTGCTTTAGAAGACTGCTGCTCAATGCGCGAGATCTCAGGAGCCTTAGGAAGTTCAGCCGAGAAGTTTCTGCCTAGGGCAATAACAGAGAAGAACATATCAACTGGCTCCCACTGGTCAAGGTTGGCGCCATGGGTATTAAACTTCCCTGCGCTTCTGGGTTACCCACGTGTGACGCTGAGAGTGCCAAGAAAAGGTGTTGTAGAAGCCAGCATGACTTCGCTAGGAGTAGAGTGAAACTGAAGGGTATCTAGTACTTCTGAAAATATCTGGCAGAATTTAAAATGTAAACACTCTATGATCCACAAATTTCACTTACAGGAGTTTATACTAGAGAAATTTGTGTCTAGAGGTGCAAATATCTGTGCATTTGATAGGCTTTGGGCCTCACTGCCTGGGTTGGAGGCCAGGCTCTGCCACTGTAAATGAGACACTTGTAAATTATGTCATGTCTCACATAGGGTTGCTAAGAGTGTGAACTGAGTTAAAACATACAGTAGGCTTTGAACAGTGCCTTGCACATAGTAAGGTCTCAATGTATATCAGTTATTATTAATATTACTCTTTCAAGGATCTGTATTACAGCTACTATTTATAGTGATAAAAGATGAGAACCTAAATATCTATTAATTAAATACTAGATAAAGAAATTATAGTATGACCACACATAAAGAAGTATCACACACACCATATGTGGAAAAAACAAAGTGGAGAAAAGTGTGCCTAGTAGCTCCCGTTTGTGTAAAATACGTGTGTAAGTACATATGCGATACAGATCTATTAGTGTTTACCGCTAGCCAGTTCTCCTCTGCTTCCTGGGTACACAGAAGATTGCTCTTTCCAGTTAAGTGAACCATGTGATTAACTCTGGCCAGTGTGAGTCCAAGTAGGAGAGAGAAGCCTCTGTGTAACGTCCCAGCTCTCTCTTCCCTGGAAGCCACATGCCGAGATGGCAGTGTCACAAGGTGATACAGCTTAAACATGTAGTTTGATGGAGAAACGAAAACTTTGTTCTGTCTAGCCACTAAGATTTTGGGTTAAATTTGTTACCACAGCACAACCCAGCCTATCCTGGCTATTTAAATATGATGCTGGGAAGGAGATGAAAAAAATGAAAACGTTGGTTGCTCCTGGGTAGGAGAACTGGCGGAACAAAGGGTCAGGGATTGGAGGGAGACTTATTTTGCCCTCTATACCCTTTTGTATAACTTGAAATTTTAGATTACAAGTGCATAAAATTTAAAAATTAAGGGGACTTCCCTGGCAGTCCAGTGGTTAAGACTTCGCCTTCCAATGCAGGGGGTGCACATTCAATCCCTGGTCAGGGAGTTAAGATCCCATGTGCCTCGTGGCCCAAAACCCAAAAACATAAAATAGAAGGAATATTGTAACAAATTCAATAAAGACTTTAAAAAATGGTCCACATCAAAGGAGCCTTAAAAAAAAAATTAAGTATAGTTTGGGTCTGACGGGAACCATCAACCTTCCTTAAAACTTAGGAGAACCTGAAGCCCTCATCCCCCTGAAAACAAGAATAGAAACAAGAAAGACAAAAACACTCCACCCTCCTCTCCCCGAAAAAGACAAAAACCACAGATCGTTTAGCCTGATTACATTGTTTTCTCCAAGAATGTTCAGCAGCTTGAATAAAGATGCAGAAAAGGACCTTTCGGGCAAAGGAGGCAGTAACGGTAGGAGGGAGTGGAGTAGTAGATTGCGAGGAAGTGGGGGGTCATTTCACTGGAGGTCTCCAAGGGCTGGAGTTTATGCAGTGGTGCCAGAGGAAGAATAATTGCTGGTGATCAGGAGTTAGACACTTGAAGAAAAGATGTACAAGTTTTGAAGGGGTCCAGGAACTGGCAGCTGAGATAGGACAAAGTAAAAGGTAGCGTGATTTTGATATTTTAATACAAGTACTCTAAACGTTGGTCTTCTTTCATATTTCATTATGCTTATAATATTCTGACTGATGGCAAAATACATGGCATATTTCATAACATAGAGGGTAATGAGGAAAGAAATTGTTATCATTTTTCCCTCTGGAGTTTTTGCAAAGAAATTTCTGATTTTTCTATAAATTTTATATGCAAAGGATGGCATGAGATGTTGCTGATCAATAGTGACCAAGCCGGATATTTGTAGAACAGTTATGACAAAAGAGGATGAATAATGAAGAAGATAAAAGATAACCTTGACAGATAACTCAGTAAGAGAGAAACTGGAAAGTGTTTAAAGATCCTGATTCATACCAATAGGCCATTCTATGGAATTACATCTAAAATAATAAACAATATTTATATAGATGATCCCCTTGAGTCAAAGAAAAATTTTCTTGGTGGCTAGAGAACTATGGCATTTTGGAAAATAGATGAAGGATTTTATTAACATGAAATAATAGAACCCTCCTCAATAATACTGTGGCAAACATTGTGAGAGAAAATTAATTAATCAAAGTAGTTATTCAGCAACTAGACAAGAGGATGGGGCTGTTTGATCCCAGATCTTAAGGTACTTTCGGTTCATTTGGAGAGATGTGTAATAATGAGATATTCCTCACAAGAATGATGGAAAGAAAATGAGATAGTACTCATTGATGAATTTCAAGATAAAGAATAAAACTGGTATGGAAACTCAGAGAACGGTGAGCTCAGGGTAGATGAAATATGTAGTGAAGGCTCAGTGGAAGAAGTTATCATCAACTGGATTTGGAATTAGAAGACCTGGATTAGAATCTGGTGCTGTCATTTACTAGCTTGAACAAGTTTACTTAGTTTGCCCCTGCTTCTTAATTTGTAAAGTAAGAGTGATAATATTTACCTTGCCATATTGTGAAATACTTGTCCTATTGTCCTCAGATCTATTTCTTACCCTTTCTCTATCACAGTTGAGTGGGGGTGACAAGCGGCTGCATGTTCTGGGTGCTGTGGATTAAACTGTGTCCTGTCAAATTGATATATTGAAGCATATATTGAATATGACTGTATCTGCAGATAGGGTCTTCAGGAGGTAATTAAGGTTAAATGAGGTCATAAGAGTGGGGCCCTAATCCAATAGGACGGTGGCCTTATGAGAAGGGGAGAGAGTAATCTCTACCTGCCTGCTCCCACTGGCCATGTGAGAACACAAAGAAGGCAGCATTCTACAAGCCAGGGAGAGAATCCTCACCAAAAAATGATCATGCTGGCACCTTGATTTGGGGCTTTCCAGCCTTAAGAACTGTGAGAAATACATGTCTGTTCTTTAAGTCACCCAATCTATGGTATTTTGTTATGGCAGCCTGAGCTAAGACACCAGGTTCCCATGTCAGGAGCATCAGGCAAATGGCAGTTACAGGAGGAGACTGAAAAGTGGGATGAAGGGAAAAGCCAGAGTATTTCTCTTCTTCTCTCTGCCTCAGCAGCATCTCCAGCCTCTTTCATGACTCAGCTCCCTGCATTTAAGCAGACTGTGCTTCTAGCTTTTGCTGGGGAAGTATGGCCCTGGGTTCCAGTAATGCCACCTCCTCCTCCTTTTGTCTCTCAAGCCCAACAGCTCTCTGCTTTTACTCCTCTCTGAGTTGCCTCAACTGTCTCCCATTTCCCTTTCACCTTTTCCATCACCTGTATTATCAATTTCCTGTATTAAAGTCCCTCTGTCATTAACATGTAACTATGTCTTCTATTCTCTGGTTGAATTTTGACTAAGACAAAGAGTAAATTTTAAAATGTAATATTGTGAAGCTGTATGTAATGTGCTATACAAGTAATAATTATACATGCATACAGATGTCATACTACACATATCTGTTTTTGCTTGTCCTGCCCATTATGGCTGTGGAACCACATTTGTGATGTCTTTTTTGATCTAGCTGATAATTCCAGAGAACCCAAAGAGGACCCATCACAGGGCACAATGTTGACCTAATCACAGTCCCTTTCTTAGTAATTGGAACTAAGAAACATAAAGGAACATTCCAGCTGGTGGTTGTCACTGGAGCAGAGAAGCCAAGCTCTGAAGTCATGTCTGATGACCATGTTCCGATAAGTAGAAGAATCTAGTTAAGAGAGAGAGGACCAAGTGGTAGGTCACATGGTTCCTGGGAAGTAGAGAGTGTAGCCTTGGTTCCAGATAAATTTCCATTCCCCAGTTCCAGTTTTATACAGGCTTGGTATATTCCTACCTCTATATTTTATGAGATTCTTTTATATGCTTTATGTATCTGCATTGGGATTAGCTTATTTGGATATCTGGGTTTTTGAGTCCTAACTAGGACATCCCTGTATACACACACACACACACACACACACACACACACACACACACACTTCTTCAGACGATGAGCTGCCTTTAAAAATATTTATCTTGTGACAGGGCAAAGAGACAGTTATATGGAATTCTGTTTAGGATGAACGACATGAGCAAAAGTTTGTAGATAGAGAGATTAGACTCTAGAATACCTTGTTGACTGCTCTGCCTGTTTTAACTAACCGAGAATTTATCAAGATGTCTTAAAGATTTGGGTGAAATTGTTTTTAAGCTAACTTTAGTAGGAATTTTATCATCTTTATTCTATAGTTACCTAATAATGTTGGTGTTCCCGATGCTTGCTTTAAAATAATGTAAGTATATCATTCAAAACAAAGAATCAATGATCATTACATTAAAATGTATTAAAAACTAGATTTATAAGCAGCATGTTTCCTCCATGCCCTGAAGGTCATGCCACCAGGTTTCTGCAAAATCAGATCAGGAAGAGAATACAGTAAAAAAAGGGCTCTCTGGAAACTATCTTATTTGTCATTTCCTGAGGATAAATTTTTGAAACTCACTCAGACCACTTAATGGATCTTAATGACCAGACACAGCACAGTATTTGTGTGTTGGTTTGTCTTGCTATGAGGTATTTTGCAGTCATTCATTCCCTGCCCAGAAGCATCTTGCTACTGAGATGAACAACACTCCTGTGTTGAGCAATGGCTACATTCGAAAACAGGCTGAAATGTTTTTTGGTTTCAATGTAAAATATAACCAAGAAGTGACTTGGATGGAAACGTGAAATGTGCTGTCAGAGGAGAGTCCCAGTTACAAAGTTTTAAAAGACATTGGTCAACTTCACCAATATCTGGAAGTTGTTTCTTTTAAAACAAAGAATATTTTCTGGACACAGTGTTTGTGTGTACTACAGTGAGTTTTAGCTGATTACACAAATCCATTTGTTGTCAAAGGGCAACATATATTTTAAGGAACTTTATGATTAGAGATAGTCATGTATTTTTCATTATTTTCAACTATATAATTTGAGCTGGCATTAAAGATCACATAGCCCATGTAAGAAAGCATAAGAGTTTCTCCCCACTCTGAGTATTAGATCATATTAATGATACCAATAATCATTTATATGTTATGTATATTTGGCTCCTATTGTAAAATGGTCAAATATTCAAGTTAAGATATAGAGTGTTGTCTTTCATGTTATCAGAAACAACCAGTAGGGTGGGAGAGGGTTAGATTGGGAGTTTGGGATTAGCAGATGCAAACTGGTATGTATAGAATGGATAAACAACAAGATCCTACTGTATAGCACAGGGAATTCTATTCAATATCCTGTGATAAACCATAATGGAAAAGAACATGAAAAAGAATATATATATAACACAGTCACTTTGCTGTAAAGCAGTAATTAACACAACATTATAATTCAACTACACTTCAATTTAAAAATAAATTTAAAAAAAGAAAAAAAGAAAAAAAAGAAACAAGCAGTAGTCATTATTAGAAACAAGACTCATTCTAGGTTTCTAAACCTGTTTCTTTGTCTCTTTTACAGAATCATACTTCTATGAAAAGGTCATAGGGCAAATTTTCTGAAACCTAATTTTGATTAATTTATTAATAATTTAGCTTTCTATTGAATGCTCCAATAATATAATGTAAAATTAGTATCAGAAAACATTTCTTTTTTAAATAATATTTTTTTAATTAATTAATTAATTTATTTAATTTTATTTTTTTTTGGCTGCATTGGGTCTTGGTTGCGGCATGAAGGATCTTTGTTGAGGCATGCCGGATCTTTTGTTGTGGCACTCGGGCTTCTCTCTAGTTGTGGCATGCGGGTTTTCTCTCTCTAGTTGCTTCCAGGGCACATGGGCTCTGTAGTTTGCAGCACGCGGGCTCTCTTGTTGAGGTGTGCGAGCTCAGTAGTTGTGGTTCATGGGCTTAGCTGCTTTGTGGCATGTGGGATCTTAGTTCCCTGACCAGAGATCGAACCCACGTCCCCTGTATTGGAAGGTCGATTGTTTACCACTGGACCACCAGGGAAGTCTCGGTACCAGAAAATATTTCTTTAAAAGGCAGGTGTCTTACTCAGCCATAAAAAGGAATGAAATTGAGTTATTTGTAGTGAGGTGGATGGACCTAGAGCCTGTCATACAGAGTGAAGTAAGTTCAAAAGAGAAAAACAAATACCATATGCTAACGCATATATATGGAATCTAGAAAAATGGTACTGATGGACCTAGTGGCAGGGCAGGAATAAAGACAGAAACATAGAGGACGGACTTGAGGACACAGGGAGGGGGAAGGGTAAGCTGGGATGAAGTGAGAGAGTGGCATGGACATATATACACTAGCAAATGTAAAGTAGATAGTGAGTGGGAAGCTGCTGCAAAGCACAGGGAGATCAGCTCGGTGCTTTGTGACCACCTAGAGGGGTGGGATAGGTAGGGTGGGAGGGAGACGCAAGAGGGAAGAGATATGGGGATATATGTATACATACAGTGGATTCACTTTGTTGTACAGCAGAAATGAACACACCATTGTAAAGCAATTATACTCCAATAAAGATGTATTTAAAAATAAAAAAAAATAGGGGCTTCCCTGGTGGCGCAGTGGTTGAGAGTCCGCCTGCCGATGCAGGGGACACGGGTTTGTGCCCCGGTCCGGGAAGATCCCACATGCCGCGAAGCTGCTGGGCCCGTGAGCCATGGCCGCTGAGCCTGCACGTCCGGAGCCTGTGCTCCGCAGCGGGAGGGGCCACAGCAGTGAGAGGCCCGCATACCGCAAAAAATAAAATAAAATAAAAGGCAGGTGTCTTATGCATTTTACAATTAAATGTTTTAAAATAAGAAAATTATGTTTAAAAATTGGCCCTACTGGACCCTTTAACCATAACAGGTGCTATACTAATATTTACTGTTTTGCATTTCATTGCTGTCAACATCTGTCTTTTAAGTTCTGCCACTTTTCTTTTTTACACATCTGATATCACTTCTGCCATCATCATGAGATGAACCTGCTTCATAAGCCCAGTGGTCCCAGAAGGTAGATGAGAGACATATGGAGCAGAGCTGCCTCATTTGAGCTGCCCAACCACAAGCCCAGCCAAGATCAGCCAACCACAAGCTCATGAGCTATATAAATACCTCTTGATGTAAGGCTAATGAAGATTTGTGGTCGTTTGTTAAGCGTTGTTGTTGTAGTCATAGTTAACTGGTATGACAGTAATGGTAGATTATTATTGAACTCAGTAGTTCCAATAACAACATTTTGGTTCCCTCTTTTGTAATTGTGACCAATGTAATAGCTTCCCTAGTGGATCAGTTTATGGTGTTCTGGGAATCACTCTGGAAGCTCAGTATAGAGTTTGCTGCTCCAATACCTAAAACAATTTTTATCTAATTCCCTTTCTGCTGGAAATAATTATACAACCTCACATCCATTAGCGTGGCTACTATAGAAAAACAAAACAGAAATCACAAGTGTTGGTAAGGATATGGAGATATTATAACATTTTCACACTGTTCTGGGGAATGTAAAATGGTACAGCTGCTATGGAAAACAGTATGGTAGGTCCTCAAAAAATTAAAAATAGAATTGTCATGTTATCCAGTAATTCCACTTCTGGGTATATACCCAAAAGAACTGAAAGCAGGGACTGGAAGAGAGACTTGTATACCCATATTTATAGCATTATGCACAAGAGCCAAGGGGTGGAAGCAATCTAAGTGTCATCAACAGGCAAATGGATAAACAAACTGTGGTATATACAGACACTGGAATATTATTGAGACTTAAAAAGGAAGGAAATTCTGACACATGCTACAATATGGATGAACCTCGAAGATATTACATTGAGTGAAATATTATGATTCAATTTATGTGAGGTGCCTAAGGTAACCAAATTCAGAGATAAAAAATAGAATGGTGATTCCCAGGAACTGGAAAGAGGGAATTTTGGGTATTATTGCTTAATGGGTACAGAGTTTCAGTTTTGCAAAATGAAAAGAGTTCTGGAGATGGACGGTGATGGTGGTTATACAACAATGTAAATGTACTTAATACCACTGAACTGTACACTTAAAAATGGTTAAAGACATAGAAAACAAACTTATGGTTACCAAAGAGGAAAGGGGTAGGGAGGGATAAATCAGGAGCTTGGGATGAATAGATACACATTACTTTATATAAAATAGCTAAACAACAAGGTCCTACTACATAGCACAGGGAGCTATATTCACTATCTTGTAATAACCTATAATGGAAAAGAAGCTGAAAAAGAATATGTATTTATACATACATATATATATATGACTGAATCACTTTGTTATACACCAGAAACTAACACAACATTGTAAATCAACTCTACTTACATTTTTCAAATTAATTTATTTATTTTTGGCTGCGTTGGGTCTTTGTTGCTGCGCACAGTCTTTTCTCTAGTTGCGGTGATCAGGGGCCACTCTTCATTCTGGTGTGCGGACCTCTCACTGCACTGGCCTCTCTTGTTGTGGAGCACAGGCCCCAGACACGCGGGCTTCAGTAGTTGTGGCACGCGGACTCAGTGGTTGTGGCTCATGGGCTCTAGAGTGCAGGCTCGGTAGTTGTGGCACACGGGCTCAGTTGCTCCGTGGCATGTGGGATCTTCCCGGACCGGGGCTTGAACCCGTGTCCCCTGCATTGGCAGGTGGATTGCTAACCACTGCACCACCAGGGAAGTCCCAACTCTACTTAATTTTTTTTTAAAATGGTTAAGACGGTAAATTTTATGTTGTATGTCTCTTTCCACAATTAAAAATAATTTTAAAATGAAAAAAATAACTAGAGAGATTTACTTGTCTGTACTAAAACCTGAATGATTCACCAGATGAGAGCAGAGACCTCTGGGAAGGACCATACCAATCATTCACAATAATTCTCAAACTGGACCTCTGCATTTGATGTCATTCACGACATTCCACATGCCCCCACCCAGTAGAGGGAGCCTAGTTAAGGTTGAGGAGGGGAACCCTCTTTTTGATCATGAAGGGGTGTTTCTTCCTAATCTGAGTGAAGAATAGAAAGTAGAGAATTCAGTCTTCTAGTGTCTCATATCTGCAGAGTTGTTTTCCTTATTAGGATCCTCTTTGGTGGCTGATACACACGGGTTATCCCACCTAGTAGCTCACTGGGATGACTGTCCACTCAGATGAGGGCATTATAAATACCACATAATGAGACCCGGCAACTCATGGAGCCTTCCTGGTGGGGCTCCATGTTCCATGTGAGGTCACGCATACCTGCCTCGACTCTCCTGAGAAGAGCAATGCCACGTCTTCAGCTTTCCTCCAAATCACTGAGATGTGGGATTTGAGTTTCAGAGATGCATTATGAAGCCTGATAATGGACCAGGCTTCAGTCCCAGTGATTCCCAGTGGAAAAAAGTCAGGAAGTCCTGGTGTGATAAACTGAGATGGGTGTGGGGCAGGTTGTAGGAGCAAAGAACAAATTCAGGAAAAGCAAAGTGAAAGGGTGGAAGACAGTTGCTAGAAGAGGAAGCATGGGACCTAGCTTTCAATTTTACTGAGCGTTAGTGCTGGTTACACAATGTGTGATGAGTCAGCCTCGGTTAAAGGCACAGTTGGAGATAAACCTTAGATTACCTTGATTTTTGTACAAGAAAATTATCTTACTAAAATTGGTAAATATTTTGGCCCTGAACCTTACTCCTTTAACCTTCTGCATTAAAACTGAACACATTGGGCTTCCCTGGTGGCGCAGTGGTTGAGAATCCGCCTGCCGATGCAGGGGATACGGGCTTGTGCCCCGGTCTGGGAAGATCCCACATGCCGCGGAGCGGCTGGGCCCGTAAGCCATGGCCGCTGGGCCTGCACGTCTGGAGCCTGTGTTCCGCGAAGGGAGAGGCCACAACAGTGAGAGGCCCGTGTACTGCAAAACAAACAAACAGACAAACAAACAAACAAAAAAACTGAACTCATTAAAAGGAAAAAGTCACTGCAGGTGAAGGTTGGCTTGAGGAGTTACTCTGGGCTCTGCCTCCCACTCTCCCTATCAAACTTTGTTCTCCCTGGCTCCTGTTTTGTGATTCCACACCTACGTTATCCTTGCATCATCCAGAGGACTGACCACCCTGGCGCTAACCTTGAGGAACTCAATTTGTTTGAGGAGACAGCCATATAAACAGATTCAAATAGTAGATAGCAAGTGCTGAAACAGGGACATAACTCAAGTACTATGGAAACAGAAGACAAAGCAGCTAATTCTACCTGGGGCTATTGGAGATTCAAGAACACAAAGGCTCTGAAAGATGAAGAGGGGATATCCAAGCCAAAAGGTTAGGCAAGAACATTTCAGGAAGAAGGACCGCAGGTCTTCTCTGTCTAGTTGTGATTCTTGGGATCTTCATTTTTAGGCAAGTAAACATTCTGGGCTGGTTGTGAACTTGGAAAGATTCCCCATGTGTTCCTTGACAGCTATTGGGGAAAGAGAGTCCATTTGGAAAGTTAGTGTTTTGGAAAAAAAATTTTTTTAAATTAACCCCTCTTTGAGAAACCATCTCTGATATGTAACTTCTAAAAAGGTAGGCATTTGCTTCTTATGAGTTGGGGAATGTAATGGGTGAGGTACATAATCTGAAAGTAATAGCCACAGGAAATATTAGTGAGGATCAAATCACAAGTACAACGTCAACTTGATGTATATATTGCTGTTTTTTTTGTTTTTTTTTTTGCGGTTCGCGGGCCTCTTACTGCTGTGGCCTCTCCCGTTGTGGAGCACAGGCTCCAGACGTGCAGGCTTAGCGACCATGGCTCACGGGCCCAGCCGCTCCGCGGCATGTGGGATCTTCCCGGACCAGGGCACGAACCCGTGTCCCCTGCATCGGCAGGCGGACTCTCAACCACTGCGCCACCAGGGAAGCCCTCTTACTTATTTTTATACAGTGATGTTGTTCAAGGAATTTCCTCTATTCCTTGAATTAAGTTTTCTTCTGGTTTGAGCTTTTTATCCGTTTCTTCAATGTTACCTTCCTCCCCCGCCCCACCCCCGCGCCCGACTTTTTGATTTTCACTCTTTCCTTCTTCCTTTTAAAAGTTTTCCAGATCAGCTATTCATGCTTGTCACGCTATTCTTTTTCATGCTTAGCTCTGTCCAGGCATATATTCTATTTGCTCTCATATAATGCAAGAGATTTCTTGACTGTCATTCAGCTCTGAGACCACGTTTTCCCTCTGAATTTTCATGTGGAACTGGGGGGTTTTGTTCTCCATTTACTCTTCTTTAGCTTGAGGAAATGTGGCCTGTAGTGTGACTGTGTGTGGGAGGAGGTGGTGTCTGTGTTATAGCACCTAGGTTTTGCTGAGAACCAAGTTTCACTCCACCTCTTTTGGCTATGTGTACCGTTCCAATGGGGCAGACTATGTACAGCACTGAAGGCTTCATTTGTTAACTGGTTAAAGAAAACCAGCCTCGCTATTCACTTTCCTTGTTTTATCCTCTTCTTTTCCAGTTTCCATAGCTCCTTACTGAAAAGAATGATTTTAAAAAAAGAAGAGAAAGACAAGGGTGGTTGCTCAGTTTGCTTTCCTCTGGACTTGAGATAAGTGAGAATTCTCAGGATTCATTAAAATGTCTGGATGGTGGAGGTGGTGTTAGGAGGTGAACCAGTTGCTCCTTTGCTCAGCTCCTGAATCTCCTGTTTCTTTCTTTGGACACCTGTTATTGAGGTTTGTAGCATTAGCTTAAACACCTTTTCTAGTTTGGTGGTTGCTAGTAAGTTTTTTGATCATTCTGTTAGGTGAAGTAGGATAGAATTTCTTTGAAGAAGTTTCAGTCTCCCATCTTATCCCAGGAGTCTGAGCCTCAGTTTTCTGAGTAATAAAATGGATGTAAGTATATCTAATTCAAAGAGTTGCTTTGATGATAAGATGGATTGATGTCTGTCAAATGCCTAGTACAGGATTTAGCCTGAAGAATGCAGGTGGTAGTAGATGGAATGCATTTAATTTAAATAAAATGAACTATTTCTCAAGTATACCCGTAAAGCTGGAAAAAATAAATAAAATGAATAACTATGGTAGTATCTTTATATATATTATAAAATATGAAATATATACATTATTTACAAATCTCAAGATATGTTCAAATTTCTAATACTTAAAATACTACTTTTTAATACTATTTTAAAAATAATACTTTTATTACTAACAAAGAACACATGATCAATTCAAACATTCAAAGTAAGTGTCATGCTTAGGCCATTAATTTAAGATTGACCTCTAATTTACTTCCTAAATTATCATCTTTTTTTTTTTTTTTTTGTGGTACGCGGGCCTCTCACTGTTGTGGCCTCTCCCATTGCGGAGCACAGGCTCCGGATGCGCAGGCTCAGCGGCCATGGCTCACGGGCTCAGCCGCTCCGCGGCATGTGGGATGTTCCCCGACCAGGGCATGAACCCGTGTCCCCTACACCGGCAGGCGGATTCTCAACCACTGCGCCACCAGGGAAGCCCCTAAATTATCATCTTTTTAAGTGAGTTCGGAGAATTAGGAGAAATCACAGTCGTCTAGGAAATATGTCAATACATTTGCAACCAATTCTTGATTATCCACATGGGGATTTTCTGCATGTTCAATTATCAGTTCCTTCCAGATGATGTCTAGAAAACAAGAAAAGATCATGCTTTAGTATTATGCAGATTAATGGGTTTTTCTTCATATTAGTGAAATTTAGGCCAGATGGTGATTCCCAAGCAAAGCCTCCTACTTAGGAGAGTCTATAAACAGACGATCTCTTTCCATACCAACCCCATGTTAGAAATCTGTGCTGTCTCTTCGACGCATCTTTTGGAAGAATGACACATTTGTCTTTATTAAATGGAAAGTTAAAGGAGATAGGGAAAGCCTTATAGAACTACTTGGTCAAAGAATCAAATACATGTGTTTGATAAAAATAAAAAATATAAATTTAAAGAGTCACATGTGAACATTTCCCTCCATGCTTTCTTTCTCCCTTGTTTTTCCCTTGTATGATTGTAAATTCCTTTGGAGGGAGGAATTCAGTCTTATGCATCTTTTTATTCTTCTTTTGCTCCATCACCTAGCACAGTGACTAGCATTTAGTAGATGTGTAAATATTTTTTGGAGAAATCGACATGTGTATTTAATGTGTGAGCTGAATAAACACTCCAATCTGAATCACAGACATCCTTTACTGAGCTTGTCAGATCCAAAAACATATATTTTATTTTTCTGAGGAGCTATACATGTAATTAGAGGACTGTACTACAAGCCATTGTCTAGTACTACCAGAGAAATTGCTGTCACAACAGTTCTTGGAGACTAGACTATGTCTAAGCTTCCTTACAATTAGGGTCAAGGGTATCATTTTGCCACATCCTACCAGGAAGACTAGATTCTGGAAGCCATTTGGAGAGGACATTGTGGAGGCAGTCGCCATATCTTCTGCAGGTATTGATGGTATTCATAGTATGATCATTAGAGACTCCTTATATTTCATAGCTATCCCCTGATGATAGCCTTTTGTCAAGAAGTAAATGACTCTTTTTGTTATTGGGGTGTGTGGGGTGTGTATTAAACAATACATTTGACCAATGACGTTACAGCTAAATAGTCAAGAAAATGTTATGACTCATACTTCCTTGGGCACTCCCTTTTTTGATTGATGGGTGTCTTACCTAAGTCAAAGTTATTGCATTCTCCAAAATTAACAGGTGTGTACCTACATACTGTGTTTTAATATACCTCCTTTCACAATTGGTAGCATTATTTACTTAGAATCAAAGGGTATCTAAGTGCTGAAAAGGTTTTGACTTCCCAGTCTCCATATCTTTGCTTATCCTCATCCTTCTACAGTGAATGCCATCTGTAGTCTCCATGTATCTGTTGAGGTCATTTCTATCCTTTAAAGCCCATGTCAAATGCGCTCATCTCATATCTCACAGAGTGCTTTTCATTATAGCACCATTTATCTTACTTTTTTTTTTTTTTTTTTGCGGTTCGCGGGCCTCTCACTGCTGTGGCCTCTCCCGTTGCGGAGCACAGGCTCTGGACGTGCAGGCTCAGCGGCCATGGCTCACGGGCCCAGCCGCTCCGCGGCATGCGGGATGTTCCCAGACCGGGGCACAAACCCGTGTCCCCTGAATCGGCAGGTGGACTCCCAACCACTGTGCCACCAGGGAAGCCCTACCTTAGCTTTTAAAATGAAAACTACATATATGTATCTCGAGCAAAGAAGATTCAAGAACAGCCATAGGAAGCCAACCAGGTACAGGGAGACCAGCATGAAGTACTTTGAAAAGACAAATCAGTAATAAGAATGTAATGATACCTGTGCTGGGAATATATCTTTAGAATTCAGTATCCCTACTTCATTTGCTATTATCTTTCATGTTCTAGTATTTTCCACTTATTAGGTAGGTTGGGGTGGGGATGTGGGCTGTATCTTGTGGTATCTTGTACATGAATCTTGAAAATTGTTATGAGCTCACACACCTAGGACATAAAAGAAAACCTGTCAGGTCAAGTGAAATGAGCTGGAAGATTTTTAATTAACTTTGCAACGATCGCCAGCCAGGCTGATACTATTTTTCTTCAGGCGACAGATCTCCCTCTCATTAGCTACATTAATTCATTAATTAATACAAGGAAATTTAGTGGGCACTTATTCTACACCAATAACTATGCTTGTTTCTATATGCTGTGTGAAGGGCTATACTACCTTTACTGACATGGGGACCAGTGGAAAGAATTATGGAACATACATAGCATTAAAATTTTTTTTAAATTTTAAAGTCATGGTTTGGGACATTAAAACAAATATGAATACTTAATGTAGTCTCTCCATTTTTGTGACGTAACTATAGTTTCATTAGGAACATTTCTCTTGCTTTGTCAAAATAATTCTGAAATATATTGCCAAGTATTATTGTTGCATGAGGGTGGTCTCTGTTCGTAAAAGGGAGGGCATGCTCTTTTTCAGGGGACTCCTTTAAAAATAATTTTACTGCTTCTTTAAAAATTATGTAATAAATTGAAATTATTCTTATTTGTTCTGATTCACTTCTTTAATGAATTCAGTAAGATAATTCAAGCCCTTTTTACTCCCTTACCCTGACACTTTTAAAGTGACCTACCTATATTTTAATTACTTGTGGGGATTCCTGTCATGAAACAATTGTAGAATTTTATTTTTCAATCATAAAAAAGGTAGGTCTGGGGCTTCCCTGGTGGCGCAGTGGTTGAGAATCCGCCTGCCGATGCAGGGGACGCGGGTTCGTGCCCCGGTCCGGGAGGATCCCACGTGCCGCGGAGCGGCTGGGCCCGTGAGCCATGGCCGCTGAGCCTGCGCACCCGGAGCCTGTGCTCCGCAACGGGAGAGGCCACCGCAGTGAGAGGCCCGCGTACCACAAAAAAAAAAAAAAAAAAAAAAAAAGGTAGGTCTGTTGTCACGGGTAATAGTGACTCTGGGGACAAATCTTATCTTTACATTAGCTTGAGTAAGGAGAGGCAAATTGACCTTCATGAAAACTTGCCTTTGAAGGAGAAAAATTAGTATGATAAAAGAAAGAATAAATAAATGTGACCAGTTGCAAAAGGGAAGAGATAATCTTATTTGGGGTTATTGTAATTGTTACTAATGATGAGAAGTATTTTGCCAGTGTTACATATTATATGCAAACTGCATAAAATTTATGCAAAATAATACTTTCACATCTGTAGAGGATTATGTGGCAGCTTAAAATATGTCCACAGGGCTTCCCTGGTGGCGCAGTGGTTGAGAATCTGCCTGCAGATGCAGGGGACACGGGTTCGTGCCCCGGTCCGGGAAGATCCCATATGCTGCGGAGCGGCTGGGCCCATGAGCCATGGCCACTGAGCCTGCGCGTCCGGAGCCTGTGCTCCGCAACGGGAGAGGCCACAACAGTGAGAGGCCCGCGTACCACACACACAAAAAAAAAAATTAAAAAAAAAAAATATATGTCCACAAATTCTTTGACACTCCTCCCTTCAAAGAGTGGAGCCTAAATTCCCTCTCCCTGAGTGTGGGCTGGACTTAAAGATTCACTTCTAACAAATAGAATAAAGCAGAAGTGATAGCCCACAACTTAGGAGACAAAGTCATAAAAGGCACTGCAGCTTCCTCTTTGGTTTCTCTCTTGGACTGATTCCTGTGGGGCGATTTGCTGGTTGCTAAATCTTTAAGACACCCAGGCAGCCCTATGAAGAGACCCATGCAGTGAGGAAGTGAGGCCTCCTGCAATGAGCAAGTGGAAACTGAGGATTCCTGTCAGCAGCTTGTCAGTGAGCCACCTTGGAAGTGGATCCTCCCACCCCAGATGATTGCAGTCCTGTCTGATATCTTAATTGCAACCACAGAAGAGGCTTTGAGCCAGAAACACTAAGTGAATCTGCTCCTAAAGTCCTGCCTCACAGAAACTGTGAGATAATAAATATTTATTATTATAAGCCACTAAATTTGGGGGAAGGGGCAATTTGTTACACAGCAATTAATAACTAATGCAAATTCCTATAAGAGGATTTTTTTTTCAAGAAACAGAACTAATTCCAGCTGTTTTAAGCTAAAAGAGGTATAATATAAGTAGTTGAGAGGAATGATATTTAGGCCATATTTGCAGAATAATACCACTATTTTCACCTAAAAGGGGAGCTGCTACCATTGCCACTATTAGGAAAGTGAAAAATTGAGAGGCTCCCCCTGAAACTGCTGACTTCAGTGAGCTCTGCTAAATGAATCAGGAAGCCTCTGCCACTACTACCACTGCTACAATACCCACAAAGTTTCCTACATGGATAGGGGAATGTGACTGCAGAAAAACAAAACAAACAAACAAACAGTATGTATATCCATAGCATCAACCAAAGCATCAAAAAAACCCACAACAATTCTCTGCTACACTTTTGCCTTCCAAGTCACATGAAAATATATCTGGTTGGCAAAAATATAACACAAAACAAGAACCAAACAAAAACTTGTCTTCAGGATCCCAGCTGTTAGGAAATCTGAGAAATGTTGTTTATAGGTTTCTAGCCTCTGCAGTACAGGAAGGCATATTTATTGGGTGCCAGATATTTTGTATTTCTAGAAATATTCCTGAGCTTTGTTCTTCAACAAAGGTAAGTTACTTGAACACATTTAGATTCTTTAGAGTCTTGCTTTTAGGATTTGTTAAGCTAGGGTTAGTCTAGGGCTAATTATTTCCCACTATTGAGGCAAGAACCTTCAAAGTATTCTACCCAATGCCCTGTGGATTATAAGGTTTTCCAGTCTGGTTGGTGGGCACTGTTTCAAACCCTATGCAGGCACTAGGCACTCCTTTCTCTTGCCTAAGGTATTTTCCTCACACACATGAGATGTGCTGAATACTAAAGGAGTAGCCTCTGTAGATCTCTGGGGTTCTTTCATATGTGTAGCTCTCTCATATCTGGTACTCTGTCATGTGAACTCTGTCACCTTAGTCTCCCTGAGCCCTCAGTTCCTTCTCCTTAACTCAGAGACTCCATCCAACCCTACCTGGGTTTCTCCTCGAGGCCTGCACCACAGCCTAGAAACTCTCTCAAGCCAGTAAGCTAGGGTAATCATAGGGTTTACCTCATGTGTTTCTTGTTTCTCAGGGATCACTATCCTTTATTGCTTCATGTCTAGTGTCTTCACGACTGTTTTTTTCAAACACGGTGTCCTTTTGTTGTTGTTACAGATGTGAGCATAAATAGGGTCCCTATTATTCCATCTTGGCCCCTTATTGATTTTTTGATCAGAGTATATATCCCACCCTGTAGGAAAGCATTCCAACCTAATTCAGTGTTATTTCCCAGGTGACACCATAAGCAAGTCTTCAATAAGTCATTCTATTGTTCTATAAGACTGATTGCTTCTGGGTGATGAGATACATGGTAAGATCAGTAATTGCCATAGGTATCGATTTATCACATAACTTATTTTCTGCACATTTTAGTTCTTTGGTCAATAGTTTTGTGAACAAGACATTTAGTAAGTGTGCTAGAGATATGACAGAGAGGAAAGATAATCCATATCCAGAATACATCTCTATTCCATTAGGACAGTCTCTGCTTCCCTATGATGGAAGGTTTCCCATGTAGTCAACCTGCCTCCAGGTAATAGTTTATGGTACTACATTGTGGGTTCATTGCTAGGTTTTGCCATTGGCACTGCTTAGCAGTGGGTACCAAGCAGATCAGCATTGGTGAGACAAAGTTCACCCTCCCAGCGTGGCTACTTGTTCATAAGCCCATTGGACAAATACAGGTTGGCTGGAGAAAAAGTCTGACTAATATCCCCAAACAGTTGTACCTGTCCACCAGATTTTTGAGAGCCTCATCTTCAGTGGTTGACTTTTGGCTAGCCTTCATAAGGGCACATATAATTTTACACTTTGGGCCAAGCCTGAGAGGTTATCTATCTGTTATCTATTGCTGTGTAACAAATCATCCCAAACTTAATGGCTGAAGACATTTATTTTGCTCATGAATCTGCTATTTAGGCAGGTCTCACAGGAATAGCACATCTCTTTTCTACTTAGTGTCACTTGCAGTGACTTGAAAGCTGGGAGTAAAGGCTTGCTCACTCACATATCTGGAGGTTGATACTGCTGTAGGCTGGGTCTTCACCTGGGGCTGAGACCGGAACATCTGTCTACATGTGGCTTTTCCATTTGGCTGCTTGGCTTCCTCACAACATGGTCACTGAGTTGCAAAGGCGAGCATCCCAAGAAGACTAGAAGCAAGCTGTATTGCCTTTTATGACAGCCTTAGAAGTCATATGACATCGCTTCTGCCATGACCTGCCCAGACTCAAAGAAAGGAAACATAGACCTCATCTCTCTATGGAGGGGTGTCAATGTCACATTGTAAGGAGCACATGTAATATGGAATATATTGGCATGGTCATCTTTGGAAAATAAAATTCTACCCCACCATCATATACCTCTTCCCCAGAATTCCTCATCTCTAATTTTTCATTCTTGTTCCTTCCAAGACCCTAACCATCTAGGCAGATGCATAACCCTTGCCCATTAATTGATATTGATTTGTACTTTGGGGCATCTCCATTTCCAAGCAGAGGATAAACACATGTACTGCTCATAGTTCTCCGCACTGAAGGAATGTATCTGCCTCACTACCCTTCATAGTTCACCTGCATGGCACTGTAACACTGATACATTCCACTTACAGAAGGTGCCAACAGAGTATGCAGAATAATTTTTAAAACCTTTCTTTAATTTTGTTATTCCCCAGGCAATTGTCATAACTGATTAGATGAGGAGGATGTGGCAGTGCATCAGGACTAGGAATATTAAGAATGTAAGCCACATGTTTGTGAAAAATGCTGGTGTCTTCAGGACCTGCTTGGGCCTAATCTTTTTCCTAGAGGATGGAGTGCAGCTGCATACAAATTTAGGGTTTTCTGGATCAGATAACACCTCAGCTCATGACAGGAACGTCAGGTTGCATAGTCACTTGAAATCCAATGGTTAGATAGTGTGGTAGGCTAAATAATGGTCCCTCAATACATCCACATTCTAATCTCTGGAACCTGTGCATGTTACCTTATGTGGCAAAAGGAACTTTGTGTATGCGGTTAAGAATCTTGAGATGGGGGGATTACCTTAGCTTATGTGAGTGGACCCAGTGTAATCACAACATTCTTTATAAGAAGAAGGTAAGAGGAGTCAGAGTCAGAGGAAAAGACAGTGGGATGACGGAAGCAGAGACTAGAGTGATGCTGTTTGAAGAAGGACGAAGGGGCCAGAAATCTAGGGCCCAAAACAAAGGGCCACAGCTGCCAGAAGCCAAAAAAGCCCAAGGGAATGGATTCTCCTCTCAGAGCTTCCAGAAGGAACCAGTCCTGCCACTATTTGGACTTTAGCCCAGGGAAATTGATTTCAGACTTCTGACCTCCAGAACTGTAAGAGAATAAATTTGCACTGTTTTAAGCCGTTGTATTAGTTTCCTGTGGCTACTCTAACAAATTACCACAAACTTGGTGGCTTAAAACAACACAGATTTATTCTCTCACAGTTCTGGAGGCCAGAAGTCTCAAATCAGTATCCCTGGGCTACGATCAAGGTGTTGGCAGTGTTGCCCTCCCTCTGGAGGCTATAGGGGGTATCCATCCCTTGCCTCTTCTGCTTCTGGTGGCTGCTGGCACTTTTCAAGCTGGTGGTCTCATCACTCCAGTCTCTGCTTTCATCTTCACATTGTCTTCTCCTCTGTGTGTGTCATCTCCTCTTTATCAAATCTCCCTCTACCTCTGTCTTCTGAGGACATTTGTGAGTGCATTTAGGGCCCCCCCAGATAATCCAGGATAATCAACCCATCTCAAGATCTTTAACTTCATCACACGTGCAAAGACCCTTTTTCCTTATAAGGTAACATTCACAGATTCCAGAATTAGGACTTGCTCTTTGGGTGGCCATGATTGCCCCTACTATAACCACTAAATTTGTGTTAATTTGTTACAGTGGCAACTAATACAGGTAGGTATTAAGTCTCTACGAGGGCACAGTAGTAAGCCAAAAGCGGTTTCTCAGAAGGAAAATTGTTATTTTTCAGGAGGGCATGGCTTTCCTATGAAACTCTAGGAGCCTGGGGAGTAATTCTTTGAATGCAGCTTTTCAGATCTGCCACAGACATTTCAAACTCTATTGAATATGTTGTTGTTAGGGACTCACGTTAGCCTAGACCAGCTGGAGAGCTTCTCTTTCTCTCTGCTCCATTCAAAGCAGGCTGCCTTGAGGGTCATTTAGCGAATGGATGGGAACCACGCACTTAAATATGGTATACATTGCCTCCAACTCCCAAGAGGCCTATTAAGCATTGTGCCTCTTCGTTGGTGGGAAGGGTGCAAAGTACACCACATTTTCTTTCACTTTTTGGAGGAAACATTCTGGCATGTTCCAGTCTGGGTTCCCAGACACTTCGCTGAAGTAGCTGGTCCCTGGATTTTTCTGCCACATGTGTGCCTTACTAAGGCATTCCAGTCCTATTAACCATTTGTTACATATTCTTTCAAACCCCTTTATTTTCATTTCTATATACACAGATATTGCACACTTGATTTACTTCTCACCCAGCTGCTTTTCATCTTTTTCTCACTATAAAATATACAGTGGTGGGACTGAGATAATCAGTTCTGACATCTACACTCTCAACTCCCACCCACAGAGTCCCTGGTGAATTGAATGAAAGAGAGATATTCTGGAATGAGAGTATACAATAGGAGAACAGGCATCCTTTTTCAAGTTCAGTTAAACCAGATGCAAAAAGAATTTGTTATTAGGCGTGATGGGTGTGGTTTGTCTTTTTTGTGTAGATTGGGGAATTTGCAGGTGGGTCTGACTACTAGATTCTTCTATTTCTGAAACAGATGTGCTCACAAATAGAAGTGGCACACATTTACTGCATGTATGTTTGCATGAATAAATTCCTCCCCCATTAAAAGCTGAGGATTGGAATAATCGGTAACCTCTTTCTTCATTTGACAGGCACAAATAGGTGTTGTATTTATCCTTCAATGTATAATTTCCAGAAGAACTTTTTTTTTCACTTCTATTCTCGTTTTATTTCTATGTCTCCAAGGCTGGTTATTTATAAAACTATCCGTATATGAATTTAGATGCTTCTGAAACCTTAGTTCAATTGTTTTTGAAACAACTGAAAAAAAAAAAGAACAATCAATAAAACCTTTACATCTTGTAAGGAAAAAAAATCTAGTTTAGATAAAACTGAAACACATGTCCGCAGATTTTCTTTTAATGCAGGAAAAAAATAATCATAGGGTTCAATGGAGATTCTTAGAAACTGGGTCCTTAAAGGATATAGGGGAAAACATATCATTTTGTCGACTGCACACGTGAGGTCCATAGGAGTCAAGAGAGTAGGGACTAGAATTCCAAGGTGCTTTTCTGTGCCTCTCCAAGGAATCAGAGAATTAATACAAAATCCTTGATAGTAATGAAATCTTAAAATCAAAGAAAGATTTGTACAATGAAATATCACCCTGCCATAAAAAAAAAAATGGAGTACTGATGCATGTGACATACGTGGATGGACCTTGAAAACATTATGTTAAGCGAAAGAATCCAGACACAAAAGACCACACAGTGTATGATCCCATTTATATGAAATGTCCAGAGTAAGCAGACCTATAGAGACGGGAAGTAGATTAGTGGCCGCCAAGGCTGGAGGAGGAAATGGGGGGAGGTGAGTACGAGTGGGAGTGGAGCTCCTTTCAGGGGTGACAACAGTATCCTGGGATTAGATAGTGGTGATGGTTGCACAGCTCTGAACATACTAAAAATCACTGAGTTTACTGTTTAGAAGTATGACTTTTTTGATAGGTGAAATTATATTTCAACAGAGCTGTTATATATTAAAAAATCAAAGCAAGATATCAAAAGAATTTTGCCTAATTATTTCTCACACTTCATAAGATGTAGCATTTCTCCAAGACTTGGAAGAGCAGACATATGTAGTAACATTACAGGTATCTTCTTACCAGGTTCATTTAATTAGTATGATGGATCATCTTAAAAAGAAAGGGGAAAATATCACCAACAAAGTACTTAATTCACTTAATGAGCGAGACAGATAAAAATCTTCTAACACTAAAAAATTAGGAAGAAAGAGTTTGCCCTAATTAATTATAAATTGAATTATAAGGGCCTCAGCAAACATTAAGAATAGAGATCCTCAAGGAAGCAAATTCTCCTTTTTTTGTGATAATTGCTATTCAACATAAGGGACACCTGCTGGTGTCTTCCAGAGTATTCCTAATGAGAACGTAGCTCACGGCAGCTGGGGAAAGTCTTACATTATAAGAAAAATAAAACACCTTAAATAAATAAGCAGGCCTTTCGTTACAGCTAGGTAGTCCTCATGATGCATCATGTTGATAAATATCTAAACTGAACTGGGGGCAATTTTCAAGCTTTTCTGTTTGTTTGTTTGTTTAAAGAAAATCAAGCTATATCGTAGGTTTGGCAGACATCGCAGTGTGTACCCTGTATTAATTTGCCCCTTCTTTCTTACTAACAGAACCCTGATTATGTTTGGAAGGGTGTTGTGGTCTGAATCTTGTGCCCTGACAATGCATATGCTGAAGTCCTAACCCCAATACCTCACAATGTCACTGTGTTTAGAGACAGGATAATTGAAGAGGTAATTAAGGTTAAATGAGGCCATTAGGGTGGGCCCTCATTCATTAGGACTGGTGTCCTTATAAGAAGAGGAAATTAGGACAGAGACACACAGAGGAAAGACCATGTGAAGGCACAGAGAGAAGGAAGCCATCTAGAAACCAAGGAGAGAGACCTCAGAAGAAACCAACACTGCCTGTACCTTGATCTTAGATTACTACCCTCCAAAACTGTGAGAAAATAAAGTTCTGTCGTTTAAGCCACCCAGTCTGTAGTACTTTGTTATGGCATCTCTAGCAAGCTAATATAAAGGGTAAACAAAAAACTTTTTTTTTTCAGTTTCCTCGCAACAGCATGCCTCAGCTTTCTGGCCAAGGGGATAAAAAAGGGGAAGAGTTCCTCGGTGGGCCAATTGCTAAAACTCTCTAAAAGAGGTCAGAATTAGCTATCACGTGCCTTTTACTCGTTGCCCTTCCTTTTCTTCCTGTCTGGAATAGGAATATGAAGGTAGAGTAGCCAACTTGAGACCAAGAAGCAACAGCCAAGGATGGCCAAGTGGGAAGACAGAAAACCCAGGACCTGATGGCATCATAGAGCCACTATCCCAACGCAGAACCAGTTAACTCCAGAATTCTTTCATGTGAGAAAAACAGAACCTTTCAGTTATTTGGCCACTGTTTGTTTGTTTTTTTCCATTCAAGTTTCTATTTCTCATAGCTGAGTGCAATTTCTAAACGATACCTTAGATATTTAGTAACTGTTATTAACCTCATGAAAAAGAGGACTGCGCTATATTGGGCATAGTTGAAAGATCTAATTGGAAGCCATGCAGAACACAAAATTTCTTTACTTCCAGCCATCTCACGGCTAGACAGTTACCACCTTCTCACTTGTGAACAAATTTCAAAGTAGTTTAATAGTTAAATTAGAGTGATACAGACTTTTTTCTAAGTGGGAAATGATGCGTACAAATATACTTACTCAGTACTATTAAAGAAAATTTCAAAGGAACCATAATTTGGTAGCTGGCACATCGAGATGTAAAGAAATCTTCCACTGTGAATCACTAGAGTAGGTTTCAGAGGAGAATCACGGGATTTCTCTCCTTGTAAATTATCATATGTAGGCTACACAGGTACCTGACTCCTAACTTATTAGCCTGTGTGGTTGTGGACCAGCTATGGGCCTGCAAACTGTTACCAATTAGCAAAGAGATAGGGAGATAAGGAACTTGTCACCAAATGTAAATCAACTACATCACTAAGCACATTGTTTAGTTCAGCTTACCTTTTTTGTGGCAAGACTGCTTGAGGAAGGAAGCAAGTATGTTGGTTTACATTCTGGTGCGATCTACGTATCTCCTCGTGGATTGGGACTTTGAGTAGCACTGAGAAAGACAACTTGATTAGGTATAATCAACTAATCACTGTGGGAGGTTCGACTGTCAATGTCTGCCCTCTGTAACTCACAGGGCTGTGAATCCAAAATCCTATTTGTATTAGGTCTAGACTGTAATGACTTTGAGCCACAACTGTCTGCAAAAGAACTTGGCCATGCTTATGAAAATCCCTAGAAAACTGTCTCATATTTGTTCAGGAAATATTCACTCACGTTCTTGGTCTTTGAGCCAAGTTACCCCGGCATGGCCTCTAAGGCTGATATTCTCAGTGATGAAAGTGAAGTGCTCTATTATTTAGGATACATTTGGCTGCAAGCAACAGAATACCCACCTAGTAATATCTTTAGAAATAAAGACGTAATTTTTTCACATAACAGAAAGTCTGGAGGAAAGCAGATGTAGGTTTGAAACTGGCTCAAGAGTTATCAGTAGCACAGGCTCTTTGCATCTTTCCACGGTGGCATCCTCACTGTGTTGGCTCTTTGTCCTTTCACAACTCTAGACATTATGGTCTAAAGCAAAAGCTTTCTTTTCTTTTATTCAGGGGAGAAAACCCTTTCTGGCGGAGGTATCCTCTTCCACCACACATAACCAGAAGATTTCCTGTGACATCTCATTGGTCAGAGCTAGGTCTTATGAACTGCCCTTCAAGGAAATTTGAGAAGGTGATCATCTGCTAAGGGGAAACAGAATAAATATAACTGGCTTAGCCAGTTAGGATTCATCCCCTTGGGCTCTACTCATTGATACCCCAAATTAGATCAAGTTTGTGTTGGCAGAGAGGAAAGGGGGAGTTCTGTTGTGTAGCTAGCCAACAGTATTTTCCAGGGATACTGCCTTCCCAAAGTCATCTTTCTTGGAGGACCAGAGAAGTGCTAATGGTAGTGGACAGACCTATGTTTCAAAGCAGCTCCTTGACCCGGATCCAGGATCTTGCAATTTTGCTCTTGCAAAGAGCTGCCTAGCCTCTAGCACTGAGTTGCTGAGTCCTTGACAGCATCTCCTTAACACACATTCACATTCTTCCATGACAAAGAGCCAAAGCTTTCCAGCAACACAGCAGTTTCAAATGCGTACTTGGAAAGAAAACATTTTCTCAAGGGACCATCATTCTACTTAGCTGTAACTGCCTACAGCACAGACATTATCATTCACTGTAGCTTTAGCCCCTAACCCCTCGGAACCAGTCTCAAACATTTTTTGTTTCAGATTGCAATCTTTACATTTGTAAAGATACCATCTCGTTAGTTTTTCCAGACAAAGAAAAGTGTGTGCAACTCTCTACTTTTTGCACACACCAAACTGTTAGATGCTTTGAAACGGCAGTTTTCCAGCTTCCATTCTCCCTGTCAAGGTTTCAAAAGTCTTAGGTTCAAGTTTCAGCCAGGGGTCATGCACTTACTCTGACCATCCCCTCCTTCTAGCAATTTCTGAAAAAGAGAAGCTACTCTAAGAAACTGGCCTAGGAATGGGATCTCAACCCTGAGGTGGTGGCAAAAGGTTTACTTCCCCTTCTTCATCACCTAATTAGTGATCCTTGTAATTAAATAGTACAAAGTAGTGTATGATACATATAAAAACAATTGATAGAATTCTTTCAGGTTCAATTTGTGTGTGTGTGTGTGTGTGTGTGTGTGTGTGTGTGTGTGTATTAGCCTACATAAGCTGGATGATTTAGGAAGACTTTAAACAAGATGTAGAGTTAGAACTATGGGTAGGTTTTGGCCAATGGAGAGAAAAAAAGAATGGGTATTCCTGGCGGAGAGATGTTTAATATTAATATGTCTCAAAGTAGGTTCAGATAGGAGACATGGATGGACATGTAAGTTAGGACTGCTCAGGGGAGGGAGCATAATCATATTACCTAGGGTAGAAGTAGTTTAGATAAAGCCATGAATAATTTATCTATATCATTTCAAGTTTTTCTGTTCTATGTTTATGCTGGTTATTACAGTTATTGTGGTGGGCTTTTTAGGAAAAACTTGTGCTGTGTGTATTCAACCATTTCATGTCTCCTGTCCAGTTTCTGCATGTGATCTGGATCTCGAGCTAGCTGCCTCTAAAACAACAAATTCTGAATTCAAATGAATCAGAAGTTTTGCAAGATCTGCGTTCCTTCACATTATCATTCATACCAATGAAAGAAAATGGGGATATAACCTGAATTCTCCTGAACTTTCTCCAACTGGTATAACTGCCTTGTATTAATAAGGAGATTTTAGTACCTTCTGATCTTCTGCACGCATGTATTCTGAATAGAATCCTCCAAATGTACTATTATTATTATTTTAATAATTCTTAAGCATCCTTTTAATTTAGAAGGGGAATAAGAAATGGGCTGACTATTACAGGCATGAGAGTCAGTTTTCCACCTTTCTATTTCCTTCTTCAAGAAAGTTTGACAATATGCATAGAAACATGCAATCCTTGTCTTCTGATAAAAGGCAGTTTCTGGCTTCTACTGGCTGAGTTAAATCTCATTAGAAAATTTGGAAAACTGGATTCCACATGTCAGCAAAACGGATTGTTCCTTAAAGCATTTGAAAAACCAGAGGGGGTGGTGGAATCAGACAAATGGGAGAGGATATATGGATCCTGAAACAGGGCTGGAGAAATCTTTATTCACACAAGACCAAATGTGTGTTTACTGAAAACAACACATGGAGAAGATGGGGAGCTAGAACTTGCTTTGTTAAGTTAAAGCTTGGGAAATATTGTAATTGAAGATCCACCTGGTGTGTTCAAAGCAGATTATAAAAGCCTCTTGAGCAGCAACTAGCTTCTCTTCTCTGGAGATCAGCTTACACCTACGAACATAACTGGATTGGCTTAATGATATCCAAATCAAACCATAGTTTTGGTCTCACCCATGATACTCTCTCTTACTCATTCTCTGTCTCTCTGTCCTTCTCTATCACACACACACACACACACACACACACAAGTTTTGATGGGTATTTTAGTAGATTGAATAATGGCCTCACATATGTTCATATTCTAATTTTCGATATCCTTGAGTATTACCTTACATGGCAAAAGGGATTTTGCAGTTGTGATTAATTTAAAGGTCTTGAAATGGGAAGATTATCCTGGATTATTCAGCTGGTCCCTAAATGCAATCATAAGTATCCTTATAAGGGGGAGGCAGAGGAGTATTTGCTACAGACTGAATAGGAGAAGGCAATGTGACTGCAGAGGCAGAGATTGTAGTGATGCAGCTACAAGCCAAGGAATGCTGGCAGCTACCAGAAATTGGAAGAGGCAAGCATTAGATTCCCTCTTAGAGCCTCCAGAGAGAGTGCAGGGCTGCTGATAGCTTGATTTTGGCCCAGTGAACCTGATTTTGGACTTGTGGCTTCCAGAAGTGTGAGGGAATAAATTTCTGTTGTTTTAACCCACCAAGTTTGTTGTAATTGGTTACAGTAGCAAAAGGAAATGAATACAGATACATAGTAGAGTAACACCTTCGATATCAGAATTTTCGGCAAAAATCATATATAGATACGTTGACCTGAAAATCACTTAAGAATATACCACATCGGAGAACAATAGAGCACGTTTTCTCCCAGGACTGGAACAAATGTTGTTTCTTCAGTTGAGATGCCAAATGTGGTGGTTGGCTTGGTTTAGAGGCTTGTCGCAGAAAAAATATTTATCTTTAAACATTAGACTCCTCACAAAAGTACCTGGGAACCAAGTTCCCCTGAGGGAATTGCAGATTCATATCTCCCATCTTACTCTCAATCAAGGCATATGCTCTCTGAAAGGAATAATGGGCAAAATTGCTCATGTGATTCAAATTGTCCTTTCTCTACCAAGGTTGAATTTGCATACGATAAATAATAATAGCTAACTGTTACATAGACTCACCATTTGCCAGATGCTTTCCTAATTGCTTATATTAACTTATTTAAGGCCATAAGCTGGAGTATAGAGAGCTCAGTAGCCTAATATGCATTTTTCTATTGTATACATATATATATTTAAAAAGTTAAACAATCTTCCAATACAAAATTAAAGACATTTGAAAATCCCAACTTCTTTTCCCATAAGGCTTCCTTGGGGAGGCTGCCTACTAAAGATGTGTGCTCCAATTTGAGAATCTGTGGACTCTAAACATATGCTACCCCAAAAGAAAACTCTCTTATTTATTTATTTTTGGCTGCGTTGGGTCTTCATTGCTGCACATGGGCCTTTCTCTAGTTGCAGAGAGCAGGCGCTGCTCATCACTGCGGTGCGTGTGCACGGGCTTCTCATTGCAGTAGCTTCTCTTGTTGCGGAGCATGGGTTCTAGGTGCATGCGCTTCAGTAGTTGTGGCATGCGGGCTCAGTAGTTGTGGCTTGAGGGTTCTAGAGTGCAGGGTCATGTAGTTGTGGCACATGGGCTTAGTTGCTCCGCGGCATGTGGGATCTTCCCAGACCAGGGCTCGAACCTACGTCCCCTGAATTGGCAGACGGATTCTTAACCACTGCACCATCAGGGAAGTCTCTCCCCTCTCGTTTCATGTGGAATTTCCTATTACCCATTCAGCTTGAAATGAAAAGAAGTTCTTAGAAAACCCTTTCTCTTCTTTGCTAGTAACTTGAAAATATTCTGCTATTTCTAAACTTCTATTTTCATAATTCAGTCTGATGCTGTTAAATTAATATATACTTTATTCCCAGGTTCTGTTTCTAGTAACCTCTGTGGATATCAGAGCTAATCCTATCCACACTCCCTTTTACTTATTTTTAGCCCATTTTTTTCAATCACCCATTTTCATTTGTCTTTCATATAATGCATTCAAAATAATTTATTTTCCCTTTCTAAACCCAGAATATTTTCTTGGATTCAGTAAGATTGCTGCAATTTTATACAATCTTCAATAACACTCTTACTAGAAAAGCCTCATAGTTAAGCTTCAGGCACAGCTTAAAGCTGCCATAAAGCTTTGTCTCTAACAGTTATATACCTAAAATGTAGCACACTTGATGGGATTCTTCAGGTCCCCTGAATGACTGAGTAGTGTTGCTGCACAGTTGATGGCCACCCAATGATTCATGGAGATTGAAAAAAGGAGTGAATTGGCAGTGGCTGCCAATTCGATCACAAAACATGCAGGGGAGATCCAAGAATAATTCTGTAGTGTTAAAATCACCTGCTTCATTACTGTACACCCACTTGTCTCACTGATCATTTAAAAAATACAGACTTCTTTTTCTGGCTTTTTATCCAGGCAGCTTGGCAGTTTACCGTGGTATCGTTCCTCTTTCTACAGCCTCGAGGTTTCCCTCCTTTGCCACAGCAAAAACTTGGCTCTCTCCTATGGCCAAGCTTCTTCCCTGCCCTTTTCTGCACCCTCATTCTCTAAAGAGGTGTTATGAGTTGAATTACGTTTTCCCAAAACAGAGATGTTGAAGTCCTAACCCCCACTAGCTCAGGATGTGACCTCATTTGGAAAGGCTTGTTGCAGATGTAATTTGTTAAGACGAGGTCATACTGGAGTAGGGTGAATCCTTAATCCAATATGAGTGGTGTCCTTATAAGGTGAAGACACAGGGACACAGGGAGAGCACCATATGAAGATGGATGCAGAGATTGAAGTAATGCACCTATTAACTAAGGAATGCCAAGGATTGCTGGTCACCACCAGAAGCTAGGAAAGATTCTCCCTCTGAGCCCTCAGAAGGAACCAACCTGGCCAACATCTTGAGTTCAGACTCTAGCCTCCAGAACTATGAGAGGATAAAAACCCCTTGTTTGTAGTACTGTGTTATGGCAGCTCTGGGAACAAATAGAAGGGGTTTCATCTAAGCACACTACCTTACTGATCCTCTTGCACAAGAATCCCTGCCTCAGGATCTGCTTCTAGGGAACCTGACCTAAGGCAATGGGAATTTTCCTTATTCTTCACTAGGACTTCCACCTTCTTGCAAAACACTCCGCTCTTTTGAGGTTCATGTCATGCAGCCACACCATCTTCTCTCTGAACCTGTTACTGTTGTAACAGCTTTATTAAACTAGTTGAACCAACAAGGTGCACTTGGGAAATCTCTTAATGGTTTCTCTACTAAACTGCCTTTAAACACACTCAGTTGTATTGCCCTGACCTTCCCCTGATGGTATCTCAGACTCTCACAGCTTTTCTGGTCACGTGTGGTTAACAAAACAGTCTCATTTTCAGGTATTAAAAAGTCCCATCAATATGTACATCTCTCGTTTAGTTCAAAGCTGCTCCCCTCTCTCATCGTGGGACTGCTCTGAGATTCTGCAGGAGGGCATCACAGAAAGGGTGAGAGGTCTTGTCCTCTACCTTTTCCTGTACTCTCTTCGCTGTCTCTGGCTCCCTCAAGGCAGGGAGAGGAAGGATCAGAGAAAATGTCTCAACCTCAGAACTACTGACATTCTGAGCTGCTTAATTGTTTGTTGTGAGGGTTGTTTTGTGTATTATAGGATGCTTAGCGATGTCCCTGGGGACGGGGGGCAGATTGCCCTTCGCTGAGAACCACTGGATTAGAGGGAAAGGGCAATTTCTTACTTGCCCATTGCAGGTATTATCTGGCCATTGGTGCCCTCTGTCATGGTCTGTAATTTATTGCTGGTTGTTTCTCTTGTGGAGTGCTTTTGTGGGCTTTTCCCAGACACCCACCCCGGCCACTCAGCAGACCTCCTACTGCGCATTCCTTGCCAGGGAATCCCCTCTCTGGCTGACATCCTTATCCCTTCCTCTGATGGACATCTTCAAGCCTGTTCTGCTGGGGTTGCCTTCCCCCAGCAGGCAGCTCTCTTGGGTGGAGTCCTTTTGAGAAGTCTTGTTCCCAGATGCTTCTGCAGGGACAATTTGGCCCAGAATCAACCTGCACCCCATTTGCTTCTCCTCACTATGTCATTGCAGACAGCTGTTTCAGACAACCGTTTTACTCTCAGACTTCTCCAGGCAAGAATCAGGCCTTTGTTGTTCTCCAACTCTAAGGACGGGCATGAATATGTCCCAAGAATTCTCACCACTTTGCTGAGGTTCTGTATTCATTTCCTATGGCTGTGTAACCACAAGCTCAGCAACACAAATTTATTATCTCACAGTTTTCATGAGTCAAAAGTCTAGGTAGGAGCTAGCAGAGTCCTCTGCTCAGGGTCTCACCAGGTTGAAATCAAGGTGTTAGCCAGGGCTGCAATTCTCATCAGAGATTCAGGATCCTCTTTCAAGCTCACTGCTTGTGGGCAGAATTCATTTCCTTGCAGCTGTATCACTGAGGTCCCCATTTTCTTGCCAGCTCTTAACTGGCACCACTCTCAGCTTCTAGGGGCCACACAGAGTTCCTTACCCTTTGGCTCCACAGACAGTTCACAACATGGCTATTTGCTTTCTTCCAGAGCAGCAGAGCACATCTCAGACCACATCTTAGCCCTCCTCCCCGCTTTTAAGAGTTTACCTGCTGATGACAGGCCCACCCAGGATACTCTTCCCTTTGATGAACTCACCTGACCCTAGGGGACTTTAACTACATCTGCAAAAATCCCTTTTGTCATCTAATCTAATCTAATCATGGGAGTGATATCCCATCATATCTACATGTATGAGCCACACTCAAGGGGAGGTTATATGAGTATGGGTCATTGGGGGAGGTCCTCTGAGAATTTTGGTAATTGTAAGCCTCATGGGGCTACTGGGCCGAGAGAGCCCCCTCATTTGGCTTGAGGGTAGTGACCATTAAACTCTTCTTCCCTGGAAAGGAGAGGGGAAGTGATGCTTTTCCCCAGGACAAATGCTTTGTTTTTTCTTTTATAGCCTAGAGATGGGTAATAGATTAAGAATTGGTTTTTGTCTGCCTCTTTGCAAGTCCTGGACATAGGCATTTGATACCACTTCTCTTTTGAATCTGTAAACATTTATAACCAGTTATTCTTAGACTGGAGTCTCAGCCGAAACTCTGGGATAACAGGAAATACCATCAAACATCCTGTTAAATTATTATTTTCTGACTTCCTGGTCATGGCACCCATCAAAATCTATGACACTTGACTCGCAGTCTCCCTCTCCTGTCCAGCTAGGTGCTAGTGGAGAAAGTCACACAGGTGGCTAGGTAACTGTCGCCACAACTTCACAAGCTCAGGTGGGCCCTCGGCACTGCCTGAACTCTCTTCCCCCTTCTCTAGGCTGCTCACATCCCCACTCCCCATGGGGGCTGTTTCAGGCCTTCACTGTCCTTGCACTCCAACTTCCCTTTCTTTACACAGTATTCCTTGTGCATATAATTAATCCTAGGGTACAATGCAGTGTTGGGGATTCAAAGATCTATAAGACCAGTCCCTTCCCTTAAGGATCTTACAGTCTACTGGGGAAGCCTAGATAAACAGATAATTATAATACAAGATGAAAAGGACAATGGCAGAGCTCTTTGCAGAGGACACGATCAGAACTTAGACAACCTTTGTAAATAGGTTTAAGTTGATTCTATTTTGGTCAAAACTATTTTCTTAAATCTGATTGCCCACTTTTGACTTACTCTTCTAAAAGACCAGTTGGTTCATATTATTCTCAGCCAGACTGGTTTTCCTAAAGCCATCAGAGAACCTGATAGTTTTGGGTTTGTTTGTTTGTTTTTATTGGGGTATAGTTGTTATTACATTATTGTGTTAGTTTCTACTGTACAGAGAAGTGGAGTTCCCTGTGCTGTACAGCAGGTTCTCATAAGTTATCTATTTTATACATACTAGTGAATATATGTTAATCCCGATCTCCCAGTTCATCACACCCCCACCTCTTCCCCCTTGGTGTCCATACATTTATTCTCTACATCTGTATCTCTATTTTTGCCCTGCAAACAGGTTCATCTGTACCATTTTTCTAGATTCCGCAAATATGCGTTGATATACGATATTTGTTTTTCTCTTTCTGACTTACTTCACTCTGTATGACAGTCTCTAGGTCCATCCATGTCTCTACAAATGACCCAGTTTCCTTCCTTTTTATGGCTGAGTAATATTCCATTGTATATATGTACCACATCTTTATCCATTCATCTGTCATTGTCTGTTTGTTTTCATATGTAGTAAGTGGGGAATTAGGGAAGATGTTGGTGATTTCTGAGCTGTTTTCATAGTTGAATAGTATACGGTAAAATTATATATTTTATCACTATATGAGATGTGTGAGTACACACAGCTCTGGACCACTCTAAATCTGGTGCTAGAGCTGAGATGTTTCTTCCAGAAGCAGTGAGTGATTTCTGAGTTGTAAATGGCTTGATGGTTTTCATGTGAGGGATTTCTGACTTTTGCTCCATTTGGAAATCCACTCTCATGATAGAATACATGTGTATGAGGCCTCTCTCACAGACCACTTCAGATCCTCTCCCTCTGCACAGACCCTGATTCAGGTTCAAGCTCACAGCACCTCACCTTCTGTTCATGCACATACCTCTCACCTCCAACTCTGGGATCCCTTATTGATTCCACCAAGGGACCCAACTCAGGGTTCATACCCACCTAAGAACAACCTAGAGGTGTAGGGGAGTTAATGCCCCAGGTTGTGAACTTTTGAGCAATACAGGGTAGGAGCCAATGGATACATACTTCCCTTTTGCTCCCCATAATGAGATACAGTTAATATGACTTCTGACTTCTGGGAGGCAAAGTCCTGTAGTCTGAGCAATCAACAGCAGTTAGCAGTGACTAGTTCCATAATGCAGCCTTGTACCGACTCCCCTTAACTTCCCATCCCTCCTCTCCTTCCCCCCCAACTCCTCCCACACTGTGGGACTGTGCCTCCTAATAAAATAGCATCACACAATCCTCTGCCCTAGGCTCTGCTTTCTGAGGAACTCAGACAAAGACAATATGCATATTTAATTAAGGTATGGTTAAATGAGTGGGCTCTGAGGTCAGAGAAATGAGGCTTCAATCCTAGCAAGGTAGTTCACCTCTTCATGCCTCAGTTTTATGGTCTGTGAAAAATAATGCCTACTTCAGGTTGGTGTTAAAAATATTAAGTGAGGGCTTCCCTGGTGGCGCAGTGGTTGCGAGCCCGCCTGCCGATGCAGGGGACGCGGGTTCGTGCCCCGGTCCGGGAAGATCCCACATGCCGCGGAGCGGCTGGGCCCGTGAGCCACGGCCGCTGAGCCTGCGCGTCTGGAACCTGTGCTCCGCAACGGGAGAGGCCACAACAGTGAGAGGCCCGCGTACCGCAAAAAATTAAAAAAAAAAAATTAAGTGAGACTGAGGTAGCACCAGACACATTGCACACTCAGCTGTTAGCTATTAGTAATTTTGTACCCAGGCCAAGCTGGAGTGGAGTAAGTGACCCTGAATGTTAAGATAGTGATGGTGGTGCCTTAATTTAAGCGGCACTTTATCCTTTTCTGAGGGCCTCACGTTATCGCATTCAGTCTTTCCCAGCCCTGTGAGTTAGATGCACCTTGAACCTTGACTTAGCACCTGTTTCTAGAAATCTTGGTCTGCAGAGTGTAGACAGTTTAACGAGAAGCAAGGCAAGGTTAAGGGTACGGGTCACTAGGTGCACATGCAGCGGCTCCCCTGGCTGATGCAGCGGAAGTGGGGCAGATGCAGCTAATCGGCTTGGTCATGGCCCCTCACTCTAGTTGATTTCTGCTGCTCACCATTCCTGGTGTTTGAGCCCCTTCACAACCTCTTTCCTGGTGCCCTCAAATGGTGCCCAATACACTGTGCTGCCCGCAGCAGGTAATCTGATGAGAACAGTGTGGCATTGCTCTCAGCACTCCCTCAAGGCAGGGATTTCTGGTTATACCTCTGCTCAGAGTTGGAGTACTTACATTAGGAAGAAAAATAATTGTAAAAGGGGATCATGGAAGGCCTTTGGCTTCAATTCTTAAGTGGAGCTAAATAACAAGGACTCCTGGAAGGGATTAAAGGGAAATTCCTGTTTGTTGACTTGTTGGGCTTTGGCATGTCCTTGTTTCTGGAATTTCCCCAATGTAAGCTTTTAAGTCATTTTCTATTTGTAGAATTCTTTCATGGCTCACGTTTGGCCTCTCCAACTGGTGCTTTCCTTAGATGAAGCTTCAGTAAGATGCAACTACAGAAAAGAAACATTTGGCCAGCATTACTGTAACGTGCTTATAATGAAAGGACAGGTTTAAGAAATACTGTGTATTAAAACTGAAGTTTCTGAACGCAGCTTTTCCAAGATAACGAAACATCATTTGCAGAGTAGTGACTGAAGTTACACTGACTGGCTCCAGCTCATTATTGGTTAATGTGGAATAATTCTGTATACTTCAAGGCCACATTTGCTTCACTTAAGCTTAATTGTCAGAAGAATGGAAAATAGCATGTTACTAATTCCAATTTATTTTGCTTTGATATAGTCAAAATTCATGCAGTGGGGGGAAAAAAGGAGGTCAGACTATGATCTAACAACTTATTCTTCTTTAGTATTCACATTTTGCTGTAATTGCTAACATTTAGCATAGTCCAACTAAGTTAAAAACAGAATACACAGTTGACGTTTCTTCTCACAAAAGGAAAACGTGAAGTCCAGTATAATTACAGACAATAAAAAAAGATATACTTGTATGGTTGATTTTTGTGTTTTCTGTGAAGAAATACCATATATGACGAAAACCTCTGTAAATAGGTTTAAGTTGATTCTGTTTCGGTCAAAACTATCTTCTTAAATCTGATGGCTCAGTTTTGAATTACTCTTCTCAAAGACCATCAGCTCATTTTATTCTCAACAAGACTGCTTTTCCTAAAGCCATCAGGGAGTTTGGTAGTTTTGTTTTCACATGTAACAAGTGCCATCTCTCTGTTCAAAATGGTCCTCAGAGTTGTCTGAGGGGATTGGTGGTCCACAGATCTGCTACTAATAAAACAAGCTCAAAATTGTTCATGGTAAGAACAGATCTTATAAGACCCATTACACTGTGGGGCACAGATGCTTGGGAACTTCTTTCCCTTTGAAAAGGAATTGTCTCAGGAGTTGGAGGTTGTCTGTCTGGGCAGCTCCAGTCCTCTTGGACTATGGGACCAGGGTTGAATTAGGACTTACAAGCAGGCAAAATAGGCAACCACCTCTCTGATGTGAGGAGTATGTATGTGTATTCATGAACCTCAGTTTTTCATCTGCAAAATGGAGGCAATTCTGCCTACTTCATTGGGTTTTTGATGGGAGTTGAAATGAGGCAATTTTTGAAAGGTGCTTTTACATATTTTTAAGATGGGAGCAATAGAAAAATGGGAATTGATCCACGTGAGGGTTATGTTAGTGGTCTCCATGCTCTGTACATATTTATTCAGTGCCTTGCTTGTCTTTAAAATGGGGATAATGTTATTGACTTACTTTAAAAGGTTGATGAGAAGAACAACTAATTACTGTTGGTAAAACACTCTGAAAACATTAAATTCTATCTATGAAAATGTTAAATAATAACTTCCTGATGCTGTTGAAATTAGGGAAAGTTTGTTTGAAACTTGATCCTCTAATGAAAGCTGTTTCTCCTGTTGCTATTTTTGTGTTAACTATTCTTTTGTGCTATAATTTATTGGATGGTAAGTGTCAAGTTTGGCTGGTTTATAACTGTTTCCAGGCACAGTTTTGATCATTTTTCTTTGAGAGATCACATGGATTTCATGTTGGAAAGCATCTTGTCCAATGTCATCCAACTGAGCTGACCTCTGCTTGTTTCATGCTCTCACTCACAGCTTCCTAGAGGTTCTCACTCAAGCCTTTCACGGTCTGCTTGAAATGTTGTACTTAGTGATGGATTTAGAATTCTCTGGCTCCTCCTCTATTTCTCTGACTATTTTTTTTTCACCAGTTACAAAACAACTCAAAAGAATTTTGAAAAAGAGTTTAATCATCACTTTAAAAGCTTATTGAGAATTAGCAGTTGCTTAAAAATAAAAGTTGTCACTTCTATTTTCCAGACTTAAATTCGTAGATATACAGGCTTACTCTCCTGGCTTATTCTCTTACTTTTCTTGGTGGCAAAAGGGACTGCCTTTAGAATAGCCTTATCCCAAAGGAGATTTGACGAAATTCCATTTTCACTGCTTTCTAATGGATATAATTGCTCCAAATCATTTTGCAGTTTTCCAATATATTGTGAGGGGTAATTGGGTCAAAGAAACCTAGGTGATTTCAAAAGCTGAAGAATTCATTTAAAAAATATTGGACAGCTCACAGAATCTGTGGGGAAGATCAGGCCGAGAACAATGTCCAAATATGTTGCAGACGTGCCTTCTCTGGGTACCAGATCCTACAGCTTGTGCCGTTCATATCCCTTACATTGGTGTCACCAGCTGCTGCCACCATAACTGTTGTCATTTGTGCCTCTGAAAATTAGATGTTGATGCTGCTGCCACCAACACCCATCCCCACAGTAAATTTGGACAGTCCTTCTCCTTTTAATTAGAGACTGAGGGGGACACATCTAATAAATGGAGCCACAGGAAGGCTGAGAAGTCCAGAGCCTGGCATTTTCAACTTTTAGAAGAAACTTTTAGTGAGAAATGAGCTCTTCCTCAGGAGTGGAGATGGGACAGGGGAGGGGTGTTCTTCAAACGTTGGAATGAGGCTCAGACGGTGGGTGGCCAGAAAGGATGGCAAATATCCATCTGCAGCAATATCAAAACCACAGTCTACGAGTACATTCACCTGATTCCTTATTCTTCTTCCTGGAATAAATATTTAGATGTTTTAAATTAAATTAAATTAATTTTTTTTTTAAAGATTTAAAATTTTTATTTATTTTTTTGGCTGCATTGGGTCTTCGTTGCTGCTCATGGGCTTCCTCTAGTTGCGGCGAGCGGGGGCTACTCTTGGTTGCAGTGTGCGGGCTTCTCCTTGCAGTGGCTTCTCTTGTTGCAGAGCACAGGCTCTAGGTGCATGGTCTTCAGAAGTTGTGGCACACAGGTCCAGTCGCCCCATGGCATGTGGGATCTCCCCAGACCAGGGCTCCAACCCGTGTCCCCTGCAGTGGCAGGCAGATTCTTATCCACTGCACCACCAGGGAAGTCCTTAGATGTTGTTAATTTTAAAGATGTATCTTCGTTGCTTTTTCTGATTACAAAATCAAATTCTGCTTGGGATAAAAAAAATTCCATTATTAATCTCAAATTTCTTTAATGAATGTCCTCATAGATTTTTTTCCTACACGTTTTCTATCAAATATTTTCTTTTACGAGAGCAATAAAAATCCTCTTCGTGGCATATTTGGAAAACAATGATCAGAAAAGCCACTAGGAAAGAACAATAAACATCTTTATTATTACCTATTGTCATTTGTGTTTGTTTTTTATTCCTTCGGTTTCTATCAGCAAAAGATAGTAACTGGTGCCCATGCTATGCCAGAGTTTTAACCAGCTCCAGATCAGCTGACTGCATCACTGTGGTTTTCAACTCCCACTGTTTTTTTTTTTTCCTCTAAATCTAATTACTGATTTTATGGTTCTCAACATTGCTGATGATGAAAGCTTTTTTTCCCGGGTACCGTGCCTGGCTCTACCAAAATCATGACAATATGTTGGTGACTTTTACAAACCAATAACGCCGTTTGTAAAGTTTACCAACAACATTCCCTGTGGCAATTTCTTCAAATCTGTTTACAGAGTTCTCATTTGAAACAGATTTTGAATTCTTTCAATGTCAAGATTCCCAATATTTTAAAATAAATGGTACAAGAGAAAGTAGCTGTGTGGACTGCCCACCAAAAATGGATTACTCTCTTCCAGTTTGGATATTTGCTGCTCAGCTCTCCTGAAGGTTTGGGGAAGAACTTTTGGCTTTGTTTTAATGTAATGGTGGAGGCAGAGAAAACTTTCAGGATGCAGACACTTTGATTTTTCATTATTCATCAGCACTTGACAATTCATTTTTACCCAACAGAATTTGTTAGATAATGGATCCGGATAAGCTCTGCTGAACTCTCATGATGAAATAAGTGTAACTTTTGTAAAACTGAAGAGCCTAATTTGGTTGGGGTGCAAACATTAAAGATTGTTTTTATCCAGTGGCTGCCCTGACTGTGCTAGGTCGAATCATCTTTTCTTTGCCTATATCTCAAGGAGATCCCACTGAATGGCCTGTAATAGCTCCAATTTATTCTGTCAAGTACTTGGTTCCCTAACTAGGCACGTCATCATGTGAGTTGTGCATAGTTTGTAGTGGAAAGCAGGAGTGGAGCATCCCTCATCTCTTGGTGGGTTAATGCCAGCGAAACACTGCCGAGAAAAAGGAAAAAAATGAACTTTAAAAATTGTAAAGACCCTTCTAAGCACCAACAGGTGAGGGATGTTCCACCCCTGCTCCTCTCTGGTACTCACGATGCACAACTACGTGCCCCATCAGGGAACTCTGAGTACTTGACAGAATAAATTGAAGCTATTATTGGAGGTCATTCAATGAAGCCTCAGTCTGAAAATGTTTGGCTTGCAGATCAATAACTCTTAAGACTGAAACAACTCTGAAAAAAGTTACAGTCCATGATGTAGGAGGGTACTGTGGCCTGAGAGGCCTTCATGGACATGTAGAAAGCACGTTGGGTTATTCTAACTGGGACGACTTAGCAGGATTCTTGAAGAAGCACTCTGGGCTCCTACAGTCCATCGTGTTCCAATGAGGGCCATGTATCTATCTATGGTGGATATGTGTATAAGTAATATCTTAAGGACATATTACATGCACTGTTGGTTATCGGTAATACATTTGATTTTAAAACAGATCCATGCTGGTTTGGTTTAAAACACAAAATTCTTCTCTTTCCAGTAGAGTATGTTGTAACAGGATCCAGCTATTGATTCAATAAATATTGATCACCTACTATGTATGAAGCACTATGTTAGAATATATACTTTGTCTCTGTGTCCCCCCTTCTCTCTCTCTATGTATATAACACACACATATGCATACATACATCTATATATATGAATCTGTATATATAGAGAACACACACATACAAAATTGGTGGTACAGTGAATTTAGTAGAGTTTACTAAATATGTAGCACTACTGTTTAAGCTGTTCATATGAGTTATCCTCCCTGTGTAACCTCTTGAATTATTATCTCACATAGTTATTTGGGTTTTGTTATCTCATATAGTTATTTGGGTTGTTTGGGTTTTGGCTCCCCATCTAGTCTCTGAGTTTTTCCATGTTGGACTGTAGAACAGGCTCTGTCTTCCATCCAGTTATTACCCATTAGCAGTAATTAGCAGAGAGCTGCTGCTAAACATCACACTGGTGCAGACCTTTAGCTGAGAGCCGGGTTACGTTTTCCCAAAAGCCATGTCTTGGCCACAGATTTTGAAGGTAATGTGTTGACACTACAGGATGGAAGGGCGTTAGAGCAAGTTATATACATTACACAAACTTCCGTGTGTCTAGAAATCACGTACGAATTTGTTAAAGAGTAGATTGTGAATCTACAGGCCTGGGGAAGGGCCTGAGATTCTGCTTGTAAGAAGCTCCCAAGCGATGCCAGGGCTCCTTGTCGTTGGTGGACCACGCCTGGCCGGGGCAAGGTTATTTGTAATGGGTGCATCAGAGATCAGGTCCTGATAACAGTAGATGAAGGAGTCAGGCACTCCCCGCAGCCTTGGCCGCCCCCAACTCCCCCATCAGCACAAGCCCGCACGTGGTCGCGCGGGGCTGGCCTCTGAGCGCCGTTTCCAGGACCCGCGAGGGCCCACCCGTCTCCCTTCTCTCGTTGCCTCAGTGCCCGGGCTTTCGAGCCGGAGTCGGAGCGCAGCCGCCAGGTGAGCGCAGTGCCCACGAGCCGACCACGCGACTCACTTGGGCCTTCTCCCACCGCTCCCCCTGGAGACCCCGCAGACCGGTTTTACCTGTCCTTGTCCGCGGGAGGCTACCGACCCAACTCCAGACCACCGAAGAAGGCAGGCGTCCTTCCTCATCCTCCCTCCCACCCTTCCAGTGGCTTCTTCATTTTTCTACCTGACACTCCCGAAGCCGCCGAAGCCGCCGAAAGCAAGGAACCAGCGCAGCAGCTGGTGGAGCACCGTCTCCAGCGACGTGTGTGAAACTGTTCCACCCAAAACACAAACACCAGCCACTGACATGTTTTAAGAAACGCCACAGTTGGATGACTGCGGAACCAAAACAGACCAAATGGGGAGGCAAGAAGGGAAAGCAATTGGCCCAGTTCGGTTGGAGAAGCCGCTCGTGTTACACTCTCTTTGCCAGTTAGCATCGTGGGCGTTTGTTGCTGTGTTAATTACAGTTCTTCCCGGAGTCGGAGGCGAGAACAGCCCTTGTGGAACGATTTCAAGTGGAACGTTCCACTAGGAGGAAAACAACTGCCTTCCTCCCCAGCTGGGGAGGAATTCCCACCAGGCAGCACTTGGGCAGCAGTCGCGGCGAGGCTGCCCGCACGGTGCGCGCCTTGCGCGCCGCGCGCCACCCGCGAGCCTCTTACCGTCCGGCTTCTGCGTGCAGCTCAGAAACCGGGACCCGCAGCGCCCAGGGCCCGTGCCCACGTGCCAGGGCCGGCAGAGGCGGACCAAGAGCAGATTGGTTGGCTTTTCCCGGGGCGCGCTTTTCAGTGTTTCTGGTTTTCTCAAGCTTTCCAGGGAGCTCCCGGGGTGGAAGTGGGGCACGGGGGACCACCTGTTCCATCTTTGGATGGGCAGGACGAAGGTGGTTCATAAGGAATCAGGGACAAAAGTGACATAGTGAGGCAGGGTGGAAAGTACATGGCCTTCCAGACAAAATGACCTCGCTCCAGATCCTGTCTCTGCCCCTCAGAAAACTACGTGACCATGGGCAGGTTGATACTTCTCAGACCTCACAAGGTCGAGAAGCGCTGACACGCTTAAGCGGTATTGACTGTGTAATGGGATTTCTAAACACTCTGCCCTCACAACCACCTTATAAAAAAAAGCACTTTTGGGCTTCCCTGGTGGCGCAGAGGTTGAGAGTCCGCCTGCCGATGCAGGGGACGCGGGTTCAAGCCCCGGTCCGGGAGGATCCCACGTGCCGCGGAGCGGCTGGGCCCGTGAGCCACGGCCGCTGAGCCTGCGCGTCCGGAGCCTGTGCTCCGCAACGGGAGAGGCCACAACAGTGAGAGGGCCGCGTACCGCAACAACAACAACAAAAAAAGCACTTTTTAATAAAAAAGCACTTTATTGCCGTTTCACAGATGGGAAAACTGAGTCCTAGAGATGTTCATGAATGTGCCAAGGTTACACAGCTGATGCGTGGTGGGACTAGGACTGGAAACAAGGTGGTCTAGCTCGAAAGTTTGTTTTAATTACGCAGCTAAACTGCATGTTAAATGATAATGCGTATGTAATGTACCTGGAACAGAGCAGGGTGGAAGCTATTATTGTTTCCATTACTGTAGACACATAAACATCAGAATGATCCTAGCTAAGATGTAATGGACTCATTATTGATTTACAGGGGAAGGGGCAGAGGGGGTGGTGGTCCAGGTGGTTATGGGAAATCCATCAGAGGCAGCTGGACAGGGAATGGAGCATTAGAAATGCGGATCCGAGCTCTCACCCCATCCATGTGTCCACACCACCACCCTACCAGGTGTGTCCACAGCCTAGACATGGCTAGAGACCCTAGAAAACCAATTAGGTAAACCCCCAGTATCAGGCTGGCTCAACGAAAAGGGACTTCGGTCTATGAGTCTGTACTAAAGTCTTCTGTCACCTACTGGCTGCACATCACTTACTTAAGACAGTACGAAAACATTCACAACTGTTGGTTTTCCTGCCATTTTGAAAACATACAGTTTTCTGCAGTGCTATTTGGGCTTCCTAAGAGTAAAATTCTTGGAATTGACTCAACCACTGCAGTCCAACAACCGCGGTGTGCACTTGAAACTGCCATTTACACACACGTAAGGGCTGGCACAGACGCCTGGGATAAGATATGGGAAGTACTTCGGAATGAAAGCTCTAGGTAATGATATTTTAAAAGGATACCATACATGTTTTGATTGTAATAATAATCTTCGTGAGAGAATTCCATCAGGAACATGTGTGTCCTTCTTGGTAAGGCCATTTTTAGAATAATGCAGGAACAGGATGGTAAAGGGTCAAGTCAGGAAACAGGTGATCCTGGGAATGGTACAGTGTCTGTGTTATGAAGGATTTTCATGGATGTGGAAGGCAGATATTTGGTTCTATAGAAAACGGTCGATTTACCTTTCACCAGGGAGTTGCCCATTCATCAGGACAGTTTAGGGCTAGCTGGGACTCTATAGCTCTGAATTAGTTTCTTACTGCTGCTGTAACAAATTACCACAAGTTTGGTGGCTTAAAAAAACCAAATTCATTATCTAACAGTTCTGTAGGTTAAAAATCTGACACAAGCCCCTTTGGCATGTAATATAGCATTCATAGGCTCTGAAGAGCAGGATGTGGATACCTTTAGGGGCCATTATTCTGACTGCCACACACCCCAATTGCTTTGGTAGCAGGGATAGCCTTAATTAATTCATAAATATGTGCTCATCACTTACTCTGTGAAAGGTACCATTAGTGGGGACCTCGGAGTCACACAGCCCTGTGTTTGAGTCCTAGCTTGACCACTTACTAGTTATGTTATTTTGGGGCAGTTAACCTTTCTAACCTTAGTCTTTTCATCTGTAAAAGGGGGAGAGTAATAGTACCTACCTTGTTGGATTGTTGTTTGAATTAAATTAGATAATGCTAGAAACAGCACAGTGCCTGGCACGTGGTAAACAGTCAGTGAATGTTTTTGGCTGTTGTTCTTACTGTGTGTCCCGGGGATTGCAAAGAAGTAAAATGCATGATATCTGTCCTCGTGGAGTTTAGGGAGTAAAGCACACTCACACATGTAGTTATGCAGTAAGCTACACAGGAACAGATAGTGGAAAATATAAAACAGTATCGTGCTTAAGGGCTACATGGGGCACTAGAGACGGTAATTGCTGTTGAGGGAAATAGAAGATATTTTCAGTAATCAGGAAAGGTAGGAATGGAGGAAATAGGATAGATGCTGGAACTAGAAGAAAGGTTGGCTGTGGACAGGTAGAGGAGGAAATGCTGGGCACAGGAGTATATACATGGCATGTTACAAGATGGCAGTAAGTAAGAGGATCATCTTATGGAAGGGAGTCCATAATGGATATCCATTTGGTTATCCAAATCATTTTCAATGTTTTTCAGAATGTTTAGGGCAGGAGTGGACTATCAGACATGAAGGGAAGGCCTCAAATGCTAAGCTATATAGTTAAGATCTTCCCTGGTGATAGCAGGGAGCCATAGAATGTTTCAGAGTACAGGTACATTCACGCTGAAAGCAGTGCTTAGACAGGATAATCTGAGAGTAGTATGTGTAGGTGAGTTGATAACAGAGCCTGGAGGTACGGTGACCTGTTGGGAGATGTTTTCAATGGTCCAGATAATAATGGCCGGAGGAGATGTGATATCAATCACAGCCTCAGAAAAGGGAATGGATACAAGAAGATACAATAAAGCAAGGGCAAAGGACCTTGGTGATCAAGAGGGAAAGGATCAAAAATTCCTGGAAGTTTGATGATCGCAATCATAGAAATCAGAAACGAGTTCAATTTGAGTTTTCCTGTGTTTGTTAAAGATGTTGGCAGGTCATGCAGGTGGCACATATCCAGTAGGCGCTGGAAATGTGGTACTCTCTGACAGAGAGGTCAGAGCTGGATAATATGGCTTGGAAGTCTTCGGCAGAGAGGTGGTGGATGAAATCCTCCACTCCCAACCCCCAGACTTTCATGATCAAAACCGTTTTAGTGCCACCCTGGTGGATTCCTAGCCTCATCCCTTTTTTCCTCATTCCGTATTTCCCTTTTCACTCCTTGTTATGAGCTGAATTATGTCTCCCTAAAACTCATAAGTTGGAGTCCTATCCCCCAGCACCTCAGCTTGTGACTGTATTTGGAGATAGTCTTTAAAGAGGTGGTTAAAGTTCAGAGAGGTCATTAGGGTGAGTCCTACTCCAATATGACTGGCGTCCTTATAAGGAGAGGAGATTTCGACAAAGACACATACAGAGGAAAGACCATGTGAAGACACAGGGAGAAGACAGCCATCTATGAGCCAAGGAAAGGACTGAGAAAAAAACAACCCTGCAGACATCTTCATCTTGGACTCCTTGCCTCCAGAATTGTGAGAACATAAATTTCTGTTGTTTAGGCCACCTAGCCTGTGGTACCTTTTCGTGGTAGCCCCAGCAAACTAATATACTCCTCCAGGGACCAGTGCTTTGCATGACCACGCCACCTGAGCTGAGGGCACCCCATCTGCCAGTGTATCCCGCTGCTTACATTTTACCAGGTCTGTTTCCCAGCCACTCATTCTCTGGATGTGTTGTGGGTGGTATTTACTAGTTATCAGAAAAGTTGTTCCCTGTGAACTAAAAATGTTATTCCTCCCTGATAACAGTCCTCTGTACCTCAGGAGGCTCCCCACGGTGACCACTTCAGTGTCCAGAGCAGGGCTTGGGGGAGAGGGCGCTGGTCAGGGATGCCTTCCTGAGCACCCAACTCACAGCTGTTGGAGGACCATCCCACCACCTGCTCCTAAGGCTGTCTCTGGCAATGGATTCTTTCATGTACCTTCCTCTGAAAGTATACTCAGAACAGAAAGAAATGGGTCCTTCCTCATTAACAAGACCTGAAAATGAGATTTGACTGCATTTACAATTCATACGAGTTTTATTTTATTTTTTTAATTTAGGAATGATTCTGAATCTCAGCTGGGCCCTGCTTTTCAAAACACAAAATAAAGTGCTTGGAGGGTTGAAGACCAAGTCAGAACTTAAAAAGTAGCCCTCAGAGGAAATAAACAGAGGGATATTTTTGCACAACCACCTACGAAGAGCTTATCTATGAAAGGGTCGAATAGCTAGTGCTCAGAAAGCTCCTGTTAGCTCAACTGGACTGATTCCAAGTCCTGTCTTGCAGACTTCTGTGACAGTGAAATATTCAGACCAGGACCGTGTCCTTGGTGACTTCTGTGTTCATTAGAGCTGGGCTTTATGATGGATCAAGGCCATTATTATGAGGAAGATGCTGATGAACTGTTCTCCATCTTCACAGAGGACAGAATGAGAGCAAGTGGGCCAAAGGTGTAGCCAAAAGAGTCAAGTCAGAAATAGCCTGCTTCTAAGGCCATTTTAAAGCCTCCTTTTAAATAGCCAAGAGTCAAGTCAGAAATAGCCTGCTCCTAAGGCCTTTTTAAAGCCTGACTAGGTTGTGCTTTAGCTCCCTCCTCTGGGCTTCCCGGGTACTACCCCGCATTTCCCACCCTTGTTCCATTTACTACTTGTCTATGTGCTTGATCCTACTCCTACGTAGCCTGTGAACACCCAAGGGACATGGCCTGTGTCTCATCTGTCCTGGTTCCTCTGCCTCAGCCTCTAGATGGCACTGGGTGAGCCCTCAGTGGATGGTGAATGAATGGCTATCTCTTTGTCCTTTGAAAACTTTTTCAGGGTCCTGGAGACTGTGTGTGTCTGTGTGTGTGTATGTGTGTGTAAGAGAGAGAGACAGAGACAGAGAGAGACAGGGAAGGTGAAAAAGACCATAAATAAATGACTCTTGGAAATGACTTTGATGACTTTTTTCCTTTGGATATCAAATAAGTATGTGAAGAGTGTTGAAAATCTAGCATATGTTGATGGTTAAGACATTATTATTGACTAATTAACAGGTCTGGCAAACATAGGTATTTGCTAGTGGGAGAGGGAGGTGTGGCTTCCTCTCTAGTGAATTTTAAGGAAAGTGATGGTGATATTTTTGCGATGCAGTGTGAGCACCTGCTGAATTCAGACTTTCTCTAGACTTAGAGGGTGATTGGAACAGGAAGCTGTGTCCTGGATGGTCAGTATAGCTGCCATTTACGGGCTCCTACCCTGTGTCAGGTGCTTTGTGCATGCTATTTCATTTGATTCTCACATACTTCTTGAGATGAATATTATTTTCCCCCATTTTATAGATGGGGAAACTGAGGTTCAGAGAAGTCTATTTATTCACTCAGTCAAGCATACTTATTATATTCTTGCTACATGCCAGACACTGTGCTAGGCTCTAGGGCTATAACAATGACAAGTCCTTGCTCTCTTGGAGCTTACAATCTAGCAGGAAAGAGAAACATAAAAGAGGTAAGAGACATGGCTTAACAGGGTGCTGTTGAAGTTTATAGCAGGAGGGTGCCCATTAGGAGCTCAGAGCACAGTGAGATACTGAGGAGCAAGAAGTCCGTTACGATGGGCTTGATTATAAGTGCTCCAAGTGAATAAGCACTAGGTGTTATGGGAGCACACAGGAGACAGTCAGGGAGGCTTCTTGGGGGAAGTGATATCCAACTGAGACCTAAAAGGTGAATAAGAGTTGGCTAGGGCTTCCCTGGTGGCTCAGTGGTTGAGAGTCCGCCTGCCGAAACCGGGGACGCGGGTTCGTGCCCCGGTCTGGGAAGATTCCACATGCCATGGAGCGGCTGAGCCCGTGAGCCATGGCCGCTGAGCCTGCGCGTCCGGAGCCTGTGCTCTGCAACGGGAGAGGCCACAACAGTGAGAGGCCCGCGTACCAAAAAAAAAAAAAAAAAGAGTTGACTGGCTTGGAAAAAAAAAGGGGGGGAGAGGGTGGGAAGGTGTTTCTAGGGAACAGAATATACAAAGGCCCAGAGGTGAGAACTAACATGACCCTTGAAAGTTAACCCTGGCTGGAATATAGATTTGAGAAATGAAGCTGGAGAGGTAAGCAGGGGCCAGATCCTAAGGGTTATCGTAAAAATCTTGGACTTGATCTCAAGACAATCAGGAAGAGGATGAAGGTAGTGGTGGCCTGAACAAAGTAGGAGCAGGTCAAGTGACTGGCCCACTGTCTTATGACCAGAAATCAGGTTTGGAACTTAGGTTCAGCCTGAGTTTAAAAGAACAGGTGGAGACTCACTTGTGTTTTCTACTCATCTTTTTCAACTCCAACTCCCAGCCCATATGGGATTTCTGTTTCCACTTCCCCGGGTCTGCAGCAGCTCCAGAAGAGGGTATGTCTCAGCCCAGGGACCGGTGGGAGATGCTGGCACTGAGGAGCGCTTCTGTGACAGCGCTCCTGCCCCCTGACTGCTTTCCGTCCTTTTCCTGGGCTCAACATTGCTGTCCACTGCACATCTATGCAAGCAGCAAGCTGGCTGCCTCCAGCTGGTGTGGAAGCTGCCTGTCCAGCAGCATCTGGGAGCCTTTTACTGCCTCCCTAAAACATGAGAAGAAAAAAAGCCGGGTTCCCTGGTAAGTGGAGAAAGTGTTGGGTGGGCAGGAGAAGACACTTGGGTTCTCTTTGCTGCCAGTTGTGGTCTTGCTGGTTGGATTTGAGATGCATATGCTTGTGCTTTGTTTTGCATTGTTTTCCTGTATACCTCCTCACTGGAGGGCTGCCATCATGTCAACGTTGAACTAAATCTAGGAACCATGATTTCATGTTTTGGAACCCCAAAATGTTAAAATGCTTTCATGGTAAACAAAACATTTTTAAGAATTGCTCAATAGAATTTGGAAAAATAAGTTTGTTCTCTTCATCTTTATATTTTCAGGAGGATGGTGGCCTTTGTTCATTTTTTTTTCTTTTACTCTGATGTAGCAGGTAAGGGCGCCGTCTTTCCCAGACTATCTGAGTTTAAATCCTGACTCTAACTTTCCTGCTGGATGAACGTAGGCAAATTACTTAACATTTCTGTGCCTCCATTTTTTTTTAGTCTGTAAGAAAGAGATAATAAAAGTATGTCTCATAGTGTGATTATGAGGATTAAATGAGTTACTCAGAATGATGTCTGGCCTATAGTAGGTACTTCACAAGTGTCCAGCTACCATTATTATTCATGACTTAGCTTGCATAGTCTTTTGTTTTTGTTTTGTTTTGGTTTTGAGACTGTAGTCCTCAGCTCCAAATGTACTTTTAGGAAAAAGGCTTTGGATAGATAAGCTGTGCTGCCCTTCACCCTGAGCGCCCTCTGCATGTAAAGTTCATCACCATACAAGGAGATGATTATGAGAGGAGGCTTCCCTGAGGATCGAAGGAGGGAGGTACAACTCTGCTTTGCTAAAGTTTCTGAGTGGTCAGAAGCATTTGCAAACGATGGGGTCATACCCTGTATGTTAAGACACGTCACATCAATCATTCCCAACAACCTTCTGGGGCAGCATATAGCACAGAGCCCAGTGACAAATTGCAGAACCACAAGTGATTTTTTTTTTTTAATGTAAATAATGTTCATCATATGAGTGAAATTCCAATTTTTTCCAAGTCACAGAGGAATGTACTTTTAGCGAGTGCCTCCATTGCTATGTGGTTGGCTTTCTCTTAAAGAAAAAGTTCTTGTTTTGAACTAGGTTTTCATTACAGGTCAATAAATTTTTAGCTCTGAATATGTAAGTGATTTTTATTTTCTTCTGAGACAGCTTTAACCAGAAAATGCATGCACAAGTGGAAGAAAAAGCTGCCCTTTGATTCTTCTCGACAGAGGCTGTGATAAGCAAGTTCTCGACAGTCTGCACTGGCTGGGAATGTGCAGGTGACTGTGGAGACAGCCGGGAAAGGACAAGAACGGGCATATGGTCCTTATTGGCACAGCACACCAAAGTAATTAAAAATGTCTTAAAATGCAGAAACCCCCCCAAACTGTAAAGTATATCATGGTAGATGTCAAATTAGCATTTTCTGCCTCTTTTTAACAATGCCATAATCTCATTAATCTACAGAAGGAACCAAATGCATGGACTCCAACCAGTTGGCTGGACATATGTTGCATATTGGACTGGCCATTTGGCTGGATCCGATTAAAGTGGAGAAACTGCATTTTATTTTGGGCACTGAACCCAAATCTGGGTCTGCTTATTACTTCTTGAGCTCCTTTGCTAAAGTGATGGGTTTGTGAGTGCCAAAAATTCAGTACCAACTTGAGTTAAAAAAAAAAAAAAAAAAAAGACTATAAAGAAACTCCATAGAGGAAAGGGACAAGGACTGGAGATGGAAACGTAAGGCTGACTTCAGATCTTTGGGATATATTAAATAGTAACATTCACAATATTATACATTAGAATTGTCAAATCCACTTATGTGCAAGGTGGCTCAGTTGATTAAGATATTTTATTTATTTTACACGTATCATATATACTCTCAAGCCTTTCAGCCCTTGTGTTTTTTTTTAACTTTTCATTTTATTAAAATATTTTTTTTGGCTGCGTGGGTCTTCATTGCTGCGCAGGGGCTTTCTCTAGTGGTGGCGAGCAGGGTCTACTCTTCCTTGCGGTGCGTGGGCTTCTCACTGCGGTGGCTTCTCTTGTTGAGGAGCACCGGCTCTAAGTTTGCGGGCTTCAGTAGTTGTGGCTGGTGGGCTCTAGAGCGCACAGCCTTTGTTTTAAAATTCTTTATTACCAGGTATGAAAACTTAAAAGTCTTCTAAATATTTCTGAAAGCAAAATGAATGTGTATTGTTTACCTACATGGACACACCCACTGTCTTAGTTTGGGTCACTATAACATTTTATCACAGACTGGGTGGCTTAAACAACAGAAAATGATTTCTCACAGTTCTGCTGGCTAGAAGTCCAAGGTCAAGGTGTTGGCTGATCTGGTGTCTAGTGAGGATTGTCTTTCTGATCTGGCTTCTTGTGGTGTCCTCACATGGTAGGGAGAGGGATCATCTCTCTTGCGGTGTCTCTTCTTATAAGGGCACTAATCCCATTCATGTGGGCTCCACCCTCATGACCTAATCACCCCACAAAGATCTCACCTCTAAATACCATCACATTGGGGATAGGGCTTCAAACTATAGATTTTGGGTGGATACCTTCGCACCATAGCACCCATTAACACTTCTGGGGTATTTGGTACATGCTTAACACATTGTACCAAGCATTGTAAGAATGCAGATTTGCTATGACCCTGTAAAGTATTTGTGGTTATGGCAAGCTCACAACTAGCTCTCGTACTGGGTAGGCTATGGCATTTTCAGAAAAGTGTAAAGTGTAATGGGGATTCAGAGGAGGTCATATCTGGTGTGTGTTTATATACAGGGACGGTGGACTTAGAGTGAAAAAGACCTTCATGATGGAGGTAGCATTTATTTGAAAAGATGGGGGTAGGATTCTGACAGGCAGAAACGAGAGCAGGAAGGTGATTGGAAATTTGAGGAGTAAAGGGTGGAAGGTAGGAAATCACAGGAAGCTGTGAAAAGGTAAGCACTGGAGGATGAGTTTAGGAAGGCAGGTGTTGGGGACCACCTAGTGGAGAGGACTCAAGGGCAGATCAAAGACTATAGGGGCTGCGGCGGTTATTGAAGGTGTTTGAGCAGAGGAATGACAAAAACTGGGCCCGTGCTTCAGGATGAATAACACGGCAGTGTGCGATGTACGGGATAGATTGGCAAGGACATCAGTTAGGAGATGATGATGGCGGACCAGGTGAGACAGGATGAAGTCCTCCTCTGAGAAAGGGCAGTGAAAAGAGGAGATGTATAGCCAGAGTTACCGTGGAAACAGAATCCGCAGGATATGGACACCAGTGGCTGCTGGGTGGTGCAACAGAATCATAGGACCTCAAAATTCTCATTTTAAACAATAATAACTGTTACGCATGTGTAGGCAGTTTTGTTCTTATAAAGCCTTCTGGTTGACAGAATGCTCAACAGACAAAATTCTTCTCTATTAACGATGCCTTTTTTTTTTTTTTTTTTTTTTGCGGTACGCGGGCCTCTCACTGTTGTGGCCTCTCCCGTTGCGGAGCACAGGCTCCGGACGCGCAGGCTCAGGGGCCATGGCTCACGGGCCCAGCCGCTCCGCGGCACGTGGGATTTTCCTGGACCGGGGCACGAACCCGTGTCCCCTACATCGACAGGTGGATTCTCAACCACTGCGCCACCAGGGAAGCCCTAACAATTCCTTTTCAAAAGCTATGTCTTTCATTCCCTCAGACTAAGGTAAGCCATGTGTGGAGCAGGATGGATGTGGGTGAGATGGGGAGCAGGGCTCACGTTCTGTTTTAAGCTGTCCAACCCTGCACCCTAAAGGTTAGACATTTGTTGTTAGCTTGTTAGAAAACTTCAAAAACCTGACAGGAGGACCAGAAGTCGGAACTGTCCTTAGGACTTAAAAATGCCACACACACACCCCCTTCCACAGCAAGCCTTAATGTTTTCATAAGATCTTGACACTGACTTTTTTTCATCAGTTTTACAAGAATTTCTGCCAAGATGGGGTGGAGAAACATGTTGGTGAGAATTTTAAGTACTGCAGTTCTAGTAGCCCTGTGATATTTCTATGGAGTTTTCAGATCAAAGGCTGCTTCTGGCTGGATGTGCAGTGGCCTGTGAGAGGCGCTCAGGTAGGTGGAGGAAAGAGGTTTCCCCTTTGATGGGGGTGTTCTTCTAACCTAGATCCTAGATCCAGAGCTCAGTTACCAGCAGGCAGTTTTAGGAGAGATAGTAGCCATTTGAGTTCATTAATTTCTCTTTTTGTGGCAGTAGAATTTTCTGTACGGAAATGAGACCTCTGACACTCTTGGCATAGAAACATTAAATTAGGACTCTATCCACGAAGACTTCTCTAAATTTAATTAAGTGACTGTCTCCAGGGGTTGAGCAGTATGTAGAGTAATAAACCCATCACACAGAACAACTGAAGACGTGGATTTTAGTGCAAATTTGTTACCATTATAACAAGATTCTAGTGTTATATGAAAGCATTCAGAAATGAATATTTTTTTATCTTAACATAAAAGTGCATTTATTTGCATAAATAAAGCTGAACTCAGAATTCTTACCAAATAAATATGGCATAAGGATGACTCAGAGACACCCTGAGTCATGAAAGCTTTGTAAAGCTCCATGTAGAAATGAATATTTTTGAAGAATATTTGATAACATTTTTTTGTCTTGATATTGTGACTCTGAGCTAGGCAAACAGGAATTAAAATGTGTTTCCTGAGTTCAAGTGAAGGTAGCAAATTAACACGAACATTTTGGGTTTCTCTTACTATTGGGGTAGAGGCTACTGAAGAGAAAGGGCTCTTTCTGTCTCGTGATGGGGACCTTCTGGGACCAATTCTACACTGTGTTCTGTGACTATGTTAGAGATATTCAACAAAGCATATCAGCTTCTAAGAATTCCTGTTGAATCTCTTAGGGCTTGCCCTAGGAGCTCTCTGATACTTTGGGACAGAAAGAGCTTATGGAGGGTAGGGGAGTTATAACGCATCCTAGAAATCTTGGAAGTCAACTTCACACTATTCAGTCCATACAGACCTGCCCACTGCCTTACAGAGAGGAATCTCCATTAATGGTAGGGTAGTGAAGGGGTGTGTGTGTATATGTGTGTGTGTGTGTGTGTGTGTGTGTGTGTGTGTGTGTAACTGGCATATTTTCAAGGACGTAATACAATTCCATTTTACATTTTGTGGACTTGATTACAATAAACAATGGAGGTTTATTTTGTTTTGATGTTGTGCTGTCTTCTTTAAGGGTCCTGCATCCTTTCTGTGACAGGTATATTTCTTTAGTGAGAGCTTGGTAAATTTTAAAGATTCGTCAGATTTTTTTTTTTTGGAAAGAACTGCCTTAATACCTTCCCTCCCGAAGAGAGAGGGAATTCCTTTATAAGAGAGGAACTTTTGAGCTTATTCTGTAGATGATGAAACCTAATTAACTGAGGCACTAAGTTAGCTCACCCCCTAGTGACATCAGTGGCAGAAAGAGCTCAGCCTGGGGTCTCTAGGGTGAGCTCTGGATCCAAGTGTTGGCTTTGCCCCTTCCTACCTGTCACTTTGGGCAGGTCTTCCATGTTTCTGAGCCTCAGTTACCTTGTGTGTGAAATGGGGAAATAATAGATGAGAGAATGTATGTGGGAGCCTAGAACCATATCTCATACCTAACTGGTGCTCAGTAAATATTAGTGGCCATTTGCATCATTATTATTAATAACAAGCCTGCCCCAAATTCCCGTGCTTGGATGGCACCTTGCTGCCAGTGTTGACTGCGCCTGCCTCTGGCCAGGACAGGGATGCTCGGCTACTGATTTGGGTGATGGGCTTCAAATTCTGACCTCAGTCCTTCCCCTCTTATTCCAGTCTCCTTCTAGCTCCATGCACTTGCCTTTCTCTTTGGCTGCCCTTGGATCAGAGTAACCTGTACAGATGTGCTTGGACTTCAAGGGCAATTGCTGCTTTTTTACAAGAACCTCATTTGGAGGATTGTATAATCAAGAGCCAGAAAGCAGTTCAGGCTGTGAAGCCATATAGACTGGGTCTGAAGCCTAGTTTCACATCCTGCGATCTGAGGGTGTCTAGCCCAGGGAGCTAGCATAGCACAGTGATTTCAGGCTTGTGTGCTGGGGTAAAACTGTTTATGTTGAAATCCTTATTCCCTAGATACACTTCTTTAATCTCCCCCAGACTCAGTTCCCTCATCTGTATAATGGGGATACTGATTCCCACCTCACAAGGTTGTTGTGAGGATTGAAATGACAAAAGACATGGAGCAATGGACTTACCATAAATATTAACTGTTACAGTAAGTCCCCTACATACAAACCTTCAAGTTGCGAACTTTCAAAGATGCGAACGTGGAGCTTACTAATGAAGACCTGATGGAATTGGAGGCCCAGAGAAAGGACGAAGAGAGACAAGAGGAAGAAGTAACTGAAGAACCGAAGAGATTCACAATGTAGGAAATGGCGAGGGGATTTTCTTTATTTGAGGAGGCACTGTTAGGTTTTGAGGCCCAGGACCCGAACGTAGAACGGTACACGAAGGTTGCAGCAGCCGTTCAGAAAGCAATCCAGTGCCACCGTGTCATCTCTGACGAGAAAAAAAGAGCTACTACCCAGACATCACTGGGTCATTTTTTTCGAGAAAGTAGATAGAATTGAATCCAGCAAGGAACCAGAACGTGTGCCATCAATGTCAGACGTGAGTGAAATTGCAGCTTGTCCCCCACCCCCGTCTCCTATTGCTGACGATCCTTCAGCTCTACCATCTCCCCCCTCCTCTCCCTCCTTGTCAGTAACTCTCCTTGCCTGTTCACTCGATGCTAGCCTCTGTGTGTCAGCTGTGGTACTGTACTGCTGTACTTTTCATGGTACTGCACTGGAAGAGTAAAAATGTTTCCTTTATTTTCTGTGCTTGTGTTTGTTTCTTTTTTTATGTATTATTTGTGTGACAAGTATTATAAACTTATTACAGTATAGTAGTACTATATAGCTGATTGTATTAGTTGGGTACCTAGGCTAACTTTGGACTTATTTACGAATGCACTCTCGGAATGGAACTCATTCGTATGTAGGGGACTTACTCTGTTATCATCATAGGAACCCTGGCTCTGCCACATAGTACCTGTTTGTGAACTTGGGCAAGTTACTTAACCTCCCCAAGCCTCAGTTTTCTCATCTGGAGAATGGGGTTAATAATAATCTTTACCTCATAGGATTAGTATGAGGACTAGTGAAGTGCTCAGCTCATTAATATGTACCCAGTAAATATTTACTATTATTATTGCTATCACAGTGTGACCATGAGTAAGTTATCTAATCACTCAGAGGCTCACCTGTACAATTGGAATAGTTATATCTGTTTCATAAAGATGGGAGGAACAGATGTAATAATGTACTTAATGACATGATACATAGTAGATTCTCATGAAGGGAGCTATTTCATTATTTCCCCAAATTAGCCTTCATGCTGGAGAGCCTTCACTGGCTGAGGGCCTTCTGTGGTCAGCTTCATGCCTTTCCCTCGCTGCCCAAGTTCAACACATTCCTCACAGAACTGACAGGTTTCCAGGGTGGATTCTCGTCCAGGTATCACCATGCAATCCAATCCCCACCCGAATGGGGCCTACGTAATTGCTTCGCACACAGACATCCCTGCCAGGGCTCCAGTGGCAGCCTGGCCTGTGAGGCCACTGTATTTGATTTTTGTAGGTCAACAAACAAACATTTGAAATTAAATAAGCCTGTTAGTCATGGCAGGTTCAGGTTGCTGTAATAAGCTTCTGTCTGGCCTGCTGTAGCAGCAGCAGGCCTGCGCTTCTCACTGCCTGTATAGCAAGAAAGCACAGGTCCCAGAGCTCTGCGGGTGCTGTGGCTGAAAGCACTTGACGCTGATGTTTCAGGACAGATGCTGGCAACGCCTCTTCCTGTGGCGGTGGTGGTGGTGAGTATGGGGCCTTTAATTTTTCAGGCTGTAGAGGGTCACTAAGCGAGCTATGAGGTGTAGCACTGGGAATACAAAGATAACCTAGACACATTCTCTGATGGCAGGGAACTGTGATGGCAGTAGTGACAGGATGGACACACAGAGGCCAGGAAGCAAACAAGGATGACATCTTTCTCAGTGGCCCCAGGGCTGAAGCCCCTGCAGGTTCAGGCTGTTCTTTGGGTCTGGCTGGGGAGGTGGGGCTCATCCAGGTGTGCGTAAGGTGTGGTCCTGGACCAGCTTACCTGTCAGTGTCCTAGCGCTCCCCGTGTGTTCCCTCCCCCTGCACGGGCCTAGCTCCTCTCCCTGCTCAGAAACTCTGAACCATCTGAACCCCAGGTTGGCCTTTCTTTCTTTCTATTTCCTGGAAATTTAGCACCTTTTAGACTGAATTACAGTCTCTGCATATCATTACCCTGCAATCTGCCAAACTGGTGATGCATTTTATCATAATGATAGCAATAATATTAATAATGATAAAAACACATTGCTTTGGTAAAGTTCTTTTGACTTTTCAGAGCAAATTGTATTTTTATCTCAGTTTCCCCCGCAGAAGTTACTACATATGCATAATTCATCACCTCCACCAGGCATTTATTGAGTATCAATCGTTTATCAGCTTTGATGCAAAGAAGCATAATATACAGTGCCCACCTACCCACCCTCCACCCTCTAAGGGTGGAAAGTAAAAACATAAGCTTTGTAAACTTCCCTACTACTTAGTAGCTCTGTGACCTTTGGCATGTTATATAACCTCAGTTTTCATGCATGTAATATATGAATAATAATAGAACTTCATTCTTAGGATCTTTTTATGCATGAATCCTACATACAATCCTAGTAAATTTCAGCATTAAGTAGGTACCCAAAATGTGCTAAGGATTTTATAAACATGATCTCATACACCTTACTACAGCTTGGCAGGCTAATTATTACTGCTCCCATCTTACAGGTGAGGAAACTGAGGCCTAGAGACTTTGTTAATGTCACAAAGTTATTATGTGGAAAAGCTGGGATTCAAACCCAGATCTTGTCTAGATACCCATTCTTTGCAGTACAGCCTCACTGGAGCTTATCAGACACTAAACTCAAGAAGTGGTACAGGGACTTCCCTGGTGGCACAGTGGTTAAGACTCCACGCTGCCAATTCAGGGGGCCTGGGTTCTATCCCTGGTCAGGGAACTAGATCCCACATGCATGCTGCAACTAAGAGTTCGCATGCCACAACTAAAGAGCCCTCATGATGCAACTAAGGAGACTGTGAGCCAAAACTAAGACCCAGCACAACAAAATAAATAAATAAATAAATAAATAAATATTAAAAAGAAAAGTCCTCCTTAAAAAAAAATCATACAAATGCTGAAAACTAGAGGATCACAGAGAAGCAGGCCCAAGAGATGAGTACCTAGTTATTTTGAACACATTCTTGGTTCTGCCGTATTTTAAATTTTATGCATGTCTACTTTTCATAAGAAAAAAACACCAGTGTACTATTCCTGAATAGTTTGTGTTTATATCAGTGTTTGCATGTAGTTAGACATTTTGCTTTCAGTTACTGCTAGTGTGAGGTATTTTTAGTCAAAGTTTTGCTCAATTATAACGGGGCATTTTGTTTAAGTGGGAGTATTTCGGTGATAGCAAGGCCAAATATACTGTATGTGACTTTGTGACTCAATTTGGCATCAGTGCCCTCTGGTGGTAATTCTTGGAAATCATTCGCTTCTTACAGAGGCTAAGAACCAAAGAAAAAAATCTTGGATTTACCAAAGATCTTTCTGACATCTCTTGCTAAAATATTAACCAGTCAATCTTGAAATCCCTATTTTTTAATAAAAATATTTTTGTAAAGGTCCAAAACTGTAAGAAAGAGGTGACTCTACACAACATTGGCCGCATTTGCATTTAATGGTTTTCAGTGGTAAATATTTAAAAATCAACGATTTTGTGTTATATGAGTTAATGTCAAAGAAAGTGAATATAGCCTAAAGATGTTTACTTACTGCCTTTTCCACAGAGGTCATTTTAGAGGATGTTGTATCGGAATAAACTTTTCATTTATTTATGTATTTTTCTCTGTAAAATACACTTAGAAAAAAAAAAAAGAAAAGACATTGAAGTCAGATTTCACTTGGGTTTGTTTGGAGTCATTGTTCCAAAGCTCTTGGTTGAAGGGTGAATATTCACTTTCCCTCAGATTCGCAGGAATCTAAGGGCAGAGTTGAAAGTAAATTGTGTGTTTTTGAGGAGAGTCTTATTGAAATTTCCATATTTTCTCTCAAGTTCTCAATGTGGCATCTAATTCTGCGGTCCACCAGACATCCTGAATGGTGTTCTTCTAAAAGAGGTTATATGAGCAGGTGCTGCGGGCCAGCCATTGTGTCAGGTGTTTTACATCCTGTTTAATCTTCACAACAATCCTTTGAGGTCTGGATATACCCTCGTTTTCTATAAGAAAGACTCTCAGAGAACTTAAGCAACTTGCTACTCAGCTGTTAAGTGGCAGACCTGGGGTTCAACCTTAAGTCTCTGACCTCTCGGTTTATGGTTTTGCCTTCTTCCTGTGCAGGACTCCAAATGCTGAGTGTGTTCACATGCAGCTCAAACCCCAAACTGCAACTGTGTGCTTGGCTGTGTGTTATTTTTCCCTCAGGGGAGAGTAGCAGCAAGGCTAATGTGTTTGTGTAAACAGTCTTTGCTGACACGTGGTAATATCACCTCTACAGAGCCATAGGGAACAGAAAGCTCTGCTTTGCCCCTTACCAATAAGTTAAGAGCAAAAAAACCCCAACGACCTGCACTCATGACAGTGAGATTTGCACAAAGCCATACCTGTGCAGCCTGGGACAGCTCCTTTGCATGCAGTAGCCACCTCTAGGCACAAGTTAGAATCCATGAAATAGACACTGCCCTCAAGCAACACTCACATCTCACCCAGTCCCTCTCCTGGCCGCTGACTTTGCCATTCATTTGCTCATCATGGGCTAACCCTGTCCCTGAGATGTGATACACTTTGGACTTTCTTAATTAATGACATTAGCTCCCAATGACTTACTTCCTCCCTTACTTGGAAAAAGTACTTTGTAAAAATAGTTACAATCCTAATCTTCTCACTCACCAATAACACTGTTGGCAGGAGGGTAAATGGACTCTTTGGAGGGCAATTTGGCAGTGGCTATTTTGCAATTTCACTTCCAGGAATAATTTATCCTATATAACTACTCGTGCACATGTTCAAAGATACATTTATAGGAATATTCATTGCAGCATTGCTTGTAAAAACAACAAACAAACAAAAAATCCCTACAACTAAAACAAAAACAAAAAAGGAGCTGCAGCTGCAGATGGCTTGAGAGGTGGGGAATTTTGCCGCTTCTGGTTTCCAGTCACCCTAGCTTCTTGAAAAATTGAGTTGAGTATGGGTGTTGGGTGGGGGTGGGTAGGACCAGAATGGCTTAATGAACAAGTGAAGCTGCCACATGACTACCATCAGGACCACTCTTCCTCAAGACAGCCTCATGCCTCACTCTCTCATCTCCTAGTCTGCTCAGAAGTCACCTTTTCAGGGAGGCCTCACCTGACCATCCTGTTTTAAACTTCCCCGCCCCCCAATAGTGATCACTACAAAATTTACTAAATTTTTTATGTTTATTTCCTACCTCCCCTCAAAGCCTCCTTCTTGCATCCTAGAATGTAAATTCTATGAGCAAGCACAGTGTTTTTGTCTTTGTCTGTTCACTGAGAAACACCCAGTGCCTAGAACAGTGCCTAATACAAGGAGTATTCTATAAGTATCAGTTGAATGAATGAACTGTCAGTGGTAAGGGACTTGGGATCCTTTGGTCATGGAATGTTGCCCAGATACGCAGAAACCATTTCTGAAGCATTTCCAAAGATTTACTCTGTTTCTCCTCCTTACACTCCCAAATCCCTATGATTTAGATCTTGGCATTCAGCCCAGGAGATATGATTGCTGAAAAAAGTTGAGTGAAGCAGTAAAGAGCATGGGTTTGGAGTCACATAGACCCACGTTGGAATCTAAGCCTTTCCCAATACCAGCTGTGTGACTCTGGGGAAATTGACTTCTCTAACACTGGGAATGAAATGTGTGTGTGAATGCAGGAAGCCTGACCTATCGTTGCCATTAATAAGCGGTAGCTCATACCATCAGTGATGGAGATGGATGAAAGAAATGGAGCAATGAATCTTAAAAAGGTAGTTTCCCTCTTCATAGTCATTTAAGCTGCCTTCGATGAAAATATCTAGTTAATGTTAAAATATCAAGAGATTTTAGTAGATTCCAGGTTTGTCCTTCAATAAGATAAAAAAAAAAAAAACAACTTTTAAGCCCAAATAAGCACAGGGTCTTGGAGTCAGGCAATGTCTTTGAGCCTCGGATCTCCCTCCCAGGAAGCTGGGTAGAAACCACGGGGGCATCTCATGCCTGGGAAGCAGCACGAGGAGGCAGGCAGAGGATTCGCACAGATCTAACATCTGGAGCCAGGTTACCAGTGCGGGTGGTGAAGAGCAAAATGCAAAACCTGTGGGTTCAGCTGAGGCAACCAAGGCAGAAAGAGTCTGAGAAAGCGGGTGACAAGCGAGCCAGAACAAAAGCCCAGGCAGGTGGCTGCGGTAGCTTTTTATGTAGAGCCCATGACCTCAGGCAGAGACAGGAGATGGAGACAGCGAGCTTAGGGCTACCTGGGCCGACCTTCCAGCACTAACCGCACATCCTCAACAGCCAGACTGGGGCTCCGGGGTTGCCTCCCCCTCCTCCTGATTCGATGCCTGCTCCATTGCTTGGCTTCTTCCCTATCCTTCTTCCCCCCATCTCCCTTACTGCTTTCTTCTGGGAGCATTTCCTTTAAAAAGCACTTGCACCTGAATCATCAAACTCAGGGTCTGCTTCTGGCAGAACTCAACCCAAGACAGAAGGCTTTTCCCTCCAGTTTCAACAACTCAGGAAAGGATTTTGATTGGCCAGCTAAGGTCATATGCCCGCCCCAGGCCTTCGATTGGCAGCTCCCCCTTCACTCCTGCTCCTTCCCCGACAGCCCTGTGAGCCTATCTAGAAGGCCCCCATAGATCGAGGCCCGTATGTGACAGGCATTGAACCAGGCACTAAGGCTGCAAACCGTCCCCATTCTCCTAGGTTTACAGTCAAGCGGGAGAGAACCACTTGTCAAAGAGTTTCACAATCACACGTTTACAAGCTGCGGACGGTGTTAGGAAGGAAAAGCACCGGGGGGCAGTAAGTGGGAGGGGGCGCGGTAGAGGAAGTGCCCTGCCCGCTGGCTGCCGGGTGGAGAGTGGGTAGTAAAGAGGGGGAGAGAGTGGAAGCCGTGGCAGGGGAGCAGGTGAGAGGTGATGGTGGTTTGATTAGAGCGGAGGCGCTGGAGTTGGGGCGAAGTGGAAAAAAACTCAGGAACCCTCTAAGGATCTAACCTATTGCCGCGGAACATGGATCTCATCCTCACCAAGCCCCTGTCATTGCCCTAAGGTGAATGAAAAAACAAAACAAAACAGAAGCTACCTTGCACTTGGCTAACTTTCAGAAACTTTAGGAGAAGCAAAAGAAAACTGAGTAGTGCCTTCTAGTCTAAAGAGTCATCTTATTTGATTACACCCTGCCTCCCCCTGCCCCCCGCCTTATTTTCAACAAATGCATCCATCTCCTGTTTGGAACTTTTAATAGAGAAGAATTTTTTGGCTTTTGAAAAAATATTGCCTAAATAAATGTCACACCTTGGCATTTTCCCATATTTTCATTATTTGTCTTCCTTTGGGGTGGGAGTGGGGAGGGTCTCTAAAGGATAATCTGATCTGTGAATCTGATCTCTGTTCCTGGCTCTGTAGGTGGCAGAAGCTGTTTTCACTTGTACTTTTCATGAAATTACTCACATATGAGGAAAAAATAGCTCAGAAATATAAGCCCACAGGGCAGTGTGGAGGGATGGTGACTACTGGTGGAGACACAGTCACTTGGGGTGATGAGATCACTACCCCACAGCGTATTTGGGGCTGCCAAGCCCTCCTCCATCCACGCAGGCCCAGAGTGAAAGTGTAGGAGTCACCTGGGGTATGGGAGGGGACGGGGAGGCAGAGGCCCTGCCCCTCTGCTGCCACCCTTGGGGCAAACCCAGGGATGGGTTTGTCTGGAAATGTAAGCACATTGGACCAGCCTTGTTTCCAAGCAATAGAAGGAACTAGGGTATTGGGGAAACTCCTAAGTAACTAGCCCACTAGAACAGGAAGAGGACTCTGAGGCTTCACGAATCCAACTGGCTGGTGCACAGTTTTCCTATTTTGCCAGATTATTCTTCCATATAGTGCGTCACTAAGCTTAACAAATATTCACAAATGACCTTGCTTAGAATACAAAGGGGTGTCCTTGTTGTCTTGTGTATTGTGTGTGTGTTGTCTATTTTAAGTCTTCAGAACCCATCAGGAACTCAAGCCCCTTGGAAGTTCTCATTTTCTTTCCAGACATGCCTCTATTCCCTAGTACCCAGTTCCTTTAATCTCTACTCTTTTTGTTTTTTGTTTTCTTTTTCTTTTAAAGTCACCTCTCTCCTCTCCCTTGACTCCCATTCCACCTGTATTGTTCTTTTTCCGTCTATTATGCTGAGTACTTGCCCTTCTTCCTTCTCCTTTCCCATTCTGTGTTCACCTGCTACATCTCATGAACTCAGAGATTATCCTCTAAATACCATGAGCATCACCACCTGTTTAATAGCAAGCGTTACTCCCACTTTGGCTTGGAAGATGACATTTTCCAGAGTATTCCCCAAAGAGGCTGACAGGTCTGACCCAGATAATGCTACCAGTTAAAAGAACCCTGGCTCAGGACCCATGGGACTCACCAGTCATTATCCTGTATTGGAAAGTAAAACTGATTTGGCAGCTTCATTAGATTACAATCAGCTCAAATCTTCCCTTCTGGCTTCTCAGAGCATAACATCTGTCCCCAGGAGCGGCGGAAGGGAGAAAACCACTTCTCCTCCCCAGCTTTCTGTACTTCTTCTAGGCTCTTGGCTCAAATTAAATATTTACTCTGTTAGAGCAGAGAATGGCTCATTGGCCACCATGTCAATCACCTGAAGTGGGTTTCTAATTTGTTTTGGAAGCTGGTTGAGGCACTCCAGGAGAGCATCTACCATCTTAAGAGTACAGCTCCAGGGTACAGCTTGTATAGGCCAATGCATGCTGGGTCAAGGAGCTTGGACCACATTCTATAACAATAGTAATAATACCTGTCACTCACTGGATGCTTATTAAATACCACACCCTGTTCTATATGAATTCATTTACCCCTCACATTAATCCTATGGTACAGTATGTACTATATTATCCCTATTTCAGGAGGAGGACACTGAGGCACAAAGAGGCTGAGTAACTTGCCCAAAGTAGCAGAGTTAAGAAGTGGCAGAATCAGGGTTGGAGCCCAGACAGACCAGCTCCAGAATCCATGCTCTTAATATTTTCCTGTACCAGAGTCTGTAGGCAATAGGAAGATACAGAAGGTTGGTAAGTAAGCATGACATGAAGATAGTGATGCTCAGGAAGAGACATTTGGAAGCAGAGAGATAGAGTGATTGATGGATGAATGAAGGAATCCAGTAAGAGCCTCTGGTAATAAATCCTGGTAGGCGAATTAAAGTCTGAATTAGAGCGGTAGCAGTGAATGTGGAAAGCTATAGCTGTGAGAGATGGTGTGAAAGACTTAAGACGCAGAGGGAAGAGCATGACCTGAAATGTTCGGCCCTGAGAGAATGGTGAGGCTGTGGTCCGAAGTAGAGGTGGCAGGGAGGGCCTTTGACTCATGTGTGGCCCTGAGATATTGGGTTGATAAGGTTGTTTCCAAGATGCAGAGATGAAGCTTCCTCCCACCTCCCCATACTCTATCCCCAAAAGGAGGGATGCTGCTGTGGGTTAATTACACTCAAGAGGACCAGCTTGCTAGAGGGTGGGGCTCTCTCTGGGAGAAGCAAAGGGATGATAAACAGAACCACCCTGCATCCCTTGTCTTCCCTAGGATGACGGAAAGTCAGGTACCAGGAACCTCTGGGCCTGGGCATGACTCCAACCCCCTTGGAAGTCCTTGTGGGTGGGACCAGGGAAAAGAAGCACGGAGGGCTAGTTCAGGGGAAGGTCATGGTAATTATGAGAGTTAAGAACGTGGTGAGGGCTAGAGAGAAATGAGCCAAGTAACAGACTATTCAGTCTGCCCTTGTTCTAGGTCTGGCACTAAGGGGCCAAAAAAAAGGGGGGGGTGGTCTTCAAAGCTCAGCTCCACAGGGCAGGGTTAGGAGATTGGGGCAAAGCTCCAGGCTGTATTGAAGACTATGCATTTGCCCTTGAGCTGTGTCCTCGTTGTAATCCAGAGAAGAGTCAGGAGGGAAGAAGCAGGGGAGAAGTGGGATACAGAAATCTGTCAGTAGAATCATCAAAATAAGGGAGAGAAAGCATAGAAACAGGGAAGTGGAGTCACGGTCAGAATTATGCAGGAGCTGAGGAATGCACCAGATAGGACCTCTCAAATTTTTGATCTTGGGACCGACCCCTTTACACGCTTGAAAATTATTGAGAATATCAAAGAACTTTTATTTATGTTGCTTATATCCATTGATATTTACCATCTCAAATATTAAATGGAGAAATTTCCAAAATATTTATTAATTCATTTAAAAATAATGATAAGCTGATTACATGTTAACATAATATATTTATGAAAAAAAACTATATTTTCCAAAAATAAAAAACCTAGCAAGAAGAGTATCATTGTTTTACATTTCTGCAAATCTCCTTAAAGTCTGGCTTATTAGAAGACCACTAGATGCTCATATTCCTTTCTGCATTCAACCTGTTTCTATATCATATCTTATGAAACCTCTGTACACCAATAAGAGAATAGAGAGTTCAAAAGGCAAAAAAAAAGTCCAGAGAAGAAGTCATGATGGGGTGGGATTTAAGGATTCAGAATCAGCCTTTATCAACCATGATAATGATGTTTCTTTTGTCTAATCAAACTTAAAGTCCCTTACAGGTTCTTTAATGTCTAGCCTGCCTAAGTCTTCCCATTTTGATAAGATACTTAGTGATGATAAATATCCTTGAAATATTTGGTGCAAAGAGCTAAAAGGAGATATAAAATTAAGACACCACCTCCCACCCTCCAGAGTATCATGGTACCTTATAAAATGATGATATCTGAAGCTCTGATTTTAAAAATCATAATAAACACATGAACACTGGGGACTATGTGAATGTTAATAATTTGGAAATGTAGATGGAGGTACTGGTATTCCTGAATAACACATGTTCACACTTCATCATTTTAATTAATGAAGTTCTTTTTCTTGTAATTTCAGCAGGAAATATCCCAGGGTAAAAGAACAAGATTTGGATTTATGTGAATAGGATTTATTTCATCACCGATTCCAAATTGTGTTTTCTAGCATGAAAACAGAAGGCAGAGACTTTATTTGTGGTCAAAGGCATTATGCGTCAGAGTAAACCTTTCTTCGACAGGCAGATTTGAATAAATTCAGGAAGTGATTTAAGACATGATATGTCTCCTAGAACCTGATCCACAGCAGGTGATTCTGTTAACAAAACTTATACACTCAAGTCCAGTGAATCAGAGGATTCTGGAAAATCATAATATTTTCTTTTTTGGCCATTAACCACATACCTGGAGATTAGGATTGTCTTGGAAAACTCAGTCTGTGAGTCAGAGTTTGCATGTTTCTTATATCATAGCTGAAGAATGTCTTCTGATCTGGTTCCAAGACCTCAGTGTGTTTGAAAGAAATTATTTGGGGAGATAACCAAATCCCGGTTTGTTGTTAACCTTAGTCTATAAATTGTAATTTGATATCTCCAACAATGCAGAGTTTAAATGAGATATTGTCCTAAAAGACTGTTTGAAACCATAAATTACTTTTCAAATGTAAGGTGGTAGTGTTATTATTACAACACATGGCTTTGATATAAAGCCAAATTTCTCCTACATTCCCAATGAAAATTAGTTTATTAGGTTAACTCTTCCCTGCTTCCAAGGTATTCTTGGATAACTATGGTTTTGGAACCAAAATTGGATTCCAGTTTCGACTGAGGGCCATACACAGATGTGGGAAATAGCTGAAATACATATGTTTTTAGAAGTGACTCACTTGTCATGGTCAACTCTTGGGTCAATTTCCTCCTCAGCTCATCGGTGAACTTCTTGGATTGTAATTCTTTGCTTTTTCTTCTCTTCTTGGTTTCTTTTCACAACCACCAATACATAGAATGGTGCATAGAATGAAAGAGTTAGTAGGTGACACAGTGTCAGAACTGGGCTGAGAGCTCTGAGCTGGACAAGGCAGAGGTGACGTGCACCAATGAAATTTTTGCTTGGCACTTAGGACTATGCAGGTCTCCATACATAGGGGATCTTAAACTTTAGTGTGATGAGAATCTCCTTGTTAACAGTTACCTTGGAAAAAACAAAAAACTCAAATTCTGATTCATTAAGTCTGGGATGGAGCCCAGGAATCTATATTCTGAACAATTATTCTAGGGAGTTCTGATGCTGCTGGTTGAAGGACACTGCATAGAGAGTCCTAATTCCATGGCATCCAAGTGCTCAAGAAAATCGATTACAGTTATTAAAGTGCCTACTTTTCTTGTGTAGAAATAATGTTGTTGTATCTCATTAATACCTCATTAAGAACAAATAAATGAATGTGACATTGCTGACACTAGGGGGTTTAGTGCTTCTGATTCCTTCTTTACCGAGGCTGGGAGACGCAAGGCGAGAGCGGATATTCCCAGAGATGTGACAGAGTCACCGTGGCCAAAGGAGCAGTGTGAGGATATAGACCCGAGTTTTCAAGACACTGCACTTGAATCACTTTTTCTGGGTTGACTTGGAAATCAATAAGAAACAACCAGAGTCAGCCAATTAGTAAATAAACAAAAAGTCAGGAAAAGCACAGAGGATGACATAAAGCAGTGGGGAGCTAGTTAATCCTGTAGAAACGATATAAAGGGTGACAGCTCAAAGACCTGTGAGTTATAAAGCTCCAGAAGCTATGTGAGCGCAAGAGAGGCGGGTGGGAGATTCTCAATCTCAGAATGCTACTATGTGGCTTTAATAAATGTCTTTATTTAGATCCTTATTATTCTGGGGGCTCACGTGTAGAAGGTACAAGTGGGCACATGTGGATGACACAGAAATGTGTTAGGTGGCGCACAGTGGTTTACCTTCAGCAGGTGCTTGGAGGAAAATGGAGCTTTGGCTCTGACAGCTTATAGGTAATTTGGCAAATGTTTCTTGTGTACCTACTGTGTGCTCAGCATTGAGCCCCGGGCCATGATAGGTCTGACTCATATTCTGTGTTCATTACCAGCCAGACAGCTGTCTTGCATTTTCAGAGCCAAACTGAGGCTAGTGTTCAATCCCTGGGTGTAGCACACAGACGTGAGCAGCTTTCTAGAATTCTGAGCTTTCACTGATGCTTAAAGGGTCACCTCCATCCCTCAACCTGGAGAGATTAAAATGTCAACCAGTTGCTGCAGATCACTGATTTCTAGTTCCAAACCTGAAAACAAGAATTAATGAAGAGCACTGATACACTTGAGAGAAAGGCACCTAACCCCATGCACAAAATAGTGTGTGGGAGAAAGCATCAGGTAAATGGGCAAGCTGTGGATTTGGGGGGCCCTGGACTTGAACTCAAATCCTGATTCTGTCACTTCGTGCTCTCTTTGAGCCACAGTTTCCTCATCTCTAAATGAGGGATGATTCTACCTACCTCATTAGATTTATGTAACGGTTAGTAATATACAAATATGTATAGCACATAATAGGAACATAATAGGAACTTCTGAAGTATAAAATCCTGTCCCTGCTCCTTTTCCTCGTATTCTGGGCCTTCATGAAATACATCTCAGTTTTAGCAAAACCTCAAGTCAAGCAGACCATGTATTTTTGTTTGAACTGTCCTGAGATGAGTGTGCTTAGGGGAGGAGCCCTGTGTCAGAGTTCTTTGCCAACTGAGCATAAAATATTCGAATTCCAGAATCAGAAATCATCTTTCTCAGAGCTTGTCTTAGCCAGGATTCATTCCAGAAAGTAGAGCCAGAGACAAGGGCTTGTATGTAGGTAGTTTGGGAAGTGACCTCAGGGAATGGGACTAGGGGACTGGAAAGAGGGGAAACAGAGAAAGAAGGGGAGACTATTCATATGAAGTTCACAATCAGGTTGGGTCCCAGCTGTGGGAAACTGGGGCCTGATCTTTCTGGGACCATCTGAGAGCCGTGAGGAATGCATCTCAGAATTGTGCACTCAGGGCACACAAGTGGGGCCCACAAGCTCCCATCCCTAACCGGTCAAGGATCAGCCCCTGATGTTAACTCCCTCACACTGCCAGGTTTATACAAGTGCTGAGTTGTTCTTGTAGGTGTCCTGGGCCAGGTGTCTGAGCAGCCCAGGCAAGCACGTAGCAGAAGTCAGATGTGCTCAGGAAAATGGGAGTAAAAAGCTCCAGAGTATGTGAAGTGAACATGACCAGGCCCCATGCTGGGATCAAAGGAAATGCCAGTCAACAAGAAAAGGAGCAAGTCTGTTTCTTCCCTCAAACCTCAGATATTTTCACTGTTTATGAAAGTAGCCACTGGAATAGTCTTCATTGACCTCCCTGTGGCGTTTGCAGCCTCACTGGTCTCTTGGTTTCTTGAACTCTAATTGCATGGACAGAGTCAATAACTTAGCACTTGATGATATATTCTCTTCCTTGTCCTCCAATTTCTTTGTATCTTTGAATTGTGTCCCTCTTCGCCTCAGTCTCCTTGGGAAGCTTGGGATGGAGTCTTCTAATTCTTTTTTATCCAATCAGCACCTAACTGTACTCATTAAAAACCCGTTGACTTGAACGCACTTGACAGATGATAAATCCTCTCTCTAGAAGCACAGTTATCCTTTCAGGGGCCTGTGGAGTCTATTTCCTAACTATATTGAGACCTTCGCCAATTAATGGGTCTGGAAAGCAACATCTTTAATGAGGGGCAGGGAGCTGGGAGCACGATGCTAGTGCCTTGGGGTGTTGTAAGGTTTTCATGAGCAATTCATTTTGCACTCCTTGTATTTGGTTTCATTCCAATTGTTTCACAGCCAGTGACACTCAGAAGGGACATCTATTTTGACTAGACATCAAGCCTCTAGTTGAAGCTTTCTGTATGTAACAAAACACAAATGCACTGGTTCTTTCTCTGCCTATCCTTTTCCCTCTGCTTCAGCCCTTCTCAACTGTAGATATCCAGTAGATATGAACAGTGACTAGGACCTGGGGTGGATCAGCAGGGAACTAGTAATTGTGGATTCTTTTAGATAGCAAAAAGGGAACATATCCAAGTTACCTTTAATATTATATTTCTTAGTGTGAACTTGGAACCACGTATATGAGAATTATGGGTAGCTGCCATGTTTAGTTGGGCAGGTTGTGCACTGCACAACTCTCAGGAGGTACACACATCATAGTCAATATGAATGTGTCCCCAGAGGAGTGCAAGGAATAACTCATGTGGCCACAAATAGCGGCCCTATCTGAGGCCCCACTCCAGTCCTACTGAACCAGAATTTCTGGGGAGAGGGCCCAGATTCTACATTTTAACACATTTCACAGGCTCTTGTTAACATTAAAGTTTGAAAATCACTGCTTAGGAGGTAGGTTTTAAGACAAGCATACACCAAAAGGAAAAAAATGTGGGAAATCATCTCAGCACATATGCCATCCCTAGATCCTCTGCTTCCCAGGCTTAAATGTTCAGCTGGCTTCATGGATAACTTAGTGAATCATTGCCATTCAGAATATGATCGCCCTATTAGTGATCTGGTCATCTTTTCAACTGCTTCCAAATAGACACTTATTGCTTTCTTTCCTGTACGCTTTTATATCCCAAGTTTCGGAGAGAGAAGTTCTGATCAGGCTGGGTTGTCACCACCCAATATGGAGGGCTCTATGTAGGGAGCATGTCAAGTCAGGTTATCTCCTGGGCAATAGGTCTTACTCATGTTCATCTTACATATACGTGTATCGCCTTTGGCCTGGGCACTTATTTTTGCCTCAGTAACCATTAGCTATAGTATCTCTCTTTTTTCTGGTCACGCCACGTGGCTTGTGGGATCTTAGTTCCCCGACCCAGGATGAACTCGATCCCTTGACAGTGAAAGCATGGAATCCTAACCACTGGACCTCCAGGGAATTCCCTAGCTGTGGTACCTTCATGCAGAAAGAACTGCTCATGACAACTTTCCTCTGAAGGGGGATGTAGGTATGGCCAGAATCCAGTGCTTCATTGTTTGTTAGGACAGGAAGGGGATACACTTATTTAATACACTATTCAGATGCCATGTCCTGTAACGATAAGAGCTAATATGCACTGAGTACCACCTTAGGCCAGACATATTTTCTAAGCACTTGATTAACATTCATAATTAAACCTTCAAAAGCAACTTTTTCTGGTAAATGCTATTATTATCCTTATGGATTAAGAAATTGAAGCATAGAACTTCCTCAGCAGTTTTTATATTGTGGAGCTTGTGGAGCTACAATGGAATTGACACAATTTAGCTCTGAAGTCATTTCTCTTTATGACTATTTGGGGGTCATGACAAAGGATCCCTCTGTGTGTGTGTGTGTGTGTGCTTGGGGTGAGACAGTTTTAAGAGAGAGAATGAATGCAAGGCACAAATTCGGTCAGGAAAGCAAGAATGTGCAGAAACCTCCATTGGTGCGTGTTAGGGGAAGTATTTGAAAGACATGACAGACAGATGTAACAAAGCAACAAGACACAGCTGGGCTTGCCTTGAGAGCCAGAAAGGATTCTAGCACAAGACCCTGAGGGGTTTCTCTTACTCACTTCTTCCCTTTTTAAGAATAAAAAGGAGTAGAAATGGCGTCTAAATGTCCATGATTCCTTTTAAAAATAATAGCATATTAAATACCTTCCTTTGGAGCCATAAACTTCCATCCTAGCCAATAGCCCCTGGGTCCTGATGCTACTTGATAGACAAGATTCGAGAATTTTGGGTTAGACAGGAAAGTTTGGATTTGAGTGTATTTAAGGAGAGAAAGTGGAGGGTGGTTATATGTACGTTGCCCAGGAACATGAAGTTTGCAGTAGGAATGTGGAGATGGGAGACTCCTCCACCATGAAGAAGTCTCTTAAGGTCCAAGCCAGAGCAGCTACTAAGCAATAATTTAGTTTCCACTAAAGACTGAGGCAATTACTCCAGTGATTTAGGAGGAAGGGGAGCTATTGAATTACTAGAATAATTATCTCCATTTCCTTTCTCTTTTGTTCACATAGAGAGATCTGGTCTGCTCGTGTCAACGTGTGCCACCTTGCTGGGTGAGGGTGGCCTCCTAAATCCTTCACTTTTTAGTAAAACACAGTAATCATTGAAATATCATTTTCTTGGGCCTTTATGGGCCTTGGTGAGGTCTCTGGGGTGCTTCAGGGATAAAACCTTTCCACCTTTCATTAGTTAAGTTTCTCTTCCAATCAGTAGCTTAGGAAGTAACAGGGGATACTTGACTTGAGAAGAAAATGGCTATTTAGTATCTCATATCATTTCCTAGTCACAGTGGGGTTCTTGTAGGTCAGGAGTGATTTTGCAAAGTTCTGACTGAAGGCAGGGGAAGGACGGGATGATCCTTGCTCTCCCACATTCTGATCAGGCTGGTGGGCTGTGCGAGGTGTGGGTTCTGGCCAGTGCTTGGCACACTGTGTGTACATGGGGATTTATACATCCAAATCAATAGGTCTTGGTGCTGAGAGCAGTATTTGAAGGACGGTCAGTTGTTCCTCTGAGAAATACTCACAAAGGTGTTCTCTGTTTCAGGCACAATGATTACTCCAGAGAATTGAGGAGTTTCAAGACAACTGAATGCAAGATAAGAAAGGAGATAGCTTGGGGAAGATAGACTGCTTATCCCTACTGAAACTCTTCTGGAAGGCACATTATTGACTTCAAGGCAAGAGGCTATGAAAGTGTGCCTTTCCTTAAGACAGTAAGCTCTCTGTTTTCTGAAGCGAATGGAAAAAAAGGGACGTTTTGGTTCCCTATATCAGTTTCCAGAAATGAGTGTATCGTACAATGTACTTGAATCTACAATGCTACCAAATATAACTTACTGTTACTCAGATGATTCAGAAGACCCTCTGGGATCTCATTAAGATAAACAGCAAATATTTTGTGCTGCAGCTGTATGGACAAGCCATTTCCCAGTGACTTCTAGCAATGAGTCAGAAAAATAAAAATAAATGCCTTTCTCTAATGTCACATATTCTAAGCCAATCATTCAATCAAGTGGAATTTATAGTTTACCTCTTAACTGTCAGGGATTATACAGGTATGTGGGGAATATAAAGAAATGTCAGTGGAGGACTCATTGGTTGCAAATAGAGTCACAACTACATAGGTTCTTTGTCAGAGCTTAAGACTAGAACTCAGTATTGGGGTTTTGTGATGGGTTTGGTAGATCTGCCCCCAGTGTCCACCCCACCTGCCTTCTGTCACTTCCTGCACTGTAGTGGCTGGAGAGCCAAACACCCCATTTCCCAGAGTCCCCTGACCTCAGGATGTGCTCTGGATGTGATTTAAATCCAGCTATTACTTTGCACTAGTGTAAGGTTTGGAAGGCAGAAATGAGCAGAGGCCATGCCTTTGCTACTTCTGCTTTTTCTTTTAAAAGTCTGGTTGTAGAGGTATTTGCATTTTCTGCAGCAGCGTTAGCAGAAGTTTGTGGGTGACAAGAGCCAGGTCACAGGGACCCCATCCTGCGGGTGAGGATTAAAGCATGTCTGGTTTGGTGGGGAGCCAGCTTCCTGTCCCTGAGGGCCTCCACATTGTGGTGGCTTCCTGACTTTGGCTGTCATACTGTGTAGAAGGTGGCAGGTTCCTAATCTTGGGATAATCAAGAGGTCCCTTGGTGACCCAGTTTGACTACATGGTCTGAAATCTCAACCTCAGTCTGTTTCGCCACCTCTCCCAATGACTCAGTGAGTTTTTTATTTTTATTTTTTTTGCGGCATGCGGGCCTCTCACTGTTGTGGCCTCTCCCGTTGCGGAGCACAGGCTCCGGACGCTCAGGCTCAGCGGCCATGGCTCACGGGCCCAGCTGCTCCGCGGCATGTGGGTTCTTCCCGGACCAGGGCACGAACCCCTGTCCCCTGCATCAGCAGGCGGACTCTCAACCACTGCGCCACCAGGGAAGCCCAGTGAGCTTTTTAATGCCCTATGATAAACCCTTCCGTGCTTCAGTTTGCTAGGATGGCTTATGTTCTCTGCAATTAAGCCCTGCCCATGACTGTGATTGGTAGAGGAGAGTTACAGGCAACAGACTAAAGAAATTGGAAATCTGGGTTTGTTTTTTCTGACTTGATTAGGTTTGAGAGGAGCAAAAATGACATTAGCATTAGAATATGGAATACTGGCAGTGCGTGACATGGAGTGGTGAAATCGTTACTTAAAATATGGGTCACTTGGAATGAAGTGAAGGCTTTGGTGCACTGGGTGCCTGCTGACCACTATGGTGAGAATGAGGCATATAAGTGCTGCGGAGCTGGGTGGCTGCTTTCACCTACATTAGAGAACTTAAAGAAAAAATGTTCTGCTTAGGATTTTAAAGTTACTGTTGTAAGGCATGATCAGAGGACAAGAAGTGCCTATGAATTTCTAGAAGAATCATTTATTTCATGTAGCTGCAGGGCTGATACATTCTAACATCAAATGCAGTCTGATCCTGTGGGTTGATGATTAAAAGATAATCTGAACTCGCAGAATCACTAGGTCTCTTATGCGAAAGTTTGAGTATTGATTGGGAGAGAGGGAGACCCTATGAATTGGGACCATTTGGGTGGGTTCAATTGAACCTGAGTACAAAGATCCCCAAAACTCCGTTGAACCTCTGTTGCCAGTAGAAGCATTTCCTCTGGCAATGGTGTTTGATGAGGCTGGTCCAACCTGTCTTAGAGACTCTGTAATGACCTTGCTGAGGGAGTTCCTTTGCAAGGGGATGCCAGTTTTCCTCTTACCCCAATTCCTATCACTCATTGGTCTAGATCTATTACTAGAGTCAAACGCCATCATGAACTCAGAAGAACAAGTACAATGTCTATCTTAGGAGGCAAAAGTTTACACACCTAGGGAATGGCAAGATTTTCTCACTTATATCAGCAAAAACCTAGGGAATATAGGTGGGAATAAATTTTGAGAATCTAGGCTAGAAAATAAGAAACACAATTTTAAATCTGGCTTACTTTATTGGCGTGGTTGCATTTTCTAGACATTCTGGATTGTTCTAGTTGGAGCAGCTGGGAATGGTTGTAACTCTTGGCCTGACTGATTGACTGAAAATCGGACTCAGTGGTGGCCTAGTCGAAGGAAATTGAGGTATCAGAAACCTGTGGTATAACGTAAGGGGAGGAATCCAGACACTTAGGAGAAAGGACTATCAGGGTAGGTATTTCACATATAATCCAGTAACCCACTAAGAGGGCCAGGGGACTGACTTTTCACCAGAGCATTGAGAAACAAAACTGTGAGAAGCACATCCTTGAGAAGTGTTGCAGTAAAGTCATCTGTAAGTCAGGAAGGTGAGAGATGCTGCTGCTTTTTTTTTTTTTTTTTTTTTTTTTGCGGTACGCGGGCCTGTCACTGTTGCGGCCTCTCCTGTTGCGGAGCACAGGCTCCGGACGCGCAGGCTCAGCGGCCATGGCTCAAGGGCCCAGCTGCTCCGCGGCATGTGGGATCTTCCCAGACCGGGGCATGAACCTGTGTCCCCTGCATCGGCAGATGGACTCTCAACCACTGTGCCACCAAGGAAGCCCGAGATGCTGCTTTTGAAATGGACATTTTGATTGCAATGGGTCTGCTGAGAACCTGGAGAGGCAGAGAACAAGTAGCAATACTTAAATGTTAGAAGCAAGGTGGAAACATCTTCTGGCGGCACAGCCAGAGTGGCAATCTGATCTTTGCTGGTAGTTAATTGACCATCTGCCTTCTAGGAATTAAGAGATGACCGTTCTATCAGAATCCACTTGTTGATATATATAATCAAAAATCCTGTGCATCTGTAAAGTCATAGATAGACCTTCACAATTTCCAGACCAGTTTATAAACCTAAAGCCATTGAATGAAGGGGAAACCAGAACCCTGAGATCCTATCAAGAAAATGTACCATAAATATTTCTCCTATTCTTCTTCAAAGAAACCTGTAGCTATTTAATAACTTAACTCTGCACTAGGAAAAGAGAACCACCCAAACTGATGAGGGCTGATTGGATTCTAGCTTTCATTAACAAGAATCACCTAAGACTCCAAATACTACTGTGGTCCTTTAGAGGTGATAAATGAAATTTGGGTCTGAGCTTGTCTCTCAGTGGTCCCACTGAATTTGTGAAGCCCTCTTGTAATTATTTCCCTTACTCTTAAATGTGTAGTTGGAGTATACATTTCAGCAACTGAAGAGTAGCCACGTTGGTTTTGTGGAGTAAAAGCTATTAACTATGAAGTGGCCAGTGGAAGCCAGAGTAACTGCTACCCATCAAAATAGTAAACCAAACCACCATCACCCCCCAAAAGAAACTACTGCAATATTGAGGAAATCACAGAGATTAGTGTCATCATAGAAGGCTTAAAATAGTGCAGGGATGATGATTCTTCTCATATCTATATTTAACTCACAGTAGATATACAAGAAAACTATGGGTCTTGGAGAATGACAGTGGATTACTGTAAACTTAATCAGTTGGTGATTCCAATTGTGTTTGCTGTTCAACATGTCAAATTAACATAATTTCTAGCACCTGGAAGGGACTTATACATTTAGCAAATACTATTTTTTCCTTCTAGTTGGTAGAGAACACTAGACTCAGTTATATTTTACCTCACAGAGATAGTAGTATACTTTCCCTGTTTATCTCTGGGCTAGGTCATGCATCAGATGCTCAGACACATTTTAGTTTTCAGGGAAGTTGATCATCACACCATGCTATGGAACATCATACAGGTCCACTATGTTGATGACATCATTCAATTGAGCCTGGTGAAAAAGAAGTAGCATGTGTTCTTGGTAAGATGTATACATGACAGGATATTTAAAAGATCATAAAAATACAAGGGTCTGTCACTTCAGTAAAGTTTATGGAAGACCAATAGTCTGGAGCATTTTGAGATATCCCATCCAAAGTGAAAGACTAACTGTTGTACCTTCTGCTAAGAAAGAGGCTCAAGCTTGGCAGCTTTCTTTTGGCTTTGGAGACAGCACATACCACGTCTGCATGTGCTACCTGGACTCATTTACTGAGTAACCTTAAGCTGCCAGCTTTATGGGGGGCCTAGAGCATAAAAAGGAATAGAAGCAGGCTGCCACTTGGCCTAATAATCCAGCCAATCTAGTGGTGCTACTGCTTAGGGAAAACCTCAGTTCTTCCTGACTGTGTGTTTCTTCCCTGAGAGTTTCCTTTTCTTTTACATAGACACTTCAATTCTGACACTTCTCATCACCAAATGGATGGAAGTTTCCCCCATACCAATCAATTCTCTGCAACACCAGCTGCATATCCTACAGTTTAACTCAGTTCTTACACTATCTCAGTTCCATAAGATGCGCCCCCCCCCCCCCCGCTTCAGATACCAGTTATCACCTGTGCTTCTGACCAACGGGCTTTAGATCAGAGGCTCCAAAACCTCCCCCCACTTGGGTTTGATTAATTTGCTAGAGCATCTCACAGAACTCAGGAAAACACTTAATGACTACCAGTTTATTAAGGATACAGATGAACACCCAGATGAAGAGATACATAGGAGGAGGTCTGGGAGGGTCCTCAGGAGAGGACCTCGGGGACATAAGCTCTGGCGCTGGAATTAGGGTGTGTCACCCTTCCAGTGTGTGTGTGTGTGTGTGTGTGTGTGTGTGTGTGTGTTCATCCACCCGGGAGCTCTCTGAACCTTGTACCATTGGGATTTTTGGAGGCTTCCTCACATAGGCACAATCAATTATTAACTCCATTTCTAGCCCCTCTCCCCATTTTGGAGAAGTGTTGGAGGGGGAGAGGTGCTGAAAATTCCAAGCTTCTCATCATGGCTTGGTCTTTGTGGTGACTGGTCCCCACCCGAGAGTCATCAGAAGCCCACCCAGAGTTGCCTCATTAGAACAAAAGATGCTCTTAGTGCTCTTACCACTTAGGAATTGACAAGGCTTTAGGAGCCCTGTGTCAGGGACTGGGTCAGGTATAAATACTAGAACACGAGATGATCCTAGTGTTCTTATCACTTAGGAAGTTACAAGGGTTTTAGGGGCTCTGTGCCAGGAACCCAGGGCAGAGACCAATATATATATTTTCAACTATCTCACATGACTGGAGTGTCTTTATCAGATGAGGATGGTGCATGGAACCTATAGGAGTATGGAGCCTCTACAGGAGTGAAACAGTACACATCCCTAGAGTTTGGAGCAAAGTTATTCTCTATTTGTCAATTGATTACTCTCTCTTTGAGAAATAGGCCTGGCTTGCTTCTCATGGTCAAGTGACCACATGACCTGAGCTGTCCCTTATGGGCTGGGTGTTATCTGATTAACCAGGCTATAGGAATGGGTCTTCTCATTCTTCATTCTCCAACACTATGATTAAGTGGTCTTGAAGGATGAGTACATTGCATGAACAGAGGGCTCACACTGCCAGGGCATCACCCACTGCTGCATTGCCCTCTCCCTCAATCAATACCTGTAGATCATTGGGGTGAGCCCAGTGAAGAAGTTACCCTAGAAAGAAAAAAAGCCAAACCTGGTTTGTGAATGCATCCATATGGTGAGCTTGCGTCAGCTGCAAATCAGCTTCTGTAACGTCACAGCCCCACTCAGCAGTGACCTTGAAAGACAGTAGGGAAAGAAAACCTCTCTGTGTGAAGAACTTGTCAATGTTGCTTGAAAATAAAGGTGTTCAGATGTCCAGGTAAACACAGATTCATTGGTAATGGCTAATGGGCTCTGGATTAGCTGTATGGCCAGAGATTTGGAAGGAAAAAGATTGGAGGACTGGTATCAGACCGGGGTAGTTTGCAAATGGAACTCTTAGGATGGGTACAAAGTAGGAAGATATGTGTGACCCACATGTTTGTTCAAAATAGGACATATTTTGAGGAGAAGTTGCTGAAAAATAAATTGGACACATTGACCTGTTTTGTGGATGTCTGTAAGCCTCTTTCCTCAGTCTGATGGATTGGTTCCTCATGATTAGATTCAGGTTATGCATTTTCAGCAGGAATACTACATAACTAATGTTGTATCCTTCTCAGTCAAAACATCAGGAAACACATGATATCAATTTGTTCTGTTAAATTGGAACTTGAGATTGTTATTCACCTTTTTGGCCACCATGTGCAAATGAACAAACAGGCAAAAGAGGGGTCAGTACTATGTCAAAGGAATGTTTCATCCCAGTTATCGAGAGGAAATAGTGTTGCTGCTTTACTATGGGAGCAGGGAGAGGTATTTTTGGAATCTGGAAGATCCTCTGGGACACTTCATAGAAGTGCCATGCCCAGTGGTAAAAGTTAAATTAAATTATATATTCAATATGCATTTTAATTTAATTTATATATTTAACAATAACTTTTAGTGGAAGACTACAGAAATCTAGTATAGTCAGGATCCCTGAGGGTTTAGATCCACTAAGAATGAAGATCTGGGTCACTCTACCAGCTAAATAACTTGGCCCAGCTGTTATGCTGGCTGAGGACAAAAGTAACTTATAACAGGCTGTGGAGGAAATAAATTGTAAATACCAACTGTAGACTTCCAGCTGCCTCTGGAACTATCATGACCACAAATGACTTCTTCCTTGTTCTGTTATGTGCTTTTATATACATTAACCATTTTCCCTCCACCCTTTCCATTTTTCTCAAAACTTTATAAATGGTCTATTGATGGTGGTTAATTTTACAAGTTAATTTATATAGCATGGAATATCATGATGGAATTGTTACTGAACTAGAGAAGGAATAAATATCACCCAAAAATAGATATAGAGACTTATGGAACTTTGGGTGTTCCCTTTTGAGGGGAGGTGAGTATATTTGTTTTTTGTTTTTTGTTTTTTTTTTGGTACAGGGACAATTATGTTATTGTTTGGAAGTTTAAATATGGAGAGAAGGTAAGTATGGATGTTGAATAGCCAGAGGAAGGGTCTATGGCATTTATGGTTGATTGGTGCTCAATATCCATTCAAGTTTTCTTCTGTGAACTTTCCCAATCTGCAGAAATTAGAAAGTTAAAAAAAAAAAAGTTTCTGTTTTTTTTTTTTTTTTAACCTGGACTCTCTTGCAGCTAAGGTTTTGAAATTTGTTAGGCTGGGCCAATCAAATACACTTGTGCAAGATTTGGAAGGCAGCATGGAATGGAGACTGTATTTCTGCTGTACTTGCTTTTTTTTCTAAAAAGTACAGGCATGGAGGGATTTATTTCCCCCTGAGGCAGCATTAACATAGATACCAGTGTCTAGGAACTCAGTTGGTTTGAGTACTAAAAGGCAGAGCATGAGGCCTCCCTGCTGGTGTGTATCAGAGCAGGGATGGTGCAACTTCCTGATGTGGCAGGTTCCTCATTGTATCAGCTTCCTGCCACAATTCTGGAGCCAGCTTCTTCCTGACCACAGAAAAGGCGGAAGCTCCTTTGGTGACCCATTTCTGCACTGAGACTTTTTGTTCTTGAAATCTTGTTATGGAAGCTATTTCTTCAGCTTTCCCAATGATTCAGTAAGCCTTTACAGTAAGCTTGTAATAAGTATTTTTCCTGCTTAAACCAGCTACAATGGATTCTGTTCTTTGCAAGTAAACCCTGATCAATATAGGGGCTTAGAAGCCCACTGTCCTGTGCCAATAGTTTACATGAGGAGCAAGCAAGGTTCAGGTGTAGCATCTCTACTATTGCTTGTTATGCTTCTATTCTGGAGAGAAATATATCACACTGTATATGACAGCAATTCTTAAACTCAGCACATAAGAATTATCTGGGGAGTTTGAAAAATTCCTGGTTCATGAACTGTCCCCAGAGTAATTAAATCAGAAATCTCTATGTGTGGGACCCAGCATTTAGTGCTTTTTTTTTTTTTTTAAAGGTTTAATGTTATTTATTTTTGGCTGCGTTGTGTCTTCGTTGCTGCGCACGGCTTTCTCTGGTTGTGGCGAGCAGGGGCTACTCTTCATTGCGGTGCACAGGCTTCTCATTGCGGTGTCTTCTCTTGTTGTGGAGCATGGGCTCTAGGCGCACAGGCTTCAGTAGTTGTGGCTCGCGGACTCTAGAGTGCAGGCTCAGTAGTTGTGGCGCACGGGCTTAGTTGCTCCACAGCATGTGGGATCTTCCCGGACCAGGGCTCGCACCCGTGTCCCCTGCCTTGGCAGGTGGATTCTTATCCAGTGCGCCACCAGGGAAGTTCAGCATTCAGTATTTTAGAAGCTGCCTAGGTGACTCCAGTGTGTGTCCAAGTTTGGAGAACCACCGCAGTCTGGAAGAGAGAGGGAGGTGAATTCTCATGTTATATATGAGTTGCAGTGGAGGAGAAATAAAGCACTAGTAAAGTAGCAAATTTACCATCTCACAGTCACAATACTGAGAAAGGTCTCATTGGGCTAAAATCAAGGTGTCTGCAGGGTTGGTTCCTTTCTGAGTACTCTAGGGGAGAATCTGTTTCCTTGTCTTTTCCAGCTTCTAGAGGTTGCCTGCGTCCCTTGGTTCTTGGCCCCCTTCCATCTTCAAAGCCAGCAAAGGCTAACTGAGTCTTTTTCACGATGCTATCTCCCTGGTTTTGACTTTTCTGCCGTCCTCTTCCACTTTTAAGGCCCCTGTGATGACATTGGGCCCACTGAGACAATCCAGGTTAAACTTCCCATCTCAAGGTTAGTTGATTAGCAGCTTAATTCCACCTTCAACCTTAATTCCACCCCACTATGTAACTTAACATAATCACAGGATCTGGGGTTTAGGATCTGGATATCTTTGAGGGGGTATTATCCTGATTTTCCTTAGTGATTTCCTTAGGAAATCACTGGGGAAGAGACACCCCAGGGATTCCTTCCCCACATTTTTTGAATCAGAAGAGGCAACTGGAGAGGCCAAGGAACTCAAAAACTATTATACTATTAGTTTAGACATAAGTGGGAGCCTGGTACACTGTATATTCATACTTCTGTAAGAAGCATGGCTAGCCAGAATGGACTGCTAAGACGTTAGATTATAATTTGAGATTGTTTAGTCTTGCCACTTTTCTCCTATTTGCAAAATTATGTTTCAATGATTTGAAGCTTCTTTGCAATCCCCTGGTTGCCCAGCTATAGATAATGGGAAAATACAAACAGGTAAGCCTTACAGTTTGTTGACCTCTGGTAAGGAACCAAGAGGCTTACCAAAAACAGGTGGTCCTGCTAGCTAATTGTTTTCCCCTCTTTAAGAGCCATTCTACAGTAACCATTCTAAAATAAAAAATTATGCTTTTAGCAGATGTCCTTCAAAATTATCGCTTCATATCTGGCAACCGCTGCTGCAGGAGAATTCATCTAGTTCCTCCAGGGGCACACTGTGCAGCTAATTCATCCAGGCAGGTTCACTGGGAAGTTGACAGTATTTCTGATATTATTATTTTTTTGACCTTGCTGAATGATTGGTCACACTTGCTTTAAGTGTAGTCCATGCCAAGAGCATTGGAGCCACGATCCGTAGTATAGAATGCCACAAACTTAGCCTTTGCTTGTTGCCATGCTAGAGTAGACCCTGGTTCTCAGGAAAATTCCTGGCTTTGTCCTTGGTACCCTGCAGGTGCTGCCTTAACCACTTGCTCGTCTGATCTCAAAAGCACCTGGATCCACTTTTAACCAGCATCTTGAATTATCTGCACACTGGGTCCTTGACTGAAAACTCATAATCTGTGCTTCCCTGGGGCCACACTAAGTAGGAATGGGCATGGAGTGAGGTTGCAAAAATGCAAACAAAGTTGAGCATCTCTGGCTCACTGGTTGCCCCCCGTCCAGACTGGCAGGCCCGACAGCCTCACCCTTGCCTGCAATTCTCTTTGTAATTCCAGCGGCCCCTGACATTCCCCCCTCTCTGGGCCTGAGGTTGGCCTCATGGGCCCCGGCTCCTAGGTTGCTACTCTGGCTGCCTGGAAACTTCTCTCTCAAGCTATATTTGAGGCACAATTATAGGCCCTATATAAGCTGTCATGGGCTTGCCTCAGTCTCGACTTTCTATTTTTATTTATATTGTCTCTGCTGCTGATTCTTTATTCTAACTTTTATTACATCACAATGTTATTGTATGGGTTTTGGTGAAAAGCTCTTCAAATCCACGGACTAATACAGAACACAAATTAGTATACAGAATAGTAACACTGATGTCCCTGTCCCCATCGAGAGACTGGGGAATGGTGTCAGCCTTGTATTTTATGTCTCTACATTGAAAGGGCAGAGGGGGTGGTGCCAATGTCGCCTATTCCACTATGTGGACCAAGCAGGTCTTGGTTGGCTGGGTCAGAAAAGGGGAGCTTTACCCAATCAGGCACTTTTTCTAGATATTCCAGAGAGACAATGATCAATGAAACTATAACCCACCAGGATTTAATCTTGGGACTGAGTAGGTAGGAAAAATGATCACCTGGGTTTTCATTTTTGCGAAACAAACAAACAAACCACCCTCCACCCCCAACAAAAACAAAAACAAAAACCACCTAAATATAGCTAACAATTTTCAGCCTTGGGAAAATGTTTTTCATAAATAAAAAGCATAAAATTTTGGCTCAATTGGCAGCATCTAATAATCAAATTTAGGAAAAGGTCATTTTGGATGGTGCATCTAGAGTAGAAGCTATCCTGCGGAAAACTTGGAAAACTTGTCTGTCTGACTCTTGGTCTCTCCCCTTTCTCTCCCTCCCCACCTCTTACTGTACGTTCCTCCTCACTTCTCGTCCCTTTGCCTGACACTGGATGGAGTTTCCATGCGGGCCCCACTGTGGTGCTAATAATAGTGATAGCTGCTATTTATCAAGCCTTTACCACTTGTCAGGCGCTGTGCGAAGCGCCCTAGATACCTCACTCATTCCTCCCGCAATCCTCCCAGAGGATGGGCATATTTGTGTAATGAGCCCGGACAGACACGGTGCCTAATAGCTCCATTATATCCTTTGTCAGCACTCCAAATAACAAAGTTATTGGTATTCTTGACTTTTTCATGCTTGGTTTAAAATATGTTGGTAAATATGATGCTGGCTACAGAAAGGAACTAGCAGGTGGGCTACAGGGAATTGGGATTAGGCTTTACATATTTTTTAATCCTTTCTCTGAGCAGTAATTACTGGTGGTAGATGAGAGTACTGGGAGCTGTTGTTTCATATTGAAATTTAACTGCTTCCTTCCTTGCAGTAAAAAAAAAAAAAAAAAAAAAAAAAAAAAAATACTGGTACAGATATTAAGAGCCTAAGATGTAAGAAAGTGCTAAGTTTTGAACTCAACCTCTCCTGACAGGCTCAGTATTAACCATTATTTTCAACGCTTCATCATATTAGAACAAAAAGTACCAGGTCTCTGTGCTGTATATTTTGCAGGCGAGATGTTCCAGGCTGTCTCTGGAAGGTCTGACCTTTTGGATTGGAGCAAATGAGTCTGGAGAGGATGGTAGGTCAGTAGAGGTTGAGATTTTTGTTTTGTCTTTTCCTCCCCCTGGACTGTATATCACCTTCCTATCTTCCTCACTGTCCTAGTGATCCCACCAGAGTACAGCGTTTTCCAGAGTTCCTCTGCTTCACAGGTAAAGCCCTACAGATTGCTTTTAAAGTCAGAATCTTTGCAACTTCAGGAACTGGCAAATGTTCCCCAGTCAGGCAGCCCTGTTCTCACACAGGGGCACAGAACCAACTTGTTGGGGCATGAGGACACCAAGGGAGCACAGTCTTGCATCAGATGCTGAAGGTCTTTCATCATATTGCTCTGACAGTGAGGCTAGAAAACCACAGTTGAAAACTGATGCAACAGGATAGAAGGGGCTGGTAGCACTGGGAGTTAAGTTACCCTTGCTAAAGGGAAGACAGAAAGGAAAATTAAAAACAATATCTTGAGGCACTGAATTTAAATGACCAGCTGCATATTACCTGAGACCATTCCACATCTTTTAGTTTGACCTTAGGGAATATAATTATGTCACTTAGAAGGAAAGTGATGAGTTATGTTAGAGAGTCATCAGAATGTCAGTTTTATTAACATGAATAAGGTGTAGACAGCAATTTTGTTCTTGTACTTGTCATTAACTTCTGAGTGAAAACTTCAATTAAAAAAATAAATTACTGTTGTGGGCTGAATAATAGCTCTCAAAGATATCATGTCCTAGTCGCTGGAATATGTAAATGCTTCCCTATTTCGAAAAATTCTTTGCAGGTGTGACTGAGTTAAGAAACTTAAAATGGAGGAATTATCCTGAATTATCCAATGGGCCCTATGTAATCACAGTGTAATCCTTTTAAGAGGGAAATAAAGAGAGACTTGACATATAAGGAAGAAGAGGAGAAGGCAATGTGACCACCGAGGCAGAGATTGGAGGGATGTGGTCACAAGCCAAGGAATGCTGACAGCCAGCAGAAGCTAGAAGAGGCAAGGAACAGAATCTCTTCTAGAGCCTCTGCTGACCCCTTGATATTGACTCAGTGATGCTGATTTGGATATCTCACCTCCAGAACTGTGAGAAAATAAATCTCATTGTTATAAGCCCTCAAGCTTGTGGTAATTTGTTACACCTGTTGTAGGAAACTGATACACTTAACTTGAACCTAGGGAGTTAGATTCTTAAGTCATGAACATAGGTCTCTCTACTGAAAAATATGTCCGTACCTGTATGTGCTTGTAGAGAAGGAGACACAAGAAATTGGCAGCAATGTTTGCTTCTTGGAAGGGGAACCAAGAGAGTAAGTGTCTAAAGTAAGAGGGAGACTTACTGTTCATTTTATATACTCTGATTCTATTTGAATTTTTTCAAATGCGTATATTTCTTTTTTAAAAAATAAACTTTTAATTTTAGGATAGTTTTAGATTTACAGAAAAGTTGCCAATATCGTACAGAGAGTTCCCATATACCTAAACCCAGTTTCCCCTATGATTAGCATCTTACATTAGTATGTTTCATTTTTCACAATTTGTCACAGTGAATCCATATTGATACATTATTATTAAGTAAACTCCATATTTTACTCAAATTTCCTTAGTTTTTACCTACTGTTCTTTTTCTGTTCCAAGATGCCTCACAGAGCACCACATTACATTTAATTGTCATGTCTCCTTGGGCTCATCTTGGCTGAAATAGTTTCTCAGACTTGCTTTTGATAACCTTTCAAGAGTACTGGTCAGTACTGGCTACTAGTCAGTAGAGTGTCTCTTAATTGGAATTTGATGTTTTTGTCATGATTAGACTGGGACATGTATTTCTTTTTCAATTAAAAACTAATTACTAAAAAAGGAAATATATTATTAGCACACTAAAAATACTTATGTAGATTACTGTGAGGATTAAAATATTATGTGTGCATGTGCATGTATCTTAGGTAGGATAATATATACAAATATATATATATTGGGTAGGATTATGTTGTAAAGTCAGAAGGATCAAGTTTACACTCTTAGCCCTGTCACTTCCTAGTTCTGTGATCTGGGGCAAATAACCTCTCTGAGCCTCAGTTTTGAAATCTGTAAAATAGTGATAATAAAATATGCTTAATAGAGTGGTGATACATATTTTAAAATATGTGTAAAACTCAAATGCAGGTATAGTAAATTTTGTATTGTTCTTAAGTATAATATTGGAAGATAAACTATATGCAAGGAATTGTGACTAATTTGCTTGTAATACAGAGAGTGTATAAATAAAGCAGCCAAGTTATTGCTTTAAGCTAGCTGTATGTAAACATCTGTGCCTTTCTCTGTTAGCTGTATAAACATCTCTGCCTTTCTAATTGTGATGTTTTATCCATGAAATACTTATTTAGTGACTACTAGAGGTGAAATTTTGTGCAACACAGAATTATAAAAGACACAGTGCTTGTTTATGATCTAACCAGGGCAGGAACAAAATGACCCGTGAGTGCAGAAGGAGAAGGGGTATTCCTGTCAACTGGGGCAACTTTGTCTTGAAATATAGGTGGCTAGAATTTTATACTGTATCTTCTCTTGATTATCAACATATTGGATGTGCACAGCAGAAAATTTGGGAGAGTATAGAGAAGTAGAAGAAAAATATCCAAACATAATTCTATTTTGGCATAGTTCCTTCCAATGTTTTTAACCATGAATTAAAAAAAATTGCTGAGATCATATCATATATATATATATATAATTTAATATCCAGTTTTTTCCACCTAATATATGATAAACATTCTTTCATGACATTCAAACTGCTTCTTAAATCATCATTTTAAATAGTTGCATACTATTGCCTTCTGCTAATAGGAAGTAGGTTTGGCTGTTGTGAAAGAGACATGGAACAATAGTGGCTTAAACAAGGTAGAAATGTGTTTCTCTGTTGTGGCATTCTGAGCTGGTGTGAAGCCCTGTGAAGTTATCAGAGCCTCAGACTCTTTTATTGAATTGCTCTGCCATCCTGAGGTATAGCCCTTGTCTGCATGGTCCAAGATGTCTCACCACCATGTTTATATGAAAATCAAAAAGGGGAGGAAAAAAGGTGGGGAAGCATGCCTCTCGTCTTTAAGTACACAACCCAGAAAGTATGCCCATCACTTCTGCCCATATTCCATTGGCCAGATCTAGTCATATGGCCATAACCAGGTTCAAGGAAGGATGGGAATCATAGCATATATTCTAGGTAATTATATGCCCAACTAAAATCCAGGGTTTCTACTACTTTAGAAGGAGAAGACAGATATTGAGGGTCAATTAGCAGTTTCTGCCACACTTTGCCTGGCTGTCCTCTGCTTATATAAACCACATACTATTGCTAGAGATTTTCGATATCTCCATTTTCTTTTGCTTTAATGATAAATCTTTATATTTTTGTGCTTACCAAGTTTCAAATGTTTGACATATCAGTTCATGTAAGCCTCACAATAATCTTATAGATAAATACTATTATCCCTATTTTAAATTGAAGAGAGTGAAGTTAAGGAATTTGCTCAAGGTAATGTAATTAGTTAGTGGAGTGGCCAGGATTTGAACTGAGAATCCATATTCTATAACTACCACTATACGTCTCATTTTTTACCACGTACTGATGATTTCCTTAGAGAAGACTTCCAGAAGAGGAATTAGTGGGTCAAAGGGCATGGACTTGTGTTTTTTGGGTGTGTTGAGCAGCTTGTGGGATGCTAGTTCCCTGACCAGGGATTCCCTGAACCTGGGCCCTCAGCAGTGAGAGCGCAGAGTCCTAACTACTGGACCACCAGGGAATTCCCAAGGGCATGGACATTTTAAAGACTTGTGATATATTTTTCCCAATTATTTTATAGAAATTTATACTAACTGGCCATTCCCTCCAATGAGAAGAAAAGATGTCCTCCCACTGGTCCAAAATAAATCTTCCTACTTGGTCACATAAGTCACCCTCCTAGCATTTTCCTACAACCGGCCCCATGAATCAACTCTTCTCTGCACTTTCGCTTCAAATGTGGCAGTGGTGCTCGTAAATGGGCAGTGGTTATTTTAAACACGCTTATACACCCACAGTGTCCAGCCAAATGTGAAGGAGCTCATTGCATGCTTATTGAGTGGACATGGGTGACACATACTCCTGTGGAAGGTAAGCCCAGTACCTGGCCATGGTAGGTGTTCCAAAATACTTCTTACATGAATTTACAGCCTCTTCCCATGTTGAATCTTTCCTTTTGCCCCCACTACTTCTGTAAGCTATTACTTCATCACAACATTTCTTTCACAGCTAAATTTCACAAAACCACAACAGTACAGCTTTCAGCCCTCCTTCCCATCTACCCTCCAACTTCCTGACATCTAGCTACCATTCCAGTGCCCCCTCCTAAATGCCGTTTTGAAACAGAGTTCTTGGAATCCCGATGTTAATAGCAAGAGAAGGCAGTGCTGTACGTTTAATCCACCTCTATATTCCCCTAGCCCAGAGTAGATCCCCAGTAATTATTTATTAGATGAATGAATATATCTAATGGCCCCTTCCTAATTGTAAAATCATGAAATCTTTGATCTAGAAGGAATCCAGCAACCCCAAACATGGTACAGGCATAAAATATAAATTGCTTCAGAGAAACACACAAACAGTTATTTGTGCTGTCAGTGGGGTGGCGAGTGAGATAAGGAGGTGAAGACAACTTCAGTGGTTTACTCTGTATGTTTCAAGTCTTTTACAAGGGAATGAATTCATGTTCTATTTTTAAAAACATAAATGTAAGCAAAAGAATTTAATATATCTCTTAAAATAATTTAGAGCAAGTAATGGCTGCAGAGCCTTAAAGGTTTTCTAGTGTATTTGTACAATACAGTCTTGATTATTTGAGATGGGCACAGAGAAGGACAGGAGTCTTCCATTAGGCTGTAATGAACAGTGTGAGTCTTACCCAGTATGGCCATTTTATTGTCAAATACATGTTTATTTCAGATTTCTAACACAAACACAAGCTCCTCCCTTTTTCCTTCTTCCCCCTCTCCCTTCCTTCCGCAACAAATGCAGGACTGTGCTAGGTACCATGTGAGATGTAAAAAACATATACTTGGCTCCTGCTGTCAAGAACATTACATATTGGCTTGGGAGATTACATAAATGTAAAGGAAACAGATGATCTGTTAGGGAAGAGATAACACCACAAGCCCAACATGTATGTGATTAAGTTCTAAAAGTGTAAACCCATAGGAAATGTTATGAGGTGTCACCGCTGATGCGGATTAAAACAGAGCTGACCATACAAATGTAAACAAAATATAACCCTGCTTAACTCTTTTCACTCACTAATCGTTCTGAGTGGTCGCTTCAGTGTTGGTTACCTCCATTCTCAAATTGTTACTGCGATGTTAACTAGCAAGTGTTTATCCTTAACATCAGAAGTGTGAATGGAGTCCTACCAAGTGATTTTGCCAATAGTTCCCGTTTCTGCTAAAAAAGTGGTATACTCAGACTTAAGCTGTCACGTGTCCACACTCACCTGTCACTTGGGAAGGACTCTTTCAGAATGCCATGTGCCCAATATCACACAGCCAGTAAGAGGCAGAATCAGGAGTTGAACCAAGCAGTCTGCCTCTAAAGACTGTAGGCTTAGCCGTTGTCTTCGGGAAAGGGAAGGGAAACCTAACCCCTGTTGAGTATCTACCATGTGCCAGGCGCTCTGTTAAGCACTTTCACTTACACTATTTCATTTAATCCTCATGAAAATACCTCGAAATAGCAGTTATAATCCACAGTTCTGTGGACAAGAAAGAAGACAGAGGCTCAGAGAAGTTAGGTAAGTTATTTATAGTCACACAGCTGGTAAGTAGTAGAGCTGGGATTCAAGCCCAAGTCCTTCTGACTCCAAAGCACATGCATGTTCTATCATTTCGGGTAATAATGATAAACATCTTTCAAAACATAGTAGTGGGAGACTAATAAAAAATGGTGTTTGGTGATGTTGGGAATCTATACCCTCTGCTAGTCTGGCTCCATACTGGGCTTGTGTTTATTAGCAATTCCACTCTGACATTTCTCTCAATCCCTATAATCTCCCTCTGGCATCCTCTCCTACCCTGTGGTCTCCTGTTTCTTCCATCCTTCAGCCACTTGATTATTCTCATCTTTAATTTCCATTAATACCTGTCTGAGCATGCCCATAGCTCTCTCATGATATGTCCCTTTGGCATTATAACTTGTATAAGAGTAGTTTTGTAATGTGTATTTGTTGTTTCTGTCCTACCCTGAATATCCGGAGGACAGGAACTACATCTCACTTCTTCATCTCTGTTTCTCTCAGCTTTGGTGCTCACAGAGTAGGCAATCAGTGATTATCTTTTGACTTGAATCTCCCTCTGGTTGCCCATAAACGTCTACTTCAATTCCTTTTCCCTGACTGTAGTCCTCATGTACCACCTCTCCTAGTTCCCACCCTTCACTATCAACCTGCAGTGTCCTGAGCTCAGAGATTACTCAACAAATAAGGTCTTCTGCCATGGTGGCCATGTCCAGTATCTGTGTTGTCCAACATGGCAGCCACTAGTCACATGGACCACTGAGCACCTGGAATGCGGTTAGAGCAACTGAAGAACTGAATTTTACATTTCATTTCATTTTAAATAAAATCGACTAATTAATTTAAATAATTGACTTGTTTTATTTAAATTAATTTAAATAACCACCACCATATTAAATAGCACAGCTCTTCAAACATGGAAGAAACAAGCTCCTCAGTCCAAAGCTCAGAGTGGAGAACAGGCTTCTGCAAGAATTCTCTGGAAGGGTATTCTGGAAATACAGAAATGAGGGCTGTACAATTCATTTCCAGACAGGTAGTTGCTCATGTTTGTTCTCAAGTTGTCTTGAACAAATCATCATGCAGTCAATCTGTGGACTAAATGTGTAGATACTACCTATTGTCTATAGAGTGGCAGCTCCATTAAAATAACGTTCATGTATATAGGGTAAAATGGGGGAGACATCTAAGTGGTCTGTTACTGAATGGTCCTAAAATCCCTCCAAAGGCACTGAGATGCTAACTGGAAAAAAAAAAATCCCTCTTTCTCCCGCTTCTCCATTTCTGTCAAATTTAATTTTCTTGTTTTCTTTTTCCTGGAACTCTACTGGCTGTCTAGAATGTATTGCTGGGAGCCAAATTTGTCATTTTATCTTTGGCAGTTGAAGAACTTTAATTTTTCTTTCTAGGGGTAATGCATCTCCACTTAGAGGATAGCTAAGTGAAAATGCACTCCTGAAACAAGATTTTTTCCTGCTGGCTTCCTTCAATTTGTCAAAAAGACAAAAATCTCAGCAGCCTCACTTTGTAATAATGCCCTGAAATTACTTGGAATCATCTTCCACCTACTTTTCTTGTCGCTATTACCTAACACGAGTGGCAGAGAAGAAGAAAATGAACACATTTACAATTTAATGTTCTGCTTATATGTGTATTGTCAATGCTAATTGTTTCAGGCAAGGTGTCTGCTTTCCCAATTTACCTGGGTATCAGTGTTGAATATTCAACATAGCTTTCAAGTCTCAAAATCTCTGCACCATCTTCAAAGCACATAAGGTATCTCTTGAAGCTAGCCTTTTGTTCTCGACACAGACCCGCTCCTTGCCCTGGCACCATGACCAACATTTTCTTCTTTCTAGATTCCTCCTCCCTCTTCACCCTTCACCTCTGTCGTGAGCAGACTCATCACGACAATGCTATTGCTGGACAGCTCAAGTTCAGTCTCCCAAGAGGGTCTCAAGAGAGCCAACTAAGCACCAGGTCCTTTCCAGAGCTGATCTTCAATCCTCACGCCAACCCTGAGAGCAGGTGTCATTTCCATTTCACAGACAAGGAAACTGAAGCTTAGTCAAGTGCAGTGAATGGTCTGTGATCTACCTGATAAAAGGAAACGAGAGCTCAGAAGTCCTGCTATCCTTTGGCTCTAAAGCACCACACCGTGCTGCTTTACTGTTGAGAGTAAAGGTTCACTTCATGCATGTGGAGCCCAGGCCTTGTAGAGCTTTCAAGTACCTCCTTGTTAGAGAAGCAGGGCCCTAACCCGCAAAACTCCTCGTGCGAGGAAACCTGACCTGGGCTTGTGTGGTAGGCTGAAGTGTGGTCACTCAGTGATGTCCATGCCCAGTCCCTGGAACCTGTAAAGATGTTACCAGACATGGTAAAATGGATTTTGCTAACAGTCTTGAGATGGGGAAATTATGCTGCATTATCTGGTGGACCCGATATAATCACAAGGGTCCTTATGAGAAGGAGGATTAAAGTTAGTAGTAGGAGATGTGACAGCAGAAGCAAGAGGTTGGAGTGATGCAAGGAAGGGGCCATCAGCCAAGGAATGTGGACAGCATCTAGAAACCGTAAAAGGCAAGGAAATAGATTCTCTCCAAAACTCCCAGAAGGAATGCAGCCAGGCCAACTTCTTAATTTGAGACTTCTGGCCTCCAGAACTGTAGGAGAATAAAAACTACAAGAGAATAAATTTGTGTTGTTTTAAGCTAGTAAGTTTGTAATAATTTGTTGTAGCAGCAATAGGAAACGAATACAGCTTATTAACAAAAAGAAAAGAGTCACCCAAAGATTGGGTTGGCTGATTGCAGTCCCCATGTGTTGGCCCCAGTGATTCCTGCTTTTTCTTTTCTCTTTTTTTTCCCACAACATCCCAGGAGGGCCTTTTATATCAAAAGTGTCATGAAGTCCTCAATTTTTAAAAAGTTGCTAAATTGCTCTCGTGTTAAATATACCACCTGGTGAGGGAGCATCTTCTGCGGGCAAACTGCTTCGCCTTTGAGATCACAGGCTAGTTTGGGAGACTGAAACCACTTGAAAGTCTAAAGGAGAAGAGCGGTTAAGAAAGACCTAAGTCTCTAGAATCAAACTTAGTTGGAATTCCAACTTTAGCGTTTGTTAGCTTTGGGACCTCAGGCAAGTCATTTAACCTCAGCCCTCTCATCTGTAGAATGGGGATAATGAAAAAAACTATCTTATAGGGTTTTTTTAAAATTTATTTAAAAAATACTTTATTGCTAAAAAATGCTAAACATCATCTGAAAATGCAAGGTTGCCACAAACCTCAATTTGTTAAAAATGCAGTATCAGTGAAGCACAAATAAAGCAAAGCACAATAAAACAAGGTATGCCTGTATAACTTGCTCAAGGCTACACAGCTGATAAATGACAGACCCAGAATTAGGCCCAGGAACAATGGTCTCCAAAGATGCACTTAACCGTCTTACTATTTGCTTTAACTGGAGTATTAGCTGGTACTTTTAAATTGATGCATAAACAGAAAGGACGCTGTGTCCAATATATATATTTTTTACTTTTCTTTTTTTTTTAACATCTTTATTGGAGTATGACTGTTTTACAATAGTGTGTTAGTTTCTCCTTTACAACAAAGTGAATCAGTTATACATATACATATGTTCCCATATCTCTTCCCTCTTGCGTCACCCTCTTTCCCAACCTCCCTATCCCACCCCTCTAGGTGGTCACACAGCACAGAGGTGATCTCCCTGTGCTATGCAGCAGCTTCCCACTAGCTATCTAATTTACATTTGGTAGTGTGTATATGTCCCTGCCACTCTCCCACTTCATCACAGCTTACCCTTCCCCCTCCCCATATCCTCAAGTCCATGCTCTAGTACGTCTGTGTTTTATTCCCATCCTACCACTAATCTCTTCATGACATTTTTTTTCTTAGAGTCCATATATATGTGTTAGCATACGGTATTTGTTAGGGTTTTAATAGAGATTAGATGAGACATGGTATTAAATGGGGGGTGATAATAGTTTCTATTTCAGAGGGCTAAAGTGACTTGATTTTAACCACGTAAATCTCTTAGATGTCTCTTAAAAAGCTCCTGGCACATAGTAAGCTCTCCAGAAATCTATGTTATTATTTTAATTGAGTAAGGCAAGCAAGCCATGATGGGAAAGAAGCAAGACTCTAGACCTTGAAAGACAACTAGTGCGTGCCTTACCTAAAATGACAGAGGGGGAAGAAAACCAGTATTTTTGAATGCTTAGTTAAGTATCTGGAACTTAACATCAAAGGAGATATTTTGAGGCTTAAATAAAATAAGATATCCCCGTGCCCAGTGTAGGTTGTAGTTTTCTTATCCTGAATTTGCACCTGAGTCTTCCAGAGTTTAAGTAATTTACCCAGGATCCCATGACCCTGGCATGTTGGAAGTCCCTGTCCTTTCCCTCCACCTTGCTGCGTCTAGATGCAGGGAGAAGGGAGGCGAGTCAAAACGGGTGTGGGGACACAAGGAATCAATTCAGCTGCAGTCAGACTTGGTACCTGATTCCTGCTCTGGTGTCTGGCACCGAGTAAACACTATATATACCTATATATGTAAATTTATATATATTTATATATATACCTGGTGAATTCCAAATGGCTGAGATACTGGGTTGCCGACCTCTTGACGACCACCAGATGTCAGTGCTAACAAGGCATTCTTCCCTGGGTTCTGTTTCCAGAGCTAAGTGTCAGAGTGTACTTATGTCTTCCTTTGGGAAGCAGCACTGGAGGATGCGGCTGTCTAAGAGAAGTTTCACCTGGTCATGGAGCCCCTCTTCAAGTTCGGAGAGTGGAATGATTTTGGAGGACTGGGTCATATATTTTAGCAGAGCCCAGAACTGAATTTGGAAAATATACGGTGGTAGAACACTTGGGTCTTTAAGATAAAAGTCCAAATCATCACATCCTAAGGAACTATTTGCACTTTTTTCTTTTTTTGGCGGCGCCGCGCTTGGCAGGCGGGATTCCCCTGCAGTGGAAGCACGGAGTCCTAACCACTGGACTGCCAGGGAGTTCCTGAACTATTTGTACTGGAAGATGAACTTTCCTTGAGGGTAGGCAGTTGTGGAAACCAAAAGGCACTCAAACCCTTAAATTCACGAGGTGAAAAAGTTATTGACTGGTGACTGGTTATTGATCGGAAAAAGCTTGGAACTGTAGCTTTAAACCTTTTAAACCATGAAATGTAATTTACTCATGATGCAAACCTATACACATACTTATATAATTAAAATAAAAATTTCCCCAAACAATATTTTACTACATGTGGGGCACTCTGATATTTTCTCTTCTATTCTTTCATTAAAAATGCTAGTTGGGGGCTTCCCTGGTGGTGCAGTGGTTGAGAATCCGCCTGCCGATGCAGGAGACACGGGTTCGTGCCCCGGTCCGGGAAGATCCCACGTGCCGCGGAGCGGCTGGGCCCGTGAGCCGTGGCCGCTGAGCCTGCGCGTCCGGAGCCTGTGCTCCGCAATGGGAGAGGCCACAACAGTGAGAGGCCCGCATACCGCAAAAAAAAAATAAAAAAAATTAAAAAAAATAAAAATAAAAAAATGCTGGTTGGTACCCACCAAACTGATGACCCACAGTTTGAAAAACACTGACCTAGGAGATTACGCCATAGTATGTTTAAGATGAGGTCCTGGGTTTGCAGTGCTTCGTCAGGATTAAATTCCAGTAGTCTAGGGGGGAAACCCATGCTTTGGGTATGGATCTGGACTCAAACTGCAACCTTGCCTTGAGTAAGTTACTTATTCCCTGAACCTCTACTTTCTTGTATGTAAAATGGATATAATAATGCCTCCTCACAGGACTGTTGTGAGGTGCCTGATATATAACAGGTTTTCAACATATGCCTTGCCCTTCTGTACTTGAAGGGTTTTATATCATATGTGGTTAGAGAAATTACAATTTAAATAAACCAGGGCATTCTAAAGTGGAAGGGAGGTTAGATCCTAAAACCAGTTCCTAGAAATCCTTAAGAATAGAATAATCCGGGAGTTCCCTGGTGGCCTAATGGTTAGGACTCGTTGCTTTCACTTCTGTGGCCTGGGTTCAATCCCTGGTCCAGGAACTGAGATCCTGCAAGCAATGTGGTACAGCCAAAAAAAAAAAAAAAAAAAAAAAAAAATCAAAAAAAAAAAGAATAGAATAATCCTGTGCCTATAGTTCAGGCATAATCGTGCTCAGTTAGAGAGCTGGAATGATGCCTCTTAAAGTTTTGGGGAGAGAACGACATGCCCTGTTTACAGTAATGCTTCCCTGGAATTCCCCTGTCTGACCCTCTCTTAGAACTTATCACAAAAATATTATTACTCATTTAATGATTTTTCCCTGCTAGGATCTGTGCTTGGCTGGTAAACAGTAGGTGCTCAAAATATTGCTGATATTAATGCAGATTTATGACTGAGCATGGGATTGTGGGTCAGACTTCCTGTCTGGAGAATTCTAGCCTAGGAGCCCTGTGACATGCTGAGGGGGAGCTGGGAAGATTTTTTAATTTTCAAGGTAATAAATACTGATCACAAGTGCACTATGATTTGTTTCATAATGAAACTGCCTGTATAGATTTTTTCAGTCTGTGAAAGCCTCCAAGTTATGTCACCTGAGGAAGAAACTGATTTCCTAGCACTTCAGCTCTTCTGAACCCCTGGTGTAGGAATCCATAGCACTGTTGGCAGTGTTTTCTCCTGATGTATTTATATCTCTCCTCTCCATTGGATTATAAAGTCTTTGAACCTGTTTTATGACAATAAAGTCTCTTGTTTTGTGATTACCTGCTCTTCCTGTGCATGATCACCTACCTTCACAGCTACCGCAGCAAGGTAGACGTTGTTATGTCTCCATTTTACAGGTGAGGGGACTGAGGCTAAGAGAGGGTGTAAAGCTTCCCCAAGGTCACACAGTTAGCAAACAGCAGAGTGAGGATTCAAGCTCACCCCTCTAATGCCAGAGTTGGGGCTCATAATAAATATGTGTTGACCTCGTACACTGCTGGTGGGAATGTAAATTGGTGCAGTGCTGTGGAAAATAGTATGGAGGTTTCTCAAAAAACTTAAAATAGAACTACCATATGACCCAACAATTCCACTCCTGGGCATATATCTGAAAAGACAAAAATACTAGTTCAAAAAGAGACATGTACCCCAATGTTCATAACAGCATTATTTACAGTAGCCAAGATATGGAAGCAACTTAAGTGTCCATCAGCAGATGAATGGATAAAGAAGATGTAGTGTACACACACACACACACACACACACACACACACACACACACACACACACGGAATACTACTCATCCAGAAAAAGAATGGAATTTTGCCATTATGCTAAGTGAAATAAGTCAGACAGAGAAGGACATATACTGTATGATATCACTTATATGTGGAATCTAAAGGATACAACAAACTAGTGAATGTAACAGAAAAGAAGCGACTCACAGATGTAGAGAACAAACTAGTGGTTACCAGTGGGGAGAGGTAAGGGGGAAGGGGCAAGATAGGCGTAGGGGATTAAGAGTTACAAACTATTATGCATAAAATGAGCTATAAGGATATATTGTACAACATGGGGCATATAGCCACGATTTTATAAGAAATACAAATGTGGTATAACCTGTAAAAATTGTGAATCACTATATCGTACACTTGTAACATATAATATTGTACATCAACTATGCTTCAATAAAAACAAATAAATAAGTAAAATATGTGTTGATGGTTGATGGATTGATAGACCCAGGACTCCGAGGTCTGATTCCCTACAGACAAGCAGGAGCCTGTGTTGCGGTGTCCAGGTTGGAACTGAGTGTTCCAGGATCCTGGACCCGGTTAGTGGGGCATGCTTCAGAGCACAGAGCCGGGGGAGTGGTGATGCACAAGATAATGCCTTAGGGGGAATAGAAGTGAAAAACTAGCAAGCTGAGTCCTTGGTCTGAGGGCCAGGGAGAGAGAGAATGAGAAAGAGAGAGTGATTACATGCAATCAAGGGAGAATAGAGGGGTAAAGAGGGGAAGCAGGGAGGTGGACAAGTCCTCTGAACCTCAGAACAGCCCCAGACTCTCTAAACAATGCCTGAAGATTCCCACCTGGATGGGAAGGAGCAGAGAAGGATGCTCCTTGTGCTACGGCAACTGGTTTGTGTTATAATTCAGTCCTCTTTGGCCTTAGTCAATTCCAGCTATAGATCATTTTCATAGACACATGAAACTTTCGAGCTGGGAAGGACTTTGAAGATTATCTGCTGCCATCCTGTGGTAAGATATCTCTCTCTCTCATCAGATAAAGCCACCAGGGACACACAGTGTGAAAACAAGACTAATAACATTAATGATAACAATAGCTAGAGGTGATAGTGAACATACATTACCATTGCTGAAGCATGGGTGCTGACCAATCAGAAGGGACACAGCAGCAAATATCTGGTGTGGCTGGACTGGCCACTGATTTTCAGCTGTATTTCAGCCCTGGCACGTGTATGTGCTGGGTATGAGCTAAGCATTGCTTAATTAAATCCCCAGAAAACCCCATGAGCCCAATGATACTTCACCAGAGGAGGAAACGTTAGGTTTAGAGAAGTGACATTAGTGTCCCAGGATACAAGTGAGCAAGTGGAGGTGTCTGATTTGAACTAGGGGCTCCTGACTTCAAGGCCCATGCTAGGCTTAAGAACTCTGGGGTGACGCCTGTCTCAGAAGCGCCTAGCTGGGACAACGCGGGAACAGGGAAGCATCTGCTTGGAGTTTGAGACTTTGAGACATGTGGGTGAGGGAGTTTTCTCCATTCTGCTTAGAGAGACTTCTTGATCTTGTCTAACAAGGGCCCCCGAGAGTGTTATAGACATTCTGGTCTCTGATTCCCATTAGGGCAGGAAATGAATAGAAAATGCTGACCTCTTTCCTATGTCAAGGCTTTCCTTGGCCTTTTGGGGAGTGGATTGGGAAAGCATGTCCATTATTTTTACTTCAAGCCTCCTTTCCACCTCAAGAGGGCTCTTACCCGAGAAAAATGGTTGGACTTGGTTTAGGTGAGACCCTGCACTAGAAAAATCCTTTGAATGAAAGAACCTCAGTGAAATTTCCCTGCCACTAGGCCTCATCTTTCTATAATAATGACTAGTATTATAATAATTACATAATATTTTGGTGGGAAAAGTTGGCATGATTTTTCTCTTTTGCTTTTCTGAATATACTTTCTGCCGAGCCCAGCCAAGGGCACTCATCTGCCTCAAGAAATTAGGATAATTACAGCAGAAAGAAATCAATAGAATTCAGGTTCTAATTCTCAAAACAAGATCTTATTTCAAGGCAATGGACTTGAGAGCAGGTATTGTGAAGAGAGGAGATTTTCTCAATTCCCTCATGTCCTTCCTTAGCTTATCAAAACCCAGTCCTGGTGAACGAGCCCATAGGGTTTTTGTTGCGAGACATGCAGGAAGAGAGGTGGGTGGCAGAACCCCATCCCTTCCAGTCATGGGGGGGGGGCTGGAAAAAGAAGGGAGGCCAGGAGAGAACTATTTTCTTCAAGAGGCAGGCGTTACATAGGCTGAGGAGAACCCCGTGGGCAGAGACCTCCGACTCCCCCCCTTTACTGTGCTGGGCTGCCCTGTGCCAGCAGAGGGTACGGTTTGCTAATCTGAGACCTCTCTCATTTCTTGTACAGTGTGGATATCAGGCTGAGAGCCAGCAGGTCTACACAGGGACCCTGCCTCAGTGTGAGTGAGTTCCAGGGCTGGATGAAGAATGTGGAGAAGGGAACTTTCCTGGTGGTCAGTGGGTAAGACTCTGTGCTCCCAATGCAGGGGGCCTGGGTTCAATCCCTGGTTGGGGAACTAGATCCTGCATGCATGCCGCAACTAAGAGTTCACATGCCACAACTAAAAGATCCCACATGCTGCAACTGAGAAGGCCACATGTTGCAACTGAGTCCACATGCTGCAACTAAGAAGTCCACATGCCGCCACTAAAGATCCCGCATGCCACAACAAAAAGCCTGCGTGCTGCAACGAAGACCCAGCACGGCCAAAATAAATAAATAATTAAATATAAAAAAAGAAAAAAAAGAATGTGGAGAAGAGGGGAGGAAGCAGAAAGTCTAGGGAATCACGCTAAGATGCTGAGTTACCCAAAGGAGATTATTTAGATGGACAAAGACTGGGATTGCCAGTCTTTGGAGGATGAACAGAGAAGTTAGAGATAAAATAGAGGATCCCCTGCCTCTCAACCCCCAGTGGCATCCCCTCACACCTAGACTAAAATCCACAATCCTCCACATGGTCGGCAAGACCCCCCCAGCCCGGCACTCCTTTGACCCCTCTCTGACCCCTTTGTCTTTTTCCAACCACCTTGGCCTCCTGGCTCTTGCTCCCACACAGCTCATAACTGCACCTGGTGAGGGGTGGTGTGGTGTGGGGCATGGGCTGGGGGGATTGCATTGGTTCTTTCTTCCCTTTGAAGCCACAGGCTTGATCCTTCACTCCATTTAGGTACCTCCTCACACAAAGCCTCATCAGGAAGACTTCCCTGACCAGCCTATTGAAATAGTGCTCCAACCCCTCTCCAGGCTCTTACCCGGCTTTATTATTCCTCATAACAATGCTTACAATTTAAGCCTACATTTTAACAAAACACCACATAACAAAATACCACAGACTGGGTGGCTTAAACAACAGAGATTTTATTTGTTCATAGCCTGGAGTCTGGAAGTCCAAGATCACTGTGTCAGCATGGTAGGGTTCTGGTGAGGGCTCTTCTCCTGGCTTGAAGAAGGCAGCCTTCTTGCTGTGTGCTCACATGGCCTTTCCTTGTGTGTGTGTGTGTGTGTGTGTGTGTGTGTGTGTGTGTTTGCAGAGAGAAGGCCACCAATCCTGTCAAATTAGTTCCCTATCCTTATGACCTTATTTAGCCTTAATTACCTCCTAAAAGCCCTGTCTCCAAATATAATTACATTGGAGGTTAGGGCTTCAACATATGAATTTTGGAGGGGACACTGTTCGGTCCATGGTGCCCTTCTAACTACACATTTATTAGAAAGTATTTACTAGAATAGTCTGTACATTGCTATACCTAAATTGTCCATTACTGTGCCTAGCACATAGTAGGCACTCTATAAATATCTGTGCAATAAATAGATGATCTACTCTGCTTATCCTAGTGGTAGTGTAAACAAGTTTATGACTCCATTATGATAAGTTCTCAGATAAGCACCATTAATCAAGCATATACATATGCCAGTGACTTTACCTTAGTTTCTGATCTAATCCTCAGAGAAATCCTAGAAACTAAGAATGATTATTATTGTGATAGGGATGAGTCAATAGAGGCATGGCGAGGTTAAGTAAATGGCCCAAAGTCACACAGCTAATAGGCAAGGCCAAGATTAGGACCCTCGTCTGTCAACTCCAAAAGTCCATTTCATTTTAGACTCTAGACCAGTGGTTCTCAAACTCTGGTGTATTTCACAACCACCTGGAGGACTTCTTAAAACAGACTGCTGGGCTCTACCCTCTGAGTTTCTGATTCTATAGGTCAAGGGTTGGATCTGAGAATTTGCATTTCTAATAAGTTCCCAGGGGACACTGATAGCGCTGGTCCGGGGACCACACTTTGAGAATCACTGCTGTAGACGTACAATACTTCAAGTTCCTTTTTCTTTCAGACTTCTGAGCTATTTTCTGTCTCAGTAGCCTTTGCTTGAGTCCATCAGAAATGAGTTTGCAGTAAATGCCTGATGTTTCCTCATTGTCTGGAGTGGCCATCCGGAGCCTAGAGAAAGACCTTTGCCACAGGGTGGCAGCAGCATCCCAGGTACAGAGAGTTTGGCTTGGAGCTGGGGACAGCTCATTAGCACACCGGCCCCTGGGTTCCCACAGAGTATGGGCCTGACTGCCTCTCCATTTCCCCTTGGCAGGGATGAGATGGCAGGAGGGGGCTTGGCAGAAGGGGAGGTCGTTGGCACACAGAGTGGTGGTTTTGTTCTCTGGGAGACCGGGAGAAAGCTGGGTGGTCCCCTCAGAGTGTCGAATTGTGCCCTTGACAAAACCACCACGCAACGCTGGAGAGCCGGGCCTGACAAAGGCCGGGAGGAGACTGGCAGGGGTTGCCTGTACCCTGGGCGCGCGCAGAGGCCTGGGCCCCTCCGGCCTGGCAGTTTCTCAGGATGCCCGTTTCTAGGGGTGATTGACCCTGCAAAGCCTCCCTCGGAGGAGAGGTTGGTCTGTGGCCTCCTCAGTGAGTTCCTTCCTGCTCTGGTGGGCCCAGATGGAGCTGGGAACCACTCTCCCCTCCTCCAGCGTCATTCCTAGGCCTCTTCTTTTCTCATTGAGACGGTTTTGTTCTAAACATCTTAAGAATCTTCCTAAGTGCCAGGAGCTGTGCTGAGAATTTTATATTATCATTTATTTAATTCTCATTACACCTCATGGTCTTATTATACCTATTGATGAGAGAGTTGAAGTCTGATCCATCACGTGCCAAGCTTAGTTGACCACAGAGCCCCATTCAACCTCCTCCAATATATGGAAACCTGATATGAAAACTGGTTTGGAGACTTCAGGTTTCAGCCAACCTTCACATGTACAGATGAGGATATACAGGGGGACTGAAGGATTAGGTCAAGGTACCACAGTCGGTTAAAAGCAAGTCAGGGACTTGAACTCACATTTCCTTATCCAGGTAACTACCATCACCACGAATCCAATAGATTATGTTCCAGAGTTAACCAAGACAGTCCAGGGACCTTGATGAAACTGCTCAAGAATTTAGGGTTAATAGGTTTGAATTCAACCACCACTCTGAAGCTGAAGGCCTTTACGTTTTAGGAAGCATGAAGGTGCTTTTAGTCTAGCTGTGTTAGTTTTCTAACACACATGTAGACATTCTGCTTCTTTGGTTAATGGCTCATCATCAGCTTACATGAAACAATACCTCACTGAGGCCCTGTAGTGCCAAGGCCATGGAATTTGGTGACAGTTTTCAGACTTGTGTTGCTGACAGAACTTTTGAATGCTGAGTTCTCTCCAGGGCAGACCGATCATCATTTCCTTTTGGGGCTGAGATGACCCTTGGATGGTCTTTATTTTCTCCTGCTATGTCTTCAAGTTCCAGGCTGGCTGCCTTCAATCTTTTTTTTTTTTTTTTTTTTTCTTTAATGATCCCCTGGACCTACAGACTTGGAAAGGAAATCCAAAAGTTGTCATCTGACACCCGTCTTCTGTGAGACACACTGTTGTCTTTAACCTGGCTGCACGTATGTGATTATTGGGAAAGAATTTATGATTTTAAGGGGCATATTTTGTGCTCCTTCTGCAGTACCGATTGGGCCTCGCTTTTTTTATATTCTTCAGCCTCAGCTGAAAGAAGGGGCTTTTGTGGGAATGATGCCCATTCACGGAGGCTAGAGTTCCCTCAAAAGACTTTGAAAAATGCCTCCTTCCGAACTTTACAATGACTGGAAAATGATGGTTTTTGAGTAGCACAATATGAAAAGAATATGGGTGCGTTTCTAGAAAGAGCACCCCAAATGAAAAAAATATGTTCACATTGGAAAACAATATGTGAATGCCAAATTGTTCAGTCCTGTAACGGATTACAGAAAATATTTTATGTTTGGAGTTGGGGGAGGGCAGGGGAGAACAGGAGGAAGGAGTGAGAGAAGGAAAGGGAAAAAAAAGAAGAAAAGAAAAACAGATGTGAGTCTTAAACTATTTCAAGCATGGATAACTGAAACATTATTTAATCTATTTAAGATCATTCTGTGAAGTCTTAAAGGTGATTGATCAGGATTTTTAAATGCAACAAGATTTACAAGCACATAATAAGTGATAACATCCCCCAAACAAATAAATAGCAAGAAGAGTCCCAGATCTGGACTGCCTTTTAAAGCATGTTTTTGTCTGCAAAGAGGAATTAAAAATTAGGATGATTATTTTTAATAATCACACAAACTCTTTCACCTATAATATTCTCTTCATCGAAGCAAACATAAAGTGTCTTGAATTCTTCATTTTGCTTGTACTTAGGGTTGCCAGATTAACCAAAAAAAATACAGTATTTTGGAACATACACGAAAACATTATTTGTTACTATTCATATTTAACTGGTGTCTTGTATTTTATCTAACAATCCTACTTGTACGTGTATGTTCGGTAAAATGAGACTGTTTCCAAATTGAAGGCTGAGACACCAGTTTTGTGCGCATGATGAGGGAAGACCAGCTAAAAAAATGTTACCGAGCCACTTACTGAGAACCTGTTCTGTGCTTAGGAAACATAAGTGATGGGATGGGAAGATAATAATCTAGAACAGGATGGCATCAAAAAAGGAGGTGGGAGGGGAGAGAGGCAGGGCACAGGGAAGAGGAAACAGAATACCCAGAAAGGAAGGTGCTCCTGGGAGAGAGGTCTGGAGAAGCAGGGTGACCAGAGGCAAAGAAGAAGTGAGGCGGGGAAGAATTTTAAACCCGTTGATGGCTTTCACATACTGATCTTCCCTCTGCACGGCCGACCCTGGAATTTCATACTGAGCTCATCCAAGCGAGTTCTCTAAGAGGAAGTTCAGTTCCTTCCTGCGGAGAGTTCCGGGCTCCCCCCGGTGGCTATTGTGGGTATCGCTCCTCCAGACCCTGCCTCATTTACCCCAGAGATTTCCCGTCTCTCACTTTCCCTCTTCGAACTCGGCCCATCGGCTTCCTCCGCTCTTCCTTCCCTGCTTTTTCTGATGGCGTATTCATTCGGAGGCTGCTTTCGGCATGGCATGACACCTCCCAACGGCTCTGGCCCCCGGAACAGGCCACACAGAGCTGGTCATTGTTGCCCCAGTTCTGGGACCACCCGAGCGGGAGAAGGGGCAGCGCGCCGCCGCGGAGGCCGGATGACTGACAGCAGCCCCAGGTCAAGTGCCCGGCGGGCCACCCGGAAGGAGGGCGTGTGCTCCCCTCCTCCTCCCCCCGCCCCTTCCAGCGGGAAATGAACGCAATGAACGGCACCAAAACCTCTATTTTCAACACTCTGTATATGAAGAAAGGCGTACCCCCCACCCCCCAAAAAAAGGATTTTACCGGGAAAGGGAATCCTGCTTGGGATGAGACAGTGCTGCTGAAGGAATAAATATAGGAAGCACACAGACCCCCAACTTCTCACAGTGTAGGATTTTAAAAAAATGGTTAGCCTATTTACTCATCAGAAACGTTTCAAAAAGCGCGTTAATCTGAAAATTTTCCAAAGTTCCATTTGTGAAGAGATCTGTGACCTACCACACAGAGGGATCTCTGCTGGCTTCGCCATCACCTTAGCCACACCCTGACAGGGCTGCCACGTCCCTCAGCCCTAATGGCATCTCCAGATCTTCCACAGGCTGATGACCAGCTTCGCAGGCGGACTGTGGACAGAGGGAGGGTGGAGGCAAAATGCAGCTTAGGCGCGACTGGAAGGAAACTGGTGACTGCAGGAAGAAGCACTTCCTAGGGGTGGACTCATTTTTTGGTGGCACCTCCCTGATTGCTTCTGTATCCAGAAAGTCCCATAGATCGGGATTCCCTCAGGGTGGTGAGAGCTGGTTTGATGCCCTCAGGCTGTGAGCATTTCCCCAATCAGCCATTCCAATACCATAGATGCCTTGTAAAAAGTTGGATTAATCAAACAGTGATTTGTAAATGTTTTGGTCAAAAGATCCTTTAGAGAAATTGACGGAAATTAAGGATTTCTCCCCCAGAAGAGGGCAAATGCACAAAACTCTCCCCACACTTTCAAGGGCTATTAGAACTCACTTAAGTCTTCACATGGATGATCTAGGGGTTTGTGGACCATACTTAAGAGCCCCTCCTCTAGATGGCTGCCGCCTGCTTGTAGAGGGTCAGATTAAAATGTCTCCAGACACAATTTCGGTCTGGGCATTCCATGATATTGCCTCCCAGTCCTCTGTTAAAAAGCATGACAGAGAAAAAAAAAAAAAGCAGTTGTCGTAACTCGTGCTTTATGAATAGAACGGTTCACTAGCACATTGGCTGTTTCTGAAATATCCCTTGAGACCTTATTCAGCTCTTTTCACAAATGGCAGCAGTAATCACATAGATAAATCTACCTACCTACTTTGAAGGTCAGACAGGAAATTACTTTTTTTGGAAGAACCAATGGTGGCATTACACTTTTCTAATTAATCCCAACATGGAAATGATTCAATTTATTGGAGAAATCTGAATCTGAGGTGAACAAGTAAATGCATGCTGTTACAGCAAAGTGCTTCCCTCACCTCCTCCTGTTTCCAGTTCTAGGAGTTGGGCAGGGAGAGTGTGTCCTTATTTATTTTCCTGTGGCTGGCTTCCCCAGCTGGGCCTTCCAAGATTTTACCTAGTAAAATCTAAAAAAAAAAAACCTGCATGGCATCCTTCCCAGCATCGTCCTGAACTCATTGCAATACTTCCATGAATGAAAAATTTTATTTTCCTTCAGGGAGAAGAATAATAACAACATGCAAAAGTATAATGTAAAACTAATTTTTTTCTTTATTGAAAATACATCTACAAGGTAATGCTTCTCAGTCCACACTGGGTGCATGTAATATGCAGAGCCTGTGATGGGCTGGCAAGAGGGTCATCCCAGAGGACCTGCTTTCCATAAGAGACGGTTAGTATAAAAAAGATCACATTGTGTAACAGAGTTAATTTGACATGATTAATTTTTACACAACTGGTATCATGACAGCCATGTACATTAACTTTTGTAGTGTATTTCCCAAATAGAGCCTTGACATTAAATGGTTACTCCACCACAGCCTAATGTTAACTTTTGTACACATGTACGTAATGCTCGCGATCTATATAAAAATATCTCTAATTGTATATCAGAGGATGTATGTCTAGATTTTCAATCTGTTAGCATAATTAAGTCCATTCTTCACCATTTTCAGTCAGAAACTCAAACACAGCTGGTATTGTCTGACAGCTCCTACTTCACATCTTTGACTGGATATTCCTTAGAGGGTAAAAAAATAATCTCCTCTAAACCTGGTAGCTGCCTTGCCTGAAACTAATACCCCTAGTGTTTTTGTTGTTTTTTTTTTTTCTTGGAACCACACTGACATGACTTCATACTGATTCATCTTCTACGGTTTCTCTCAGGGACGCAAACCAAACCAGACCAAACCCCACTTCAGCTGAAGGTTTTAAATGATTTGGTGAATGGACTTCCAACACAAAGAAATATCTTGTTTTTCTCATTCTAAGAACTTTTGATGATAGTCAAAAACCTTTTCAAATAAGAGACCACCCACCCAGTTCATGGACCTCTAGTGGAGAGAGGTCATTCATTTGACTTCTTTAAAACACATAAGAAGTGACCTTATATTTTGATCTGCAGACTTCCTTAAGGAATGATTTTTGAACTGAAAAGAAAAAGTTTCAGGTTAAAAAAAAAACCAAAAACCTCTCCTTTTAAAAAAAACCTTCCTTCAAGATGACTTATAATCTTGGTGTTTTAAAATCCTCTCTTTATAATGTCAACCATGCTCCATTCTTTCCTGGCGATCTTTAGTGTTCCATAGTAAGACCATGAGCACCCTTGCTAGTTGCCAGTCTTACGTTTTTATTTTCTAAAAGTCTATGGTCAGTTGAGGAGTGGTGGGAGATATCCTTCCCAGAGAAATCCCTTTAGTTTGTGAAGAGTAGGAAAGAAGGGAATACTTCCCCTGTTGGGAAGAACTAAGCAGAATTTCGTGAACAATTCCACTCCTGGAATGGCCTCCAGCCAGGTGACTTGTGTAACTGACATTTTGGACACAGGACCTGGTAAACCACACAGCCATCCTGCCCCCACTTAGAAATGTTCATTCCCAATAAATGTCTATTCTGAAAGTCCCATGCTCCATGGAATGATACTTGCTACAGGATGTTCTTTGGGGAAATGGAGGGCAGGCTCTTTTATGGTGCCACAGGATGTTTGGGTGAGAATCGACCATAAAGGCATCTAAGGAACTCGCTCATTTTACATATGGGAACACTGAGGCCTAGAGATGAGATGTAACTTGCCCATGGCCACATGGAAATTTCACTTTCTGCGCCTCCTCACAGCTGTGCTGGGTGTGTATTCGTATTGCCCTGCTACTAATAAAATAAGGACACAAATCATAAGAGAAAGGAAAAAAAAAAAAACCCTTGTAATGTCCAACCGATAACCCATTGCTGATCAAGTTGTTTTGTTTTGACACTAAAACTGAATTGTATTCTGAAGGATTTTTAAATTCTGAAAGTTGATTTAAAACCATGTTTTTAGCCTAGTATTTGTTTTGACTCTTTAATTTGTAAGAACTATCACATTTACAGGATTGCATGCCACATAAACTTGTAAGATCTGATCAAGACTATTTTTGATCTCAGTACCTTATTAGATAAGACTAACATGAAATGACTTAAAAATTTCAAACATGGGATGAAAACTATACATTTTGGCCACTGCAAAATCCCCCCTTGTTTTTGGATGAATCCTATCAGGGCAGGGAGGAAAAGGGAGGTAAAGGGCTGACTGGAGAGAATGTGTTGAAATGAGATGGAAACATTGTATAATGGTTTTCAAACACCTGGTGCTCAAGGAAGCATTTCTTTGTGTTAGTCTACATCTTGGTCTCACTATCAATAGATTTCTCAATTTCGCTTTCCTGGGCAATCAGCTGATATGGTTTCTTCATTTCATTCTCTTCAATCACTGAGTTACCCATTTCGACGTCCCGGTTCTTCAGTTCATGTCGTGACAAGTGTTCAACAATGCCGGCTCCCAGGGAGTCTCCCAGCACGTTGGTGGTGGTACGAAGACGGTCCCTGGGGAAGGGAAGGGTGGAAGGAAAAGCGAGGCTCCTGTGAACATTACGGGATTTCAGCTCATGTTTTGAACCAGCTGGCTAAGTCACTGGCGGCATCTCTTAAAATTCTGCTTGGTGTAGCCACCCACTGCATCATTCCATAATAGACACATAACATTCAAAATCGTAGTTACTAATATATATCCTTATAATTAATAACTTATATTATAGAACATAACTAAGGATATATATTAGTATTAATTTTCAGTTACTAGTTAGAGTATCTACAGTAGGAATGACCCTCCCCTTTCTCCTTTTATTTAAAATTTTTCTTTGGTTCTCTTTCCTACCACTCACTTTCCTTTTACCAGAAGGTCTCAGAAGTGTGATCTAGAGACCCCTGGGGGTCCCTGGGGCAAAAACAATTTTCATAATAATGCTAAGATGTTATTTGCCCTTTTCCCTCTCATTTTCTCATGAATGTCTGTCTAGTGGAGTTTTTCAAACAAACAACACAACACCAAAGATAACACAACAGATTGAATGCAGAAGCAGTCTTGTATTAAGCTAGACAATAAGGAGATTTGCAAAAATGTAAAATGGTATCATTCTTTTCCCTAACTTTTTGGTTTGGAAAATGATATTTTTCCATAAAAATGTTATATATGTTAACATGTAATGAATGGATTATTGTAACCTTTAAATGAATTTAACATTTAAAAAATGTCTACGTTTTTCTAACATGATAAATATTGATAGATATGACCCACACAGATAAAAGCTCTGGGGGTCATCAATTTTTAAGTGTAAAGGGGTTGCGAGACTGAGAACCACAGCTTTATACTATAAAAGTCTTCACATGAGTCAAGTAGTGACTGTGGGCCAGACAGTGAGCTGAATGCTTTCCATGTATCAATGCATTTAATCCTCACAGCACCACCGAGAGGCAGACGACATTATCGTCTTCATTCTGCAGAGAAGGAAAGTAGGGTGGCTGGGTAACCCGGCCGGTGTCACACAGGGGCAGGACACAAACCCAGATCCAAGTGACCGTGGAACTCATGCTCTCAATTATCTTTCCCCCACTTATTGTGCCTTGAGAACACTGAACTTTTTGTGGTCATTAGATCTACCTCATGGAGTCTATGTAGACTCCAACACCTACTGTGTCCTTCTAGGCTGTCACCTTGGGCATCCTGGGGAGCAATTGTAAATGGAAGGAAAAGAACAGAGGCAGAGAATGTTAGCTGGAAGGGTGAGGGGAAAAGGGCAGAGGTGTGGGCCCTAGAGGTTAGGATCTGAGGGTGCTTTTCTTGACACTTTCCCCAGAGCCAAAAATCAATTCCACTTAATGACGCCAGCTCTCTTCCCACTGTCTGCACAGCTGCCCCACTCGCCGTTGGGGTCAGATGGGAACATCTGCCCTGTATTACGCCATTGGAATGGGAAGCACAAGAAGAAAGCCTGAGTCAGCCTGCGAGGCCCACTGTTCGGTCCCAGCCGCCATGGGGATGTGTTGTGCAATTCAGAAATGGCTTTGCTGATTTATGTTGGCTTTGTAGACAACGGGTTTCCCAATCCCCGAATGGTTTTATAGAGTGAGAAGCGTAGCAGCCAGATGTGCCCCACAGGCTGATATGGGAGAGTGTGCATGGCGCCCGGGGCTTGGTGGCCACATAACGGCAGGGATCAGGCAGGGAGGGCAATTTAATTACAGGCCAAGCCTTCCCTCTTCATGGAGCCCTTTGGCAGGGGTTCCAGGCTGCCTGGTGCCCTAGGATGACAGAGGAGAGCCCCATGACAGCAAGCTGAATGCAGTCCAAGCGTACTCACAGGAACCAGTCCACTGCGATGATGAGCGTGATGTCGTCGGTGGGCAGGCCCACAGATGTCAGCACGATGACCATGGTGACCAGGCCCGCCTGAGGAATCCCAGCTGCCCCAATACTGGCAGCCGTGGCTGTGATACTGTTAGAGGAAGTCCCCAAACAGAAAACATTTGTTTAAATCTCCCCAGACAGAGAGCAGACCCTGTGAAACACGCACAGGGGCAATGTCTGACTTGCCAGGTTAACATAAGAGGATGAGCTTTAGAAAACTGTAAGTGAGATTGTATAAAACCCATTGAGCTAATAATCATATTAACTAATATTTATCAAATGCCTATTATGTGCCTCCTGATTTGTTAAGCATGGCTTACCTCATTTATTTCTCACAACAACCCTTAGGAAGTTGGTCCTGTTCTTACAGCTGTTTCTAAATGAGGAAACTTGTGCCTATATACTTTTTCACGTACCTACCTGGAAGTATTTTGTAAGTTCTAAAATACTGTACAATTACAATAACAATTTGTTTCTAATAATTCCCCTATCCAAGCAGAGGACTGTAAAGATACCGAACTTGTATGGTTACAGTAGTCAGAAAAAAAAATCAAATTTACTAATTCAAAACCAAAATGATTTATGAACAAGGTTCTGTAGCACTAGCAATACTTTTTATGGAGGCAGTGTGAACCTCATTTGTAAGGCACATAACCTGGCTGGGACTCAGTTGGTTAAATATCTATTTGATAGGCTTATGTGAGAATGTGAAAATGTTTTTTGAATAATAAAGGATTACCTAGATATAAAGTGGTATTCATAAAGTAATGTCTGTGGAAGAGACTCTTCATGGTTCACCCGCATTGTTCCCCTTGTATAGTACTAGAATGTTGAGCTGATGTATGGCTGCCCACAGTGAAACTATATTTCCCAGCCTCCCTTGGAGCTTAAACTAAGCTCTGGCCAATAAGACACAGGTGAAAGTGATCAAGCAAATTGCAGGTTGTGCGATTCCTCCTCCTCCCACTGGCTAAAATTTGGAGGTGATGTTGAGCCATCCTGGACCACCTGGATGAGGGTGATACCCCGGGGATGATAGAACCACAAGTTTTGGTCCCTTACCCTCTAGAACACCTACCAGCCTGGAGGGCTTTGTGGAGCGCAGCTGCTCCACACGAGAAAGAAGTACAGTTCTATCTTGTTGAAGTCACTATAATTGTTATTATTATTTTTAACTCTGACACAAGCAACGGAAACGTTTTCATAACGCAGGGCTTTTCAACCAGTATGTCAAGGTATGCCTAAGAATAGGTTGTATTGAACTCCCAGCCCCAGTTTAGCTAGACTGGGCCTGGGGCTCCCAGAACCTCCAGGTCCATCACCTCTGGCAATGATCAGCCCCATCTTTTTTATCCCAATGCATCCTTCAACTATTATCATTTCCCAAAAGTACAAAATACGTATACAGAGTCTGACATAAATTATTTCTAAGTAAACATATATAGACATACCCACACAAACGTGAGGGAACTGATAGAGATTTTAAAAGACTAAAGTGACATAAAAACCAAATACAAGCCACAAACCTGGATTTGATCTTAGTCTGGGGAAAAAGCTATACAAGATATTTTGAAACAACCGGGGAAATTTGAATATAGGCTGGATATTCCAGAAGTATTTTTAAGAATCTTACTATTGTGGTTATGTAGAAAACTATATCTTTATTCTTAGGTGATGCATGCTGAACTATGTACAATGAAGTGTCATGAAGGCAGGGGGGGAGGTGGGAAAGAAGCAAAAATGGCAAAATGTTAACAATTGTTGGTTCTAGGTAGAAGAGATGTGTTGTAATATTCTTTCAACTTTCCTATGTCTAAGAAAATTTATAATAAAAATGTTGTGAAAAACTGATTTATTTTGATTTCCAAATTAAATTGTTAATAATAATTAAAACACACACACACACACACACACACACACACACACACACACACACACTAAAGAGCAGGGTCTGATCTGGATTGTGAGATTTTGTCTCCATTATACTCATTGGTCTGTTGTGCATGACGACTTTCATTAAGCAAAGAGAAGGGACGATATTCACATGTGCACGTGGATATGACTGGACTGTCTCCAGGATACAAAAGAAACTAGCAAGCAACAGTGGTTGCCTCTGGAGAAGGAAACTAAGAGATTAGCGGAGGAGAGGGAAAATTACCTTTCACTAGACAGCTCAAATAATAGTTCAAAAATAGTCCACAAAAGGAAAATTCTCAGCCTATTTGTCAGTGTTCTCTGTCATATATACTGCCTAAAAATTAACCCGAGAAAATGTTAATCCAGTTTTTCAAATGTATTTTTATTTTCTAATTTTCTCCATAAAAGCTAATGAATAATAAAAGCTAAAATTTCAATGCCTTTTATTGCAGTTTAACATTTTTTAAAGAGAGAAATATCCATACTATGTATTCTACAGATTTTAAAAAGAGCTGGATATGTTTATAGATGGTATACGGATGAGTAAATCAGTCAAGTGGCAAGCAGTATGTATGGTATGATTCCATCAATTAAAAAAAAATGTGTGTATGTCTGTGCATTGGAAAAGGTCTTTGTACACTAAACAGTAACCCTGGTCACCTATAGAAAGATGAGGAGTCATGGTGGCAGACAAGTTTCACTTTTTACTTTATATATGTCTGTATTATTAATAAATATGCACATCTGTAATTTAAAAAAATAAAAATCTCTAAATATCAAAAAAATAACACTATTCCTATGAAGAGTCCCCTCTCCCAGTTTCTTCACTCAAGCCCTGATCACTGGCTCATCATTTAAAGTCGTTCTTAAGAAAAGGACGTATAGAATGTTCCCTGTACCTGATCGTAATAATCTGTCCAAAGTTCAGGTCGAAGTTGTTAACTTGAGCAATGAAAATGGCAGCCAAAGCCTCATAGAGGGCAGTCCCATCCATGTTAATGGTGGCCCCTACTGGGAGCACGAATCTGGTGACACGTTTGTCCACGCCATTGTTCTCTTCCAGGCACTTGAAGGTGATGGGTAGGGTGGCAGAGCTGAGCACAGTAAAACAGGACATGTCAGCTGACCATCCTGACAGTTCAGACTGTGCCTTTCCTTTTTGGTATTTTGGACAGAGAGTTCCTTCCTTTCCCATATCCTAAGTGAAAGGGAACTAAGTCAGCACTAGTATAAATAGGGCAGCAGGGCTAGGGACAGTGGGTCCCCTCACTGGGTCATTTGGCAGCTCCCCTGCTTCTGGGCTCCTCCGCGAGGCATCACTTGTGATTTACTCCCCACCCCCCGACAACAGCCTGTGCCAACGCTCGGCCATCTCTCCCTTAGGCAAATGGCGACTGGATGAGGCAGATGAGGACGGGCCGGAAAGGATAGCTGATTTCCATTTTGTCCCCTGAAAGGGTATATAGCCAGCTAGTCTTTGACTCCCAACTAGGTCTGACTAGCATTGGAGTCCAAAAGCCAATTCCTATGCCTGGACATTTAAAACCTGGAAAAACACACCCCCCCCCCGCCCCTCAGTCTGAAGGTTCTGGTTCAAAGAAAAGTTTGAGATACATTTTCTGATAGAAATAAGCCACGGATATATGCGTACCTGGAGGAGGTTCCCAGAGCCGTGATGAGCGCTTGCAGCAACCCGCCGATGAAAACCCAGGGGTTTTTCCGTGTTACCAAGAAGTAGAGGAGCGGCAGGACTATGACCGCATGGATGAGTAAGCCCACGATGACCGTCACTGTGTACATGGCTAGCTGCCCACCGATGACGCCCATGTCTTCCATCTCAACAATTTTCCCTGCAATCAGGAAGAGGATGCCCAGAGGGGCGTACCTATGTAGAAGCAACACACGCACAGTTGGAAGTCTGATTTCCAACAAGCTATTCCACAGAAATTAGTCAGAGAGTTGACTTCCAGACTTTTCTGTGCAGTATACTATGAGGACTTGCAGAAACTGTGAACTTCTTTCTTTTCTTTTTTAAAATATAAATTTAAATATAAACTAGTGCATAATTAGGCTTTCCTCTCACTCAGAATCTCTCTAGGTCACAAATCTTTTTTTCTCCCAAATGAGGAAAAAAAAGGGCAGGTTCAGAGGTTTTGTTGCTCACCTCTTTTTTTCCCTAAATAACTATCATTTCACCACACCTGGGTCACTTTGGGGGGTCCTCAGATGCCACACCCACCCCCATCCCAACCTGCTGTCTCCTGCTCCCCTGCTAAGTACTCTGAACAGTCAGAATCCATTGAACCAATATCCAGACTTCTGGGAGCATTTCCCACGTCGGAGCCTGACTCCCAAGCTAAAGCAAGATGCACACGATGGCATTTCAGTGTTTTAGACTTGCAGACAGCTCTCTTAATCAAGGACAACTTTTATTAGTTTTTCCCATATTGCACACTACTTACAATATTACTTAGTATCAATCTTTTTTAATTTAAATGAATGTACTCTAAGAGGAAATTGTATGTTACAATGCAAATGAAAAACTAGCACCATTTGCCATAAGTAGAAGGCAATCATAAAATAAATTCAGAGCTATCAAAGTTAATAACATGCATGTTTGTACTACCACAATCAGGTTATAGGTGTTCTAGTTGAGTAATTATTACCCACAGGCTGCTACTGCTATTTGTGATCTTTCGCCTGTAGACTCGAAAGAATGAACAACGGAGACATGAACTGTCTTGTACACATTGAATCAAGGCCCCACTCTCTTTGTCCGATGTGTGCTGTAAACTACAACCCAACTCACATGACCCCAAACAGAGAAGCTGATCACCCTTCAGGAGAAGGGTCTGCTGGGAACTGTGGAGGACTTATTTCATACTGAAAAATACAATGGTTCTTTTAAAAGTCCTTTAAAAACACAGGCCAGGAAATTATAAGAGTACCTGTTTTCAGAAATGTAATAACTCAATGTTGAATGTGCAGGCAAACGTACAGCTAGAAAAGCTACATGTGAGGCTCATTCAGCAGCCTTGAATAGGCTTCTTTCATAAAAGAGGTGAAAGGTGGAGGCATTTTAATCATATGAAGATAAATGTCCACTTTCAGCTCTGCCAAGATTTCCAAGGAGGGTCCCCAGCGTTTCAATGGGGACTCCTGGGGAGATGACATTCTGATCATCTTTGTGCCCCCAAGTTCATATTCATCTTGAACAAACTCCTGAAAAATGGATTTCTCTGGGCTTTGGGGGCAATAAAGAAAAAAGAATATTTTTAATCATGGTGGTGAGGGCTTTTCTTAGAAATGGATGTCTTCCTGCCTCAGGTGCCAAGAGGGAGTCTGGATTTAAAACAAAGGCAAAAGGGAAAGCAACCCTCACAGGAGGCTTAAACCAATCACAGGGTTCTCTCCCTGCTGGGGAGAGTTTACTTTCCACGGCCAATGTTCCTCTGTGGATTTAGTCTTTTCCTTTGTCTCCTGCTCTCAACTTTCTTTGAAGGAAGTTGTGTTATAAATTTGGCTTGGCCTTCTATAATACTTCCCATGAGTCCTTCAGGCTTGACGCAGAGTGGCCATTTACACTTCTTTCTTAGGACTGAAATGCAGGAGAGGAGAGCTCGGTTTTTCTGATGGTCTAGGGGCTTTTCCCTCTCCTGGGAATGCTCTTCTCTCAGTACTTTGTATGGCTAGCTTCTGCTGATTACCCACCTCCTCAGAGGCCTTTCTGTCCCATCCAAGGCAAATTTTAAGCCTCTGCCCCAGTCACTTTTTATCACATCACATCATATTATGTGAAAGAAAACCTCATGTTTTATTTTATCATAATTTTATTCCATAGCACTTGTGCCTAAAGCACATGGATGATTTGTTTGTTTGTTTAAGAATGTAAGATCCACACAAGGTCCTACTGTATAGCACAGGGAACTAAATTCAATATCTTGCTATAAACTGTAATGGAAAAGATTTTTAAAAAGAGAATGTAAGATCCAGGACTTCCTTGTCTGTCTTCTTCATTGCTATATCCATAGTACCTGGCATTAAATGCTTGGTATATAGGAGACAATCAATAAATAGGAGACAATCAATAGGAGAATGAATAACTAATTAGTTATCAAATGGAGGAATGAGGAATGGGATCCCGTCAGCGCTGGAGTAAGGGAGTTGACACCTTTCAAAAACAAGGAAGCAAACTTATGCAGACAGGCTTGCAGATATGTTCAAGGCCACTAGCAGCCCAGAAAGTTACTGATTTTCTTGTGCTTACCCAAATGAGATCATTGCAATTGGCCATCCTGCCTGGTGGCATCTTCCTCAGTACAGAACACAAGGTGATGGCAATAAGCATCTTCTAGATAGCATACATAGCAAATGGAAATACATACCACATTATCACTGCTACCAATCTCATGATGGCTTCGTTAAGAGCATCAAAGAACTCTCTCAGGGCCTGGCCCTGCTCCTTCATGTTTCCAATCACAAATCCGAAGCACATGGAGAAGACAACTAGTCCCAGGGCATTGACCCCATTCACAGACCCTGGCACTGGGACTAACTCCTCTGTGATCCTCGTCAGAGTCTCCATGGCCTCTGACACATTATTTATCACGGCACCCACAAGTGTTTCATTGGACTGGATGGGCACTTTAAAGCTTCTCTTCTCATAGTTGGTTTTAAACTTAAAAAGAAAAGGCACAACAGAGATTAAAGGTAATATTTGTTTTCTTCTTTTGTACTTTTTGCTCAGATTTTCTATAATGAGATATATTACCCCAAATTCAGAGAAAAGCATTATACAAAGTATCTATCTACCCTGTCTATCTATCTATCTATCTATCTACCCATCCATCTATCTATCTATTTATCTTCTATCTATTTACTTATCATCTATCTAATTAATCTGTGACAAACCTCTACTACTTCCTCAGCACAGACAAACACACACACACACACTCAAATACACAACAAACCATAATAGGAAAGAGGTTGAAGATGGAGTAAACAGATACATGTGCTTCTGGTTTTTTCTGAAACCCTAATAAAATGACTATAAATTCAAATATTCACAATAATCCCTTTACCCTCTATGGGCTCCTATTAGGGGATCATGGACAAAGCACCTAACATCCCCTTGTTCATATTCCACAGCTGTGAAACAGGGATGACTGTGCTGGTTCTACCTCACAGTGTCATTGTAATGATCAAATTAAACAGACTATATGAGAACATCTGGTAAATTTTAAAGCACTACACTAATGTTGGCTAGTGGTGCTCAATAACAAAGCCCTTCAGGGACTAGACTTAGTTGGAGACTTCGGTGAATATTAAACAATTAAAATCTCCAAAACAACATTCTTCAAAGTATTCCTGATAGTATTAGTTCTTAAGAATAGTTGCGTGAATAATAGTTGAGGATGTCAAACCAGTTCTCAAGTCTATAGCGGAGTCTCCTCTTATTCAAGAGATGGTCTTTTCCCCATAGCTTCTGCATAGATGCCCCAGACAGAAAATGCTGAGTGTATTACTGTGGCCATTTGAAACAATTAAGCCCATCTCTACGATTTTAACAAGAGCAGAATTTCTGGCCTTCACATTGACGGGAATAAAGCACCAGAGAGAGTAATAATCTATGGATGTTGACTGGATCTAGAGTCTAGGTGAAGAAAGCACAGCTGTATATGAAGTGCTGGGGCACTTCTCTACCACGAGTAAATGGAAGACTTTTTTGTCCAGTGAGAAAGCACTATTCCCAAACAAGGACATGGCCAGCTGTCAATACTGTAGACATATTCCCTAAACAATCAGTGGCACTGCTCGTAATTTTAACAAAGAGACTGACACCTTTTTGTCAGTCAGCTCTCAAATCTCTATTCTACTGGGATGCTTATGCATTTTATGGATTGTCTAGGGTGAATTTTCAATCCCAATTAGCCTTTCCTATGCCTCCAACTCTTTCCCCTTAGACACAGTTTGCAGCCTACACAGAAATCGCAACCTCATTTGCATTCTGATCTAAGACAAATAGATCTGGGATGATACATTTGCTTCCCTTTCAAAATCCTGTAAATGCAATCCCAAACCAAATACAATAAATCTTCCTGAGTCAGCACTTTCCCCAGCGTTGCTAGAAATCAGCATTTTTGATATCACCTAGTGCCTGCTGACTAACTGGAATAGTCAGCTCCGTGGTGCTGGGGTTGGCTGGTTGGGTTGAAAGGGGTTTATTATTTATGATTACAGTTGTTTTGAATAAAGAGAGTTAGAATTTGCCCTCGCAGGCTTTTTCTTTCTTTTTAAATAAAGAAGGAATTCTGTTTGAATTGTGCAGTGTACACATGCATGACCTATTAAAAATGGTCAATACAAATTTTAAAAAGGGAAAAAAGCAAAGAGTGTAAAACTTGGTCCTCCATGAGTTCGGAGTTTGATTTTGTTTGTTTTACAGATCCCAAGCACAAGGGTTAGGGAATTACAGCAAGGGTGAAGTGACACCATCTGGAGAAATGTTTGGGAGCTATTATTTAACAACTAGAATGTCTAATTGTTTCCCTTTTAATATCTTGGGCAACAAAGCTTTTTTGTTCAGGTGACGTTAGAATGAACTTTACTAATTTTATCCCCTTATAGTAAAATATATTTGTGTCTTCAACACAGAGAGCCAACCAAGAGTTGCTTGGATTAGGGGCTAAAGGGAACTGGATTTCACTATGGCCTCCTGCTAGGTGTCTCATCAGCCTGGATACCCCCTCCCAGGAAGCAGAACAGAATGTAGAAGCAGAAAGAGGATGGAATTTGAAATCAACACAATGAATTTGAATTCGGGTCTGTCATTTACGACTTGTGAAATCTCACACCTACTACATAACCTCTCTGAATTATCACAGATAAGTTGTCTCATCAATGAAATGAAGACACTGATACCTACTATATTTATGTGAAGAGTAAATATAACATTAGTGCTTGATACAGAGCAGACATTCAATACACTATGGTGGCAGTGCTTTCTGATGTGGTTCCTCCTTTAGAATCTCTAAGGCCCTTAGCAGACTTTTTAAAAAAACAACCCATTGATTTTTAAAATCAAACCCAGAATCTTGAATAATCTCCCTAATCTTTAAAGCAAGTTGTAAATATACCTTATAGTGGAGTTTGTTTGCTTGGTGAGCTTTTGTTTATGGGCTACGGGGGAGAGGAGAGAGAGTCTCCTGATTAGCCTTCTTAATAATTAACAGAGACTTAATGAGTCATTTGTATGCAAGACATCTAGTGTCTGGCAACTAATAAAGCCTTCAGTACAGGGAAGACCACCCCCCCTCCTCTCCCAATTCCCAAGAAAACTCTAGTGCTTTCCATACGCTTGGCAAGAGAAGTATTTCTTACTACAGAGAAATGGGAAAAAAATTAAATTAAAAAGAGAACCCTACTCTGTTTGGTACACCAAAGAGGAATTTTAAAGGTGAATTAGTGGCTGTGTTTACCTGTTTAAAGCAAGCTTCCACCAGATTTGGAGGGAACATATTCCTGCAAAGAAAATAATGGTCACTTGAAAAACTCCCAAATAATAAATTAGTTCCTTAAATACTTTTTCATTGTGTCTAAGTAAGGTAAAGATTGCACTGAAATAAGCAGCAAATGGAAAAAGAGAAAGATTTTGTTGGATCTTATGAAATGGGACATAGGTCATCCCTCAGTGTGGCCCATGTAGTTCATATTTTTCAAGGAAGTCCCAAATTTAACTCATCTGTCCTTGTGTCAGACAATGGGATTTTTTATTCCGACATCAAACCCTGCTCCTAGGAAAAACCCAAGCAAGAATGGAAATGCCTTTTATCATAAACATTCTGGTTAACTGAGGTATTATTCAATAATGGCCATTTTGGTATCATGCCATGTGTTTAAGGACCAAGTGTTCCGAATCAAATGTCATGGTCAGACTGTTCTCCACAGAGTCCTCCCAAAGGCCCTCTGGGGGATGAGATATTGACTCTGAATTGCTAGAGCTTCTGAGGCTCTTTGGTGACCAACAGGGAGATGGCCCACAAAATTTGAACTTGAGGCCCATGTGGCAGGGTTTGTTACTGCCTCAGTGCAGTGTTTGTGTTCATGGTGGGGAAGAAGTAAGAGGCAACACTCTCGCTGGGGCATCTCTAGCCAGCTGTATGACCTTGGCTAATTCATGGCACCCATGTAGGTCTCAGCTGACTCATCTGTTAAAGAGGAGATTGGATTAAACCATCACCAGGGCTCCAAGACGAAAGACTGTGGGAGAAGGAGACATGACACAGGCAGCTGGAGAGTCTGAGATTCCAGCAGCTGTATGTCATCAATCAGATTTTAAGGTTATAAACTCGGGTTTCTTCCTACTGCCTAGACCAGGGGTCCCCAGCCACCGGGCTGTGGAGCAGGAGGTGAGTGCTGAGCCAGCCAGCAAAGCTTCACCTGCCGCTCCCCATCGCTTGCATTACTGCCTGACCATCCCCACTCCCCAGCCCCCATCCGTGGAAAAATGGTCTTCCACGAAACTGGTCCCTGGTGCCAAAGCATTGGGGTTCGCTGGCCTAGACCATCCCGTTTCTCTGGCCTTCCCATCTATGCTCTATGGGTCTGTTTCTACAAACCCTGAGAGAAAAGTGAGTTTAGGAGATTCCAAGATAAATGCTCAAACCAGGTGTCTGGGTGGAGACAGGTTAGTCTTACACTTGTCACTGGGGCAAGGAGGGGCAGAAACACACCAGACAGAGAATGATAAGGTCCCAAATTCTTTAAACAAGGAGTAGAAATTATACAGAAAGAAAATATAATTTAAAAAAAAACCCTAATCCAAACTCCCTGAGGGTAAATTTCCTGAAAAAAAAAAATGGTGAAAAGCCTTAATTGCACGAATTAAATAAAATCATCATCATTGGGTGCCAGCTTGGTATGAAATAATACAGAGTGGCTTGTCACCTTCGGATAATTGCGATTAACTCCCTGAAAAGGGCTTTCAGGGAGGCACCATGGGGCTGCCTTGTGCTTACATACAGATGATACAAAGTCACTCGTGGTCGGAATTGATAGGTGCTGCTGAAGAGACCCTTTGTTGCCCAAATCGCTCTTGAATCTACCGGCTACAGACCCATTCCTTGAGATGGCACGTGAACTCAAGTCCCTAGGAGGAGTTTCTCTCAGATGGTCGGTGGGGAATCCTTTAGAGTAGGCATCTAGGATTGGTAAGCCAGTCACTCTGCAAGTACGTTGTAGAGAAGGGAGGAAAGGGGTAGGTTTGGGGAGGACAGCCTGGGTGGGCTACTTGCTGGAGGAATGCTAAGCAGGTGGGGCATTGAGAGGTCCGTGCTGGGATATCTTCCATTTGCCTTTCTCCATCCCCTCTCCATCCTGCTCTGTGCCTGGGAGGCTGACCCCTCACCTTCTGGCTTCCTGTTGGGTTTGTCCAGTGGGAGGCGCTGACAGATCACAGGGCAGAGGGAGAAGTGGATGTATATATTCTCCCGGCTCTCTCCCTGGCAGGTTGGGCAACAGCTCCCTCCCTGCAGATTAGAGCTGTAGCCCCTATCCTGAGGGCCCTTTCCCTCAGGACACAGCCCATCCTGACTTCCAGTAATGGCTCCCTTCCTTTCCTCAGAGCCACAGGTGGTAACAAAACAGCTTCCTATTGCTGTTAGTCCTCCAGTGTCTCACCATCACTTATAGGTTCCCTTTACCCTTCCCACACCTTTGCAAACCCTGTTCAGTGATCCTTTGGGGCTTGCAATATGCTTCCTGCCAGCAACTGACCGGTGCAAAGGCAAGTGTGGAGAGAGAGGAGGCAGGGAGGTGCCAGGCTCAAACTTGGGCTTACTTCTCAGTTCTGTGTCCAACATATTCTATCCTCAAGTCTGTTTCAAGTATTAGATAAGCTAATTTGTAATCAGTGTACAGTTTGTGTATAAAACAATGCTAAAGAAGCCATCCTTTAGTCTTTTATTATTGATCTGCCAAATCCTTTCTTCATAAATAGTACAAAAGGAAAACCTTGGGACAGGTATGATCAGATTATCTCTAAAGTCCCTTTTGGAAATAAATTGTCGTGTACAATGGATGATGATACAGATCACAAGTTCCAAATTAAAAGAGTCCAATGAACAGGCTATACTTGAAAAAAAAAAAGTAGCCTTAAAGAGCAAGACTTGAGAAAAGTAGGTCAAGAATTATTGAAAGGCATTATGCTAAGTGAGATAAATCAGACAGAGAGAGACAAATACTATATGACTATCACTTATATGTGGAATCTAAAAAATACAACTAATTAGTGATTATAACAAAACAAGCAGACTCACAGATATAGAGAACAAACTAGTGCTTACCAGTGGGGAGAGGGAAGTAGAGGCAATATAGGGGTAGGGGAGTAAGAGGTACAAACTATTAGGTATAAAATAAGCCACAAGGATATATTGTACAACACAGGGAATAAAGCCAATATTTTACAATAACTATAAATGGAGGATAACCTGTAAAAGTTGTGAATCACTATATTGTACACCTGTAACATATGTAATTGTAAGCAATATACTTCAGTAAAAAAAAAAAAAATCACACACACACAAGAACTATTAATATTGCAAGGTGAGCTGCACAGTTGAGAGGATGACTGAGTGCTCAGAATCTGAATCCTAAAAGCAGGGCTCTTAAATCCTTATCTTCTCCTTGCTCTTCTCACCTCTTTCACATGAGATCAGAAAATGGATCCTTACTTCAATTTCTGTTAGAAAGAGGTAAAGATGTGACCTTCATTTCAAGCCCAACAGGACTGGTTCAGTCAGATACCTCTTCTAGGGTTTGATCAGCTCCCCCAAGAAGAGGGGTTGGGTGGTCAAAATATACCCAAAAGGATGGGCTTGCAAGGACGTACCTGATCAAGTCCAGGAAGGCGTCTGCAGCTGTCACTTGTACAATTTTGCCTTCTCTGTGCATGTTTTCCTTTGTGCCCTTCCCAGGATGGATGATGATGACAATGATTATGCCAATCACCACGGCAATGATGGTCGTAGTCATGTAATAGACTACAGCTCGCATCCCCATCTTCCCTGACGCCTTACTATCTAGGGCCGCCATTCCTGGGGAAGGCAAACAGAAGGAGATTTTCAGCAAATCAGTTCAGGGAATTTTTCCAGTGGAAGGTCACGGGAAGAGCATTTCCTTCACCACTCCCCTACCCTCTCCCACCCAGCAATGGGATTTTATACATGTTATGAGAACTTGGCACGAAATTTAATCAGGCCATCAACAAAAGGTGAAGGGAAAAAGCCATGGAATGGCTAGGCATCAGCTGTGTCAGCAAACACGTGATCACCTATTTTCTGCCCCAAGAATTGATATCATGTGGCTCTCTGATGGTTTGAAGGGGCAATCAAATTCTTTCCTAGGTTGCTAATAGTTGGGGAAGCTATGAGTGTTAATTAGTGAGGGGTGTGTGTGTGTGTGTGTGTGTGTGTGTGTGTGTGTGTGTGTGTGAAGAGATACCTTAAAAGATTTCTGGCAGAATAATCTAAGCATATCTCAAGTTTTGAGCACTGTGCAGACTCACACAGATGAACTGCCATCAAGTTCTTTTATAAGAATTATTATTTTACGTATGTACTTGGGAGACTTTTTTTTGGATATTTTTATGTAAAATTTCAGCTATTATTCTAATCACCTACTGATTTATCTTCAATTTCCATTTAAAGTAGGCCAAAGTTCTCGAATAGCTTCTCTGTTGTTTCATTTTATCTCATCTCATCACAATTTTTTAAAAAGAGTCATTTTGGTGGGGTTCTTCTCATTTTTGCACTCTGCCTTCCTCCACCTTGTCCCACAGGCCTGGAGTATCTTATCTCATGTGAAACATTCTTTCCCTCATTTTTAGGACATCTGCAAAATCTACCTCAGGCAAGGCATTATCCCCTGTGAGAGAGGCGGTATGACTTTGAAGGTTTCCCTAACTGCTCTAGCCAGTGGAACACATCTCCATGCCTCTTGCGAGGGAAAAAAATTGGAAATGACTCAAAACTCTCAAGAGATTAAGTCATCTGAATAATAATATGGGCTCTTCTGTTTCATTAACCATTTCCTCACTTCTCTTCCTTCTTTCTCCTCCCCAAACCTGCTAAAACACTAAAATCCAATTATAGCATCATCCAATTATAGTTAATCAAACTATTTTCTTTACTATTTAAAATCATGATTCTATAAACATATTAAAAGTTTATATTGTATTTTAATGATCAGTATCAGATTCTAACAGTGGTTTAACATGTAGGTAGTGACCCTGTTCATACCAATGTATTGATATTTAGAGTAAGGTAAAGTATTGAAAAAAATAGTGTCCATGATTGCCAGATATCTCGCTGGGTTTGCCCCCAAATCTTGATACAATGGTAATGAGCTCTATGGGAACTGAAGCCATGACCTTCAACTTATAATTTCATGTGTATTTGAATCATATCATTCATAATTTTCATAATAAGCACTTAGTACCTGCTATGTTCTTATTTTTAACAATATATAAGGCAGATTAAAAAACAAATAAGTAACTTTCTAAGGTCTTAGTTAACACCAAATAAAGTGAAGGGGGAACTTGAACCCAGATCTTGTGTAACTGAATTTAACATACTTTCTCCCCCCGAGAAAACCAACTACAGTTCCCACAAACAAGGAGGCCAATTTTGACTTTAATGCATGAACTTAGCTTCTTTTATCCTTGCCCTGGGTTTCTTGAAACCCAGGAATAATACCCACTTATGGGGGAGGCGCCACTTCAACACTTCACCATCATTAAAAATGGGCTACTCTGTTCTCAGTCCAAGTGGTCCCATCCCCCCAGGTTCATTCTCAGTTCTCCATCATATCTCAAAACATCTTGGCTTTCCTGTGCTTGAAATCATTTCTCCCAGAAGGGGCCCACTCTCTTTCCCACCATTGCCTGAGCTTGTCACCACTGAAGCCTGCAATTCTTCGGTGGGCGAGTGGTGTGGGCACAAAAGGCCGGATATCTCTGCTAGGGGTACCAGGCGGCAGTATTTTCTTCCTCCGAGATGCTTTCTTTCCCTCTCGCCTTCTATTCTGTGGTGCTGTTCCGTTCTCTCGCCAACTCTTCTCTGCCGCTCCTGCCCACTATTCCCGACCTATAGCTATTCAGAGAGAGCGCTAAGTGGTCAAGGCAGAGCACTGGAAACCAACGTGGTAGACAAAGGAGGAGGCTTAAATCTCCCTCCCTCCCACCATGGGGGAGGGATGGGGATAATTATACCAGAATCCACAGCTACAGGGCCATTGGCTCTAGGAAACAAAGTTTATAGGTGTTTTTTTTTTTTAAGAAATAAAGTTTTTAAAAAATGAAAACCAATAAGAAAGTACGTTCTCCATATGCTCTAATTCTGAAATAGATGAAGACAAACATTGAGGCATTTTTTAGCCATGAGCCCAGAAGGAGAATCAACAGTCAAATGAGAGGCCTCACCAACCTCTTCATATTGACCTTGTTCCTCTGAAAGAGAATAAAGCAGCAGCTCCGACTGTTTCAGCAGAAGAAGGAATGTGTGGGAGTATCTTCGTTAACCAGTTCTCCATGGAGGTCCTTCCCCTAAAAGGGGTCTGGTGTCCCACAGCGGGGCTGCCTGCCCACTTCTGCTCAGGGTACCCCAGCATCCCCTCTCCTCCTTCCAATTCTAACCACTCCCCTTTTCTCTGAGGCAGGCTTGTAAAACTAAAGGGACCACTAGAAGCAAAGCCACACACTGTCATCAGGGCAACAGCAGGATGGATGTGGATAATCTGTCACAACACTGGGCCTGAAAGAGAATAGCCTTGATGCTGGTGGAGTCAAGAAAATGGAGGAAGAGCTCTGGAAGGCGAAACCCCACATAAGCAAGCTGTCATTCTTCCTGTCTCTTTCCCAGACTCTGTGACCATCTTCTTTCCCCAGCCTCCTGAAATTCCAGACAAAGCTCTACACTAGAGATGACACGCGTCTGGGCACAAGGGTAAAGTACTAAATCACTTTGTAGAAAAGGGAACTCTGGTAGAAAGTGCCCTAAATGTTTGAGAAGGGAAAAGTTTACATTTGAGCCTTGTCACTTTAAAATATATGGAAGAAAAGGGCACCGTGGTGAGGGGGAAAGAGGTCCCTTGGGTATGTAGGTACTTGCGGGAGTATGTTATCACAACTATGTGTTCATCCAAATACGTATTTGAGAAACACATTCCAGAGCAAGTAGTAAAGATAATGATCTTGACTGGTCTCTTTTGCTTCATTTGATCTGGGCTTAGCTAAGCCAGCCCCATTCAAGACATCCTGACATCTTTATTATGAAAACAATCTGTCATCAGAATTGAGATCCTCTTGAAACTCAGAGAAATACTAGATTGTCTATTGCTACAAATTCTGTGAGAGTTCTTCCAATTACAATGACATGTTTATAAGTTTATATGTTTTGTAAATATTCAGTTAACTTTTGTGCTGGTTCACTAACTCCCCAAATTCGCCCTCTGATCAATGGCACATATTCATCTAATTTCATGACAACTGTATGTTGTAGATATTGTTGACACCATTTTAAAGGTAAAGAGATGAGGTCAGAGATGTTAAGTAACTTGCCCAGTGTTGCACAGCTAGTAAACAGCAGTGGATTCGTACCCACAATCTCAAGGGAGTACCCTTTCCACTATACCTCAATTCTAATGGACAAGCTAGGAGTCACCCACATTTCATTTGCTTGTTATCCATGCGAACTTTCTTGTTTTTGAGTTCAATATTGAAATAAGCCACCTGACTGGAAGAAAATTTCATGAAGGGAGGTAACTGTGGAAAAACTCTGATGTTCCCCACCTTGAGGGGAAGTGAGTAACACTGGTCACCAGAAGGACTAGCCAGAGAGCTGATCAATCAGTTCAAATTCCTCTCTACTCCTAGAAAAACAGCCCAGAGCATGTTCTAACGGAGGGTGGAGGGTCATGGATATTTGACTGTGGGCACATGGGTCTTACTTTCTTTTCTAAAAATCAACTGTCAATAACTGGTCATCAAGAAACTAATCAATCATTCATTCCGGCAAACCTATTATATGTTTACCAATGAGTATGGCATCTAAGAAAGATTGAACAAGACATTTTCTAGAATGTAAAAGATTTAGACTTTGCTTCAAAAGACCTGGGTATTTTAGGCAGCAGTCACTCTGAAGAGAGAGGAAAGGAAGAGAAGAGAGTTTCTTGATACAAATGGGTCAATATGCATTTACCTCTTTATTTATGAAGACAGTCTTCAGGTAATCAGTTCAGCACAACAGATATGCACCAAATTCACATTTTGGGGGTGGGGTGGGGAGGGAGTGTTTCCTAAATATGTGTATGGAACTCTGTAAGTCTATTGTAAACTAGATTTCTTCTGGTATAATATTGGTATGACTTCTCAGATAAACGAAATATGTATTCAGTCAAGTATTAAAGGGTAACATAAATAATGTCAAGTTCCCAAGGCTCTATTATTTGCACGGATTTTATTCTCCCATCAGGTAAAAATCTGTCTTATACATGAATGTATCTCAGTCTATTCCCCCAATAACTCCTATTTCTGGTTTGAAATGTGAAATCTAAAGAAGAAGCCGTCTGTTATGAATTGTCTTTCTACTCGTCCTCGTGGTGTTTCATTGTTCTTCCAGGGCCGCTGGATCGTCCCAGAAAGAACGGAAAAGGGGGGATGGCAACTGCTGAGTCAAGAATTTTGTTCTGTTTCAGTTGTTATTTTATTTTACATATACTCCTTCTCCACCATGGGCTTCTCAAACACTCATCTAATGAAAGCCGCCTGTTGTCAACCCTCCTAGAATTTCAAGATGGGCAAACTTACAACAAGGAAATCAAGCTCTAGTATGTACCGTATTCATTTGAATAAAAGGTAATGATGTTTTAATAAGAACGTTAAGCTCTAGAAATACAATATACTTCATATTTACAGACTGAAAAATGAGCTCTTGTGTCCTAAAGCAGCTGCCCATTGCTGGAGCAAGGGCACACTGGAACCCTCAGCAATGGACAGTGAACAGGACAGCCACAAAGCTCCGAGGAAAGGCGGTGAGGGGGAGGGAGTAAGTGTGAAACAAATCTTTGTCTAAAACTATGCGAAGGTTTTTTTTCACTGAAATATTGTCTTCCGGCTTCTTTATAGACTAGATCGGAAAAAAAAAAGTTCTATGATTCTAGGGGTTCTGGAACAGAAGGCAAATCTTTAAAAGTTAGGTTAAAAACTGTATCATAAGGGGCTTCCCTGGTGGCGCAGTGGTTAAGAATCTGCCTGCCAATACAGGGAACACGAGTTTGAGCCCTGGTCCAGGAAGATCCCACATGTCGCAGAGTAACTAAGCCCGTACACCACAACTACTGAGCCTGTGCTCCAGAGCCCATGAGCCACAACTACCGAGCCCGTGTGCTGCAACTATTGAAGCCCGTGTGCCTAGAGCCCGTGCTCCGCAACATGAGAAGCCACCGCAATGAGAAGCCCGCTCACCGCAACGAAGAGTAGCCCCCGCTCAACGCAACTAGAGAAAGCCCGTGCGCAGCAACAAAAACCCAATGCACCCCAAAAATAAAATAAATTAAATAAATAAATTTTTAAAAAACACGAAAAAGAAAGAATTCTTAAAATAAAAACTGTATCTTAATTTTGCATCACAATGAATACGCTGGTTATAGCGTCAGAATTTCATCGAAGAGACAATATGTCAAACTACTTGAGGCCAACCTCAGGCATTTTTAGAAGCACATTCTTCTTAAAAAATGGTGGCACAGTGATTAAGAGTTCTGGCCCTGAAGTTAGAATACCTGGATTCCACTTCTAGCTCTGGTACCATGTGACCTCTGTAAGCCTCAGTTTCCTCATCTATAGAATGGGAATAAGGAAAGCTCTCTCACAGGGTTTTCATGGCATTAAAGGGACTTCTGTACAGAAAGCACTTAGCATAGTGCTTGGCACATAGTCAGCATTCAAGAAACGTTAGCTGTTATTATTATTAATTAATCAGATAAATAATAAGCTACTCTCTAAGTGTTATTTGACCTCTCTGAGCCTCCATTTCACTAGACAAGAAGATAATAATACCTACATTGCAAGTGTAGGGAAAACTTACATAAAGAATCTGTACAAAATAGGCCCTTGATAAACGTTAGTTATGATTATTATATGACTCCCTCTACTAGAATTTTAGTGCGAAGAGAGCAGAACCATATGTCTTATTCATTGATGTAGCCTCCTTGCACAAAACAGTGTCTGCACAGGAAGGCGCCCAATAAATGTTTGTTGAAGTCATTCTTACCGCCACTAAAGCACTGCGGCTGTTATGCCCGAAGGAGGCCACACACTTTTGAAAAAAGCATTTAGATTAGGCTCCTGTTCAAATGACGAGCACTAAAGTTGCTCTTGTTTAAAGCACTCTGAACCGCGGACTCACCAATTTTGATTGCTCTTTCCGCCAATGAATCCAAAATAGTGAGGTTCCTTCTATCTTGAAGAAGGAGAGACAGACCTTGTGGGGAGTGACCCGGTATCACCTGGAGCTTTATCTCCAGAGCTGGGAGGTCATCAGGGCAGGGCAGGAGGGGCAGGAGGCTGGCACACCTCCACGCAGAGAAGGGAATGGAAGATGGGGTGGGGTCTCACATGTACTTAAGTGGGTCATGGCTAGTATTCCATTAATGAAAGAGGACAGAAAACAAGAGAGTGCATACATAGGGTGAAGGTATTGTTTTGTGCAACTATTTTCAGCTCTGTGTGTGTATGTCCGTCTGTAGCCAGGTCACAGTGTAAAATACATTTGTATCCTCTTTGTAGGTTCTGGTAAAAAAAAAAAAAAAGAAAGAAAAAAAAGGTTTGCAAACACTGGTATCTACCCCCTTTCAGTTAATAGTAGAGGCTTTAACAAGGAGCCACGAGCTATGGGCTTCCCTTCCTCTCACCTTGCTTCTGATGCCCTGGGGCTGCCCACCCACCATACCCAAGACCTCATCCCATCTCGCTAGCGGAGACCAAGGACAGGCTGGTGATGATTTCTGGAATCTGGTCAGCTCGTTTGAACAGAAATTCTACAGACATTGTAACGAGGGAAAATGTTTTAGAAAAGGTTTGTTTCGTGGAATATTGAGCGAAGAAAATGCTTTTACTTTAATCAGTGATTCTTAGTGAAGAGAGTTCAACCATCTCCACAAAGAGGTGAGAATGATTTTGTGGAATTCACAGTCAATTAACTCACAAGCATTCTCACATGGGTTTTCACCCTGGCCAACTTTTCCTTCCCGTTATGGCTGTTCACAGTCTCACAGAACTTGGCATTTCATTCACCTATAACACCACCTAGTTTTATAAAGTTATATTGCATGAGAATGACAAGGAAGCTTCCTTACAAATTTACCACTTGTGATGGCATTTGTCAGGCAAGTTGATTTTTTAACTTGACCCTTACAACTTGTCAACGAGTCTTTTCTTGAGCTCTAGTGTGCATTAGTAGAACGCAGTGTGGAAAGGTAAAAGGGAAACTTTCTCTTTCAAAAGAGTGTTAAATAGAAAAACTAGCAGAGCAGACACTAGTATCATTGGCAGAAAAAGTCCTATCATAAATCACCTTTTATTCTCAGTCTGGTAGGACCGAGCAAACAATCCGTTTTCCCTGGCCATAGACATCCTTGAAAATGAACTTTCACCGAAGGAAGCAGTGAGGGGGAGCAGAGGCCCAGCTTCAACAGCTGCTACCTCTCATGTCCAAGAGCTTCTGGGTCCTTCCCCTTCACCTTTGGCGGGGGGTGGGCAGGGAGGGGGACTGCTTCTCCGGGGTACCAGCTGGTGAAGCCCTCTGAGCCTTCAAGCTTTGCTCTTCTCTACACTGGCCTTAACCATCCAATAGCTTCATCACAGCCTGACACAGCCCTGCCATGAATGGTTCCAGTAACGCGGGAACCCACCGCACTGACTCCCTCTCTCTCTCAGCAAGGTCTCAGGAAACTCTCAGAAGGGCCAGCTCTGAGTTTCACGTCTTGCAGGCCACCGCTGCCGGCGCGAGCCCCATGCAGAGGTGACCGTTCACCCCACACGCTAGCCCATCCTTCGCTCACGGTATTGGAATGTGCCACACAATATGCTTTTTTTGAAGAGGAACCAGGGAGTCGTTCATCTTCTTTATGTGTGCTAAGCAGAGCAAGAGGGAGAGGCGAGTGGGACCCGCGATGAGCTGGGGAGTAGTGATTAGTAACAGCTGACAGCCTCAGACCGAGACCCTTTCTTTGGTTACCTCATTGTGTAGCAGCCGAGCACAAAGGAATGACTGTCTTCTCGCCAAGACTTAGAAACCCAGGACCACAGAAAATAGCAGCTAAAAGAAAAAGTGTGGGTTGGGTGGTTAGGGCAAGGGCCGATCAGACGACTCTTGGTTATACCTGTGAAGCCTGGCTTTGAAAAGAGACCCCTATGATGTGGAAAGTCACACCCACAGGCAGTGGACCTTCAACCAGCCCCCGCCAGGAGCACTGATGTGAATGGGGAAAGTAGGTGACTTCACTCACAACAGAAAGAGCACGCAGAGAGCAGCAAATTGCTCTGGTTTAATGAGAGGAAGTTCTTTGAGGGCCAGAGCTCCAGCCCCCTCTGCCTTTGCAAAAGAATCACGATTTACAACCAACCACTGGAGGAGTTGTTCGCAATTTCCGTAACAGCCCCCTTTACTTGGGGTTGTCTAACTTGCCACGGAAAAGACCTTTCTGTTCTGGGCCTCATGCAACTTTCTTAAGAAGGTGGTGATCAAAACAGCACATTTTCTAAAATAGCTAGTGGGAAGCAGCCTCATAGCACAGGGAGATCAACCCTAGAGGGGTGGGATAGGGAGGGTGGGAGGGAGAAGCAAGAGGGAGAGGATATGGGGATATATGTATGCATATGGCTGATTTACTTTGTTATACAGCAAAAACTAACACACCACTGCAATGCAATTATACTCCAATAAAGATGTTTAAAAAAAAAAAAAAGCACATTTTCTAGCTGGCAGGATGCTGAATGGGACTGAGTTCTACCACTGGGCCAGACTTGTCCCAAGTTAATCAAAGGGCATCACGAGTTGACTGCAGAACATGTCAGACTCAAGGGGTGCTCTTTCTTCCCATGGAAGGCCTGTCCCTCGCAGGAGAAAAAGGAATTGAAAGACTCATAGAAACTGAAAGCGACATATGGACATTAAAACCCAAATCCATCTGGCCCAGATTCCCAGAACAGTTGAAGTAGGAGTGTGACTCCAGGCCTTGAGGAGGCTGGGAAGCAGCAGAGATTCCTGCAGCCAAAAGCGTCATACAAACTATGTGACCCAAGGTCCACCCCACCCCTCCAATTCCTTGCCATCAGAAGATTCTGGTACCATAACCCAACCTGAAAACTCTGAAATGAGCTGAGGTTAAGTTCTATTGCCTGAAACTGAAATTAAGATATTTTTAAAAGGTATATTTCTTTAAAAAAAAAAAGAAAGAAAGAAAGAAAGAAAGAGTTGAGAGTAAAACATGTTCACCTCAACTATTTTCTGAATTAAATCCAGAATATAGAATCTTATATACTACCTAAAAGAATAAATTTTTAAAAATTCAAGTCCACATAGTGTGAGTGTGTTCCGTGTTTGGTAATTGCAATCATTGTTGCTTTTGTTGTGGTCATCCATTTACAATGCTTGGTGTCAGTTTATTTATCTCTTGTAAAAATAAAATACAGTGTGTGTGAGTGAAAAAAAAAAAAAATTCAAGTACATGTTTTGACCAGTTAAGAGAGTGTACAAAATTAAGTCTTTGGGGATAGAGTTGGGGTTGAGGAGAAGAGGAAGCTAGTGGAGATAAGAGAGTTGAGGAATGACAGATAAGAAAGGGGAGAGAGAAAAGAGAAGAAAGAAAGGGAGACTTAAAGCAGAGACGTATGGGATGGGGAAACAGTTCAAAAGGTGCTTTTATCTCAGTCAGCATATTTCTTGGGCTATGGCCAACACACCTCCTTTCAGTTCTGATTAGTTTTCTCAGCATTTAAAAGTTCATCAATTGTTCTTATCTAATCTATAAAGGAATAGTTGCACCCAGGGAGTGGGAGATTATGCTCCCAACTACCTGACCCTAACAATAAAGCAGTATCACTTCGCAGAGTGAAAAAGACTGTAAACTCTAGAACTGGTTGGCTTCCCTCATCTCTGCCTTACATAAGTCAAGAGAACATTCCCTTCTTGGAACAGGAAAAGCTGCATTTTTGCCCCGAGGGCCAAGGGCGACAATGGAATTGAATTATTCCTGATATATTCTACTAGAAGTGGTGCAACACTTTACAGCTTTTTTCCTTCTACACAAAGCAGTTAGTTTTGCAGCATCAGTTTCATATTTTGATGTTTTTTTCCATGGGGTATTTAGGAATTCCAAAAAATTCTCCAAAGAAAACTACAGGCAGCCCCTTACATCGAATTTCACTTATCCTGAGCAGACTTCAAGGGGCTGGAGGATGTCAAAGAAAAAATGTGGAAATGACATTTGGTTGATTTTGAGACGGACGGTGCATGCCATGGATTGGTAATATTATTCTTTAACTTGGAATTTAGGGAGAGGGTGGGTAACGATACAGTCACCAGTGTTTGGGCACATTGTAGTAAAATTTGGTAACACAGAATGGCAAAGAGAGAGGGGGCGGGAGAGAGAGAGAGAATATGAACTGGGGACATTGTCTTTAACAAGAGAGATGGGATAAAAGATTTATAAATAAGGTAAAGAAAAGCAGGTACAAAACATTGATTTCTAATGACTAATTCAAATGACTATGACTGCCCCATCACAAATAACAGAAAGCGGTAGTAAGGAAGTGAAGTTATATTAAGGGTAACTTACTTCTTTTGAAAGTGGCTATACTAGTTGCTTTCATAATTAAAACTTTCTCACTTATGTGTTCACTCACATTTCATTAAGGACCTTCTCAATGCTCTGGCCAAAGACATGATCATTAAGGCCCTCATGTATTCAGTAAGAAGTAAGACTTAAAAATATATTATTGTGAAACAGCCCTGAACAAATGAAACGCATAAAATTATCCAGCAGAATGATTTGAGATGGAATTGGGAGGAAAATAGGGAAATTTGTTGGCACATACTGGAAGGAAATGATTGTAATAAACTGAAGAGTTTGTTTGATTTGAATCCTGGCTCCCTTACTTATTAGCTTGTGACTGGTCAAGATATGCAACCTCTCTGTGTCTCAGTAAATGAGGGATAATATTAGTATTTACTTCATAGGATTGTTCTGATAATTAAATAAATTCAGCATGTGATGCCTTAGAAAAACATCTGGCACATATCTTAGCCATGATGATGGTCATTTTTGTTTGTTTGTTTTTAAAAAATATTTTAGGTCTGAAAGACTCCTTGGAACACTCTGTAAAATGTGAGATCTCAGTAAGTAAAATTAGACCTTATATTTCTAGGCACATGCTAAGTGCTTTATCTGATTTAATCCTCTCAAATGACTTGCATGGTTGGGACTTAACAATGGTCAATAACCATTTACAGATTAGGAAACAGGGAGGTGACACCACGTGCTCAGATCACACAGCTAGTAAGTGGCTCTTGTTGGCATCTAAACTCAAATCTTTCTATCCCCAGAACTGCCCTGGAGATTCTTTGTAAAATAAAGTCTTCTTTGCACTGGACTTGTATCAACTGTTGATTTGCATTTGATTCGTCTAATGGGGAATTCTGACAAAAATCTGTTAAGTTCGTATTTGAAAGGATGCCTTATATCATAGTAAAAAAGTCTTGGTACATGTGCTGAGAAGTAAAACAGTGATGATGAGTGGCTACTGTCAAAGCAGTGGGCAGCCTGCACTAGAATTAGCCCGATACCTTGTTGAACTGGAGAGTTATAACATGCCAGCTTTATTCAGAAGTTGATATACGGACAGATATCCTAAATCAAAGAGAAAAAAGAAACCTCAACCATGGGTAACTGCACATTGCAAAGGCCTTTGGGTAATTCCTGGAACTCCCAGGTCTCTTGGTGAAGCTGCAGTATTCCCTCCACCCCATACCCTTCAGAGTGGCAGTTATCAAACTTGCTCTGACCCCATCCATAATGGCACTCACCACCGCCTCCTAGGCTAACTCTTCATTGTTGGGCAGCTTTGATTTTTAAAAACCGGTGCTTAAAAAGAATTGAAATCTGTTCTTTATATTGCCCCTGAGATACATTTTTGCTTCTGAAGGAACACTGAGCAAGTCCGGTCCACATTTACCAGAGAGACCTCGGTCTTCTTTTCTCCAGACTAAATACACATCATTTCTCCAACTGATCCTCATGTATCACTGTTTTCAGAGGTTCATCAACCTGTAATCCTTCTCACTGCCTACCAGTCGGGGCCCTCATGCTCTGATTCAACCCTTCTTTTCTCAGCTTCATTTCCTGTGAGGGCCGATTCTACCGTATTCTTCTGGGCAACCTAGACTACTCAGTATTCCCTAGACACGCCTTGAGTTTTCCTGTCTCTGCATCTTTGCTTTTAAGGCTTCTTCTGCTCTTGTCCTCATTTCCTGTGGAAATCCTCCCGCCGGTCCAGCTCCTGAATTCCCAGAGCACTCTTTTTGTGCTTCTTGGCTTCAGAGCCGGCTTTGTTTTACAGTCATGTCTGTACCTGTTGGGCTCACCATTAATATTTTCAACTCCTTGAGGCTAGAGACTGGTAATATCTCTTCACATCTTTATTCTGCACACTGGTTAGCACATCACCTGCCCCAAATAGATGTCCAATAAATGTGTCTTGGATTGGATTCAACACCCTCTTAGTAGACATCCTGCTTTATCAAAGGTGTTCCCGAATGTGCTTGGCCCTAAACAAATACTCACAAGGCATTGTGGCCACTGCAGTGTACAGTGAACTATTCATAATTTTACCGAGGAAGCACATGACTATATTCATTCATTTTTAGCCACCACATCCTACTATTGGTTCACGTTAAGCTTTTAGTTACATTAATGGCTGCCAAGCTCAGTTACTCCCCATCCTGTAATTGAATCTTTTGAATCTAAAAGCAGAAATGTGCATTTATCCTCCACTCAACTTCATTTTGTTCGTTTCCATGCAGCACTGCAGCCCACTGAAGTCATTCTGACTCGTGCTCAGAGGCATATGTGTTTGAAGCCATTCTTTGGGGGCTTATATCATCTCAAAACACAGTGTAGGTGCCTTCTAAGTCTTTAAATTGTTGATTAAAAAAAAAAGGAACAGGACAGGGCTTTTTAAATAAGTGCACTAGGGTACTTTATCAGGTATCTTTCCAGGTTGCCGTGGAGCCTTAAACACTCTTTAGATCTAAATGTTCAGTCAATTTCAAGCCCACACCACCGTTTCATTAGGATCTATTTTATTGTCAAAGGTATTATAGAAGACTCTAAAATTTCAGAATAACCAAAATAAATTGTATCAGGAATTCCACAGCCAAATGTTATTATAGGAAGGGAATATTTTTAAAACATAAAAAGATTCCTTGTAGTACAGGGAACTGTCACAAGATGTTTTGTGAGAATACAGTAAGCCTGACTTTGTAACTTTACGAAATAACTCTCTTTTCCTAAAAGAACCAGTAGTATCAATCTAGAAAATTATACAGTGATAAATATTTTTCTCTATTAAATGGGAATGTAATGTCATTGGGTAGATATGTAAATACATCAAGGATTAAGACAAACATAAGTTTTTCAGGACTTCCCTGGTGGTGTAGTGGTTAAGAGTCTGCATGCCAGTGCAGGGGACATGGGTTCGAGCCCTGGTCCAGGAGGATCCCACATGCTGCAGAGCAACTGAGCCCACACGCCAAAACTGCTGAGCCCGAGTGCTGCAACTACTGAGCCCATGCACCTGGAGCCCATGCTCTGCAACAAAAGAAGCCACCACAATGAGAAACCCGCTCACTGAAATGAAGAGTAGCACCCACTCGCTGCAACTGCAGAGAAAGCCCGAGCATAGCAACGAAGACCCAATAGACGCACCCAAGACGCACATAGCAACGCAGCCAAAAATAAATAAAATTTAAAAACAAAACAAAAAAATGTAAGTTATTCACATGAGAAAGAAATAGCATAATAACTATTTTAGGCTTCAGGAAAGTTCACTGGATCACTTGTTGGGCAAACAATTCTGAATGTGTTACGTTGATCATTAAAAAGTCCATTATTTAAGTGTATGCCTGTAATTCATCTTTACTTTTACTCCTTCCACCAGTAACATATCAGCTTGCGGTTTTCCAGGTTGTAGACCTTCAGTTCTAAACATACCTGATGGTCCGTATTTATTGCTATATGTCCAGTGGCTATCACAGTAGGGACCCAATAGATATTTTGTTGAACGAATGATGAGTGACAAAGCCTGCAAATTCAGCAGGTAGGAATAACTAAGCAACTGTACTCAATGTACAAATCAATGAGTTATTTATGTAATATCTACTATAACTCATCACTGTAACTAGGGCTGAGATGCAAATGTCCAAACAGTAGTTCCTATTCCCAAGGAGTTCTTTCGTTGAGTAGACAAGTCATATTCTCACCAAATAATCAAATGATCAACCACACGTGACATAAAAAGTTAAGTGCACAAGTATGGGAAAATTGTGGAGAATATTTAGCTCATGTGGAGAAAGACTTTATCATAGGCAGTAAAATTAAGGCAACAAATGCGCTTTAGCATTATAGATCGATCCAGTACAAATCTAGCAGCCACACCGCATGACACTACAGAGAGGGGGCTTTTGTGACAAATAGATCTGAGTTTGAACACAGGTTTGGCCACTTGCTGCCAGGGACACCTTGGGAAGTTTCCTCATCTGAAAATGGGGATAATAATAATGATCTTGCAGAAGGAATAACAAGTATGTGTGTTCAATGCCCAGCATGTCTTTTATACTCAGTAACTGCTAGCAATTAATATGCAGGTGAAATTTTGAAAGTCACTGACCAATCAAAGAATAAATCTGTAGTCAAGATCATCACTTCACCATTTTAAGGTAGAAGAGGGTAAACATGATCTGAATGGCAATACCAGTGTTCTCATATATTTTCAGCTTCAGATGTAAATCACACATTATTTAGCCAGGTTTTGAGGAATTACCATGTGCCAGGCTCTGTCCCAGACTAAGTAAACCGTGTAGCACTGTCTCTAATTTGCACACATCTTAATGCTATGGAAACTTGATTGTAGAGAACATAATCCCACGGGAGAATCTGCAAACACCCTTGGAAACCAAGTCTGTTATCAAAAAGCCAAAATTAAATGCTTAACACTGGGGCTAGGTCATGGCTAAGGAAAGTGAGTCCAAGAAACCGAGAGGCTCAGTAATGTACAAAATGACACCACTAGTCAGCAGTGAGGCTAGGACAGAACAAAAGCTTCACCACGAACTTTGCAAAGTAGTTTAAAGTTTTGTGTTAGCATACCAATTTGAGACCGGTTAAGTTTACAACAAATAAAGTTTTCCCAATCCTGGAAGGTCATGAGCTTTTTTGGCAAATGGGTTTTTTATTCTAACGTAGAAAGTAAAGTGACTTTAATTGTTTACTCGGGGTCATCTACAAGCAGTTTCCTTGCTCAGAAACATTGACAAGTTGCAGCGAGCATGTCTTAGGAAATAGCAAATCAGCTGAAAGGAGGTGGAGTAACACACAACACAATCTCTGAAACTGGCTTCCAATTAGCGACAGCCCAGGCACGGTCACTGATGAGACCCACGCCAAGGCTGAGGAAATGATCCTCTCTGGGCAGACGTGAGACGCACAAGCAAGGAAGGGCCTTTCACCGAATACTCTCCAGCAAGGAAGCCAAAGGGCCTTTGCACTTGATGTTTACAGTATCAAAGCCGAATCCGAAAGTGGCTGTAATCACTAACATTAGTCCCGTGCCTGCAATTCACACAGAGTACCCTCACAGCCACGATCTCAGCTGAGCTCACCTCAGGGTCCCCCCACATGGCACGGACAACAAATATCTCTATTACTATCACAACTGTTATTTCCACTCCATTGGTAAGCCTTGAATGCCAAAGCAAAGACTTCCCCCATAGCTAACCAGTGCTGAAAAACTAGTCTGGTATGAAAACCAGTCTGAGAATTCCAAAGTTTGTGTTCTTAAGAACCAAACGGGGATTATCACGGATACATGCGGCCGGAGGGAGCCTCCTCTTCTTTGATCCTATACTCTGCACTGCTCAGTTGGCCTCTCTTCAAGTTTTCAGAATGAAACATCTCATCTCTCCACAGAGCAAGGACATCCAGAGCCCGGAGTCCCTGTTTAACAGCTCCGTGACTTCCTTCTTCAGCACCTAACACAGCTGACTGGAGGAGCTCAATACTGAATGAATTAACAGCCTCACCTAGACAGTGGCCACGGTGCATGACTCAGAGCACAAAAGCAGTGAGGACATGGAAGGGAACGAAGCATAAAAACACACGGTAGATGCTGTCAGGACCTATTTACCGAGTATCCAGTGAAAGCACAGAGTTAGACGGGGTTTGACAGGGAAAATAAAGGAAGTAGTAGAGCCCCTGCTCCCTGAGAAGTGTATCGACAGTCTTGCTGAGGCTGCAGCACATGCAAATGCCTCATGAGGGCTTGTGGACTAACTTCCAGATGAGCAGAGATGTAAAATATTTCAAGTAGGGAGATAAACGTGTAAAGAAGGTGAACAGAGTAACCATTCACTGGGAATCGGCACACAGGATACACAAACATGCTCCTTCATCCACCACCGAGTGTTTGGAAGCATGAGAACATTTCCACTGGCTTATCCAACGCACTGAGGGTTTTCTGTGCCCACAAAGTTTTCTTTACGCTCCTGGAGGGGGCATAGGAACAGCTTCCGAGGAAGATTCTGACATTGAAGCTGATTAAGAAGGAAACAGGAACATTTTGCTTTTTTTCTTGTGAACCATCCTTGGCTCATTTGAAAGAAATTTATTCAACACTTATTGAATGCCAGGCTCAGAGCTACAGACAGAGCTACAACCCAGGGCTGGTCTTCATGCTCACAGGCTGGCAGGCAGAGCAGGGCTGGGGGAGTCACATTCTGGCAGAAGAAAAGAGGAGCCCAGTGGAAGGGGAGCTGGGGAACTGTGATAACCTGTAAGATGGGGTCCTGGCAACGCTTGACGTTGCTGTCAGGACAACTGGAAAAGCACATTAAGAAAGAAGGAGCAATTTTAGTGCCAAATCAGATCTGCCTGTGCATGTTTACCAGATTGGACTCTGTCAGCCAAGGATTTAGCAGTGATGTCGTCAGAACTAATGAAATAGGTTAAGAGAGCTCATGAGGGCTGAGTGTGGAGTCAGGTTAGGTATTTCTGTGAACGCTGGAGCACATCGAAGGCATACAGGCTGTTGAAATTCTAATTCGGAGACATGAAATAACCCCACATTTGAAAACTAGTACCCCTCCCCATGCTGCCAAACACCTAGCATCTGTTCAAATCTATTATAAACCATTTCCTCGGGGAGGAAGTGAAAGCATTGCACGCAGCGACCGAGAAAGTGTGCTAGCGGGGGATGCCGCTTCCACGCTGTAAATTTATGTGTGAACTGATTCATTAAGTAATGCCACTACTGACCACGGACATGCTGCAAAATGGATGAGGAGTTCAGTCACAGAGCACATGTGAGGTCAATGCCCCTAAGACGTCATAAAACAACTTAGGAAGCACATCTTAGAAAATGCATTAAAAAGCAAACTAGCAAATTAATCTCACACCTCACATTTGGTTTGTGAAGCCGTAGCTCTGCTCTCCAGTGGAAGCATTTCAATTTTCAGCACCCTCTCCCTAACCATTTCAAAGCCTGCAGTTTTACAGTAGCCGAGTCAGTTGTTCTAATTTGACTTTTCTTTTTTTTTTTAATTTGACTTTTCAAGGTTTTAACTTTATATGGTTTACTGGTACCTAAAAATTGTTCTTGGTGAAATTGTCTTCCACTGGGCATTTACCTCCTAGAGTCACTATGGGAGGAGAATAATAAAGTCATGTGATACGGCAGCGTTAGTAACACACAGCTGTATTGGGTTACTTTCATTTTACTAAACATTTTAGGCCAGTTCTTGCTCCCTGGATAACTCTGGGAGTCCTCCACAGGCATGCAGAAGACGTGAATCTAGCTCTTTGTGTCTGTAACTGTACACCTGCTATTGATGCAAAGGATGAAAAGAAAAACACCCCAAACACATTGTTCTATTTTTAAGCTGTTGTACTCAGTTCCTGGGGAATGAAAGATGCCCTTTCTCCCCTTGAAAATTACTGAGAGCCAGCTATTCTGCTGTAGTGTAAATTCAATTTCCAAACATTGAAGACAGATGACCTTAAGCACTGAGGGAGAAAGTATGGTGTGTGTGTGTGTGTGTGTGTGTGTGTGTGTGTGTATAGATGTGCACGCATACCAGTTGGAGCTGGGGATGCCAAAATAAATCTTTCCTCCCATCCGGAAATGCCTATCAGGGAAGCAAACTAGCTGGCGATCAGAAACTCCCATGTAATGCTCACTGTTTTAAATGGCACAGACTCTCATGTCCTAGGGCAGAATTGCATGCCACGGATTTAGAAGGCACTCCACCAAATATTAACTGAAAGATTGAATCAGTGAATCTTTCCAGGAAAAGCATGTTAAAGCTCTCTTTGCCTGTTAAAAAACAAAACAAAACAAAACAACACGCCAACTGCATAAATTGGCAGTAGGATGCAATACTTCTCTAAGTCAGGAGTCCAAATGTTGGCTGTTCTGGTCTGGTGCTACTCAAGAACGCAGTGGAATAGTTGCAGGAGGAGCTGGTCACCTTGGAACTTTGATGCCTCTTCCCTCCTGTATTAACCTCTCTGAAAAATGGTATGCAGGGTATAACTCTTTTTTATATCCCAAAGGAGACTTTGATGACTTTTTCTAAAATAACTGAAGACTCTCTGGGATCTCAGAAAATGATTGTTGTCAGCCCCCAGGGACGGAGTGCCAAACAAAATGGTCCCTCCCTTTCCTGAAACTTACAGTTGGCTGGAGGAGGTGGAAAATGCCAATGGGGCCACCTGGTGACACAGCACGGGTAGGAAAGGTTTCCTGGAGGAAGTGACATTAAAGTGAGAACTGAAGGGAAAGGAGGGGTTTCAGGTAGAGTCAAGGCAGACATGGGGAGAAGACAGTGAGAAATGAGATGGAAAGAGACGAGCAGGAGCCATGCTCAGAGTTCTGACCTTTATTTCAAAAGCAAAGTGGGGAATTTTAGCAAGATCATACAGGCTTCATGTAAAAAAGCAGGTCAGAAAACGCCAAGTCCCCATGGGGAGTCGGGGGAAGGCGGGGAGACTAGCGACGGTGTTGCGGCTGCAGGTTAGGTCTGAGACGGTGTTGTCTGGACTTGGTGGAGGGGTGGCCACAGTCAGAAGTCAGAATTAAGGAGGTAGAATCAACAAGCCTGGGGGTGGGGAGGAGTGGGAGAAGGGTCGAAGTTTCTGATTTAGCCCCTCCTTTCTACATTTCCTTTGATTGAAAAACAACAAGAAATTTTCAATAGTTGCCTACTGTTTCTAAATCTAAATTAGCTGAATTCTCCTCCACGTTTATGTCCTTTCACCAGGAATACATTTATTCTACGCGTGCACTCACCATCTTCATAATAATGAACCAGCTCTGTAAAATCTGAGTAACTTGAAAGGAACCAGTGGGTCCTTTTCAGGCGGGGAAGCAGGCTCAGAATGATGAAGGCTTTACTGTGTCTTTAAGTTTATTTTGCAGATAATTCTAATTTGCATACACCTGGGAACACATCCAGTAGCTCTCTCCCATCTTGAAACAAAAGAAGAATTTTTGAATCTAAAGAGGTAGCAATCACATTGTCAAAGCTGGCCTAACTCAGGAGCCTTTGGCCAGCTGAGTTTTACCGGCTCCTGAAAGCTGTGGATCCTAAGGCTCTTCGAGGCCTCTTTCCAATACAGACTTCTACTGCTTGTATCTATCTGTGACTCTCTTGACCGAAAAACCATGGTCTGAGGGACAGAGGAAGATGTTAAGCAACACTAGGGAGATGTAATCAGCAAAATCCAGAATGTGGAAAACTAATTTTACATGACAAACAATCTGGTCTCTTCAATAAACTGCAAAAGAAAAGGATGGGTAAGAGAGAGATAGAGACAGAGAAATAGAGACAGAGACAGAGAGACAGAGAAAGAACCTAAGGATTACAAGATTTAAGGGATATGCAAAAGAAATTCAATTTATGAATGTGGCTTGATTCAAACCGACACACTGTAAAAGGAGAGGGAGGAAAGAAATGGGGAGTTTTGAAACCGATTGGATGACATTAAGAGGTCATTGTTAATATTTAAACAAATGATAATGGACATTATGGTTATGTTTAGGGACAATAATTTTTCTCTTCTTAGACATAAATGACTCCTACAGAAACCAGACTTTCCCTCAGACTATATAAAGTCCCTAGCCTGTATCCAGGAAAGATGATTTTCACTTTCATCCCAGAGCTAGAGGTCAGGGTAGAAACAGTGGACAAGTTTCCCCAACAGTGAATCTACTTTCCCCACCTGCTTCTACACTAAGAGTTGGATACTCCAGATAAAAGCGGAAAGGTAGACTGACATTCCCAAACTCTACTTTCACATCTGCCTAGCAATTTAATCCTGAAAGTGAACTGAAAGTGAAATCAATGTTCCTAAAAGCTTGAGTCAGATTTTAAATATACTAAACTGATCCACGGTGAGTCATTTTATAATTTATTATTTTTGGAAAACACACACTTATTCTCAATAGAGAAGGCACATCTTCCTCAAGGGTTGGGGAATAATGAGTATCAGAGCATATGTCTTTAGAGCCCTTTTGTTTTGTTTTATTTGCGGTACGCGGGCCTCTCACTGTTGTGGCCTCTCCTGTTGCGGAGCACAGGCTCCGGACGCGCAGGCGCAGCGGCGCGTGGGATCTTCCCGGACCGGGGCACGAACCCGCGTCCCCTACATCGGCAGGCGGACTCGCAACCACTGCACCACCAGGGAAGCCCCGGAGCCCTTTTAAACAATACTTACCAGGCTCCTTCTGCCCCTCCCCATACCAATAAAAACAAAAAACAAGAGATTATATTAGTTACTATTAATCACTAGGAAGAGTGCTTTTTCTCTCTCAAGTAAGTTGGGACTGGAAAAATTTTGAGAACCATTGATCTGGACTTCCCTTTGGGGTATTTTCTCAAAGTGAAGTCTACCTTGATCTTTCAACAGAGTCAGGAATTGTTCTAGAACAAATCTGTTGATAGGAATACCTTTCTTTTTAACAGACAAATAAGCTGCAGAAAGGCCAGAGCCTTGTGCTTTATGCCACTTTTCTATCGTGATCCTGTCAACCAACAGAAGTTAGGATTGTGTTTTTATGTTGGGAAGCCTAAAAATAGGAATGTAAACCAACTGTCCATTCTTCATGATAGAGAAAATGAAATCCTCAGAGAACCTTTTACCCCTGAGCCAATCAGATAAATTTATTCAGCTAGGATGGGCTGTACAATTAGGACTGCTCATTATACTGATATGTAGCACAAAAAAAGTGTATCTGTGGTGTTTTCTTAAAACAGTTTTTGTTTTCATATTTTTTTCTTTTATTAAAATCTTAGCAACTCTTGAACCATAGGTCATGAATGCAGTTAGAGTCAAGAGAGATCAAATCCTGCTCTTTTCTCCACTGAGTCTTTTCACAATGTCTGTGGTTAGAAAGAAAAACAGAGTGATTCACTATCTCTAAAGACCAGTCACACAGAGGGTCTGCTCATGCTTAAGAAGTCCTTTCCAAGCCTCTCTCCTGGTGAGGCTGCACTTTTTGAAAGTGGATTTTGACTGTACATGTGGGAAGTTGGGATCAGTAGCTCAGTGTCACAAGAAAGCCAAGGGGTTTTATCTACAAGAACACTGTGATGGTGAACAAAGCCCATCAAAGCCATAAATACCTTCCAAGGGCAATCGAAGGTTGTAAGAGCCAAACTCTCAAACTACACAGAGGAGACAGCATGAAGTGTGGTACAGACTGCATTTGGAGGTTGTCCAAAGAGCTGATGAACTATGGGGGCAAAAACGGTAGATTTAATTTAAGAACTGTGTTCCAACCTATATTAGTCATCAGTAAGAAAAGGTTTATTGACAAAAAACTCAAATTTCCTTGAGAAGTTCCCAAGTTAAAATTTTGAAACCGAAGTTTGTTGCTCAGAGTGGCACAGTCCTGGCTGTAGATAAAATAATCGAACATACAAACCTTAAAAATTTCCTTTTGATGTTCAGACAGTGCAATTATTTAAAAAAATTTAATAATGGAAGGGTATTTGGCAGAATAAAATACAATTTCTTGCACATTTATGTGGTTGGTCCTCAAAAAAAGAAAAAGAGCCAAATGGTAAGTTTAATGCTGATTATTGCTTTAATTAAAATAAAATTCTAAGTGATCATATAGAAATGCAGAGAATGTTCATTACTACAAACACACAGCACCCAGAGCTCATTTTAGCCTTCTCCACATAAGGGTTGGGAGAAATTAAAAACAAGGGGTAAAAAAGCCATGAAGTTACTCTGATAAATTTCAATAAAAGAAACTGATCTCTTTTAAAGAATAATTGTTGGAATGGCTACCTTTTCTCAAAAAATGGTTTCATTTGTAAAAATAAAATGAAACGGATGATCAGAGTCTGGATATTTAAAGAAACAGCCTTGCAGTCAGAATTTCACCACAATCTGACTTTTTCTAGTGTTGACAAAAATCTCTTTCCATGAAAGAATCACGGATTCTGTTTTAACTTTTATATGTACTCTTTGGTGTAAGTAAATCAATGAGTAGATTGGCAGGAATGTGCCAGGTAAAATTGATTAAATTTCCTTAATACATCTGCTCTCTCTCTCTCTTTCTTTTTCTCTTTTCTGAGCAAAGTTTGGAATCATTTTGAATGCCAAAGGAAATACTCTACTTAACAAAAGATATATTTGAATTTGAGTGTATCTTGATTGAACGTCAAAAATGAACACTTGGGCCTCTCTGGTGGCGCAGTGGTTGAGAATCTGCCTGCCGATGCAGGGGACACGGGTTCGTGCCCCGGTCCGGGAAGATCCCACGTGCCGCAGAGCGGCTGGGCCCGTGAGCCATGGCCACTGAGCCTGCACGTCCGGAGCCTGTGCCCCGCAACGGGAGAGGCCACAACAGTGAGAGACCCGCGTACCACAAAAAAAAAAAAAAAAAAAAAAAAAAAAAAAAAAAAAAAAAAATTGAACACTTATTTGGAAGGATCGAGTATGCTTTGCTCCAGAGAAATTCATGGCAGCTAATTTTGCCTTTTGTATATTGAAAATAATTAAATTATTTCATTCAAGTCCTTGTAATAAGTTGCATTATGAGCAGCATGTGGTTGAGAATAGAAATTGGTTAACAGTGAGTGTTAGTTGAGTACCATAGGACTCATAAAGTATTTTAAGCAGAAAATGGTCAAATTAGATTCTTACTTGAAACTACAAAAGAAGAACTATGTATTTCCAATAGGGTAATTACTGAAAACCTAAAACTTAGTTATGCAGAATCACACAACTTTCTCTGCATCGCCTGTGTGTATGAGGTGGGCAGAGTCTAATTTCATTGCAACTCTCACAAATATGTATTTTATAATGATATGGTGTCATATGGAACCTATATTTTATTAGAATAGATGCATTTGGGCTAGTAACACCAGGGCCGTGGACAGAAATGATTTCAACAGGAAACATCCCAAGGGACCAATTCTACCTCTGACCCTTACATCCCAATACTGTAGCACAATAAACACGGGTGGATGTAATGTACTTCTAAATTCCTGCCCACGCCTCTGCTTCCCTCATATAGCACTATTTTGTACTCCACCGAGGCAGGAACTTTTGTACTTGCAAAGCTTCAAGAAATCTTTTTTTTTTTTTTCTCAAAAATACCCCTTTGAGCATTATTTGGGAGGACTCTTGAAGTACTGAAATAGAAAGTTTTCCAAGACTTAGGAACCACTTAGAATTTTCTCCTTTAAGAGACCACAAATATGAGACCACAGATTGTTTTCCTACTAATATCCAAATCCAATTTCCCAGCTGGGAGGTTAAATTGTCATTGTCAACGTGTACACACAGTTGCACAGCACCGTGCCAATGTGGCACCTTTGGGGGTGCTTGGCTGCAAAGCTTAATCAGAACGGAGACACGCTGTCTGCCTGCATGCAGCTTGCACTTGGAGAGGACACTGGCCCAGAGCCACTGACAGCAGATCACAGGGCTGGAGGATAAAGCCGACCCGCATACCATAGTGTGGTTTGTCTAACGATGGAGGGGGCAGACATGACTGAACAATGTCTAATATTTAGACTTACAAAAAGCTTGGGATATTTTGTTTATTTTTGGGGGGTTTTAAGCTCATGCCCCTTGTGTGGATTTCAACACAGAAAGGATAATCTGAAACAGCAGCATAAACAGAGGAAACTAATCGTTAGTGAAAAAAAAGCCAGCCCTTGTTATCAAGGATAGTGCTTGTAATACTCTATCAGTGTTCTTTAAAATTCCAGACTTCCCTTGGTCAGACCAATAATCCATCCTGTCTCTGGCAGCAGCACCAATGCTGCCCTCCATGACATCAACTTCAAAAGACCCAACCACCTTTAGTTTTCCCTTAGCGATATATCTTCGTTTCTTTAAAGAGTGGTCAGTGGCTTACATTTTGCTGACACCAAAGGGTCTTTGGGATTTTCTTTAATAAACACAAATGAATGATTTATAATTAGCCTGTACATTACTTATACATTTGTAAGAGGATATCACCATCAATGCAAGAGGTTGCTTGGGCTATAGTCCTCTTCAGGCATACAAATGAGCAATAATCAGTACCACAATAAACTAGCTCATCAAGCAGAGGTACAACTCACAGCTGGCAATTCAAGAAATGAGATGGAAGCTGAATGAAGCAACCCCCAAATTACTGAGAATGGTCAGTTGGCAAGCTTCACTTTGGCTTACTGATGGTCAAAAGGCAGTAGAAGCCATTCTACAAAGACACAGTCCAAGATTTGGATTGGAGGTCTTACGAGTGCTTTAAAAAGTGGAGGGTTCTGAAAGAATGGAACTTTAGGGGCTCTTCTGGAATTACCCAAGTGCAGACACCTAAGGAAGCAAACCCTTTCCTTCTGAGTTGAAAATAACTGACCTGGAATTATAGCTCTTAATGCAGAAAATTATAATGAATATATAATTCAGTAGTATTGTAGAAGATCTGAACAGAACTTTCAGCAATGGGGGACATTCTGTAAATTAAGATGTACCAGGCCACTGAAGCAGCTCATAAAGGCCACTTCATACCAGTGAGATTTGTACCAGCACTCCAGTCTTAGCATCCACATTCCTTGGAGGAAACTCGAGTACGTAATCCAGAGGTCCTCTTGCTTCGGTCTGTCTCTTCCCACACCCCTACCCTGACCCCCAACTACCTCCTCAGGGAAACCACAGGGGCCTCTGAGGAATGTCTCGATTTGGAGAGATTATCTGATCACTGCCCTCAAGACGTAACATTCTGGATACCTCAAGCATCTATACTATACATTTCCAAAAGTGAATTCCCGGCACAGGGAGAAAGCTATCTGATTTAAGCAGTGTATGATGTCCTTTGAAAGCTATGTGTAAAAACTCTAGCTGTGGTAGGTTAGATTAATAAGCAAACAAGCATCTAGAATGCCCCTTTCAAAAGAACTGACATTAAAACATTACATCTACCTTATTTTTGAAAATGTCTAATTGTGTTAAAGATCATATAACATAAAATTTACCAACTTAACCATTTTTAAAGGTACAGTTCAGTGGTGTTAAGTATATTCACATTGTGTGTCACCTGTCTTATTTTTTTAATTAAGCTGATTTTTATTCACTAATAGCTGAAGAAAGTAACACATTATATTCAAACATAACAAAAAGTTATAATTGATGAGTCTACATACATTTCAAAGGATTTCAACAATTATTTTAGTATAACCAAAGATGTAACATTTGAATTTTATCTCTTTTGAAACATAAAATGCACAGTTATAATACCCAGACTACATACCTTATGACTTCGAAAATTTTAGCTAAAACATACATGTTTTACAGGTAAAAGAGAAGAAAAAAAAAAAAGACATGATAAGTGTTGGTGAGAATGTGGAAAAATTAGAACCCTCATATGCTGCCGGTGGGGATGCAAATTACAAGTGCAATTACAAAACAGTCTGGCAGTTCTTCAACAGGTTAAGCAGAGCTACTGTATGACCCAGAAATTCCACTCCAAGGTATATACCCAAGAGAAATGAAAACATAGGCCCATGAACGTCCACAGCAGCATTATTCATAAGAGCGCCCGGCCTGCAATGTAAAAAATCCCAAGTCCACCAACAGATGAATGGATAAATAAAATATGGGATGGCCAAACAATGAAATATTATTTGGCCATAAAAGGGAATGAAATACTAACACATGCCACAACAGGGATGAACCTTGAAAACATGAACCCTGAAAGAGACCAGTAACAAAGTACCATGTATTGTATGATTCCATTTATATGAAATGTCCAGGATAGACAGATCTATAAAGAAAGGAAGAAGACTGATGTTTGCCTAGGGCTAGAGGATTGGGGTAATTCGGGGCTGATGTCTAGGAAGTGTGGGGTGTTTGGGGGGTTAGTAATAATGTTCTAAAATGTAATGTGATGATGGATGCACACTCCGTGAATACACTAAAAGCCACTGAATTATACACTTAATATGGGTAAACTGTATGCGCGTGAATTATATTTCAATAAAACCGTTAAAAAATAAAAACCATCTTGAAAATAAGATAAACCTAAGTCTACCAATACCAAGACATAATTTTAGGGACTTCATATAAATAAAAGCCCCTCTCTTTCTATTGTAAAATAGATTTCTATCATTCCAAGGAACAAGGAACAAGGGGAAGATAGTGGTAGAGGGCAAAGTCTGGCAACAAGGATGTCTCTAGCAGTTGAAAGTCTGATACACATTGCTATATATCCAAATATGCTTATGTATTTATACAGCACTTTTCAGGCCCTTGACCTCACTTGGTAGGTGTTTAGTGTTCAGGTGTTTATTTAATGGGAAATTATATACTGACATTAGCCATCTTTCCATAGAATATCTGTTTTCTGCTAAAATCAAATAATGATGCCACGTGTCCAATTCAGAGGGAAGAAAATGAATAAAGTCAATAGACTGAATTCTTTCAATTTTAAGATTTTTCCCTATAAATTTTTCATAAGTGTTTCTTGCCTCTACTCATGTGAATACTGGCAAAAAAGGGGCTAAAAATTATGAAATATAATGCCTAAGTGATATTAGAAATTTTGAAATCGTCAATCATGCTTAGATTTAATAGCTTATACTATTCATGGAAATATGCTTATACTTTTGTTCTCATACTGACAAAGAGTCATGTTCTCTCACAGTAAATGTGTTCCTACATCATTTAATATGTAAACATTTTGAATGTACCCATGAGTGTTATTGTTATGAATTTCCAGTTTATCATTCTTAAATATGTTTAAGAACTGCTACATTAATGTCTGGCTCTAAGCCTAAGCATGCCAAAGGAATGCTTTCAGATATGTCATTAAGCACAGGTCCCAAGATAAGACTGCCAAATTATATTCTAAAATTTAAAAATACAGCAAGATTCCAGTACAGAAGCTATTAATGTTTCCATGTTTTTAAAAAAATAAATACTTAGTGTGTAGGTAGGGTATGCTGATATTAAGGATTTTATGGTATGTATCAATTTAGGAAAATTTTGCAATATTCTTTAGGAAAGTTAGTTTTAAAATAATGAAACTTCAGCTCTTAGCACAAACTCTTTGGAGAACAGTGCATTCAAATTACAGGTTAAGGAGACATGATCTAGTTGAGAAACCTTAAAGTACAGAAAGAAATTCTACTTTTTAGAGTCAGAAGAACTTTGGAAAAAACAAACATGCAAAGCTATGTGTGCACACACACATACTCATATTGTGCTATAATGAAAAACTGTGTTCCCAAATTTCATAGCATCAACATTTTATTGCATTCTCTCCTACTAGACAGAGATGCATCATGCTCTCTGGAAGCATTGGTAATTAATGTGAAGCACTGGTAGAGAAGTTTATACCACAAACAGAAAGAAAGTAAAGAGCTTGGTTGGCAACACTTTCTTTAAGTGACTGACAGCTCTTGGTGTGTGTGTGTGGGGGGTGTGTGTGTAGAACATTAAAGAAACATGAAACAAGTTAAAATCATCTTAAAATATTATTCCTGTCTTATGTGTTCTTTGCTTTTAGAAAACATAATGAAATATCTCGTATTTGCTTCAAAATAACCCAGTGGTGGGAAGGAGTATAGGTGTGGGAGAGGGTCCGGGGGTATTACAGATGAGACAAGATTGTGTGTGTGTGTGTGTGTGTGTGTGTGTGTGTGTGTGTGTGTGTGTGTGTGTTTATCTCCCCCCCCCAACAGCACTGACAGGTCCTGGTAATATAAATGTCATCACAACAGGCTGGATCTAGGAGGCCTACAATCATCTTGCCATCATGCTCTTCTTACAGAACTCTTTCTAAATGATTAGCCAGGACCTTCTTCTGACTTGTTTACTTGTCCCCAGCACCACGGAGCTCAGACACTGGCCTCCCTTCATCCAGTGCCCTGTGAGAGGAAACCCCCTTGGTAATTTAGAGGAAGTTTCTGAGGAAAGCTCAGATGGAAACTCAAGTAATTGTTTAAAAAATTAAATAGAAAGACAGCAAAACCTATTTCCCCATAGGAGGGAGTCCAGGAAATGGACATTTGAAAGCAGTACTAACTGATAATGTAGATGTTGCTGGGTTAGCAAAACAAGTGCAATTACGGGTAGTGCGCTGGCCTCCAGCCTGGGGATCTGGGGTTATTATAAAGATCTCCATGAAGAAGCTAAAAAGAAGATTATCTTGCCTAGAGAAATAAATCTGCACAAACATAAGGCTTGAGAACCTAGATTCTACCCAGACTCAAAAAAAATCGGCTGGATCATTCCAGCAGATCAATCCTTCAGCAGAGAATACCGTCACCCCAAAGCCTTCTTTCTGCTTATCATGAAATACCCACTAAACACGGAACAGAGGGAGGATGGCGTACTGTCCCCTGCAGACATACAACCCATGGCATTGCCACAGAAAGCCTTGTCTGGCTACAGAATCTTCTCTCTTTCTCTCTATCTCTATGTCTGTCTCTTTCTGCTGGTAGAAACTCCAGCATCTTTTTACTTGGCTTTATGGGACACACAGAAGTCTTTTGTAATGGAATGCAGGTTCCTAGTCATTCCCAAGGTGAGCAGTTCTCCTAGCAGAAGTCCATTCAAATCAAAGTCAATAGACTGGGTGTCTGTGTGTGTCCTTAAGCACAAATCTCCAGTCAGAATTCATCAGGATTCATCAATACTCTACTGAGAACCATTATCATATCAGCAGAAGAAAAGCATCTCTTTCCAACACGGCCCACAGACCTGTAGCTCCACAGTAGTTTGAAAGAAATCACCAAATTGGTAATATAAGGGGAAAAAAAAAATCTTATTTTTCTTAGAGAATAATTTAATTTTAAAAGAAGTTTTAAATTTTTCTTTCTTGTTAATTTTATTAAAGAAACTTTCAAAAATGTCTTACAAACCAGAACCGATCAAAACCACAGGCTACCTTGAAGCTGCTGAAATTCACAGATAAAAATTCCCAGGAATTCCCTGGCAATCCAGTGGTTAAGACTCTGTGCTTTCACTGCTGAGGGCCTGGGTTCAATTCCTGGTTGGGTAGCTAAGATCCCACAAGCTGTGTGGCCAAAAAAAATCCCAACTCATAGAACCCCAAGCCTTCTGGAAAGTCAAATCTCACACAAAGCCTTGAGCCTGGGGCTTCTGATCTTTCAATTCAAGAACTGTTCCATTTTTACCACAAAAGTTTTTCCATAAACATTCAATTCTGAGGGGTTAGGTTACCACAGGCTGAACCCCTCTGAGCCAGTGGTTTGTTGCAGCTGATAGGACCGCTGACCCAACCCCAGCTGGTTTTAGCAGAGGATTGGTTCCTGGTGACCCTCCCTACCCAGTCACGTGACACCTGGAGCTCTGGGTTCAATTCTGGGAAAACAATGGGATGTGGGGGAGGGCAACCCAGTTGGTAAGGGGCCTAGAAGGACTGGGCACATGAGAAGAACTGGGAGAGAAATTCTAGGCTGTGCTCAGATACCCTCCTGAAACTGGCTGAAGAACTGTGCCCCATGGGGCACAAGTCACACCACTAGGTGGACCTCACAGGAGACAAGTGCAACTCAAGTTCGGGCCACCTAAGCATGAGACTTTCAGGAGGCAGCGGATGGCCCCCTTCCGGGGTGCTGGAGAGGGGACTCCATTCTGGGTGTCAGGATGCATAGCATCACCTCTCTCTGCCTTCCAGCTTGGACAGCCTCAGTCTCCTGTCTCTCCTCCTGAAAGCTGAGTGGCTCTGCTCTGAAAGGGAAAGTTTCTGTGGCTGAAACCCTGTCAGGTGCCCCTTCCCCATGACTTCCCATCTGCGAGGCTATGTTCCCCGGGGTTACTTTTGCTGGGAATGTCACGGGGCGCCCCCTCTGGCTCTTACCGCGTTTAATGGTGAGCCAGGTGTGAGGAAAGCAACAGCAAGCTGCTGACTGGGGAGCCTGAAAACTGGAGACTCAGGAAGAGGGATGGCCTGATACTCAGTCCCTACTTTGTCCTCCACTGGGCTCTTCTTCCCTGGGTCACTGTTCCCGTGACACTGCAATCGTGAGTCTATCTCCCAAGCAGACCCTGAACTCCTTTAGGTCAGGGGCCTTGTCTTCCTCATTTGGGGTCCTCGGGTCCTAGAAAAGTGGCTGGTACATTAAAAAGCTCGACAAGTGCTTAGTGAATGAAATTGTCTGTGACAGAAAGGTAGACATTTTCTGGGACAGCTAGACTTAAATAAATTTGTCTACGCTTTACCAAAACCCAAATCCACTAAAAATAAATAAAAAGCGTTTAATTTCCCAGGTTTCCTTTCTACAGGATGCAAAAAAGCCAGGTGATCTCTTTAGACCTCAGATGGGTCTTCCCATTAGATCTGACAACCTCTCCCTCTAGATGTCTGTTATTTAGACTCCCTTCCCATGTTTGTAAACACATGGAGATAGAAAATAAAGTGGGACAACGGTTGGCTTCAAATGAGCTGGGCTGAAGCTGATTTCTCGGTGCCTTGTTTCCAGGCTGCCATGCAGTGCTTTCGAGTGTTGAGACAGACTCAGTTTGGCTAAGTTTTGATTAGCCGGGAAGGCTCCGCTTTCGGCATGTAAGCAGCACGTGGGATTTGCTGCCCTGTAGATTCCAGGGTGCCACACACCGGGGCTAAGCTTCTCAAGAAAGACTGGGCAGTTGTATAACCAATGATAATATTTAGAATTATGCAGCTGTGATAAGGTCATCCCATCCCTCACGGCAGGGCAAAAACCAATCCCTTCCGGTGGAGAGGAAGGAATTTTCCCGTGTTGTTACTCCATGACTCATGGTTTCTTTAATTTACCTTTAATAGGAAGCTGATAGCTGAAAGGATCACAGACATATGAGACGTGAGGAATCTGAAGGCTTAGTTACATGCCCCTGAACTGAAGCTCTCTTCTAGAATTTTCACTTAAACAATGTGGACCAGGACAGCTCTCACTGCTGCTACTCTGACTGCCAATTAACTACCATTAATTGAGCACATACTGTGTGCCAGGCATAAATCCTCAGAACAGACCCACGACATAGCTACCATTAACACCTTTGTCTTACAGAGAATGAAAAGAAGGCCCAAAGAAACTCCTCCCCACCCGAGATGGATACTTTTTTTTCCCTCCTTCAGTGAAATGTATGTGTGCGGGAAGAAAGGAAAGAAATCTACAGTCCCTTTTCTTGTATATAAATGCCTGGGGTATTTCACAAAGGCCTCAGCTATATCCCTGAGCCATGACAATGAATAGTTTAAAATATTAAAATTTTTTTGTGCGATTTTGGCTCTCATTTTTGCAAGGCCTTCACAAACCTTTCACATGTCCAAATACTAAGAATTGCCTTGCTCATTTTTTGCCCTCTTGCGTTAAAGGAGATGACAAAATTTTAGATTATTTTTATTGTAACTGTCATTTCTCTGACACTAAGGGCCATACTTTGAGGTACGCCATTTATTGTCTGTACTTTTATTTTCTCAGGTGAGAGAGCCTTTTGCTGAGTGTAGCTTGTTGGCTTCAACTACAGTTAAGTGCCACATTCCACTGAATTCATTGGTCTATAGATTTGGAAGATGTGTGTCAAAAGGGATGCATCCCCCTTCCAGAAAACTGGAGACAAGGAAGATTCCTTTCGAGGTAAGTGATTGACAAGGAATGCACACTTAGAATGAGAAAAGAAGAAAGCACTAGTTTTCCGAGGAGGTGATAGTTATGTCTACACAGAGCAACCTGAAATGGAGTTTAATTATGATCTAGTGAATTTAATCAGGGTTAAGTCAGCCATGCCAACTCATAATTCTGGCATGAAATATCTAGTCTGGCTGCCTATCTTGACCAAATCAATAGAAATTGGTGCCAACCCCCTATTTTATTGTGAGGTATGTTGGCATACAAGTATTCTTCTTGTTCAAAAGAAATAGGTACTTGAGTACAAATCTAGCCATTAGGCTTTCTCCAGCTTCTCTCTGGCAGCTTCCTCTGGAATGCTAATACACACCAAGAATGTTTGGAAAGATTGAAATTGCAAATTCAGAAAAAGGAGAACATGGCTTACAGGGGGTCTAGTGCCACAATTCACCAACAAGGATGTTCCAACTATGAAAACCTAACTTAAAGGTCTCAGAGTTTAAATGTGATTAAATGTACAGAACCTTCTAAAACAAAATGCCAAATGGAAGTAATGCAATAAGGGTTTCATGCATTTCAGCTTCTGTCTGCACAGACCCTGGGACTTTTGAACTTAAAGAGTGCTGAGTTCTTGTGTTCCTGTCGGGTGCAGAAAAGGCCAACGTGGGTAGGACACAACATGGTAATACCCAGAGGGTGGAGGAGAAGTTTGCCAACAGTTATTTGTTTAGTAGACAATAAATGTGGTGTTCAGTATCTGATTCCATGTTGAGTTAAGCTTTGATATGGAACAGTGGAATGAGGCAACATATGAAACCCAGCAATAGCCTGATGGGTGCACAAATCTATCAGTGCATTTCTTATAATTAATAGCACTGACACTGAAACCTGAGTTCCAATATTGGTAGCCCAAGGGTTGGATTGAGCCTGCAGATGTGCTTTGTTTGGCTGGCTCTGTTTTTCTTCTGTTAATTATGTGAATGTTTGAAAATCTAGGTTCTTATCAATTTTTGGATTTCTGGATTCTTTGAAAAATTGGAAGATTTGGCCCTTGTTGACACATGGCAACAATTGGCTGCAGCTGATGGTTTGCAGGTCACAATCTTGCCTCCCTTTGTTGTCTACGCTATTCTGCAGCGGGTCACTTTCCATTGATCATCACATTCACCCCTGTCACCTCTCCTGTCAAAGAGAAATATTTCTCTGTATCCATGACTCTATTAAGTAGGAAAACAAAAAGTAGCCTGAAAGGGCAGCTTCATATATATACGTTGCCCGCTTGGCCACTGGAGGCATCTGAGTTTGCTTTTCCATTCTAAAATAGTGGACCCTGACTTTTTTCTCTCCCAACACATTCTCCCATAATGCTTCCCAACACACACAGGGATCGTCTAGGGTGTGTGTACTTTGCAAAAGTCCCCCCACCTTCTCATTCACACTGAGTCACACCCTGCTTTGGTTTAGAATCCCTGTACTTAAAGCCATGAAAGAAATTCTTATTGAATCTATCCCTCATTCCAGTTGATCATGAATATCTAAATTACCATGTAGCTTGGAAATTATTCCTTTGAGACCAACACCTTAAAAAGGTCTTTGGCAAGCTAAATTAAGCCCCTTCTCTTAACAGTCCTGGAAAAGAGCTGACACTCTTTTAATGGTCCTTAGTGGCAGCATTCCCAACTTGCAATTAGGTTACATTTTAAAAGTTCATTTTATACTGGTTGTTTGCAGCTTACAACTCCTTTCTCTTTAACACCAATATTGTAAATGTTGATAATTTCTCCAAGGTTTACGCACAATTTCTTTTTAACCATGCAGAGGGATTGCATCATGGTGGGTTTTTTATTTTCCCAGAAAAATTACTCAACGAAAGTTTTTATTCCTTCAGCAAAGTTGATGTATTAAGTATTAGAAAATACCAGGAAATTCCACTTCAAATAACTGTTAACTAGGATTGCTACTAAAGGGAGCTAATGTTTTCTCTAGTTGTACCAAACAAGGGCTTTCCTCTTATAAAACCCACTGTAGCACAGTGGGACTTTTAGCACAATTACCAGAAAGCAGAAACCTCTAAACACGGTTCTCACCCTGGAAGAGACAGTATAAAGGAACCCAAAACCCCACAGTTTGCATGCAGGAAAACTGCAGGTACTCAATTCAGACTCCAGCCAGTAGGGATGGTGGGAAGGGACTCCCTGTACCATTAAACAAAATAGTGGATGTAAGTTCTGTCCCCTAAGTGCCTCTGCAAGAACTTGTTTCCCAGGAAAATGGCAGCACATGGATAATGAGGATGTTCCCTCACGTCAGCATGAATTTAGCTTCTGTGATAAGAATCGTGGCCACTATGATTACCTCTGGTCAGCAATGGGCCAGGCCAGTTTCAAAAACAAGTGCCCCAAATCATCCTGTCTACTTGATTGTTTTATGGGCAATTCATCCTCCAATGGAAGCTTTATGTACATGCAATCACTTGTTTGAAGACCTGAACAAGTAGAAGCCAGCAGAGATCTGCAAGGCGCTGAAAAAAAAACAAACTGACATAGTTTCTGTCCAAGTAATGGCCAGCCCTCCAAGGCATAGAGCAGTCAGAATCTTGCCCCAAGACTTTTGAGTTGTTCTATGTTGTTCTTATTACACAGAGATCTTGAAAGGCGATTATAAATATCCTTGAGAACTCCCTGGGGGTTGCGGGGCAGGGAGATGCTCAGAGCCATCTCACAGAATGATCTGCCTAAGGGTGGGCAGTAAGCCAAGGATGGAAGAGAAAACAGGGCCAGTAATACCTGAGTTCTGGGATTTAGCTACAAACTCAGAAACCATCCTGCTGGGGCAGTGTCTATGGACATTCCTTCTCCAAGTCAGAGATGTGCTGTGGGGAAAGAGAAGAGTGGGCAAGGAGGAATGCACAGCAACATTTTTTTAAAACTTCTTGGTTCTGTCTGTGTTCTCCAATCACAGGTACCAGTGACTCTTCAACCATTTCTCATGCAGGCGTAAATCGTTATTTCGCGTTCATAGAAAATAAGAATCCTATCCTGCAAAGCTTCCGTGCCTTGAAAATCCGAGTGTCAGCTGACAAAGTATCTGGATGGGGAAAATCTCCCACCCCCTCCCCATTCTCCCACCAGCGTAAAAGGCAACGGGGGTGGGGGACAATGGAGAAGGGAACGAAATCATGCGGGTTCACCAGGAAAAGATACAGTGTTGGTGGCAGCAGAGTTGGTGAGTGTGTTGTGGGCATTACCTCTTGATGAGGCTTCCAAGAAGGCTCCCGCTCAAGTCGTGGTGGCTCTGAGAACAAGCATTCTTGCATCAATAGCTAATAGGCTGTCCAACCAGATGTTATCTGGGTGGGATAAGAGGGTGAGAAAACAGACCTGTTGTACGCTGTTGTCAACTACATCGCTGTGGGCAGAGAAGGCTGGTTGTGTAGTGTTTAGCAGTGCGCCTCTTTTGTAGTGAGGCAGACCAGATTACGTGGCGGTTCAAATCCGTTTCCTCTTGTGATTGGTAAAATACGAGAGTTATAATCATTCATGCATTACTAAAGCCTCCTTTCCATCATTTTGAAGGGACTTTTATTTTCTAGAACAGAGCATGCATCCAGCAGAAACCTAAAGCGTTTGTTTTTCTAAGCGATCTTTTGCAATAAGCACACATGAACAAAACAAAACAAAACAAAACAAAACTGCATAGGGTACCTGTGACAAGACTGGAGATGATTAGTGGTAACACCAGCATCTGTAACATCCTCATCAGAAGTTCCCCGGGAAAGGAGAAGTATTTGACTTCCCGGTAGCTCATTTTGTATGGTCGGAGGGTAAATCCAAGGATTGTACCTGCAGGAGAAAAAAACAAGACAAAACAAAGAAGAAAAGTTGAGTCTTTTTTGAAACTGTAACAATCGTAGGAAAATAAGCAAGCATTTGGCTGATTATCACTCCTGTCTAATGAGACTCGATTTATTTAAGCAGTAAATATTTGTGCAGCTTTGGAGCAAGGGGTGTGCCTATCTTTTCAATCATAGTCTGGAAGGGTCTGGCTGAATTCAGGGCTTTGAGTAGAACTTAGAGAAAAAATGTTCCTGGTCTAAGCAAACGAAAAATTTCTTTGTCTAACTTGCATGCAGGGTAACCAATTTTGACATGGCCCAGGACACAGTCATAAAGATTGGGGCATATCTAGGAAACAAATCACGTATCCACACACAAGGCAATATAGGGAAAAAAAAAAGGTTTATTATAATGAAGTTCTTTTCTAACAACAGATGTTAGAACTGCTGGCATAACCACTTATAAAGAGTAGTGTAATTTTATTTTTTACAATTAAAAAAAACTCCACTTTTTCACACTGTTAATCCATTTTCATCATCTCCCTGTCTACACACCACACTTTCTGTCTACATGGTCCCGATATTGCCTTGGCAACTATATTGTACAGACTTGCTAGTTGCTGGCAAAAGAAGACTACAAAATTAGCAGAGACTTTTTCCAAAAGTTTTCCCTGAAAACTTAGAGGATAATAAGGGAAAGAGAAAGCAATTTTCCCCTTAATTTGATTCTGCTCCTGGAACTTTTTTGTGGCCTCTCCCGTTGCAGAGCACAGACTCCGGACACGCAGGCTCAGCGGCCATGGCTCACGGGTCTAGCCGCTCTGCGGCATGTGGGATCTTCCTGGACCGGGTCACGAACCCGCGTCCCCTGCATCGGCAGGCAGACTCTCAACCGCTGAGCCACCAGGGAAGCCCCTGCTCCTGGAACTTTAAAAAATATTTAAATGATAACTCTATAGGTAAATCAAATTATGCATGGTACCTTTGGAAATGTTCAGAAATTAACAGATGTACTGAATAATTTACTCCTTCTCCCCTTTCCCTAATAAACTTTCTTTGCCCCGCCAAATTTGCTTATTCCATTATTGTAAATATTTTCAAAGATTTTACTAAACCATGTGAGTTATAGAGAAGTACTGAGTAGTCTAGAGGCTAGAGGTTGGGGGAGGAGAGAGAATACTATGTAGACACAAGTTCTTCCAAAGGAAGCAAGCAGTCCTTTAGGGAAACTGAACCATCCTAACTTCTTATGAAATGAGACACAAAGTTCATTTCAATTGTTACTGCAACTCCAATTTCAATTCTTGGATTCCAACAACATGAAGTATCCATTCTTTGATTACATACCGTGATGTCCCAATTATGAGTTGAATTTACATGACTAGAAAGTCCAGCTGACCCTGTTTTCAAGACCTTCAGAAAAACATTTATTGCTTTTTCCCAATGTAACAGTAATATGTTCAGGAGAGAAAAGTTGATTTGGAAAATGTAGAAAAGAGGAAGCAAAAGCCTGCCTTTATTGGTTCTACCATTTAAGTAGCAAATAGCTAATATTGACTGAGCTCTTTCTATTTGCCAGGCATTGTTGTTAGTGCTTTACCTGTATTAGTATCAATATATTTAATCCTCACAAAATTCCCAGGACATAGGTACTAATTTACCACCAATTTACTGATGGAGAAATCTAATCATAGTGAAGTTAAAACATGCCCAATTTCAACAGCTCTTCCATATCAAAGTCAAATAGCCGTCCATTCAAGCGGCAGAGCTGGGATTTAAACCCAGGCAGTTTGGACTCAGATCTCCCATTCTTGACTACTTTTCATACTTCCTGTCTCTTCAGTAGAGCAAAGACAACTACTGTTAGTGCTTCCCTGCACTTCTTTCCAGAATGTTCTCTTACAGAGTTAAATACACGGAGATCACACAGACTATACTTTTCCACATATAGTCACCATAAACATCACTTTTAAGCCTCATGATAGCAGATCCAGTGATTGTATCAAAATTTACTTACTACCCTTTTTGTTGGTGAACACTTGATTGTTTCACAGTTTTTACTTTTATGAAAAACACTATTATGAATATATGAAGGCTGGTTTTTACCTAGGAATATTTTGTTTAGTGTAGTTCAGGGAAAGGGAACCAGTGCATTAAAGAATCTGGTTACCAGCTGGGGGGAGGAGAGAAATAAGTGAGGGAGATTAAGAGGTATAAACTTGCAGGTACAGAATAAATTAGTCATGGGTATGAAATGTACAGTGTGGGGAATATAGGCAATAATTATGTAATATCTTTGTAGAATGACAAATGGTAACTAGACTTATCATGAAGATCATTTGGAAATGTATAGAAACATGGAATCACTATGTTGTACACCAGGACCTAACATAGTGTTGTAGGTCAATTATACTTCAAAAACAAACAAACAACCTCATAGAGATCAGAATTGTGGTTACAAGAGGGGGGGTGTGTGGGGAAAGGAATCGGATAAGGCAGTCAAAAGGTATAAACTTCCAGTTATAAGACAAGTAAGTACTAGGGATGTAATGGACAACATGACAAATTAACACTGCTGTATGTTGTACATGAAAGTTGTTGGGAATTCCCTGGTGGTCCAGTGGTTAGGACTCAGTGTTTCCACTGCAGGGGGCATGGGTTCAATCCCTGGTCGATGGACTTTCACTAAACTTTTTGTGATAATCATTTCATGATGTATGCAAGTCAAATCATTATCCTGTACATCTTTGTGTGTGTGTGTGTGTGTGTGTTGTTGTTGTTGTTTTGGCCGAGCTGCAAGACTTGCGGGATCTTTGTTCCCAGACCAGGGATTGAACCCGGGCCCTCAGCAGTGAAAGCTCAGAGTCCTAATCACTGGGCTTCCAGAGAATTCCCATGCTGTACATCTTAAACTTATACAGTGCTGTATGTCAATTACACCTCAATAAAACTGGAAGAAAAAAAAAAATAAAGCATATCACTACCTCAATTCATGCTATCAAATTGCTTTCCCAATGGATTGGCCCAGCAGTTTAATACCCCATTGGTGAATGAGAAGGCTTTATTTCCCATACCTCTAGGAATGGAATGTTATCATAAAAACTTGTTAAAAGAAGCAGAATTTTTTAATGAGTAAATAGTCTGTATATTTGTTTTCTTTTGAATTTACTTACTATCTAATGATGTTGACCATTCCTCCTCATTGTATTTTCACCAGTCATTTACTAAATCCTGATAGTTTACGAGTTTACGTATGTGTGTGTATATTTGGTATAGATTCTTTATATAATAGAGATACTCTTTGCCTATGTTTAAAATAATATTTGCTATAGTTTTTTTTCTAATTTGCTTGCCATATATTATTACTTAAAATATACAGGTGTTCTACAAATAATGTCTACACATCTTTTTTATTAAGTGATTTCTTCAAGAGTTATAACTTTAATTTCCCTCACCCTCCCAAGTTTGAGAAATCTTTAATACACTTTTCCTTTTTCGATCATTTGCTTGGTTTTAAAATCTTAAATCTCTAATCTCCCTGGAACTCGGTTTGGGGTAAGGTATTTAATTTCCATTTTCAGTGTGCATTATTCAATACAACAGTATTAACAGCACATAGGAATTATAAAAAGGTCTGGTTATATCTGGTTCTTTCCTACTTGTTCATATAAAGGTCAAGTTACTAAAATCTGTGCTTTATCTTATAATAAGTACGCAAGTAATAAAATGGATATAAAGTTTACTTCCAATTAAATGTATTTTCACTGGTATTGGTTATGTTTTGTGACTTTTATTTACATGCATTTAAACGTTTGTCATTCAGTTATAACAAAAAATATGCACAGTAAGCCCAAAAAACTCATTTTGGTCTTCTGGAATTTGACCATACCAAGCTAGTAGGAATTTTAGATATCCTTCAAATAACAATTTAAGAACAAGCTTGGTTTTACAAGACCCTTTCTAAATACATTTTTAGAAATGTACTTACTCATGTACAACAATATTTTCAAGGGTGGGTAGGATCCTGCCTAGTCCAGAAATACCCATTTAAACTATAATCCAGAAAAAATTGGTAACATAGCTGCTCTACTAATGATACAGGTTCTAGGGGCAAGAGACAAGCCAGTGTAGATGAAAGAAGGGACTATTCTTTCTAAATACTAGGTGCATTTGATCCCTTTTCCCAGAGTTCAGCCTTTGCCAACATTGACTCTACTCCCCTGTTTGCACGTACACCAGCTGTACGCAGCCTCTTTCTCTCCCTCAGTGCTCCTGGCACCTTCCCTTCCCTTCCCCCATCAAACCCCACATTTACTTCGTGCAACCAATTTTCATCTAGATGTTAGGAGGGAAAGCAAGCCAGCTCAGTGAATGAATTCTGGGCAATACATGAATGACAAAGTCTCTTAACTCTCCAATATGGCAAAAAGATGTCTAACAGAGCAACGGAAAGACAGTCAAGGAGGCAAAGTCTCAAGAGGTGGTGAAATTTTTCATCTGTCTCCTTCCAGTCAAGCTGGTCTTGCTTGGAAGTGTAGTCCTGGCATCTACCCTAGAATGTCTCTGTTTCTTTACCGTCTCCAATACGGAAACCACATTTTCTAAAAGCTCTTCTTTATAGTAGGAACTGCAGAAAGATGACATCATTTATTTATAAGGGATAGTTTTAAGTCAAGTGCTTTGAAGAGAGGAGTTGTTTAGAGTGATAGCACATGGCAAATACACTTTGAATCAGTTTTGTCCCTGACTGTGCTTTGGTCTATTTATTGTCTCTGGGTTTATCAAGTGAGCCATTTCTACTCTTAGGACAGATTATGTGGGGAAGGGCAATTTTTATTGAGCTCTCACTATGTGTTAATGGTGGTGTGATCCTCATCACTTTATGAGACAGGTATTATCATATCTATTTTAAAGATGAATATCCTGATGCTCAGAAGTTAGTTAACTTGCTCAAGTTTACAGAGCTAGTAAGTGGTTGACCTGGGGGCTTCCAAACAAAAGCCAGTGCTCTTTCTACTAGCTCGCTTGAAGACAGTTCTCAAACGCACCTGGCCTCTGGGTCTTCAGCATCTCTAACCCCCAAAATCGTAGAAGCACTTGAGTACAAACCTTGGACCTGCTACAGATGTCCCAGAGGCACCTTCGGAACCTTCCACAGGTCCTCTTACTTTTTGAGGATCCCACAATATGCTTTTTAGTATCAAGTCACTGTTTAAAATGGTTACACCAAGTCCCTTTTCATGGAATGATTTAACTACATGTATATAGAATTTATTAATTAAAGTAGCCTGCCTTTTCCCTCCAGTGCACACATTTTAATCCTTGGAAACCATCAGTAACAAAGGTGGGAAAGACATTAAATGAAAACATGCTTCCAGTTCTCATGCTTAATGACAACAGCTAACAGTCTTCAGCACATGCAAGATGCCAAGTTCTCACAAGCACAGATGCCATGGAGGCCAGGACTAGTACTACCCATACCTCACAGATGGAGAACCAGTCACTGACAGAGTAGGTAAACTGCCAAAACCACAAACCTGTATAGGTTGGAGCCATAGTCAGCGTACAGAGGGGACAAGCTCTTCTCAAGGTCAGCTGAGTGGCTGAGGTGAGCTTCATAACCAGCTCCAGGGCCCAGACCCTCACCCACTATGCTGTACTCATGGCCTTTCAGTAGACATGGTACGAATTTAAAGAGCCGAAGTTAGTACACTATATATATATATTCACTGTTGTGGCCTCTCCCGTTGCGGAGCACAGGCTCCGGACGCGCAGGCTCAGCGGCCATGGCTCACGGGCCCAGCCGCTCCGCAGCATGTGGGATCTTCCCGGACCGGGGCACGAACCCGTGTCCCCTGCATCGGCAGGCGGACTCTCAACCACTGTGCCACCAGGGAAGCCGTAGTACACAATATTTTATCTACATGTTCATTCTCTTTTGAATTAGGTTAACTAAATATAGAGCTTAAGTTGAGGAAAGATTTTGTTGATTTTACTAATGAAGTCCACATTTAGCTTTTTTTCAGTTCATTTGTTAAATGAATAAACAAAAGCCATTTTTTTCTTCAGCTTTCTGCTGGGACAGGCAGCGTTAGAGGTGAAGCCAGTGTGCTGAGGTCAGCCAGCTATCAGCATCAAGTCAAGAGGAGATGCTCTGCATATGCAAAGATGGCTTTTCTGGGTAAGCAATTCAGGTTTCTGATTACAGAGCCCAGCAACAAAAGAGCCTTCCCTGAAAACAAGTTCTCACAGCCTGATACATAGGCTTCTCAGAGCCCTCTCCACTCTGCCCTTACGACCAGTTAGAGGGAGAGGGGTGGAGGGAAGCCTTCTTCCCTTCAGTAAAGCAACTCACTGCCTCTGAAGAGCTGAGTTCCATTAGTGGGCACTTATTTAAGCACATTGATGGATATTCCCAGAACTAATAAAAACGTGTATGGCTACCAGATCTTTAGTGCAAAAGAACAGATCCTTTATTATTGATTACTCTGCAAAAATAACCATCAAAACCAGAAGAACTTCCTAACAGGATTTGTTAGATCCGAAGCAAACTTTGCAAAGCTGGCATTTTGGTGACATTATGTAATACATAGATGTCACGAGCAATATCAAAATCTCAGCCAACAATCTCATAGTCTTCTTATTTTGGTATTTTAACAAGATTTCTAGAATCTAGGAAATATCTTAACAAAAATGTTTACGGTGATCAAAATTAACTGTCCTTGTTGAATGCTACTAACAAAGATGCATTTTTTCAAAATACTTTTTTCTCCCCTAATATGGAAAGCTCAAGAAAAGTCTCCTTCCGGGGTTCACTGTTTCTCCCTGGGGAGTCTATACAACAAATACTTCTTTGGAAGATTAAATATCACTTCACTTTCTAAACTAAGACACAATGTGCACCCTGGAGCCTCAGAAAGAACACATACCTGGTTCACTTTTGAAGGCCAGACATTCACAAGTTAAAGCTAAAGACCTGTTTTAAGAATTTGGTTCATATCTAATCTGAAAAAAATTATTGAAAATATTAAGAAGCCAGAAAATATTTAAAAGAATGAAGCACAATCTGAAGTAAACTTTAGACTAAATCACCCACTTTAACTTTTGGTGGATGTTGGCGTTTGAAATAGTAAAGTTTTACTAACGTTCCTGCCCTATCTCCAGACTCTGTCATGAACAGATTGGCAGACCAAAGCCTTCTAGAATTATTGTTCACAGTGCAAAATTCTTCAGGAAAAGAGACAATGACCCCCAAAGAGCTCAGATGTCAAAAGAGAATCTGAAAGTGATAGTGGCATTGATCTTGAGAGGAAGACCTCACATTCTGAGGCCAGCTGTAAGAAAACTACCAAAGGCCCACCCCCAAGGTGAGCTAACTAGCTCTTCTAGCATTTACATTGCAAACCAGTCAAAGCCCATTCAAACTCCTACCGGGAAAAAGCTTGGCCTGTAGATCTTCAGCCAGAAAGGAGACCATGCTGTCTGCTTGAATGCAAGATGGCTCAAGGATATAATAGTATCAAATATTTTTGTTGATAGTGCACCACTGGTTTTATGTGACAAAATACTATTCTTTCCCAGCTAGGGTCTTCCCATTTTTTTAGTAAAAAACCAAACACACAAACAAAAAACTAGCATTACTGTGCCTCAAGTTTACAACAATCTAATGTATGATGTAATAAAATCACAGGAGTGGCATCCATTGCCTTTGCCATATTCTATTGGTTAAAAGCAAGGTCACAGTTTCCACCACACCAACAAGTGAGAGGCACAGAATGATTAGGGCTTTGTCTGACCTGCACAGTCTCTAGGCCTGGCCCCCAGCTGCTGTTGAGCAGTTTCCCCGAGCAGACGAATCGCTTAGTTGCACCGTGAATCCGATTCCCTACTGCACTTCAAACTGTGATTTCTCTCATGATTTGGGAAACTGGTTCTTGACTGAACTATGATTTCTCATATGCTTAGGTTTCTGGATTCACAAACTAGGAGTGATAGCTCTCGATTCCTAATTGTCTCACTAGGCAGGTTTTTTTGAGTATGAAAGACAGCAGGTGTGATGCTGTAGAAAGATCACAGTCTGAGAGTCAGAGATGAGGGTTCTGGGCCTGATGCTGCCAATAAATTACGCTAGTAGATACTTCACTTAAATGACTGAATCTTCATAGCAAACCTACAGGACTTAATATCACCGTCTTATAGATGAAGAGACTGAGGCCTAGAAAAAAATAAGCCATCTGTCCAGGATTACATGGCCAGTAACTGATGTTGGCGAAATGGGGTTTCAAACTTAGATCTGCCTATTTCCACAGCTAATATCTTCAAGTCATATAATCTCTTTGCCCTCCCTGCCCGCTTCTTAATCTGAATAATGAGAGAAATAGATCAGAAAGGCAGTATCTATGATCTTCTTGAACTTTAATATTCTCTGCTACATATTCTGAGCATTACCTTAGCTGCTTTATATGCATTCATCTTGTTTCTTCTAATGAATTCTAAAGTCCTTGATAATGCATACGAAAGCTTGTAGTAAGTCATAAAATGCTTTATCAATTTGGCCATTACGGTTATTATGGCAGGTACTCAATAATTATTTGAGAGATCAAATAAAAGTTTCTATTTCAGAACTTGGCTAGATTGTGGCCCAATCTGGAGAAGTTAAAAGCCTGTCTCATGCAGCCTGATGAAGCTGCTGGACGTAAAGTTCCATTAACTCATTTTTATAAAGAAGCCAAGGGCAAAATGGAGAATTTACCTGCCCAAGAGGTCTGCTGGTCCCTGGCCTTTTGTTTCAGCCCAAACTTCCAGGCATTTCCTGGTGAGAAGCTACTCTGTGTTTGAGTCAACCTTTCAACCCTCCCCCACTCCTCTGTTCCCACATCCTTCAGAGGCCCTGGCTTGGCTCATTCTTTTGTCCTTTGGTATTTCCTGTTGCTGGAGGTGGGAAATACCTGTTCCAGCCTTGTTCCACCAGTGGTGCCCAGATAACCAGCCCTGGGTGACTGATGACCAGGCAGGGTACAGATGCAGACTCAAATCTGCATGGCATGCAACACTGAGACACAACTGAATCGGAAGAACCTTGGAGTTCTGAAAAGTCTGGTGCTTTCTTCTTAAAACTGCACTAACATAGACTATGTGAAATGGTAATATAATTTATAAATCATCCTACACGTCTTTAAATGTCCAATCCACTGTCAGTTAAAAAAATCTATTTTAGAAATAGTAACTGAAATCACCAGAGTCTGTTGCCTTCCCTTCTGGTTAATATATATAGTTGTGAGTAGAAACTGGAAATGAAATATATTTAAAATTTTCCAAGTTCTCCCTGTGCCTTTGCTTGTGTGTCATATACTTGCCTGCCCACACAAACTTCAAAGTCCACTCATCTCTACTGTGGCAGCAGCCCCATTGGGGGAAACTCTTTTTTTTTTTTTTTTGCAGTACGCGGGCCTCTCACTGCTGTGGCCTCTCCCGTCGCGGAGCACAGGCTCCGGACGCGCAGGCTCAGCGGCCATGGCTCACGGGCCCAGCCGCTCCGCGGCATGTGGGATCTTCCCAGACCGGGGCACGAACCCGTGTCCTCTGCATCGGCAGGCGGACTCTCAACCACTGCACCACCAGGGAAGCCTGGGGCAAACTCTTTTAAATCTCACAGTTTGGAACAGTAAATGACTACAGCCTCTATGGGGTACAAATTAGCTATACCAAATCACAAATGGGTATACCTTTAGTCTCAGCAATTTCACTTTGAGGCATGTATCCCACAGATACACTTTACCAGGGTGAAATAACTTTTATCCCAAATTATTCATTATACCATTTGAAAATTGATATCAAAGGGTTGGAAACAACCTAAGTGTCCCATCAATGGGGAATTGCTTAAATAAAGTATGGTTCACGCAAACAATGCAGCCTCTAGAGAATGAGGTGGTTCTTTATGTGCTAGTAAGAAATGACATCCAAGGGATATTGTAAAGTGAAAAAAGCGAAGTATGAAGTGAGCTATATATACTATGGTACAACTTGTAAAAGGCAAAAAAAAAAAAAAATTAAATAAATATGAATTTATTTTTATGCTGATAAAATAACTCTAAAGTCACAGAAGAAACATAACAAAGCAAATTGGAGCCCTGGGGGATCTGGGTGGGTGTGACACTTTCATTTCATTTCACTTTTGTTCTTTTTGATTTGGGGCAATGTAGATTTATTTATTTCATAAGTAAAATAACAAAATAAATACACACACAAAAATGGCCCACAATTAAAAACAAAACCTGACTGAATTCTATATTACATCTTTTCTGCTAAATGCCTGAATCTTTCTAAAAACTCACTCTGGGTCTGGGTTGGTTGGTTCTCAATCTGCTTTAATTTGCTTTAACAATGAGTTTCCTTAAGTTGGGTCAGGCAGAGGGGGGACACTAGTGTGCTCAGATTTATAGTCGACTGGATCACTTTCTGACGAAAAGTCTTTTTTTCTGCAGACAAGGAAGTGAATCTGAAAAAACTTTGAACTCCGTCGTTATAGGCCCATGTGCTGCTTCACCCAATTAGCCAGAGTTACAAGTATACCAGAGCTGAAAACTCACATTGTAAAACACTCAGCAAAGGTATGCTCTTTCCTCATCTGTCATGTTGTGTAAAGCATCCTGATGCCAGAACTTACAAAGCCCTGGCAAGTTTATTGAGTTGCAGCTTTATGTACAGGACTACTTGATTTGCCTTAAAAAAGCAAATATAAGACAAAAGTAAATAAATAGGAAAAAGAAAAAAGAAAACCATTTGGGTCATAGGCAGTCTCTTCAAAGGCTCATAATTTCCTTCTTGATGCGTTTACCTTCACATTCATCAACACGCTGAACACAGCAGCAAAAGCACATGGATCCCTGGGGTTTTGCCTTCCTTGCTTTAAAAATGGAATTTCCAGTGATGCAATGTGTCTAAAAGAAGAGGCCATATTTTCAGGGTGAGAAGGGCAGTAATTGTCCATCTCTGCTCTCATTAGGGACAAATGAGCTTCATCTTACAAGATTTTGAATAGAAAGTCTCTCACTAATAGCCCACTGTTTTCTCTCTGGGAAGCAACAGCAGTTTGTGGCCTGGAATCTTATTGCTGGAGAACTGGAGAAATCTCTTTGGGGACAAGAAGAATGAAGTTGTCCTCTCAGGAGACAGGGACTCGGTCTTGAAATTCAAAACTTAAGTGTACCTTTCAACTCTCTACTCCTAAATTTACCTTCAACTCTTTGATAAGATACACAGAGGAAAAAAAGGAGTGCCTTTCCCCGACATAGACTTAATTCAGCCAGGGTATATCTTCCTTTATCTAGCCTTGGGGGTTTTATTCTTCTCTTTTTGGATTCAAAACCACTTGAGTGCATTTTTTTTTTTTTTTTTTGGCTGCTTTGGATCTTCGTTGCTGTGTGCCGGCTTTTTTTCTCTAGTTGCGGCAAGCAGGAGCTACTCTTTGTTGCAGTGCGCGGGCTTCTCATTGTGGTGGCTTCTCTTGTTGCAGAGCACGGGCTCTAGGCGCGGGGGCTTCAGTAGTTGTGGCACATGAGCTCAGTAGTTGTGGCTCATGGGCTTAGTTGCTCTGTGGCATGTAGGATCTTCCCGGACCAGGGCTCGAACCCGTGTCCCCTGCATTGGCAGGTGGATTCTTAACCACTGCACCGCCAGGGAAGCCCTTGAGGGCATTTTTGATTGGGTCGAGTGATGGGAATATTCTTGGTCTACGGAATAAGCTCTGGGCCATTTTGATAGCACTGAAGCTTGACATAAAACTCATAATTTTTATCCTCGGTGAGCACAATGGCTAAACTGTGTGCCCTGAAGTGCTCTGTGTGTTTCCACACCTCACAGCAATGATACAGCTCACCTAGCTGTCAGACCAAATACTTGGTGAATGGTGGCACCCCAGCGTTCCATAAATATCAATAACTCTTAACACCTGGAACGTATAGCTTGGAAAAGACGGTGCTTAAATTCCAGTTGCCTCTTCCAAATAGCGTAGGCTCTTCACAACCTTGTTTACTCTACAGCAAAAACAAAGGCCTGCAATTTTCATCCCCTGATTTATAAGAGAAGGGCAGAAGATGGAATGGCAGGCGTGCCTCTGCAGAGGTGTGTCTCAGTTGCGTCCTCAAACATTGCTTAGGAAACATTGGTCACCACACCCAGAGTCAAGAACTTGACAGTCAAGAATTCAAAGCAAGAGAAGGCAGCTGCTTCATAGGTTTGAGAGACTGGCTAGAATGAGTTGGGAGATCATGAGTTCAGGAAAAAGGTCCTTGCAATGGTACAGCATCATGGGCTGAAAAGAAAACCCTCATGTATCTTATTCCGTATTTTCGGCTTTAGAGGAAGACAAATTAGACTTTAAATGATAGAATTTTGGAGTTGGAGGCAGACATTAGTCCGAATGTATTTTGCTGATGAGGAAATATGAGGTCCAGAGATTTGTCTTAAATCATAAAGGGAGCCGATGGCAGAGCTGTGTCTGTAAGCAGAACCTTTAGACTCTCAGCGCTTTCTCAGCTGTGTTCCAGACATTCACAGATACTAATGGGAAGGGGGGATGAACTGGCCATGGACCTACATTGCTATAGAGGGCAATGGGAATGCGCTCTGTAAACTGTAACACAGCAACAGTGGAAGGTATTATTATTGCAGGTAATTGTCCTGAACACACATACTTATTTGATTACCTACTTGAAACAGAAACAAATTTGAAATTGCCTGCTCAGTTTTCTTATTATCTGAATTAACAGGAAGAAAATAGAGCAAAATAAAATCCAGAGACAATCTCAGAACAACATTAAGCCTTCTACCGCCTACTTCAAAATAACCTTTACCAACTCTTAGAAACCAGCAACATTTTCTCCAAGTTTCCAGAACCCCTCATCTTGCTTGGCTCCACTCTGATGGGGGCGACAATTAATGAACAGTAGACACCAAAATGCTGGAGAAAAGGAGAAGCCAGGGAGGTGGTAAACTCTGATGGGTCCTGAGTGGTACGAACAAAAATGCACTATTGAGTATGTTACAACATTTATTGAAACCATTTTCTCAGCAACTTCCCATTTTCCTGAGACATCACTCCCTCCATTGAGCAGTCTGTGTTGTGATAACAGCTGCCTGGGGATTACTTTCTGCTTGGCTCAAGAGGTTAGGGACAGATAATGACGGTGTCACTTACACTGAGGCTTTCATCTCTGCCTCTCAAAGCCTTTTACAACTATTAAGTCTCTTCCTACGACTCTCTTGGCTCCCTCCTCTAGCCAAGGAAATAGAAGACACTTCCAGACCGAAAGCAGGTGACCATCTTCTCCCCTTCCCACACCCGGACCTCCCTCACCCTTGGCTCTCAGTCCTCTGGCCGAGTAGCAGCATCAAACCCGCGTGTATTTTCACTTGACGCCCTAGCACAGATGGAAGCCAAAGACGAAGGGTTGACAAGTTTCTTCGGACACTTTGCCTGCCAAGCATTTAAGGAAATCATTTAAGGTTACATGGTCGTAAAGGGCAGAACTGGGATAGAATCTTGGCAGAGAGGTGTTATAATTATTCCATTTTACACATGAAGAAACAGAGGCTCAGTTCCAGAAATGATATGTAAACCTCAGCTTCTGACTCCAGAATCCGTGGCTCTGATCTACTTCCCTATTCAGTCCTGGACTCTATCCGCAGGACAGGAAGCAGCTCTCTGGAATGCTTTTGGAGAAGGTGGGAGGGAGGGCTGGGACCTAATGCAAGTCAGCTATTTGCTATTGCTGTCCCCCCAATTTTTTTCTGTAGCTCTGCTCCCTGGGGAAGACAATATAGCAGAGAAAAAAATATCAGACTCTAGTCCTTACACCCTATCCCTATGTCACTTCTCCAGAGCAGGGCATTATGAATCCACAGCTTCCTAGCTCACCCTCCAGCCCAGCCCTCTGCCCAGGGATTCTCTGTGAGTGACAGTCACTAGCTGGGCTCTGGTAACAGCAGGGGAGGGCCTGCCTCAGGAGCCATCCTCCCCCGACCTTCTGGAAGCCCCTTCTCTTCTTCTCTTTTCCAGGAAGTGTTGAAGAAACTGGAAATCTGAACCCAGAAATCTGTTCACCATTCTTTGGATTCTTGTTGTTCAGCCTGGGTGGAGATGCCCTTCTCTTAGTGAGCTGAAAGGTGTCAGCACAGGGGCCACCAACTCAAGCAGTTGGCTAGTTTGGTCCAGGCAGCAGCTGATAGTTCACCGCATTGATGAACCTGTTTGGCTGAACTAACTGACTTGGCTGGATATTGTATTACAGGTCCAGGGCTCAGAATACCACTACAGCATTTCTGGGAGATTATTGCTTCTAGTTATAAAGAGTTAATACTGCTCTCAGAATAGACTCACTTACAGAGTAGCTTATGCAGTGGGATAACCCGATTCATTGATCGTTATTCGTTTACCTTCAGAGACAGAACCTGTCTTCGTTCAGTCGAGATGATAAGGCTACCTTCCAAATCTTTATTTATGGTGAGCGTCTTGCACTGTATCTCCACTGCAGTGGCAGCCCGCATCTCAAACTCAACATGTCCGAAACTGACATTATTACTTCCCCTGTCTTCTTCCTGTGTTCCAGCATGACTGACGGTACCAATGCCACTCGGTCGCCCAAGCCAGAAATCAGACCATCGACCTGCAATCCACCTTCTCTGTCAACTCACATGCAATCAGCCACCAGGACTCAGGAGTGACCCTTGTTCTGAATTCTCAATTCAATCTCTCCTTTCCACCTCTCCTGTTGATGTGTCAGTGCATATCCTTAGCTAACTGGTGTAATAAAACAAGAATGAACATTTCCTGAGAGGAGAGACCAAGCATCCAGAACACTATGGTGGGTAAGAGTATGAACCTGGAGCCAGAATGGTGGATTTGAATCCCGGTCAAAACGCATCAACTGTGGGATAAGTATCTGAGCTTCGGTTTCCTCATCTATAAAACGAGAATAAAAATACCTCCCTCCCTGGCTTGTTGTGAGGATTAAATAAAGCTAACATACTAACAACACTTACAACACTGCTTGGCACCACGTAAGTGTCCACAATATATATTATACATGTAACGATAGATGAGGAAACTGAGACTTCAGAACAGGTAAACACCTTCTTTAGGATCACACGGTGATTAAGTACGGCCGGCATATGAATCCAGATCTATCCTTCATCAAAAGCCACACTTTAAAAATGTTACCACATGGCACATCTATGGTTCCACGTGTGGTTGTTAATAACAAAGTAGAACGTCTAAAGTACCAACACAGAAAGACACCATATACGATATAGAACTGTATATACAATATGATCTCATTTCAAAAAATGTTACGAATTTCTCTATTACTACCTCTGAGCCCCATATATTCCTTTGTCATCTCATTTTTCATCCATCTCTCCTACTAAACGACCTGAGGGCAGAGATGCCACATTGTATAGCATAGAGCCAGATACACAACATACAATATTTGTTAAATTGCTGAATAGCATTGAATCTTTAAAAAAAAAAAAAGTATTTATTTAGCAGATAATAGATGAGTGACATTCTGTGACTTGAACATGACAAAGGATTTTTCTTTCTTTCAGGGAGATGTCTGAGGTCCCTCTGACACAACTGACGACAGTATGAAGTAGAAAGTGCTTCCTGGAGGAAGAAAGACAGTGACCACTCTTCTCAGTGTGTTTTTTGTCAGACAGCTGTCTGCTATAGCCCTGGAAGACACTTCATCTAATGCTTTAATGATGAACTATCTTAAAGGGACTTAGCACTTGCCACTGCCTTGTTTCAAGTTGCTAGCCTGTTCCCGTTACATGGGCTTTGCAGCCTGGCACTTTCAGACTTTGACGTGGCTTAGAAATGACATTAGAAATGTCATTGCATAGAAATGACATCACAATGCACATGTGGTTCTGTGCCTGTGTTTGTAGAGGAATTGGTAGTGAAATATCTACAATTCCCTACTTTTTTTGAATATATGGATTCAACATGTCTCTACTCCTCCTCTGTATTTCTAGTTTCTATTTCCACACACTAAATGCACATTGATTTTATTTCAAAAAGATGAAAGAAAACAGACTGAACAAAAAATTCACCCCACTATGTAGATTTTCCCAGTCTTTTTTAGTAAAAGTGATCAAAACCGAAGAATTTGAAAACTAGGTAATTGGGACATCCTTGGCGGTCCAGTGATTAAGACTTCACCTTTCAGTGCAGGGGACATGGGTTTGATCCCTGGTCGGGGAACTAAGATCCCACATGCCGCAGGGCAACTAAGCCTGCAGGCTCTAGAGCCCATGCACCACAACTAGAAAGAAGCCCATGCACCACAACGAAGATCACGCATGCCACAACTAAGACCCGATGCAGCCTAAATAAATAAATAAATAAATTTTAAAATAAATAAATAAATAAAAAGAAAATTTAAAAAAGAAAACCAAGTAATAGCTATAGTTCTTTCTTGTCATTTCATCTTTGGAGAAAATAACTATTTTCTTCTTCCTTCCTAGCATCTTTCCAGTTTTTCCTTGTGCTGCAGCAAATAAATTTCAGAGTTGATGTCCCAGACATGTCCTATTATTTCTTTTAGGGTTGATGTAGACATGGTACCCAGTGGCAAGCTAAATGAGCCTTTGTTTTCACTGGGCCCTCAGTGGAAAAGGCACCAAGAGATAGCTGAAGGCTTCTTCCTTCTCTCCTAAATCTGTTTGCTACTAAGTTGTGATTCCAAGTCTTTGGTGTAGACTCAGTGGTCTGACTGTCAATGAGCCCTCTTTATTTGTTTCTTTGTTAGTGCCTTCTTCTTGTTACTTCTACCTCCTCAGTTTCCATTAGTAAAGCCAACCCTGAGGGGCACCCTGCCAAGTAATCTACCCCAGCTCAGCCAACCCATCACAGCTCTCACAAATCTTAGGGAAAGTCCTCATTGGGCTAGGAAATGATCCCAGAACTCATAGAGAAAATGGACTCTTAAATCCTGCCACTATCTTCCTTCTATCAGAGATGTTATTTCTTTGTAATCACTTAAGAACTTCTTTCTCCATTGATCTTCTCTCCATGTTCAGGTTTTATCACTTTCCATTTCTGTGTTCTTTACCTGAAACATTTCTGTCCCAGAAATGGAACTCTTGTGTTTAGAACACCGTTTTGAATCAATGTTTCTGCATCTTTTCCAAACATACTCCAGTATCACTGAACTCTATTATTATACGTATAGGGTTGCAAAATAAATAAGTATTTGTTAAATGAATGAGAGGAATGCAGCTTAATCATTTGTAGGAGAATTATATGTTTTCTGCTGAGTTTAACTGAGTAAATCATATAGTAAAATAACAAAGCTATGTGAATGTATGTAGCATTGCTTGGTAATTGGCCTCTACCAAGACATGGCCGCATTTTTCTTCCTGGCAACTGTCACAAGATGTCAGCTAGTCAGGAGAGCACTGAGGCAGGATGGCAGAGTGGTTAAGAGAATGGCCTCTGGCACTAGACAGCCTGAGTTTGACCTTCACCTCTAGCATTTACTAGCTGTGTGACTTTGGGCAAGTTGCTTGATCTTTCCGTGCTCAGTCTCCTTAACTATGAAATGAGGATCAGAGTAATCATACCTACCCACTGCCTTCAAAAGCTTGTTTAAGGATTAAGTGAGCTAATATAGGCAAAACACCTAAAAAGTAGCTGGAATAGTGCTGTATAATCGCTCACAATTATTATTACACAGCTATTACTTGGCTTGACAATGACTGTAATTCAGAGAAAAAAACCGAGATGAGAATACTGTATTTTACATCAACTTCCAAAGGCTTCCCTGGTGGAGCAGTGGTTGAGTCCGCCTGACAATGCAGGGGACGCGGGTTCGTGCCCCGGTCCGCGAAGATCCCACATGCCGCGGAGCCGTGGGGCCCGTGAGCCATGGCCGCTGAGCCTGCGCGTCCGGAGCCTGTGCTCCGCAACCGGAGAGGCCACAACAGTGAGAGGACCGCGTACCAAAAAAAACCCCATCAACTTCCAAGACAATGATACAGCACTAAAATACTTCTTCCGGGAAGATATTGAAACCTGGAGACCTAAAGAAAGCCATTACTTCTCTGAGTCAATCAGGAAACTTTTTTTTTGAACATCTCTGGAATTAATTGAACAGTCATTAATCACCAACAATTACTAAAAGGAGCCAAAGATGTTGAAATGGAATATATCTGAAGTCTTGTGACAAACCACTCTTCTGCTATATTCCTATTTGTCTGCAATCTAAGAATCCTGTTTTTGGAGATAAAGTTATAATTATATTTACATGCTACAGAATTTTCTTAGTTTTTATTGTCATTACCTCTTATATTTGATGGTGATCTTGGCAAACTCCAAGGTAGAGATTAAAGCCTTTTTTTTGGTGGCAGATTAGTAGAAATTTAAGTTACAGCATTTTTTACAACATGATATTGGCTTAACTGTTTACCAGCCTAAGGATTTATATAGTGGTTCAAAAATTCTGAGTAAGTAGATTTTTCAGCCATATTTTAAAGGAAGATTAGTGCTACCTAAAAGTAGTAGATATAATTGCTAATTATAATGAACTATAATTTCAGATACCAATAAATCAAACAAAACAATCATGTTTTATTTGTACAGATTGCTGTCAACAATGCTAAATTAGTAAGAGACTGAAATGTTTCAAAAAAGGTTTAGCTATTTATGTCAGACACTTAGAGGCAATGAATGAAGGATCTGTGCTTACATTTCCCCTAATTTACCTTTCCCAGTCACTGGACAAGACAGTGTACAAACAGAAAAGATTCAGCCTCTATGTCTGTGTTGATATTCTGCTGCAAGTCAGCACCAGTTAGAATATAATTACTATTAGGGACCTGTGTCTCATTCTGGGTGTATCAATAGAGTACATTAGTTTTAAGTAAAAGTGACATTGCATAATGATCACATTTTGGCCAAATCTAGAGTACTTGCTTGTTTCTATTGTTACTTAACTGCTCAAGTCTTAAGATTAAATTATCCTCTTTTATCCTTACATGAGATGGAGAAAGATTTGATTTATTTCCCTTCTCCACACAATCCATTGATTTGCACAATGCCTAATGAGATTCTTTCAGATTCCTACGTGTTTACCACACGTTGTTCCAAATGTGCCAACAGACTGTCATTTAAAGGAAAAAAAGAATCTTCAAATCCAGAGGAAAGCCTGGGCTATCCTTTTGAATACCTACAATCAGTTCACCTGACAATATTCCCAGGCAGTCAGATGCCCCCAAGAAACAAGATCTAGTTGGTTTTTTTTTTTTTGCTTGTCATCAAATGACTTACCCACAATGACTGCGGTGACAGTGAGTAGCACAAAAGCATTCCGAAACAGGTAACTTTTAACATCTTCCTTTGTGATGTTCTGCACTTTCTTCTTGGCCAAGAGTGTGCGTTTACGGACCCCTTGCTGGAATCTCTCCATCCTGCCTCCCATCCTGGCCTCTTCTCCATTGCTTTTAGTCATGTTTTACTTCTGCAGAGTGTCTCTTCTTTGAACTTCAATGTCACGGAATCAGCCCCAGAAAGCCAGTCCTCTTTGGTGTTCAAGAACACAACTAAACTAGAGAGAAAGAGACAAGAATTACAGCCTCCAGGGGTGAGAAATCAGGGCTGCCCAACACCAGGGGAAGCTGTTGGCAAACTGCATAATCTCAGTAGGAATCAAGGGCTGGCGAGTGGCAATGCCAGATCTCAAGGCTAGAACGTGTATATTTTACTGGACCATGTGTGAGACATGTGCATAAATCCAGAATATATGAGCAGGTACTTGTGTTACATTTTTAAACATTTGTCCTTCTCTCTCCAGTGAAGCTATAAAAGGGCTCATCAGAGCTGGGTGTGACTGAGCACCCTTACCCCCACCCGATCCCCCAGAACCTAGCCAAGTACTTTGCACAATGTTCGCCCACAATAAATGTCCAATTGAATTAAATGCACAGGAAATGCTCAGTAATTATACTTAATGGCTCATGTTGTATACATGGCAAAGGCATAACCAGGTCAATGAAATGAATTAAGATACTGAGATTTCACAGTCAGAGGTTGCTGTTATATATAATAAAGTAACTATTTTCTGCATTAAGAAAAAAACCATGATAATATCAACTAGTAAATATGCTTATGAAAAGAACACAAGTACCCACAGTCCCTGGGAAATACATTTGACCCTTTCATGTGGTAACATTTTTTTTTTTTTTCATAAAATAAGCTAACTGCGTTGGACACATTTATAAATCATCTGAAATCATAATTCATCTTCATTTTGGTCCCAAGTAGAAGTACAAAGTGGCATTTGTCTTTGTGGCAAACATGCTGTTGTCTTCTGAGGAAACTATCACCTACTTCTCAGTATTTTAAAATTTAGGATTTCTAGAATAGATGAGGAGATGAATTCAGTTTTCATTCCAAACGTTACAGCGTGTGGTTTCTAGTTTCTTTAAAGTGCTCCTAGGTTATTCAAATATATCTAAGTAAATCTCTCCTTGGTGGAAATCAGCTGTTTTGAAAGATCAAGGGATTCCTCCTGCTGTTTCACAAGATTTCTAATCCGTAACCTTTCCCATGATAAATCCAAGTAAAAAATCAAGTCGTGCCTGTGGACGTGTGTATCTGGCAACGAGAAAAGCCAGTGTGTGCGCCTGTGGAGGAGGTAACTAGAAAGCAAGAGACTCCTCGGAAGCTTATGGCAAATCCAAGTGCGGAAAAAAAGACTAGTCTTAACAGTTTTGACTTTTAAATAAAATTGCGGGCTGGGGTCAGTGATAATAAGACGTACAACTCGTTCAAGACTTCACAGCAGATTAAAGTTTAGGGAGAAGTAAAGAGGAGACGCGAGAGACCAAATTTTTTCCCCTCCTACTAATCTCTGATTCCCTTTCTCAGTCACTTTAAAACAGACCAGCTCAGCCTTGATTCTTTTCTAGAGCTCGAACCACAATCTGCCCCCAATCCACCCTGAATGACTCAACTCCAGATTAAGAGAGGACACGGCGTAAATAGACACCACACGCTCAATGCATTAAATTACTAACATGGACTTTATCTACCAAAATGGCTAGCTTTTACTCTCGCTACTCCTCTGCTCGGGAAACAAAATACACTGGCAGAGAAATGGAACGAGAAATGTAGCCCAGCAGGAATACAGGACGGCAGACTTACCTTTTCTGATTTTGTAACGGGTGGAAGATACCCCAGGCAATGACAAGGTGAATTCCCAGCAGGTACAGCGGAGCAACAAAACGCAGCGAGCAAGGCGTGCATGTGCTCTGAAACTGCAAATTACTATCGGGGCAACTTAAGAAAAGGGGCGGAGTCTGTGCCCGGGAAAGGGGGAGTGGGGAAAAATGAAAACACCACAGGGAAGGAGGGGGGGAAACCCGAGGTTTCTGGAATATTGATTAACCTTGGCGCACCAGAAGCATGCTTGCTGGCTTTGTTTTGCTCCTTGGACCAGTTTTCCAGCTTTGTCAGTTCACTTTCATTAGAAATGCAAAACCGGGACCAGGAAGAATTGAAGAATAAAGCGCACACAACACTCAGAAAGCTTGAAGTCTTGATTAGAACGTTTCAAAGAAGACTTTTCTGAGGCTAAAGTTAATTATCTCACATTATGGCAGGTTTCCTCCGCTTAAGGAAACACGAGTGTGCTCTTTTGCCTGGTTGTACAACTGTTATGAAAGAGTCCCTCTTTTTAGAATTGGGGAAATAACTGACATTTCTTGGGAAGACCCAGAACGCAATCAAGTATAGAGAAAAAAAATACTTACTATAATTCTCTAGCCTTGCCTAAACTTACTCAAAACACAAGCTGAGACATGCCTCTATTTTAGCAGTTTAAACTCTATTATAGCAAATCTAATTTAGCTCACCGTCTGTGTTGCGGAGATTCAAAAAGGTAAGAAGCACAAAGATGCCAGGATCTTTGCTAAACTACCAAAGCACAAAGCATTTTAAGACCAAGAGTATAAATGCACACTTGAGGTTTGGTAATTTCAAAAGATAAGTTGCTGTGCAGACAGATGCCTCAATTTTAAAGGAGGCTAAATGTCCCCCGCACCCCCTCGTGCCCCATCATTTTTAGGAACTAGAAAATTCTCATTGCCTTGAGAATATAATTTGCACTTGTAGTCCACCTTTCTTAAGAAGGAAATAGATTGTGACATCGATTTTTAAAAATTAAAAAAAAATTTTTTGAGCCAGACTCAACTCCAAAACTCAAAACTTGTTTAGTATGCAGAAAAATGTTTAATAGAAACAAAACTCATACCAAAAATTACAGCCAGAGTTCTGTATTCCTGTTTATTAAATCTCATATTCCCCATGCAAAATCTGCTTAATTCTTGTGTCTGTTTTCCAACAAGAAAGTATGTCTTTTTCCCTCATTAGCAAATCCAGGGAGATTCTAAAGGTATGTCTCCTGCCAAGCTTCAGCTGTTGCATTTATATACTCTTTTGAACAGCTCCTGGTTGGAAAGCAACGGTGAATCATGTAAATGCTAAGATTATAAATTAGCAGCAATTATAACCAGTTTTAAACTTGCATCATTTTAAGAGTTTATTGAGAATATCTACTCCTGCCAGTCCCACCCCTCAGCAATCTTTCCCTTCCTCTTATCTCCTAGGTCACTTAGCATCCATATCACATAGTTTAACACACAGTTACACTGTCTCTTACTGCTCCTTTCTTTTAAAAAATCCTGTTAAATTTTGGCTTCTCAACTAAATTGTAAGTTCTTTGAGGGCAAGAATGGGTCTTATACCTGATACATAGTAAACATTAAATTCAACTCCTATGAATTAATGACATGATATAAGAATATTAAACAAAACACTTTGCAACCTTCTGTGTTAAAACAAAATCACTTATTTTTATGTTCACGCTTCTGGCCTAGGTACATGGAGCAGATGTTGTTTCTCGATGCCATGACTACATTTTAAAGCATTGATTTACTACGCTAAGTCCTCTCTGAGCTATGGGTTTAAGGCTAATTTGTTCACATTTCTTGTGGAAGTGACCTGTATGTCAAGAGAACTTAAAAGAGAAATCTTTATATGATTTTCAATGGAGTTTCAAGCCAAGTGGCATTTTCATTTTTTAATTCTTGTTTTTTTATAGGCAAGAAAAAACACTAGAAAAACCACACTTTGGTTGGCATAGAGATGAGAAGGCCCTAGTGCCCCTTCTTTTTTCCTTTTTTCTAATCCCCAAAGCTTGGTTCATTATTTCAGTTTGCACAGACATTATGGGAGTCTGGTAAACCCCCCGGAAAAGGGAAATAATTCACCACTGAAAGTTTTGTTGGCTGTAATAAAAACCCAATGAGAAAATGAGATGTAAAGATTTTTAGTTCAGAGTTCATCTGAATTTCAAGGTTTTAGTCTGGGGGAAATATTGGGAACTACTTCTTTTAAGTACCACTTTCTCTTTTGGAAAGCTACAGCAATAATGCCCTCAGGACAACTTGGGTTTACTCAACACATATTTCTTCCTTTTCCTCTATTTTATAAATAAGACCCTTGAGCATTCAAACATTTTTTTCCTTCTTAAAAATACTAAATAAGTGAAACAGAAAGAAATTATGAACATGTCTCTATATGTATGTCATTTAAAGCTACTCTGGTAGGAGACACAGAGCTAGGAAATCACATTAATTTTGGTATTCCAGAGTTTAAAAAAATACATATATATATATATATATATGTGGCAAATACTGCTCCTTTTGAAAAATTTTCCGAGAATTTTCTTTGAACATGCTATTATAAAGTATGCAGTAGGTAAATTCATTTGGGGGGTTGGGGGATGTCACCATAACAGGAAACAAGCAAATCCAACCTATCCTTGAACTCCATTAGTTTCAAGTATGAGGGATCGTGATTAACAAGTAAGTGTTGTAATATAGTACAGAACAATCACATTTCAGCAGTCAAGATAAGGGAATTCTGGAATTTGAGGAAGAATATGATTAGAAATCCTTTTAACCTTTATTGAATATTTTCCCCTTTTATTTGTAATTTCATGGGAGATTTTGTCCTTCCTTGTTCAAATAGTTTACATTTTAGGATTACCATAAGGAATGTCAATTTTCCTTCTACAATTTGGAAATTATAGAATGTTAAGACAATGAACGGGACTTGATTTAACCCCAGGGGAAGTACTAGAGATAGCAGGAGTAGACGTAGTACTTGTGGTAGTTGGTCTTTCATTTTGTCTTAAATTTTTTCCTTTTTAGGTTTGAATGTAAAAAGCAAAACAACAAAAAAATCGATGGTGAATTCTGGTTAGGTTTTTAATGATTTGGGTTTATCTTAAACCTATGTGAAGCCTGAAAAACCCAACTATAGAGGTAAACTATAATTAACCTTTATCCTACTCACTCATTCAACAAACCTTGAGCAAGTCCTGAGCTCCAAATACCAGCCCTTTTTCTCTACGGGCCCAAAGACACATCTGTAATTATTATACAGGGGCAGTAGGGGGGCCCCACAGAAAGTTATAGGAACTCTGTGCTGGAGCCTATTTACCAGGTCTCCCTATGAGGACTCAGAGCTCGTTGGAGAACCTGTTCCTGGCTCAGCCTTGTACGTACAGAAGACCCAATACAGCAAATGAAAAAACCTCGAACTCTATTCCTAGGCAAGAGGGAGCCACAGAATTTAAGCACTGGAGTGATTTTAGTTTTAGGTTGATGCAAACCCTTTGAGGGAACAAGTCTTGAGTTAGGAAGCCAAAGGGGCAGAGGAGAATTTACAAACTGGGGTAGTTCACGCTCACATTAAAAAATAAATTAAAAAGTTTCTATTGGGCTTCCCTGGTGGCGCAGTAGTTGAGAGTCCGCCTGCCGATGCAGGGGACACGGGTTCGTGCCCCGGTCCGGAAAGATCCCACATGCCCGGAGTGGCTAGGCCCGTGAGCCATGGCCGCTGAGCCTGTGCCTCCAGAGCCTGTGCTCCGCAACGGGAGAGGCCTCAACAGTGAGAGGCCCGCGTATCGCAAAAAAAAAAAAAAAAAAAAAAAAAAGATTCTATTGAAGAGTACAGACAACCTCATGATATTGAGGCTCAAGGGATAGGCTGGCATTGAGTTGAGACCACCTCCACTAGTGGTGTTTCCTCTCCAGGTCACCTGACCCACCCACTTCACTTGTTTTAGTTCCCAGCGTGTTCCTCTAGCATATTCTAATGTTGTGATCTCTGAATGGGTTTAAGAAGTGGTCTGAGTAAGGGTAGAGGCCTAGGGAACCCCAACATAAGAGGTAAGAAGAATAACAGGACCCCCTCAATAGATCTGCAGGGAGTGAGAAATTATACCAACCATTTTATCCCAAGTTAGCTAAGAGTTGAACATAATGGTGGTTTAAAACAATGTAACACATTTTCTTCATACTAAAACTGAAGAGGGTCTGCTTTTTAATGAATATTTCACAATGTTATTGCTATTAATTATGACTCATATTGTAAAGTGGCTCTTTTCCCAGTTCTTCAAAATGAGCCAAACCTCCACAGGACCAGAATCTTAGTGTAGCTGGGAAAGATCGGGTAGGTTAGTAGGAATGAAAGGTTTGGGCACAGTGTGAGCAATAATGATGGTCAACATTTTTATAGGACTTTATAGTTTCAGAAACACTTTTACACACACTCTCTAATTTGATCTTTGTCACAGTGCTTTGAGGAACATGCTATTATCACTAGCCCTGTATATCCAGATGTTGACATGGAGTTCCGAGGGATTGGGCAATTTGCCCAGCCTTACAGTCAGTGAGTGACAAGAGTTCCTAATAGTTCACGGAACTTTGGTTTCTCATCTTTTTCCAAAAGAAGTCTCCAGTAGCTTTTATTAAGACAAAGAGAAAAAAGAGTAAAGAACATTAAAAGGAAGGCCTACCTTCTGTTATTTCTTCTGGAAAGTCAACCCTAAACTTCTGCTGTTCCCTCTCCCCTCCGATCGCTGACGGGGTTGATTGCCCTTCCTATGTGCTCCCAAGACTCCCTGGGTTTAAATTTCCAGAGTGATTACCATCCTGTTCTGTAACTCTCTCTTTCTAGACTGTGGGCCCTTTGAGAGCAGAGCCTGTCTTTATAACTACTGCATACCCAGTCACCAGTATAGAAGGTTGCTTGGTTAAGTAAGAGTTGCTGCATGAATAAATGGACACATCACGGCCACAAATATGAGAAATTGTATCAGTCCATCTCCAATCCTAAAACTTGGAGAAGGAACATCAGTAAACATCAAACTTATAAAGGGGGAGAAATACTAATGGATTCCTTTTTCAATCATTACAACATAAAAGAGATCCAATTGGAGCTGCTCTAATGGAATGGGTGGGAGGTGGCGGTCAGAAGCTATCTCAGTGTCCCCCTCTTCTCTCCCTCAGGGGGCCCCCTCATCAATCCATGGATTCTACCCATCATGCCTTGAGAACGAAGATGTGTTTTGTTTTGTTTTGTTGGCTGCGTGGCAGGTGGGATCTTAGTTCCCCTACCAGGGATTGAACCTGTGCCCCCCTGCAGTGGAAACGTGGAGTCTCAACTACTGGACCACCAGGGAAGTCCCAGGACAAGGATGAAGGAGGAAGTCATGTCAGCTTGTGCCAGGATTCCTTAGTACTAGGTCCAGGTTTAGAACTTAGGGCCCCCCATTCCCGCCCCCATCGTGTTTTCAATCACTAAACCACAAGTTCCTCCTCTCCCAAACTTGAATGTCATCTGTAAAATGAGGTTAGGCTATGTTATTTTGCTCAAGTCGCTTTCTCTTTCAACAGTCTATGATTCTAAATCATGTCATGCCAATAATAGGCTTGCCCCATCCACTTCGGTATATTTAGTGTCACAAATTTTTATATGCACTCAGTGATGAATGGCTTCTCATTAGATTCCTCTGCCACAAATTAAACACAAACATATAAACAGTCACCAGAGGAAGCTTACTGAAGGGTATGGGTTTTATGAAGCATAGTGATGACATGAATCTTTTATAAGTGTTTGCTGGTATAGAATCATAATTACAGCAATCAAGACAGATACACATCTTTTGTAAGGAAAAAAAGTAATTATAATTTAAAAGCGCACAGCTCAAAGTTGCCATCACAAAAACGACTATTATAGCAACTATTTCGCATTTGGACATTTTTTTGGCAGGAGCTCTGGGCATTGTTTATTGTGAGTCAGAAACAGGCACTGAGAAAATATGCAAATTTTTTAAGCAAGAGAAAATGCAGCTTTGAGTTGAGAAAACAGGGTGAATGGTGCAAACTGTCTGGGTCTTGCACACAAATCAATCTTAGAGGTTGAAATAATTTTTGGTCATTGGATGCTGTGAGAGTAATTTGGGGTAAGATCAGAATAAAGTTATTTTATGCTTTAAAATGTACATTCAAGATGTGTGCTGTACTCTGGAATCAAAGTCCATCTTCTGCTAATGCCACATCTATAGCTTGATTCTAAATTGAAAGACCTAGGAAGAAAGCTCCGGAATGCTACCGATCCCATTTTCCTCGGCTGGGCAGAGGAATGGCTCTGGCCGCGTGAGGCAGCTCACCTCGGGGTCACAGAAGTGGCACAGCCAAGCGTCGTCCCTCACCCTGCTGCCTCCTCACACAGGATCACACCTGAAGAAATGAAATTCACTCGGGGTGACCAGTTCACTCCTGTCGCTAGACCTCAGTTGTAAATGGGTGTTTCTATCAGAGTTGCATGAGTACCCATGAGTACCCAAATCTCTTAATATCAACAGATGAAACTAGGGGAGATAATATAGCCTTGGAGAAAAATACACTGAGGCTGGGGTCTGGTGGTGGAAGCTTGGGTAAATATTGGGAGACTCCTCCCACTCCAAACAAAAGGTGAGGCAAGAACTAAGTTTCAAACTTTTTTTAACCCGATAAAGTTAATTCGTATATGGGCCGATGTCACAAATCGAAACCTCAGACAGCCTGCACTGTCAAGGAAACCTAACACACTAACTCCAGTCCTCCCACTCTGCTTTAGCTAGCTTACCTTACCCTAGAAAATAGGACCTGCCAGCCTTAGAAGGACCTCTAGCCAATCATGCCCCGTTTCAGCGTGGCCTCTTCTAAAGCTCTACAAAGTCACTCTGGCCCCAAATCCCTCGGGACGGGTGCTCCACTGCCTGTGAGGGACTGTGCTTCGCCAGTCTATGGGTTGTTTTCACTGAATAAAGGACATCAAACTCATTTCAAAACTGTATTATTTTTGTCGTTAGATAAACCCTTTGTTCAAATAAAATCTCATGATGAAACAAACGGTAATACAGCACATCAGGGATAAGCCTAATGTCCAAGTGAGATGCTCAGAGCCACTAGATTTATCCTTCCTCTGGTGTCCCCTCCCTTCTCCCCACCACCAGTATCTGGACCCTGAGTGGGTTCCCAGGGCAAGATATGGAAATGACTGGATCAGGTAACTCGAAGTACTCAGATTCTGAGAATAACGTTTTCATAATCTGGAATAATCTCAGAGGAAAAGACAAAAGGCTTAAAGTAAACTCTAAGGACCCCACAGTGCTAGTGATGCTTCAATGGATAAATCTTATAGAGGCATGGTTTGTTTCAGTAAGTTCAACCACAGGTAAGATGTATGGGAGTATGTTTTTCAGGTCTCACGCCCAGGCCTGGAGTGGGTGGAGGGGATGGTGGGTGGTGATGAGACGGACTGGACTGAGCAACGGGTCATAATTTTTATGTCCTTGTGACCTAGCTAAGCTCCAGGATAGATGCAGGAAATGCAACACAGCCAAATTAATGGTTTGCCCAAAGTCAACTAAGTGAATGTCAAAGTCAGCACCAGAACCTGGTGTTCACAGCCCCAGCCCTGATCATTTTCAGACAAACATACAGTGAAAGCCTGGTAAGACGTGATTCACTTATGAGACAGATACTTTCAACTCCAATGTTATAAAGCTATTGTTGTCCAATATGGTAGCCATTAGCTGCATGTATTGGAGTGCTTGAATGTGGCTAGTGAAAACTGAGATGGGCTGTTAAGTGTGAAGTATATATTGGATTTTGAAAACTTGATCCAAAAAAATGTTAAGTATCCCATTAATAACTATTCATATTGATTACATGCTTGTGATGATAATATTTTAGATATTGGGTTAAGTAAAATATATTAAAACTATGTTAAAGACAGTTTCACCTGTTTCTTTTGTGCTTCTTTTAACGTGGCTAATAGAAAACTTAAAATCACGTATGTGACTTGCATTGTCTTTCTATTGGGAAGACAGCACAGTTATAAAGTGATTACTCTTTATAGAGGCGTTCTTGGACTTGGTAGAGCTGGCAAGACCCCCTCTCCAGTCCATCCTGTCCCAATTTATTTAAATAGATTAGCATGTGGTGAGAATATTTTGGTCTCTGCCAGAGGTTTAATGCTAATGGTCATAGTAATAATAATAAAACAGCTACCATTTATTAAATCTTTTCTATGTGCCAGGCACTGTGCCAAGTGCTTTACATTTGCCTCCTTTACTTGTCACAGCAAACCTATTGTTACTAAATTTCATCATTCCCACTTTACCAGTGAAGGTATTGAGGTTCTGAGCGGATTAGCAACCAGCCAAGGTCGCAACCTGGTGAGGTGGCTGGACTGAGATTCCACCGCAGGCCGCTTGCTTTTAAAGCTCAGGCACTTGAGTGCCACACAGCTCTGCTCTGCGAACGAACACTCCCCAGGAAAATACTGTCCTCTGAATTGCACAAATTCCCACTAGGTTTGAAGGCACCGGAGGGAAGGTGGGATGCCCAGAGAAGGGCAAAACGGTTGCGGTCCTCAAGGATCTTCCATTGCTGTAGGGAAAACATGCACAGTGAGATAGATGACCAAATAAGACGTGATGAAATTGAAAAATAAAACTCTCTAGACAGTTTGCAGAGAAAAGGGAGGGTTGCACGGAAGAAGCAGCATTTCAGAAGGAGCTCTGCGGGTGAAGTTTTTTGCACACTTAGGAATAGCTAGGGAGAGTCTTCCAGGTGGAAGAACCCAGGAGCAAAGACACAGCACGGACTCAAGAGCGGCTATTTAAACATGGCGCCGCCGAAAGAAAAGTCCGAAGAGGTTGAGAACACCGTGTTTTAGACAAGTAGAGAGTAAGAAGGTAGAAACAGCTTGGATACCTTGCTTTCTTCTTCTTCTTTTTTTAATTGAAGTATAGCTGATTTACAATATTGTGTTGGTTTCAGGTGCACAGCAAAGTGATTTGGCTACACATACGTGTGTGTGTGTGTGTGTGTGTATTTTTTTTTTTGGATTCTTTTCCATTGTAGGTTATTACAAGATATTGACTATAGTTCTCTGTGCTATACAGTAAATCCTTGTGGTTTATATGTTTTATATATGGTAGTGTATATCTGTTAATCCTAAACTCTTAATTTATCCCTCCCCCACCTTTGCTTTCTTGACAGGCATTTCTTGGGTTGAAAAAAAGTCTTTGGGTGCGACTTTCAGAATCAAAGATAGCTTTGTATTAATGCAGTGTGTAGAATGCTCAAGTCTTTTCTCTAGAATCTGGCCAAATAAGCAACCACACCTACCACCACAAAATCAGCCTCTAAAACCTTCGGAGAACTACCCAATCTTCATGAACCAAAAGGAACAGTGTAACCAAAGGTAACAAAGACGCCACAGGAGTGATCCCCTGGTGGCCCACGTTCTTTCACATTCCAGGATCCTTATCAGCAGAAACGAAATGCCTTCTCATCCACACCCCTGCCTCAGCCCCACCCCAAATCCACACTCGGGTCAAAATCCTCGTTTTCTTCAATTCCATTATGGGAAGGTATGTCTCGGAGGCAGTAGATCCACAAAAGGATAATAATTGCTAACATTTATGAGGCAGACAGAGAAGACTAGAAAAAGCAGCTTTCACCAGCATGTAGAAGAGAGTGAATAATTTTATTAGATAATCTATTGGGATCCCTCTTTAGATGTCTGTTAAGTTTTTCAAATGTAACTTTTAAGACAGAACTTACTCCTCACATCCTTGGCAAAGTAGCCTTCCTCTGCTTATATATTTTTTTTTCACAGAATTCAACGTGACTCAGAACTACCGGTCCAGCTTTCAAATTCTTCCAGGAAATTGGAGCCACCAGGGTGAGGCCTATTGTTATGGAACAGTCTGGTGACTAAAATGTAGCCCCAATCTAATTTCAGCACAGGGTTTGTGTCCAGGTTAAAATGTGTGGGGTGGAATTAGGGAAAGGAGGCCTGCCAAAGGGTAAATTTACCCCTGGTTAACTACCCTTTGCACCAGTCTTTTACTACAAATTCAGTACCAGAGCCAGGACCGAGCAAATCCTACTCTGGGAATACAGTCAGTATATATGTATATATATATATGTCAATCCTTGAGCTATGCCTCTGGCATTCCTTTTACCCACCTGGCATGTCTGGTCTTCTCAACTTCTTATCACAGAGAATTCATTGCTTCCTTGCTGTCCTTTTAGAACTCTTCTCTTGGGTCTGCTGGATGAGATTGCAATCTTTATTTGATACTGGGGCTTTGTGGAAGAAGGTCCATCCTTCAGGCTAGTCTTGAGTTGCTGAGAGCTGCCTGGAGATTTAAAAATCCACATTTGACTGTATGAATTAAAACTGGTGTGATCAGGGTTAAGAAAAAGGAAAAGAACAAACAAGAAAAGGGAGTAGGCAAGGGCACAAATAATCCTCAAAAAGGGAGGAAGAGGCTATGGTGCAGCTGGGATTCTGATTCTCATTAGGAAGTCAGTGTGGGCTAGAGGAAGGCTACTCTCTGGCCTTTCTCTTAAGGTTGATGTGACATGTTCAGCTTCCTCAGCTCTACCAGCATGGGCCCTGAAGATTTCACCATCTTATTCTAGTGCCTCTTCAGTGCTTACCGAGAGCTTAGATTTGTTAACATGTTTACATAAATTCCCCCCCCCCCCTAAAATTTTTGAGGATTTAGGTCTTCAAAATGTTTTTTCTTTACAAAAGAGTAAAAATTATAAAATAAAATGTGTTTCTCTTCTAACTTCTTCACACCCACAACCTTTGCTCCACAGTCAGCAGTGTATTTTTACCCTTTTTTTAAAAAATTGAAATATAGTTGATTTACAATGTTGTGTTAACTTCTGCTGTACAGCAAGGTGATTCAGTTATACATATGTGCACATTCTTTTTTGTATTCTTTTCCATTATGATTTACCACAGGACATTGAATACAGTTCTCTGTGCTGTTCCATAGGACCTTGTTGTTTATCCATTCTTTATGTATTAGTTTGCATCTGCTAACCCCAAACTCCCACTCCAAGTTTATTTACACTTCATGCAACAAATTTCTGAGTCGTTGCCCTGTGTGTGACACTGTTTAACGCACTGTGGGTAGAGTGGTGAAGAAAGGAGAGGAGGTCTGGACTCTCCTGGAGCTTATATTCTAGTGGGGGAGGCAGACCCTAAACAAAGAAATGTGCATGGCTTCAGGAAAGGGCTCTGGATCTCACTGACTGGGATAGGAAGCCACCGTAGGGCTTAGCTTAGCTCAGAGGGATAAAGTGGCCTTTTTAAAGAGTGAACTCTAAGACTTCCCTGGAGGTCCAGTGGTTAAGACTCTGCGCTTCCACTAGGGGGCACGGGTTCGATCCCTGGTTGGGTCCTTCATGCCGTGTGGCGTTGATCTCCGGTGGCCTCGTCCTGCAGAGGCTTGAAGCAGGGTTTCAGTTCCCGGTCAGTGATTGAGGTTGGGTCTCGGGGATGAGAGCACCGAATCCTAGCCACTAGATGGTCGTGACAAGGCCCTGGCTCTATGGCTTTGCAGAAAAAGAGTTCCCACAAAGACAGAAAGTAGTGAAACAAGTAAAGTACTTATTAGGAAAAAAAGAAGTACAGTACGTGTGGACAGACACATGGGCGGGCTCATAGGGAGCCAGTCATGCCCTCGTGGCAGTTTGAATCATTTTTATGGGACATTTCTTCCAGGTTTCCTTGGGCCAATCATTTTGATTTGCCTGGTTTAAAGTCCGTATTTGGTGTATCTCCGGATTTTCCCATGTGTGTGCGTGCACTTCTTAGCCAAGATGGATTCTACCGAAGAGGCCTGTGGGTAGTGAGTGTTAGTTGGCATCAGTTAGCATCACTCCTCTTTTGACCTCCAAGGAACCTTTCTGTGCATGTGTATTCGGGGATGTCTCCTGCCTTCGAGAATGAGGAATATGTGGTCTCTTATCTTCTATCTGGGCAGGACCCAGCCTCCTCTCTGAATTGTCCTGTTATTCCCATCTCCAGTATCGAGTATCGGTCCACAGGGAACGCACTCAAAACGTTTGCCCTGAGGGCCCATCTATCTCTTGCCTCAGCATGGCCAAAAAACAAACAAAAATTAAAAAAGTGAACTCTGGCTGCTGCATGGAGAATGGTTAGTAGGAGCAAGAGACTAGTTAGGAGTCTACTGGAAAAGCCCCAAGGAGAGATGATGGAGGCTTGGATTAAGCTGACTAACCAGAGAGGTGATGAGCAGTAGTCCTATGAGAGGATGTCTTTTGAAAGAAGAACTGTCAGGGTTTGATGCTATTTGGACAAAGTGTGTGAAATAAAGAGTAGTGAAGGATGGAACTAAAGTTTTAGGCTTGAGGAACTAGGTAAGTAGAGTTCAACTGAAATGGGGTTGAAAGCCTAAGGTGCAGGTTAGGTGTAGGTGAATGAAGAGCTTTCGGATCCTCTCACATCTCCAAATGGAGATGGCCAGGTGGCAAGGGCATTCAAGAGAGACGGAAAGCTGAACTATTTGGGACTTGTCACACAAAAGCTCCAGCTGCAAGGGCACGCCAAGGGAGAGCACAAGTGTGCATAGAGACAGAACAGAAGATTCATAACTGAAATGGAATAACTAAAAATTAAATAGTCCAGTTTATTTTGCTTAATATCATACATGCTTAAACACTATTACAAAGGCTGAAATTATATCTAATGGAATCTCTGTTATTCTGCCTCATACTGTTAGCCAAATTGTTTATAAGCATGTATTGGCTCAAAAAGGATTGACACCAAGGTTTTTGGCCTGAGAAACTGGAAGACTGTGGTTGTAATTTACTGATTTGGGGAAGAGTGGGAACAGACTTGTGTGGGGTGTGGGTAGGGAAGGAAATCAAAAGATAATCAAGTGGAGATGTTGAATAGGCTGTTAGACATAAGAGAAGGAATTCAAGGGAGAGGTCTGGTTGGAGATTAGATTTGGTGTTATCAACCTCTAGACAGTGTTTAAAGCTAGGGCACAGTTTAATATTAACAACAGGGATTTTATCTCCACAGGGTGTTAGTATAGCTAGAAATATATAATCAAGAATTGATCATCAAGGAATGGGCCGGGGATCTCCAATTCCTAGACATGGAAAAACTATGGAGGAATTGGAAGGGAGACCACATGGTAAGCAAGGAAAAAGCAGAAGTGTTGTCTAATATGCCACATTATTTTAAACATTACAGGTACTTAAAATATCAAAGAGTCAGAGACTCTTTTGAAATTTAATGCAAGCATAGAATACCTTAGGCGTTAATTACATGGCCTCTGTATTTAATTCTAGATCTCCCAGGGATTGTACATACTTGTCTGCTTAGAAAATAATTATGTTATCTAAAGGATTGGGGGGGTGGTTTCCCAAAGGAATATTTTGAAATTATGTTTCTAGCTGTACATTCCCAGCTAATCAGTGTGGCACATTGACCAGAGATTTTGGCTGGGTGTGATATGTGAAGCAGCAGACAGCAGGGCATGGCTTCTCAACTCCTGACTGCCATGCTGTGAGATGCTCTTTAAGTCTCACTGTCATGAATTTGAAGGGTAGAGAGTGTGGTGGTCACATAAGTCAACTCCCAGGGGATGAGGTTGGAGTCTTTAAGCACCCACAGGGGAGCCACATCACTTGATTGGACTTTGCATTTCTTTATTTTTTGAGGTTGTGTCAAGATCTTTCCGTGGAATTCTGAACCTGGGGTTGGAGGAGTTGTCCAAAGGGTCTTCTACAGATAGAACCCAGGCATCTGTGAACTTGGATGTGAAAAATATTACAACTTCATTTTCATTAACTTTTCATTGAAATTCAACAATTCCTTCACTTATAAGTGTAGGCAACAAACCATATTAATATTAGCAGTATCTGGACTTTGTCACCAATAGAAAGAATAGATGTTATTATCTCGCCTTACAGTTGTTTCAGATATCTCAACAGTACTTCAATATTGCAGTAGTTATTAGAACTGACACTGTATTTTTTTTATTATGTTGGTAAAGAAGCATATACACATATAACTGTATTTCAAGAAAATTGTTTCCCTTTGTAATCTTTTGCTTTACACTTACGCGTTTTTTATCTTATTGTGAGAAAGGACTTAATTAGATTGCCAAAGGGGGCAATGGTGCAGAAAGGTAGAGAACCCCTGCTGTCTCTCAACTTGTGTCTTGAATTCTTGCCATGTACTTCCCACTTCTTGGCACCGTGCCACTCCTAAAGATACTGTAATGATATTCTACTGGACATCTTCAGGATTTGGTCAATGACATTACCATTACTTATGGTGTCTTTTCTCATCTGAGGTTTGAAATTTTAGGCAGTGAAGACTGCTATTGTTACATTTTTCTTCACGGCTTCTGGTTTTAAGTATTTCTTGAAAAGACATTACCCACTCTAAAGTTATAAAAGTACTGTACTCTCCAATGTTTTCTTCCAGCAATTTAATAGGGCTTTTATTTTGTCTTTCATCTAAGACTTTAATCTAATTGGAATTTCTTTTTATGTCTTCTGTGATGTAAGAATCTAACTTTTAAATTTGTTTTCCTAAAATGGTAGCCAAATATTCCAACACCATTTATTGAATAGTCAACCTTTTCTTTTTTTTTTTTTATTTTATTTATTTATTTTTTTTAACATCTTTATTTGAGTATAACTGTTTTACAATAGTGGGTTAGTTTCTCCTTTACAACAAAGTGAATCAGTTACACATATACATATGTTCCCATAGCTCTTCCCTCTTTTGTCACCCTCCCTCCCACCCTCCCTATCCCACCCCTCTAGGTGGTCACTAAGTACAGAGGTGAACTCCCTCTGCTATGCTGTAGCTTCCCACCAGCTATCTAATTTACATTTGGTAGTGTGTATATGTCCCTGCCATTCTCTCACATCGTCACAGCCTACCCCTCCCCCTCCCCATATCCTCAAGTCCATGCTCTAGTAGGTCTGTGTTTTATTCCCTCCTACCACTAATCTCTTCATGACATTTTTTTTTTTTTTTTAGATTCCATATATATGTGTTAGCATACGGTATTTGTTTTTGTCCTTCTGACTTACTTCACTCTGTATGACAGATTCCAGGTCTATCCACCTCATTACAAATAACTCAGTTTCATTTCTTTTTATGGCTGAGTAATATTCCATTGTATATATGTGCCACATCTTCCTTATCCATTCATCTGTTGATGGACACTTAGGTTGCTTCCATGTCCTGGCTATCGTAAATAGAGCTGCAATAAACATTTTGGTACATGACTCTTTTTGAATTATGGTTTTCTCAGGGTATATGCCCAGTAGTGGGATTGCTGGGTCATATGGTAGTTCTATTTGTAGTTTTTTAAGGAACCTCCATACTGTTCTCCATAGTGGCTGTATCAATTTACATTCCCACCAGCAGTGCAAGAGTGTTCCCTTTTCTCCACACCCTCTCCAGCATCTATTGTTTCTAGAGTTTTTGATGATGGCCAATCTGGCCGGTGTGAGATGATATCTCATTGTAGTTTTGATTTGCATTTCTCTAATGATTAATGATGTTGAGCATTCTTTCATGTGTTTGTTGGCTATCTGTATATAACCTTTTCTTCATTTACCATATATTTTTAGCAGCTTTATTGAGAGACACAAGGTGTTAGGTTGTAAAAAGTTTTTTTATTACTCATATCCAATCCCAGGCCCAATTGTTCATTGTCCTCTCTGGAGGGCAATCAGTGTCATTAGTTTCTTTTGTATCCTTACAGAGATATTTACTTATGCATATAATTATTATTTTATATCAATTATACCTCAGTAAAAGTACTAAAAATATGATAAATGAGGAAAAGATCGACTCTTCAACAATAGAAATATTTATACATATATAAGCAAATATATGTACACACACAATAGTATATAATATGCATTATTTTTCCTTATCAATATATTTTGGACATTATTCCATACCTGTATTTAACAATATTCTTCATTCTCTTTTACTTCAACTTAGAATTTTATTGTATTGATCTGCTCAACAAATATGTATTGAAAACATACTGTATGTGAAGTACTTTTCTTTTTTTAAAATAAATTTATTTATTTTTGGCTGTGTCGGGTCTTCGTTGCTGTGCACCAACTTTCTCTAGTTGCGGCGAGTGGGATCTCCTCTTTGTTGCAGTGCGCGGGTTTCTCATTGTGGTGGCTTCTCTTGTTGCAGAGCACGGGCTCTAGGCATGTGGGCTTCAGTAGTTGTGGCACGTAGGCTCAGTAGTTGTGGCTCACGGGCTCCAGAGCACAGGCTCAGCAGTTGTGGCACATAGGATCAGTTGCTCCGCGGCACGTGGTATCGTCTCAGACCAGGGATCGAACCCGTGTCCCCTGCATTGGCAGGCAGATTCTTAACCACTGTGCCACCAGGGAAGCCCCAGGGAAGCCCTGAAGTACTTTTCTAAGCTCTGACATATCAGTGAACCAAACAAACACAAATCTTTTCCCTCATAGAGCTTACCTTCTAAAGAGATTGATCATAGTTTACTTAACCAGTTTCCCGATAACGGATATTTAATTTTCAATCTTTTGCTATTATAAACAGTGCTCTAGTAAATACCTTATGTATGTCATTTTGCACATATGCAAATATATTGGTAGAATACAATTCTAGAAGAGGAATTTCTAGGTCAAAGTGTGCATACATTTGTAACCGACATGATCAAATTATTCTTGGTAGAGGATGAATCAATTTATACTCCCAACGATAATGTATTGACAGTGCTGGATTGTTCTATGCAGGTGTTTTGTTTTTGGTGTGTTTTTTTTTTTTTGTCTATTTAATAGACAAAAAAATGACAAGTCGGGCTTCCCTGGTGGCGCAGTGGTTGAGAGTCCGCCTGCCGATGCAGGGGACACAGTTTCGTGCCCCAGTCCGGGAAGATCCCACATGCCGCAGGGCGGCTGGGCCCGTGAGCCATGGCCGCTGAGCCTGCGCGACCGGAGCCTGTGCTCCGCTACGGGAGAGGCCGCAACAGTGAGAGGCCCGCGTACCGCTTAAAAAAAAAAAAAAATGATAAGTCATTGTAGAGTTATTTACGTTTCTTCTGAAGAATGTTACTGGGTGTCTTTTCATATTTTTAAGAACCATTTCTGTTTCATATCCTTTACCTGTTTATCTATTGAGTTGTTAGCCTTTTCTTGCCGTATAGATTGTATATATTAGGAAATGTTGGCCTTTTTTCTGTGATTTAAATTTTTAATATTTTGACCAGTTTGTCATTTATTTTGATATTTGATGGGTTTTGCTATACATAAATTTTGATTTTTATGTAATTGAAATGATCAATCTTTCCTTTTGTGGTTTCTGGGAAGTTGTATGGTACTTAGGATTATAAAAAGACTCCAGTGATTTCTTCTTTTTTTTTTTTTTTTTTTTTTTTTTTATGCGGGCCTCTCACTGCTGTGGCCTCTCCCGTTGCGGAGCACAGACTCCGGACGCGCAGGCCTAGCGGCCATGGCTCACGGGCTTAGTTGCTCCGCGGCATGTGGGATCTTCCCGGACCAGGGCACGAACCCGTGACCCTTGCATCGGCAGGCGGATTCTCAACCACTGCGCCACCAGGGAAGCCCGATTTCTTCTTGAATTTATATTATTTCATTTTTTGAATTTAAATATTTAATCTATCTGGAATTATCTTGCCATAAAGTAAGGACTCAATTTTTTCCCAGGTGACAGCTCCAACACAATTTATTAAATACTTTTTCTTTTCTCTATTGATATTAAGTATCATCTTTATAACTACTAAATTTCCACATATATTTATGTCTATGTCTTGCCTTTCTACTCTGATCCATTGATCTGTCTGCATACTAAGTGTGCCAATACAACAGTTTTAATTATTGTAGCATTATACTGTAAAGACGTTCTTTCATTACTTCTGCTTTTCACAATTGTCTTAGCTATTCTTTTTTTAAAATAAATTTATTTTATTTTATTTATTTATCTTTGGTTGCGTTTGGACGTTGTTGCTGCGCCTGGGCTTTTCTCTGGTTGTGGCGAGAGGGGGTTACTTTTTGTTGTGGTGCGCGGGCTTCTCATTGCCGTGTCTTCTCTTGTTGCGGAGCACAGGCTCTAGGTGTGCAGGCTTCAGTAGTTGTGACACGTGGGCTTAGTTGCTCCGTGGCATGTGGGATTTTCGCGGATCCTGACTCGAACCTGTGTCCCCTGAATTGGCAGGCAGATTCTTAACCACTGTGCTACCAGGGAAGCCCGTCTTAGTTATTCTTGCTTGCTTATTTTTCCACATGTACTTTAGAATCAGCTTATACATTGCAACATCTCATTATTTTGTTCAGATTTCCCAGGGAGCCCAATATATAGCATTTTTTTCCTCTGTCCAGGTTACAAACAAAGTGAGAAAAAAGGTAAAGAATTAAGCATGTGGGAAATCAAATATAACCATTATTAGAGACACAGCTGAGTTGGATAGCTAAGTATACTTCCAAATGGCCTTGTGAACTGAATCTCAGGATTAGGCAGATATGTTCCTGAGCCACAGGCAACCTTGGTCTGGGGATGGCCTCTTGAGGTGGGAGCTGTCCAGGTGAGTCTCTTGAAACCATCATCCTTGAGGCCTCTCACTTCCAAGAAAAAGGAAGGAATAAAGCCAAGAAAGTCTACTTTATTCTTCCCAAATTTTCTAGAGAAGGAGAAAGAGGAGTGAGTGAGAAGTGTAAAAGAGGCCTTAAAAATCCTCTGCAGGAAAGAAAACTGAGCCTTTCCCTTCTAACAATTTGATGTTGGGTGGAGTAAATTATTATTCCACTTCTTTAGGTGAGATACATAGTACACAGAAATGTTAAGAGACACAGAAACCTCCATCTTCTACTTCAATTCACTCCTTATGCAAAGCCTTCGTGGCCTTCAACAGATCCCCTCAACAATCCCCTACATTAATTACATTGGTATCTTTTCTCAGCCCAATGTAAACATGACAGAAGTCATAAAGATAAACTTCTCCATTATTTTTTTCTTCATTGACATGGTTTACAAATAATACTTAATACAGTCTCACAGTCAAATAATCCTCAATCCAACCTTGAACTGTTTCCATTTGGAATTCTGACATTGAGTTCAATTTTTTCAGTTTCAGGACAGCATCATCTATCTTTCTTGGCATCTACCACATAGCTTCTTTCTGTCTGACTCTTATCTCAAATTAATTAACCCCGAAGTGATGTCAACTTCCATGCTCAGTTCCCTCTACAAGGTGTGTTTTTCATATCCTTCATGCTATCTATGAGATTATTGCTGTGAACTCTAAAACTGAAGGAGTATTACCCTCAAATCATCTCTGATTTTCTGAAATTGAAGCTAGAATCACCTACCTTACATCCATTCTACTCCTATCCCCTGGGATCTGGCTGCACTAAAACTGATCAAACATGGTGGATCAAACATACCTTTTCAGCAATCACTTAGCTCTTCCTAATCCACATATTCTCTGGGAGGTAGATCCATCTTAGCCCTCCAACGCCTGCACCCCACCCCTGAGACACATGACTCTGTGGAATTCCAGGGCAGGGACATTATACCCAAACATATGTTCTGAAACAAAGTAATGCTTACTTTTAAACAGATATTTTATATGGTAGGTCCCCATAGGAAGGGAAAGAATAATCTTATTGGAATCAAAAGAGAAGAATGTACTGATGAAAAAGAATTCAGCTTTATTGCATAACCTGCTAACAAGCTAATGCAAGTCATGATTACAACAAGATTTTATGGTGCTTCTGTGTTTGGTGGGTTTTTGTTTTGTGGTTTTTTTTTTTTTAGTTTTAAAAATCATTCTCTGTCTTAGTGCTACTGAGTTCAAGCACACTCCACTGAAGAGCATGTTGTTAATGTTCATCATGGCATCTGTGCTGTATTTTGGGAGGTCCATGGAACTTAATTAGAAAGAAAGTTGGCTTTAATTTCTTCTTTTAGTCCCCACCACTTGAAAAAAATAAAGCCTGGTTGTTTGAAGACCCATTTCAGAAAATCATTCTTCAGTTTCCTCTTGATTTGTGTTTATTGCTTAAAGTTTTCCCAGGGGAGGGCTGAAAGCAACCTTAGAACAGTTCAGGCGTTCTCTTCTATTCCTTTTCTATCTCAGGGCTCCAGATAAGAGCCCTGAAGAAGGGAACACATTCAGCCCTTACAGCAGGATGTCAGTACTTTATAATATCCTCTTCCACAGCCCCAAGCTCTCAGCACTATTCACTTTGTACTAGTACACTTAACGCAGCACAAAGGAAGACTTTGAACGTCCCTGAACCCCACATCCCTGCTGAGACCCCAGGATCCAGGATACTGCACAGCAGTCTTCAAAAAGCCCCCTAATTTTATTTCTGTCTCTGATTTCTGGGCCAGAATCTTCTGCTTGAACAAGGGGAAGAACAGCTGTGTAAATAAATACAGATGACTACAACTGGCTGCATGCTTTCCCCAATTGCCTGCTACACTCACATAGGCTCTCTGTTGATTATGTGTAGGATAGATAAGGACGTGGACCCTAAGTGTGACACTATATGGTATTCTTTTTTTAAAAAATTAATTAATTAATTTTTGGCTGAACTGGGTCTTTGTTGCTGTGCACGGGCTTTTTCTACTTGCAGTGAGTGGGGCCTACTCTTCCTTGCAGTGTGTGGGCTTCTCATTGCGGTGCCTTCTCTTGTTGCGGAGCACGGGCTCTAGGCGTGCAGGCTTCGGTAGTTGTGGCATTCAGCCTCAGTAGTTGTGGCTCTTGGGATCTAGAGCTCAGGCTCAGTACTTGTGGCACACAGGGTTAGCTGCTCCTTGGCATGTGGGATCTTCCTGGAGCAGGGCTTTAACCCGTGTCCCCTGCATTGGCAGGCGGATTCCTAACCACTGCGCCACCAGGGATGTCCACTATATGGTATTCTTCAGAGAGAAAATTGTCTGGTATTAAACAATTGGGAGAGTTGCTCATATAAAATAGGGATGCAGGGCTGCTGGCTCACCAGAAAGAGTTAACTATATCATATGATTGTAGTTAGGAACTTCCAAAAAAACCTGTTTTCCTAAAACCAATTGATCATTCATTCAACAAACATTTATCGAGTGTCTACTACATATGAAACATTTTTCTAAGTATTCATGGGGACACTTGGCAAACCTTGGTGAGGTCTGTCTATGCCTTTAAGGCCGTGAATCAGAGCAAAGGGATAAGTAGTGATTAAAGGTGTAGTTTCTGAAAGCAACTGGTCTAGGTTTGAGTTCTAACTCCATTACCTACTAGCCATGTGGCCTTGGGCACATTGCACACCCTTTCCGAGCTTCAGTTTCCTCATCTCTAATACTATTTTCCTCATGATATCATTGTGAAGATTAAATGATGTGATGCACAGTGTCTGCTACATGATAAACTCTCAATATAAAGATTAACTATCATAGTAGATAGGATATGGACTAAGCTACTGTAACAAGGAGACCCCCAAATCCAGTAGCACAGAATAATAGAAACTGATTTTCTCTGTTCATAGCTAAGAGGTCTAGAATATCTCTGCCATTTTCAAAATGTAGTTTCATCTCTAAGGCCAAGATGGTTGCTCCAGCCCTTATCACATCCTCACCAGCAAGAAAGGAAAAAAACAAGGTGGGAGTTGGGGGGACATGCTTATTCCTTTTAAGGGAATAACCTAGAAGTGGCACATTCTGTTTCTGGTTACATCCTATGTACCAGAACTTAGTCATATGACTGTGTCAAGCTACATTAGAAAGGCGGGAATTGTAGCATCTAGCTGGCAGCACTGCTCAGCGAAAACTCATAGCTTCTGCTGTGCGAAATGGTTGGCCACGAACAATCTCAGCCACAACTATCACTGTCACCTAGCCATAGGACCAATGACAATCATGCTGCGAGAGCCTCAGAAGATCACAGGACACATGGGGTAAGAAAAAAAAAAACATTTTCAATGGAGGGAGAGAGAGCTCGGAGGCATCTAAGAGGGGGCATGATCCGAGCATATTGAGAAGTTCAGATTATCTGGAGTGTAGCATGTAATAGCAGCAACTTGTGGGAAGCAAAGCCAGAGCAAAGGTTAGCAGCAGACCATGAAGGGCCTGAGATATTTGGACTGTAATTTTCAGGCAGTGAAGAGATAGTACAGTTTTTTTTTTTTAGCAGGGGAGGGGAAGATAGGAGATGTAGTTTAAGAACATATATCTGACAGTGGTGAATAAGCAAGGAGGTGAATGACCAATTGGGGAAGTCACTTCAATAAACCAGCAATGAGATTTTGAGGGCCTGAACTGGGCCAAGGTGGTGGTGGGATTGGTCAGATGGAGCCAGGTGGGAGGCATATTTGAAAATAGAATCAACAGGCTATCATAACTGATTGAGCATGGGTATGAGGAAAATGGGTCAAGAATGACTCAAATTTTTCATGCTTGGTTTTTGTCAGGATGATGATGCCATTAACAAGGACAGGGAAGCTGGGAAGAGGGGAGATAACAGCTAGGTAGGATGAGGTAGTGTTTTGTGAGCCAGGAAAGGAGAAAACTTTTTGGTACCCTTATAGTTGAATTTATGGTTTGGGATAATTTTTGATGTCTGCTCTAGACATTAATGCATATGACTATAAACTCATTTGTAGGTTCATAACAAACCATCACAAACTTTGTGTCATAAAACAACAAATTATTCTGAAGGATGACTGGGCTCAGCTAGATGATTATCACTCAGGATCTCTCACTCAATTTTAGCCAGACAAGGGCTGGAGTTGGAATCATCTCAAAAACTCACATGTCTGATGGCTGACAGTGGCTATCCACTGAGACTTCAGCTGGGACTATTGGCCAGAACACCTCCATGTGAGTGTAACCTCTCCACGTGGCCTGGGTCCTTCACAGCATGGTGACTGGGTTCCAAGGACACACATCCTAGAGAAAGTTAAGGAGAAGCTGAACAGTATTTCTGCTAATGACGGAGTCACACGGTGGCATTTCCACTGCATTCAATTCATTAGAAGTTAATTGCTAAGACCAGCTCATGTTAAGGGCTTGATGGGAGGACTGTTGAATTTGTAGACATGTTTTAGGCCATCACACTCTGTGAGGACAGGGCACTGACCTGTCTTTTTTTTAAACCATTATATTGTTTATGCTTAGGGAAAAAGTCACATATTTGGGTGGTCAATGAAAGTTTGTTGAACAAGTAAATGAAGAGAAAAATTAATGTTTCAGTGCCACAGAGGATCCTGGCTAAGGACGAGGGAATGTTGGCTCTTACTGTTTATTACTAGCTGGTCACCTGTGTGGCCATCACTTCTACACGGGGAACTTCGTTTTTTAGCAGCTGTCACTAATACAACTGGGAGAGTGAGAACATCACAATCCATTTTTACTGGGTCACTGGCTTTTGAGTATGGCACCAATGGATCTGAGAGGTGTTAAAAATAAAATGATGCATATTAAAAAAATTTAAAGTTTATTTGAGCAAAAATTGATTCAAATCAGTCAACATCCAATCTAGCAGATAGAAAGGAACTTCAATTAGCTGTACAAAACAAAAGACTTTTACAGGCAAAAGGCAGTAGGAAGAAGTTATATGAGGCAAAAAGCAGGTTGGTTATTGCAAAGTTACTTTCCTTTAGGGGATGACAGGAGTCTATGAGCCAGATTACCCAACTGGTGCTACATCAGGTGATTCCTGGTTGACTGGTTTAAAATTCCACTTCTGGGAGAGCTGAGACTATAATTAAGTCTCAGTTTGGTGACATGGGTAAACCTGTGTTCAGCAGTTAATGTTTCAGTATTTTATCTTTTTTGGAAATTATCTAGATAGTCAATGAATACCCATCATTTAATTTATCTCACTGTAACTTTAAGGTTTCAAGTTACCAAAAGATTTTGGAAACTATTTTCAAGTAGACTTCTGAAACGGAGCAGGACCCTGTGGGGCGCTCTCAGGCACAAATCCTTTCCATGTCCCCCATTTCTCATTTGTAGGAAAAAGGTTTCTGCCTCCTAGACCTTCCTGAGTACCAAAGAGCAGATTCAACAGTTGTTAATCAGGGAAGTAAGGGAATGAAGAAACAAAGGAGGAGCAGTCAAGAAACAATACTGCAGGAAATTCCCTGGTGGTCCAATGGTTAGGACTCTGTGTTTTCACTGCCAAGGGTCTGAGTTCAATCCCAGGTTGGGGAACTAAAATCCCTCAAGCTGCTCAGCCAAAGGAAAAAAAATTAATAGAATTATAGTGATGGGCAAGGTCCAGGTTCCTCCTCAAGGGATATGCATAACAATACCTTTGAACTCTTCTCCTAGAACTAAGGTACCCCACCCAGGTTGAGGATGGTAACTTCAGGCTAAGCCCCAAATTCCTGGAGCATCATCCTGTTACCATGCCACCAACTAATTAGAAGAAAGTCACACACCCTGCAGCCTTTGCCCCAAATTTTGCCTGTAAAAACTTCTCCCCCAGAACCGTAGAGGAGCTTGGGGTTTTTGAGAATGAGCCACCCATTCTCCTTGCTTGGCCCTACAATAAACCTTTCTCTGCTCCAAACTCTGACATTTCAGTTTGTTTGGCCTCACTGTGCATCAGGCACAAGAACTTGCATTTGATTAGGTAGAATAAAAGTATTATACTTAATGCTGATAACTCTAAAGACATGCCTGTCTTAATTAAACCAACAAACTTAAACTTGCTTTTATTTACTGAAGATTATCCTAGATCACATGAACTTGAAAAACATTTGAATTAGTTTCTACACTTCTGAGAGTATACTTGATTTATATAAATGCTTGCTTGTCTTTAAGCCTATTAAATAGAGCTCTTTACAAATTAATTTTGGTAATACCTTTCCCTGGTAGAAAAATTTCACACATCTATAAATACATACACAGACATACATAAACATATAGACTCAGAGATCTTATAGCTGTTGTTTTGAAATTTTAAACATGAGATGGGTATGATAATATAAAACTCACTAGTTTAAAAAAGAACAATTAGATCTAAACTGTGTTTCTGGCAGATGGAATAAGTTAAGATTACCTGTTTTTTTACTAATTTCTGTGAAAGAGATTTTTAGTTTTTTATTGGCCTACTTTGCAAAATACCATTTCCTCTTTTTTTCTCCGTGTGATAAGAATTACCCTGGTTCCTGGAGAAGACCAGTAGAATACTTACATATCAAAAGACACAGAGAAAGAATGCAAGTTCCACCAGGAAGGATTTTTGTTTCCTAAATTCAAATTTTTTACAATATCTGCAAGTCTTTTAAGATGAATAGGGGAGGTCTGGGGATTGATAAAAAGGATAGCCGGGCTTTGAATTGTTTTTAGAGTCACACTTCTGTTCTGGTAAAGACGAAATTTGTAAGATAAGTGCTGTTGTTTTTAATTTCTTAAAGAACTGGGTTTCAACCTGAATGATATGGAGGCTGCCCCACCCATTCAACTAGTCATCTTCAATTTGCTTCTTTGTATCAAGGAGAAGATCTTCAACTAAGATGAAAAACAAAAGACTCCTATGTTCCACATTTAGAGCTGTGTCTAGATTTAGTGTTTTTGGAATGTTTTAGTAAATCCTTCTACAAAGGCTTCAGAAAGTTTTTCTTTCCCTCAGAGTACATAGTTTGATTTTACCTTAGGGAAGAAAGCCTCAAAAAAAGTTCCTATCAAGCGCTCAATATCAGCTTCCAACATGGCCAGTTTCTGAACATAGAGATCATTAAAAAAAAAAAAAAAAGAGAGAGCTAGAGAGAGAAAGAAAAACATCCTTTCAAATATCTTGTCAGGTTTCACCTGGTAAAAAGAGCAAATATTCCTGGCTGTATTAAATGACTCCATGAACACAGAGGAGTTACTGAAGAGGGTGCAAAAGATACTACATTTTCAAGATCTAGAGCTGTTAACGAAAGTTCGTGTGCCCGACGCACAGTGAGGCCAAACAAGCTGAAACATCAGAGTTTGGAACAGAGAAAGGTTTATTGCAAGGTCATACAAGGAGACAGGTGGCTCATGCCCTAAAAGCCCTGAACTCCCCAAAGGGTTTCGGCAAAGCACTTTTAAAACCAGGCGAAGGACGGGGGTTACAGGGTATGTGATCAGCTTGTGCACAATTCTCTGATTGGCTGATGGTGAGGTAGCAGGGTGGTATCACAGGAGTTAACATTATCAGTCCTTAGGCTCCAGGAGGTCTGGGGCCATGTGCTCATGGTCGTCAAGTAGTTAACATATTCCATTTGTCCGGGTTGGGGGTTCACATCTGCAAAACAACTCAGGAGATGTGCATCAAATGCTATTATCTAGGTACTTCAGAGGAGCTAAAGCAGAGGATATGGGGGAAGGCCTGTCCCAGGAAGGCCCCATGGGGTGCTGCTGGGTTACACTTTCCCCCTTTTCTTTGATACTCCTCAATCTTGAGGAGAACAAATTTTGAACAAGAAAAGGAATAAAGGTTCAGAAAGGAGGTTAATCATAAACTTGACAGAGGTACCCACATTCCAGCAGACACTGATTTGAGAATGGCTGGTGGTGTCTGAGTCTGACACAGCTACTCCATTTTTACTTCCAAATGCATTTCTCTCTTCAACGGCCAAAGCAGGTGTCCATTAGTGATTTTAATGCTTTTCTAGATATGAGAAGATGCAAGAATTTGAGCTCCTAAAATCTTCTGAAAATATCTAATTATATGAAGGCCTGTTCTGCCAGTTTTTCCCAGAGCACAGAGTGCCTCATTCCTGATCTCCACCCTGAACTCCTTTCAGGGAGTGTTGAATGTCAGCAGCTGCAGAGGAGAGGTAGATGGCAAATGCCAATTTTCAGCCCGCAGGGCCCCTTCATAGTCATAAATTTGACCATGGTTTTGGGGGACATTTCATGACCATTTTGTGCTAGGAATGCTCATTCCCAGGTCTGATGAAGATCTCATTGATAGGCCACTCAATGTGCTATCACTGGATTAGGTCTTACTAACAGCACAAAAATCTCCAGACCACCTATCTTATTAGTCTCTTATTGTCCAGGAAAAGATTCCCTCTTGTTGCTTCTTCCCATATCTAGAATTACATTATTACATTCATTGATCCCATATGGAACTACATATTATCATTTTATCAGAGGCTCAGTCACACATTTGTTAATGCAAGAAACCAAAACAAAAAAAGACAATACAGGTTATAGGTTGTTGCAAATATCTCCTGGTTTCGGCCAGACTCAGGAGGGGTTGTGTTAATTTCTTCTTTCCTGCAACCATTCACAGGTGGGCTGGGTCAGGATGTTCCCTGTGAGCTGAACAAAGGTATTTTAGTTTAACATTCAAGCGTGGGGGCAGGGTTCCTGAGATGGGCCATTACATATACTTCAAGCTATAGGCAACACCCCTTTAGTGATTAACTTGTAGAAAAGCAATAGAATACAGAGGTTAAAGTAAAAGAAACAGATGTAATATGGAGTCAGATTTGTTCTTCCCTGTTACAATTCCCCAAGGTCAATGCCCATTCCACAGTCTTGTGGGGAAAGGGGCAACAACCCCTTTTGGCTACTTCCTGCTGTACAGGGGTGATGAAGGGTGATTGTGGAATGGAATTGATCAGCCTTTAGAATCTTTTTTTTTTTTGTGGTACGCGGGCCTCTCACTGTTGTGGCCTATCCCATTGCAGAGCACAGGCTCTGGATGCACAGGCTCAGCGGCCATGGCTCATGGGCCCAGCGGCCATGGATCACGGGCCCAGCCGCTCCGCGGCATGCGGGATCCTCATGGACTAAGGCATGAACCCATGTCCCCTACATCGGCAGGTGGATTCTCAACCACTGCGCCACCAGGGAAGCCCTAGAATCTTTAATAAATAGAATAATTCTCTTCCTTTTGTTAATGTATAATTATTTGAACCTGATGAAACCCCTTAGCCCTGTTGTTATCTAACTTGTAATTGGACTTAGGCTTTTGGTTCCAGTTCCCATACTTATCATTAAATTTAACTTTCTGACTGTGTCATAACTATACTTAGGGGGAAAGATTTCCTTACATCTGGAAAAACACAGATTAAAAGCCAGTAATATTTCAGGCAAAACCAAAAATTATAACCATATTCACCAGTTTACACAGTCCTATATACTTAATCCTTTTTACTAAGTTTTATGGAATAAGAGTTTCCATTAGACTTTTAAAATATCTTACCCAGTTTAGCAGTATGATTTAAAAGTTATCAGAAACCTGTTTTCATCAAAACATCCTTTCTATGACTCTTCTTGAAGATGTGGCAGTTTTGCAAAGCATCAGCTTAGCTGTCTATGAATGATAAAGGTCTTAAAAACGCAAGGTTAAAGATCTGATTACAATTATTCTTGACAAAGAAGCTTATCCAAGTTGTTGTGACATATAACATTTTACAATAACAACCAAAATTATAACATTATACCAGGATGTATACAAATTTCAGAAATTTTGCATAATTTCTAGAATGTCTATATTAATAACATTTATTCATAATGTATAATCACTCATTTGACAATGCTTTCTGGGTAATTTAGCATACCAACTAATTCTAGTCAGTTTATTATATATATTATTATTAATTAATATTAATATATTATTCTGAGGTGCTTCAGGGACCCCCTGAAGCATCTCAAAGCTAGCTGAAGTCAAAAGAACTTTAATTAGAGTTTGATAGGAAGTTCATCAAAACTATCAAAAAGGTTTTTTTTTTTTAAACATTTGGTCAGATAGAATCATAGGTCTCTGTGAATATTTAAAAACATAGAGATCAATGAAAAGCAAGGAAGTTCACACAATCTGTCATCAAAAGCAGCATTCTAAGTAAACTTGTTCTCTTAGCAGAGAGGAACCAAATCTAGTCCTGCACCTGTCTACTTTTAATAACAAAATTCATTTACCCAATTAAGTTTAATCTAATCTCAGCCTGACCATGCATAAAACTTTTTTACTCAAAATGTATATCCCACTTTCCTACAGTATAGTGAAATGTTTTATTATTTTTAGTAGCTTTAATTACATATTTAAATTAGAATCCCCAACTCTTAAAAACCTTAATTTCTAGTGAAAATCAAGAGGTAAGTAATAGTTACCAAAATCTGGAGATACTATTTTAGATATTTTTCAGAATGTAATTATTCCTATAGAGTTTACCTAAAAGCTCTTATCTCATTTGCATTTAATTCACTCATAAAAATTTCATCATACCAAGTTATTTTTCTTGCTGACAAATTTTCAACAGATGTAACAAGATTTCATTTAACTTCTATTAAACCTAGGTGCAGTGAAAGTATTATACTTAACGTTGATGACTCTAAAGACAGATCTATATTAATTAGATCAACAAACTAACCTTAATACCAGGTATTAACTTAATAGAGTATTTCCCCTTTCACATGAACTTAAAACTCATTTTTAAAAGATTATTTATTTATTTATTTATTTATTTATTTATTTGGCTGCTCTGGGTCTTGGTTGTGGCATGTGGGGTCTTTAGCTGCGGTATGTGGGATCTAGTTCCCTGACCAGGGATCGAACCCCCTGTATTGGGAGTGTGGAATCTTAGCCAATGGACCACCAGGGAAGTCCCTTGAAACTCATTTTGTCTAGCTTCTTTTATATTTAATTAGTACGTGCTTAAAGTCAATTAAATAGAGGTCTTTATAAATTCAATTTTTTAAAAATATTTATTTATTTATTTATCTTTGGCTGCATCAGTTCTTCGTTGTGGCATGTGGGATGTTTCATTGCAATGAGTGGGCTTCTCTCTAGTTTTGGCATATGGGGGTCTCTAGTTGTGGTGCATAGGCTTAGTTGCCCTGTGGCATGTGGGATCTTAGTTAGATCTTAGAACCTGTGTCCCCTGCATTGGAAGGTGGATTCTTAACCCCGGGACCACCAGGGAAGTCCCTATAAATTCAATATTGATAATACTTTCCAGAGGTAGAGATATATCATATGTATAATGTGTACACAGACATATAAACAAACAGTACTAGAGATCTCATAGCTGCACTTAAAAAAAAAAACTCAGTTATGAATCAGGTATTACAATATAAACTTACTAGCTTACTAAGAACAGTTGGAATATATTAAAATTGTTTGCTCAGATGACTAAGCCTTTACTATTTGTTCTTGATATCTCTTATGAAGCTTATGAATTAAAGTTTGGCTGAGGGAGGGTTCCCAGAAGTTTTGAGGTTTTTTAAAAATGTTATTTCTGCATCCTTTTTTTCCTTCAGTTCCAAGCAACACAGATTGATTAGATAAGCTCCAGAGAGGTCAGATAGATCATTTACATCTCAAAGGCACAGGAAGAGAAATGTGAATTCCTCCTCTAACTACTTATACAAAACCCAGCCATCTTAGGCTGTTTTCAGGGAACTTCCTTTTTTCCAGTTCCCAAATATCCACTGCAGTTTAAACAAACAAATGACAGTAATAAATAAATACAATAAATAATACATATCATCTGCTCACATTCGTAGGCCCCTTTTTCAGCAAAACCAAGGAGAGAAAAAGGGATTTGGACTCAGGTACTGAGACACTCATTCACATACATACACATACATTCCCAATGTAAAAGCAATTGCAAAAGACCCACTTTGATATAACAGCTGAGCCATTAGGGCCTTTGCCCTCCAGATCTCAGGGAGTATTGAGGCATTTCCTTTCATTTAGGGAGCATAGCTAAAGATCTCTTAGTTTTGCAAAAGTACCGAGTAAAATGGAACAGAACTCTGATCATACATACTTAATTATTCACAGCAGGTATTATCAAATATCAAGCAAACAGCAATTCAAATTGGTCCCTCAGGGTCACGGTTCCCTAGTCCCCAAAAGGAAAAAAATCCCAAACAATGTTCTGCCACAGACAAAATCAGTGCAGTAGGGAAGGATACCCTGTTACTGTCACACATGAGTCCAATTATTCACCAAAGATGTCTCAATTGGCCAATGCAACTACTAACACACATACAATCCCCAAAGCAAATAATCAGATGAGGCATAGCCCAGAAATTCCACCTCCATTCCCAGACGGAGGCTCCAGAGTGTACTGGCTCCCAAAAAAGAATGGACCACAAAAACACAAACAACAACCAAGCTATGGTCACACAGACAGAAAATCAGAGGAGGTGTAGTCTAAAATTCCACTTCTACTCCCAAATGGAGGCCTCCAAACAAATTGGCCTGGCTCTCAAAATGAACTGGTTCCCAAATCGGGTAGAGTGCAGCAACAATTCCCCTCTCCAGCAGGGTACCCCAATCAAACAAGATGGTTTGTCCCTTAGAGGGAAAACCCAAATTGAGGGAGGTAATTGTTCCCAGTTGTGCACACTGGAGCGACGTACCCTCAAGCAAACAGAGTGGCTTACTTCCCACAAGGGAAGCAGCCCATATGGAGTGGAGGGAATTTCCAGGTTGCGCAAGCTGGAGCAACTCCCCGGATAACACCAAATGTGGACCACAGCTCCAGGTGTTTCTTGGCTCCAAACAGCCTCATGCTATGGATGGATGGCGCCTGATGGGGACAGTCCCTCTGAGATCCCCAGAGTGAAATGGGCTCCAGCAGCTGCTGGGAGCTCAGGCAAGGGGCTGCCCCAGGCTGGGGTTGACCTGCCACGGGCATGGACTCCTGGCTGGCTTACCAAAATTGTTAACACAATGTGCCTGACGCACAGTGAGGTCAAACAAACTGAAACGTTGGAGTTTGGAATAGAGAAAGGTTTATTGCAAGGCCATGCAAGGAGATGGGTACCTCATGCCCTAAACGCCCCAAACTCCCCAGAGGGTTTTGGCAAAACACTTTTAAAAGTGCTTTTTATTCTGCAATAATCCAGGTAGAACACAAAGCCTGAACAAGGTTGTAAGATGTGTATAGGAAAGAGAAGTTGAAGATAACTTTGAGGTTTCTAGGTGATTAAATGATCTCAGAGAATTAAAGAGCCCTAGATATTCAAAGATAGCACAGGGAACTTCTTCCCTTTCATGGTGGCATATAATGTCATGAACTGAAAAATTTGTTAGATTGGAAATAAAAAATGTCACCTAGGTATAAATGTATAACTCTGGAATCATCTTAGAACTGCTGCATTTCTTCTTTTATAATTCATTCTTTATTTTTCAGATTATTATTATTATTTTATTGTAGTATAATTGCTTTACCATGTTGTGTTAGTTTCTGTTGCACAGTGAAGTGAATCAGCCATACGCATACACACATCCCCTCCCTCTTGGACCTCCCTCCCCTCCCCCCATCCCACCCAACTAGGCCATCACGGAGCACTGGACTGAGCTCCCTGTGCTATACAGCAGGTTCCCACTAGCTATCTATTTTACACTTGGTAGTGTATTTATGTCAAACCTAATCTCCCAGTTCATCCCACCCTCCCTTCCCCCCCATGTCCACATGTCTGTTTTCTACGTCTGCCTTTCTATTCCTGCCCTGCAAATAGGTTCATCTGTACCATTTTTCTACATTCCACATATATGCGTTAATATACAATATTTGTTTTTCTCTTTCTGACTTACTTCACTCTGTAGGACAGATTCTATGTCCACTCACATCTCTACAAATGACCCAATTTCATTTCTTTTTATGGCTGAGTAATATTTCATTATATATATATATATATATATATATATATATATATATATATACACTTATAGATGTGCCACATCTTCTTTATCCATTCATCTGTCGATGGACATTTAGGTTGTTTCCATGTCCTGGCTATTGTAAATAGTGCTGTAATTCAGATTGTCTGAGGTCATCTTAACCTAAGTAGAAAACAAGAACTAAATATTCTTTAGGTAGAAATACTATGTAAGTGGGCAAATGATGTGGAGGAATGTTAAGTGTGCAGACAAAAAGCCTATGTAATAACACACTTAGAAGTAGGCAGGTCCAGAATACCAGGTCCAGTGGGAACACCACATACCAAGTCCTGAGTATACACAGAAGCAGAGGCCACCTGGGCAACATGGAGGTTTAGGCACATTTATAGCACATGTACACTAGCACCGCATACCCTAAGGAATGGAGTACACTCAGGTTTTCTGATGACTGCAGAGTGATTTAGAGGAGCTATCAGGTCAGTGGTCCATAGCTATGCATTTGAAGTCATAGACGGGAGTGGGAAACAACATTACCTGTCACAAACACAGTCCTGCTGCATAGGCCTTATTTTCTAGTTGCGGTGATTGATAATTATGGGTTTTTGTTTTTGTTTTGGCTATAACATGTAGTATAATATCAAACATTTTTATGAAAGGATAAGAAAGGCTACACAGTGGCAACAAAATATGCTAAAAAGTAAAATTTGACAAGAAGCCAGATGGTGTTAAGCTTTAACGCATTTAAGGTAATTTCATCTTCTCCTAAATTGTGCCAAAGTTGATGGATAAATGTGCAGTAGGTGCTTTGAATGTAGAAATAGGGTTTGCGGAGTGGGAGGAGAGGTAAATGTTGGATTAGGGGCTTTTAAAATAGGAGGCCAAATTTTTCTTAGTCCTCAGTTGAATACAATTAGGTGGCAGATTACAGATTGCCTTCCAATATCTATTCTCCCCTTCTTATTAATGGAACTATAATTTTTAGGTGGGAACTGGACACTTAGAGCATAGACTGTTTCCAGCCTTTCCTATGGCTTGGTTTGGCTATGTGATAAAGTTTCATTTAAAGAAATCTAAATGGAAGGGCTGTAGGACACTTTATGAAATTTTTAAAAGGAAGGAGAAGGTGGCCCTATAGCTTTCCCTTGTTTCCTTCTGATGTCAGGTTGGAATGCGCACTTGATGGTTGGAGCACCAGCTGCCAACTTGGACCAATGCTTCTCAGAAGCTTGCTTATCTGCCTGCCTTCCTCCAGGTACAGGCTTTTATGAGTATCTCTGGGGTGCCCTTCCCTGGGGATATGCACTGGTGATTGTGGCTGTGGCTCTGCCAGTGCACCTCCGTGTGTCTGTGAGTGTGTGCACAAGCATGTTTCTTCAAGGGGTGGGCATCAGAAGTGCATGTCCTGAAAGAAAGTGAGCAGCATAATTCCAGTGCTTCAGAAAGAAGCGTGTGGCTGGCCAAGCTGCAAACTGGGGGAAGTCAGAGAGAGGTACATTTCAAATCGGCCCTTTTTATGCCATTCCCCAAACTCCAGATCATTCTTGGAAAACTGGGCAGAGCTGACCCAGAGAAGGAGATGGGCAAGGGACTCTGGGGTCCACCTCTGGCCGTCCTGGCCTCCTCCATAATATCCCTTGTGCTATCATGTGAAATGCTGAGCACAGGGGCTGGATGATTTCACTGAGTTAAGAAGTCTGAGGTGGGTTTTTACTTTCTAATGGAAAATACAGCTCAGAGCAGGGGACTTCCCTTCGGAGGGAAAGTTTTTGGGTGATGGCCAAGGTAGGAGTTTGGGTAATTGGTACTACGAGGCAAGCAGCTCCTGTCTCCCTACTACAAGTCCTGAGTTGGGACAGTTCTTATGGGTGAAAGCAGGACCTGAACTAGATCTTGGGGAGGAGGCTTGGAGGAGTTGGGAATGGGGTGCAGGCAGAAGGATGGCTCAGTCTCTCATTTGCCCATGAGCTTTTTCTGAGGTATCCTCTCTTTTCCTCCTTTGGAAATTCTGGTGATGTAGCTGCCACTTCCCTGGGAGAAATACTTTCACAAGAGCTTTTTTTTTTTTCTTAAATAAATTTATTTATTTAATTTTTGGCTGCATTGGGTCTTTGTTGCTGTGCACGGGCTCTCTCTAGTTGCGGCAAGCCGGGGCTACTCTTCATTGTGGTGCGTGGGCTTTTCATCACGGTGGCTTCTCTTGTTGCGGAACACAGGCTTTAGGTGCAGGCTTCAGTAGTTGTGGCCCATGGGCTTAGTTGCTCCGCAGCATGTGGGATCTTCCCAGACCAGGGCTTGAACCCGTGTCCCTTGCATTGGCGGGTGGATTCTTAACCACTGCGCCACCAGGGAAGCCCTATGAGAGCTTTTATTGCGTCTTTAAATAAATAAGCTAAACAAACAAATAAGAGAAATCGTTATTCATTGTGGAATGCTTGAAAAATATTGAGCATCCTTAGGAAATAAAAGCTATGCCTACTTCCACTGGCTGTGGACAACTACCTTAGATGGTATTTCCTGTTAAGAAAAAGGTTAGGTAGTTGGAATAATCCATAAAGTTGTGCATCTGCTTTTTAAAACCTAACGTTATAATGAAAACATTTTTCTGAAATTTCTAGCTCTGCTTTTACTTTTTGTGTTAGCTTGGGTGAGTCACTTAACCTCTATAAAGCTCAGTATCTTCATCTGTAAAATGGAGATTGACAGTACCTCCTTCACAAGATTGCTGCCAGGACTAAATAAGATAATAAATGCAAAACTCATAGCTAGTGTCTGGCATGTGGTAAGCACTCATTAACTGTTGGTAATATGAATATTTTTCAAGTTATGCATGAATTCATTATATCGTCAATGTATGATTTTTCAATGAGTGCATATGCTGGCATTGTATAACTGTATCATAATTTATTTAACTAGTCCCCTATTATAGACATTTATACTGGGTAAAATTTTTGCTGTTATAAATACTTTGTAATGAAAAGTGCCTGAATATATAACTTTGTCCACCTTCCATAAGAAGGTAAACTCCTGGAACAGGAAGGAATCATTGGGGGAAAGGTGAACATCAGTGGAGGGAGAGTTTTCCTCATCCATCTCAGCCCAGATGCTTTATAACCTCTTGTGACTGCCTCTGATACAAGGCCTGTTTGAGAAAGGACCACAGCTTCTCAGGGAGCCTGGGCTGAAGGAGAAAGGATGACACTTTGGGAGATTTCTGTCTTCCCTCCTTTTGTTTCAGATTCTCAAAGGGTTGGGACTCACTGAATTGGGAAGACCTGAGGTCTAATTCCAGCTAAATGGCTGACTGTGAGTTTGGGCAAGTTGCTCAATTTCCCTGGACTTCTCCTTAGGTAAAACGAGGAGTTGGGCTTCGCATCAAAGCTTGCATTCTACAGACCAAAGACTGACAAGTTCATATCCAATATCAACATATCCCACTTCCTATTTCAAGTGGAGACTCTAGTTCATGAAATCTCCAATTCATTCATTCATTCAAGAAGCATTTTTCCAGCACCTACCAGTCATTTATAACAGAGGTGAATTACATGGTCCCTTGTCCTTGAGAACTCCCAGTCTAGTGGATAAACAGAACAAGGAAAAAATTATATTGATACACTCTGATAAGTGCCATAATAGAGGCTATCACTAAATCGCATGGGAAGACAGGAGAAGGAGATACCTGTTAAGTTTTTTATGGTGCTGGGTGAGTGGGACAGATTAGAAGCAGGTCACCTAGGAAAAAAGGCTAGCTCTCCTCAACCCCCTGATCCTGAGGATTAATGAAATCTTTCTCTCCATGAGACCCTTGTCTGTCTTAAAATATCTTCATAAAGCAAATATTGCTGAGAACGTCCAAGATGGGAGAGAGGGTGCTGACCATAAGGATGGACAAGACATTGGCCTTATCCTCCCAGACACTGATGGAGAAGGGCAGCCTAGAAGTAACTGAGGCTGTAGGAGGTGGGAGTGATTTCTGCAGTCTTCTATGGGAGAGCTAGGAAGGGAGGGATTTAATTCCTGAGAGATCTGGAGAAAGTGTTCTTTCTGGCTTGGTGGAAAGAACTCTGGGTTTGGAGCTGGAAGGGGCAGGTTCAGCTCCAGAGTCTAGGATGGGTTGCCTGATAGTTGTGCGTTATCAGTAAACAGCCCCAGGAACACTCACTTGGAGATAAATGCACGCAGAGCTGGAGTATGGCCCTTTCTCCCTTCCTCCAGTTTACACACCCTAAAGGTGTGAAGGTACTACTCCCTGAAGGAGTATAGATGAAGTACTGAGTATGGAGGCATTTGGCACATGCCAGAGCATTACCATAGTTCAGGAAGAAGGAGGATGTGAGCTGGGATCTGAAAGAGTGGACGTCTCCAGTAGGCTTTTTCAAGAAGGTTCTGGCATTCACCAGGCAGCTGTGGCTCTCTGGCAGAGGGCATCGTGCAGCAGCAGTTGCTGGAACTGGGCCTGATGCAGCGGTGGTGGTGGCGAAAGCACTCAGAGGAAACGGAAATGGAGCAAAGGGGAACGGGGAGCTGGGGGCGGGGAGGGCGGGGCAGCTGACCACACCTCAGCCTGACTGGCCCAAGTGCTAGCAGGGAAGGGTCGCTGGGTCAGGGCAGGGGTGGGGATGGTTGGCTGCTCAGGAAGGGCCGGCCACCTAGCACCACGGAGACAGGACAAGGAGTGGCCATCACTGCTCCACCTTTGCCCCTCCTTGTTCTATTCCAAAGGGAAAAGCTGTGATGAAAGGCCTTTAAGAAAAGTAGGGCAGAGGAAAGATGACCCAAGCAGGGGTTGCCCGGACACTAGTGAACGGACAGCTGGGTTGAGTGTCCGGCCTGGGCAGGAGGGAGAAGCGCCCTGAGAAGCGGTGCGCTTTGTTTCGCGTTCAAACAGGATGCTCAAGATCCAGCGGGACCCGCCCTGCCAGCCCTCCTCCCTGCCTCCCCAAGTCCACGCAGACAGAGAGGAGAGAGGAGGGTGTAGGGGTATAGTGTGCGCTGAAAAAAAACGCAGAAGGGAGAGAAAGTGGGCTCAGAGAGGAAAAAGGCAGGATTATATCCTCGGGTACCTTTGCGAGGCTCCAGGACTGGAGGGGGATACTGCAAGCACAGCACCGCAATGAATATTATCCACCCCGGCATGGGGAAGGCCTACTCTGTGTGTGGAACTGAAATAGGTGGCCTTTTTAAAAGGAAGAGAAACAAATTTGCAGCATCTTGGGGCGTGTCATCTTGGAGTGTTCTTCCTGTGCATGCTCTCCACGGCAGCAGATTTCCGTCCCAGTCCGCTCCCTCCAGGGTAGTGTGGATGCCAGGTTAGGTCACTGGGGTAGGGGGCAAAGAGGCAGCATAGCTACAGGTTCAAAATGTGGACCCTGGCGCCACACTCTCTGGTTTTGTAACCTGGCTCTGCCACTGGGGACTCAGTTTCCTCATTTGTAAAATGGGATAATAGTAGTATCAACTGTAAGATTGTTCTTAGATCGGTTTATACATGAGAAGACTGCCTGGTACCTGGTAAGAGCTCTGCAGTGTTGGCTTTCATTGTTGTTGTAATTAAATATCCGTGTTTAGAAGATATTCTATAAATGTTAACGGCTGTAAGAAAGATCAAAATATCAAATGCTTCCTGAGCCCTCACGTGTCCATGATGCTATGCTCTATGCTTATTTTTGGTACTGGATTGAGTATATGTTTTCTGCCCAGGAACTTACTTTCCCCAGTGGACACATGGATTTAGACATACACAAAGAACTGAAGAATAAAATGGGAGTAAGGCACGAAAAAATACTACATCAGAAAAGAAACATCTGAGCATAAGAAGTCAACCCAAATTTGTGCTGTTTTAACAAAGTAGTAATCTCATTTCTTACCGGTAGGGTTTTTTTTTTTTTTTTTGCTGTACGCGGGCCTCTCGCTATTGTGGCCTCTCCCGTTGCGGAGCACAGGCTCCGGACGCGCAGGCTCAGCGGCCATGGCTCACGGGCCCAGCTGCTCCACGGCATGTGGGATCTTCCCAGACTGAGGCACGAGCCCGCATCCCCTGCACTGGCAGGCGGACTCTCAACCACTGCGCCACCAGGGAAGCCCCACCGGTAGGGTTTTTTTTTTATTATTTTTTTTATTTTTTTTGCGGTATGTGGGCCTCTCACTGTTGTGGCTTCTCCTGTTGCGGAGCACAGGCTCTGGACGCGCAGGCCTAGCGGCCATGGCTCACGGGCTTAGTTGCTCCGCGGCATGTGGGATCTTCCCGGACCAGGGCACGAACCCGTGTCTCCTGCATCGGCAGGCGGATTCTCAACCATTGCGCCACCAGGGAAGCCCTCACCGGTAGGGTTTTAAAGTTGGTTAATAGGTCAATTTGTAGCTGTTAAGCTGTCATATACCTACCTGGAAGGAAGTCTCTGTTGGACTATCACAAGGATCATTCTTATCCTGGGGAACATTTTCCATAATAATATTTTATTAATCATTATAATAAATAATAAATATTTCATGTTATCTTGGTGAATAGTTTTATGTAATAATTTTTATTATCATGGTAAATAATTAAAATATGTAATGTATGCTGTTTTAATAAATATATTTATAACAATGTTTTATTTCTATAATAAGATATTGAGAGATATACCAGTTATTATGTCATTTCATCATCCCAAGAATCCTGTTACAAAATAATTGTTATCCCATTTGACAGGTTAGAAAAGTGAGACATAGATTGAAGTTGCCCAAGTCCACACAGTTAATAAACTGTAGAGCTTGTATTTAAGCCTAGGACTATTTGAATTCAAACTTATTCTTAATGACAGGTAATTCAAAGCTAATAATTTGGATAATCAGAAAGCTCTCAAAGGAAAGAGAGCTATGGACTGAAACTAACATGATTAAATAAAATGGGGAGAGATGGAAATTTCTGAATGTACCTTCATAAAACTAGCTATTTGAGTCTGAATTGGAGAAACTATGGCTTACTAACAGTTTATGTCGAATACACTTAGGTTTACTTTTTTTTTTTTAATTTGAGTTTCATATGAGCCAACAAATTGTAACATGGCTGCCGATGAAAGCTAGTTGCTGTGGTTGCAGCAACAGAAGTAATATCTGCTGAAATACAACCATATAGGAATTAGTAAATAGAAAACTAAGGGAGCATTCATGACAGTGAAGGGTCTGGAAAATATATTGGTTTCTAAAAATCTCAACAATGAGGAATCATAGTGGTTTTTTTTCTAGAAAGCAGTAATAATTATAATAATAATACCTACTTCTTTAAAAAATCTTTATATATATATGTTTACTTTATATATATATATATATATATTTATTTATTTATTTATTTATTTGGCTGTGCCAGGTCTTAGTTGCAGCACGTGGAATCTTCCTTGCAGCATGCAGGATCTTTAGTTGTGGCATGCGAGCTCTTTGTTGCAGCATGTGGGCTCTTAGTTGCAGCATGCTGGATCTACTTCTCTGACCAGGGATCGAACCCAGACCCCCTGCATTGGCAGTGTGGAGTCTTAGCCACTGGACCACCAGGCAAGTCCCAATAATACCTAATTCTGATAAAACAGTTCCTTTGACCCAGGCATATTTATACATATTAACTCTTTTACTCCTTACAACAACTTCATAAGTAGTCCTATTTTTATTCCCATTTTATGGATGAGGAAAATTTGTTAGCAGCATAGAAAACTAATAGTAGCCCTCTACCTTGTGCTTTTGACTTCTGCCACAGTCATGTGAAAGACGCATGTGCAGTGAACAGAGTTTTTACTTTAACATATGGTTAAATCTGAAAGAGGACTAATGATAGATAAGTCATATCTCTTTTCCCAACCCTTTCTGGATGCAATATAATTAACCCCTCCTTTTCAAGAATAGGATGTAGAGCATTAGTTGTTAAAAAGAAGTGCATCCACACTTGAGCTAACTCCTTGTTTTCTTTGACAAGTGGATGCCTCTGACAGCTATTTGGTCTACCAGCCAATTATGCCCAGGTATGTGCCATAGCCAGGGAGGCTCACAAAGCCATGAGATTGTCCGTCAGTGGGAAACACAGGAAATTGCAGGTTAGGTGTATACGAATTATGGGCTGGATTTAAAGGCTGAACAGTCCCGACACAGGTAGATATACAGAAAATAGTATGAACTCTCTAGCTGTGAAGGTTTTGTCATTTGTTACTTGGCATCTCTATTTAAAAATTTTGCAATTTGTACTTTCAGCAGCAACAAGCTAAAAAACAAAAACAGCACCACCACAAAACCAAGCCAAAAACCTGAAAAAGCACATTTAATGAAAAATAAAGTACTGAATGTTCATTTATCAAGGTAGTTGATGACAAATATAAAATTTGCATAAAATGTTGGTTGACATCAGGGGTTTTAGTGATATCACTAAACATATAAAAAGCAAAGTCACACATCTGCTGAAGAAGCAAAGCACCTACTTCAATGTTAGATGTTATTTTTAACTGGATTATGCCCAAAGCAAACAATTAAACATGTGCAGCTGTGGAAAGGTATGTTTACACATCACTCTTTGAAGTGTGACTTTTCATTTAGATCAGATGTCTGTTCTTCTAATTAATTTCAATCATTTTCAGTTTCAAGATTTCTTGTGCACGTACAAAGCAACATTAGAGTGTTGGCTCCATTAGCAATAAGAATTTGGTGAACAGTTAAATAATTCCAGTTTTATGTTAGGATCATCAGATATTTCAAACAGGAAATCAGCTAATTCTGGTTAATGATTCAATTCATTTTCCATCTGACAATTCATGAAATCAAAGTAAAACTTCCAGAGGTTCATCTGTTGAAGGTGAACCACTTGATATCATTGTGAGTATTGTAATAAATTCAGTTAAAAATCCAACATTGAAGATGAAATTATTTGTTGCTGTGGTGATATGAATATAAATTTTATCAGAGCATAGCACCATGGTAAAAACTGTGCTCTAATCATGCTCTCTATGGAGCAGAAATGTACTTGGAATTGATTTTGGTGCACACACAACTCCTAATTGCATCCAAACAAATTTCAATATTTTAGTAATTGAAATAGAAGCTGATAGTGGTTACATTTGAACAGAGAGTAACTGAATTACAATTTTTGTGTGTGTGTATGTGTGATGAAGCTGACCTTAGACAGCAAACAAAAACTGCAGCATGACAGTATGTATATTCTCTGTCATGCATCATCATTTGAATCTTATAAATGTTTGAGCATTTATCTACCTATCTATCTATCTATTTATTTATTTATTTGGCTGAGTTGGGTCTTTGTTGCTGCACGTGGACTTTCTCTAGTTGCACTGAGAGTGGGCTACTCTTCGTTGTGGTGCACGGGCTTCTCATTGCAGTGGCTTCTCTTGTGGAGCATGGGCTCTAGGCACGCAGGCTTCAGTAGTTGTGGCACACAGGCTCAGTAGTTGTGGCTCACGGGCTCTAGAGCACAGGCTCAGTAGCAGTGGCGCATGGGCTTAGTTGCTCCGCGGCACGTGGGATCCTCCCGGACCAGGGCTCGAACCTGTGTCCCCTGCATTGGCAGGTGGACTCTCAACCACTGTGCCACCAGGGAAGCCCCAATGTTTGAACTTTTTGAAGAATTGCTTGGAAAATCAACTTAAATGCCAACCATGGGGAAAAAAATCCTCCAAATTTTGATTGCATTTTGTTCAAAATTATTTGGAAATATTTAATCAAATTATTCAATAAAGGGAACAACCACACCTTTAACTTTTAAAGTTTATGCAATGATTAAAAACAAAGTTTGTAAACAGGGAGATATTAATATTTATCCTTATAAAAGCAAGGAAAGAAGTGAACAAATTAGTTAATAAGTGCTCAAACAGTGGAATAGCTCAACATGTAGAAAAAAATCTTTTGAAAAGATTTTATTTTCAATTTGATAAGTTTTTATTCTATTCTGGAATGCATTGAAATTAAAAGGACCTGTGATTTTCATAATCTAAATTAGATTAAATATTTAGAAAAATTATAAAAAGAACACCCTTTGAAAGGAATTTATTTTGTAAAAGATATTTGCTGAAGAAAGTACTCTGGGATAAAAAAAGTACCCATGAAATATTTGGGTTGAAATATTTACAGATCTCAATTTAAAAATTAAAATTTGAAAATAAGCTCTGTTTGGCAGACTTTGCTCAGAGCTGCCTGTGGAGTGCTCAGCACCAGTAGAGAGTGTAGTTTCTTGAATAAAAATACTACAGTCAGGGACTTCTCTGGTGGTCCAGTGGTTGAGAACCTGCCTTCCATTGCAGGGCACGCGGGTTCGATCCCTGGTCAAGGAACTAAGATCCCATATGCCACAGGACAACTAAGCCTGCGTGCTACAACTACTGAGCCAGTGCACTCTAGAGCCCGAGCGCCACAACTAGAGAGAAGCCCACATGCCACAATGAAGAGCCCACGTGCCACAACTAAGATCCGACGAAGCCAAGTAAATAAATATTTAAAAAAATACTACAGTCAAAGAGATCAATGAAGCTGTCATGAATTTCAAATTTATTAACCATAAAATTCAACTATAAAGAATGCTGCAGGCAATTTAATAAGAAAAGTAAAAATAATAAATCCTTATTTTTAAATTCTTTACAAGAACACCCGTGACATGGTATTATAGACAGATAAAGCTAAGAAATTGATTAAATACATAAATATGTACCAAAGGTAATTATTTCACCTTTATTATTTTTAATGTTTAGATAATTATTATAAGGACTTGAAAAGTTTTGTCTTAATATACTCAGATACATTATTTTAACATTTTAAGAAAGAATTTTATTTTTGAAAATAATTTTTAATGAAGTAAAGTATAAATTCTCCAATAATATAACACACAATTTTGTTGGTCATTTAATGTTTCAAAATATTATGTAATTTTAATTTCTTGTCTTAAGTTTTTATTTTGATGCAATTTCAAACTTATAGGAAAGTTGCAAGCCTATTACAAGGGACTCCATTATTCCTTCACCAGTTTCCATTTTGCTCCAATTACTTTATTTTATTTATTTATTCATTTTGGCTGCACGGGTCTTAGTTGTGGCACACGGGGTCTTCTTTGTGGCATGCAGGATCTTTAGTTGTGCCATGTGGACTTCTTAGTTGAGGCATGCATGTGGGATCTAGTTCCCCTGACCGGGGTTTGAACCCAGGCCCCCTGTATTGGGAGTGTGGACTCTTACCCACTGGACCACCAGGGAAGTCCCTTGCTCCATTTACTTTAACATTTTCCTTTCTCTCTTATTCTCTCTCATATCAACATGTTTATGTGTACAAAATCTTTTTTTCTGAACCATTTCAGTGTAAGTTCAAGACATCATGTCCCTTTTCTACTAAATCATTTCATGTGAATTTTCTGAAAATAAGGATATTGAATTTAGGAAACTTAACATTACTATAGCACTATTATCTAACCCATAGTTCACATTCAAATTTCATCTCTTGGATCAGTAATATCTCTTATAGCTACTTTTTTCTGGTCCAGGATCCAATCCAGTTATCATTGTAGCAGTAGTTGTCAGGTCTTATTGGCATCCTTTAAGCTGAAAGAGTTCTTCAGTTTTACTTTGTCTTACTTAACCTTGACATTTCTTAAGAGAACAAGCCAGTTGTTTTGTAGAATGCTTCTCAATCTGGGTGTGATTAATTTTAGGCCGTGCATTTTTGGCAGGGATAAAGTGATATGTCCTTCTTAGTGCATCACATCTGGAGGCACACGGTGTCAGTTTGCCCCAATGTTAATGATGTTGACATAGATCAATTGGATGAGGTGGTGTCCACCAGCTCTCTCCCTTGAAATGTGAAGATATATTTTGTGAGAATTACTTGGACATCATGTAATTTTTACCCACTATATTTAATGTCAGTTGATTTTATCAATTGTCCTAGATATGACCAATGGGAACTCCTTCAAGCTGGCTCCATGTTCTTTTGATATGATCTCTTATTCTTTATGTATTTCTTTAATTTTCAGCATAAGGTATTATAGGAGCATCTTGTGCTCTTACTGCTCCAAGCCTGGAATCAGCCTTTTCTCCAAGCAGCCCTGGCATTTTAGTAAAGAATCATATTTATAAACCAAGATCTGAGAACTAGGTGTGCTGATTGTTATAATACATGTGTGTCATTGCTTAGAGGCCCTCTCAGTGGTAATGCTAACACACACACACACACACACACACACACACACACACACACACACTGACATATACAAACGTCTCTCTCTCTGTATGTATGCATATAGAACCATGAATTTATGCTGATACTTCCAGTTCAATCCAATCCCACAGATACATTCTAGTTTTCTCCTTCACCATATCTACAATATGTAATTACTCACTTGCCTATGCTTAGCATACACAAAAAATAGCTTCAGAATTGCTCAGCCATGCCACTGTGAAAAGCAAACTTACTAGAGTTTAATATATATTAACAGTTTTACAAGGTAAAAAGTTACATACAGTGAAGTATAGAATCTTAAGTGTACAATGAGATGGGATTTTTCAAATGGATATACCAGTGTATCATACCCTTATCAAGATAAAGAGCATTTCTATTATTCCAGTGAATTGCTTCTTGCCCCTTTAAGTCCCTCCTGCAGCACACATACTCAAAGTTTGGTTTTCTTCTTTCTGATTTTTTAAAACCACCTTAATTTAGTTTTACTTAATTTATCTATTGATTGATTTGCCTGAGCCATGCAGCTTTCAGGATTGAAACCTTGCCCACCGCAGTGAAAGCATGGAGTCTTAACCACTGGACTGCCAGGGAACTCCCAGTTTTACCTGGGAATTTACCTGTCTTAGAACTTCATACACAGGTCATGAAGATATTCTTGTAGCTCCTTCTAGAAGTTTTACAGTTTTAGGGTTTATTGCTAGGTCTATGATCTGTAACAAATTAATTTTTGTGAATGGTGAGATAGGAGTCAAGGGTCATTTCTCCCTCATACATATAGTTGTTTCAGTACCATATGTTGAAAAGACATTCAATTTGTTCATGGGCACTAAACAATAAAATTGTTTGGTGCCCATGCTGAATATTAATTTGTAAGTATATTTATGGACTCTTTTTGTCCATTGATATTTCTCTAGCTTTATGCTATTATCCCACTGTCTTGCTTATTGTAGCTTTACAGTAAGTCTTGATATGAGGTAGTGTAGGTCCTCCAACTTTGTCATCTTTTTTTAAAAAAAAATTAATTAATTCATTAATTTGTTTTGGCTGTGTTGGGTCTTCATTTCTGTGCGAGGGCTTTCTCTAGTTGTGGCGCGCGGGGACCACTCTTCATCACGGTGCGTGGGCCTCTCACTGTCGTGGCCTCTCTTGTTGCGGAGCACAGGCTCCAAATGTGAAGGCTTAGTAGTTGTGGCTCATGGGCCTAGTTGCTCTGTGGCATGTGGGATCTTCCCAGACCAGGGCTTGAACCCATGTCCCCTGCATTGGCAGGCAGATTCTCATCCACTGCACCATGAGGGAAGCCCCAACTTTGTCATCTTTTTAAAAATTGTTTTGGGGGAATTCCATGGTGGACCAGTGATTAAGATTCAGCCCTTTCACTGCTGAGGGCCTGGGTTCAATTCTTGGCTGGGGAACTAAGATCCCACAAGGTGTAGCCAAACAAAAACAAAACAGGAAAAAAAAAAAGGTTGTTTTGGTTATACTAGTTCTATTTTCATTTTCCATATACATTTAGAATTACCTTATCAGAGTCCATAAAAATGCCTGTAGGAATTATAACTCAGATTATTGTGAATCTATAGATCCATTTGTGGAGAATTAACATTTTTAACAATATTAACTTTTCCAGTTCATGAACATGACATATTCCTCCATTTATTTAGGTCTTTAATTTTTATCTCAGCATATTTTGTTGTTTTGAGTATAGAGGTCTTGCATGTTTTTGCTAAACGTGTTTCTAAATATTTTATATTTTTGGATGCATTTGTAAATTGAATTGTTTTTACACTTCATTTTCAATTGTTTGCTGCTAGTGTGTAGAAATGCTACATTATAGCTATTTTTAAAGTTGATTTTTTTTTAATCCTATGGTTTTGATGTAATCACGTATTAGTTCTATTATAGCTTTGCTAGATTCTTAAGGATTTCCAACTTAACATCTATGATATCTGTGATTGGAGACAGTTTTAGTTTTTTTTTTCTTCTTTTCAAATCTTTTTACCTTTTATTTCACTTACTTCACTTATTGCAGTGGCTGGATGAGAATATAGTGGGGTTTTTTTGATGATTTACACTTTATTACATATTTTCCCCTAAAGAATTTGAATATGCTGTTTTTAGAGAATTCTGAGAATCTTTATGTGAATTAGCTATTGGCAGATATTTTTATGTTATACCTACTTCTATTCAGTGAGAAAAAGACACTGACAATTATAAAAATCCAAGTTAGATAGATACACATCTTTAATTCTCATTTATCTTTCTTTTTAGTTATTTTAGCATGATTTTGTTGCCTTGATATTGAGGCAGATTCCATTCTCCACTCCCCTAACCCCCCAAACCCCACAACTAGTTCTATTTCCAAGTTAAGTATGGTCACATGACTAAATTTTCTCTAAAAATATGTGAATGGAAGTGATGTGTGCCACTTCTCGACCTAGTCTAGGGTATGTCTCACTACAGTTTCTTCTGCCTGTTAGCCAGATGCAATCTTAATGTGACAGTGACCTGACTTTAATCATATGATAAAGACCAGGCACTACAGTTTCTTCTTTATGTCTTTGGATGTAGAATATCTTTTTTTGGTAGATTCCAGTCTTTTTTTAATCCATGGTTGTTCAGCAGTTAGTTGTGATTTTGGTGTGCTCGTGAGAGGAGGTGAGCTCAAGGTCCTCCTACTCTGCCATCCTATCTCCCTCCCAGGCTCAAGACTAAGGAAAGGTGGAGGAACATGAAGGAAGTATCCTGGGTTTCTGAATGACCATATGGAGCAAAGAAGCCTTTTGACCTGGACTGCCCCTTTCAGACTATCAGATGAGAGAAATACACTTTTGTCTTCTTAAAACTACTCAATTATTGTTTTTTGTTTGTTTGTTTGTTTGTTTGTTTTTTGTGGTACGCGGGCCTCTCACTGTTGTGGCCTCTCCCGTTGCGGAGCACAGGCTCCGGACGCGCAGGCTCAGCGGTCATGGCCCACGGGCCCAGCCGCTCCGCAGCATGTGGGATCTTCCCGGACCGGGGCACGAACCCATGTCCGCTGCATCGGCAGGCGGATTCTCAACCACTGCGCCACCAGGAAAGCCCTCAATTATTGTTAATTCTCTTTATTTCAGCATCCTAGTCTAAATAACATTTAGAGAAGGAATAGGTCCAGATGGTTTCTCAAGTTCACAGGTTCAAGTTAGTCCATTTAGAGTATATAGTTTTTTTATAGAACTTGTATAAAATTGATATTATTACGTCCATTTTTCCAATGAGTAGTCTACCATCATTCATATCATTGTTCTCTTGTTAGTAATATGTCTCTTTTTTTCTTAATGCTTTCAAGATTTTTTTAATCTTTGATTTTCAGCTGTTTGATTATGATGTGCCTAAATGTATTTTTCTTTGTGTTTATCCTGCTGGGAGTTTGCTGAGCTTTTGGGATCTGTATGCTGTTTTTCATAAAATTTGGTAACATTTGGCCATTATTTCCAAGTAGTTTTTCTTCCTGTTCTTATATTCCCTTCTTCTGGGATCTAATTGCAAGTATGTTGGTCTTGTTGACATTGTCTTATATATTTCTGAGGTTTTGTTCATCTTTTTTCAATCTTTCTCTCTCTCTCTCTCTCTCTCTTTTTTTTGACCATGCTGTGTGGCTAGTGGGATCTTAGTTCCCTGACCAGGGATTGAACCTGGGCCCTGACAATGAAAGTGCCAAGTCCTAACCACTGGACCACCAGGGAATTCTCCCCTTTTTTTTCTTTTTATATTGGATAATTCCTATGGACCTATTTTCAAATTCATTGACCCTTTCTTCAAACTCCATACTGTGATTCTTCAAACCAATAAGACTGGGACTTTCTGCTTAAATTCTAGCTGACTTCTGTCTGTGTGGACTAGGAAATACCCTCAGGCAAAAAAGCTATATAAACACAAATTTTGTCCAACTTAGTTCTCTTTCAAAGATTGTGCAGTTTCTACTGCTTTTCATTGATCTCCAGAGCCTTCAAATGGCTGTTTTAAAATATTTTTTGCAGAATTATCTGCAGAAAATACAAACTACTTTTTCAAAATCAGATATGGAAACAGTAATACAAATATTATTCCCAAGTTTACCTAAACAAGGAAAAATATGTCATAGATATAAATATATATATAACTGCAAAACAATCAGTAGAATAGAAAGTTGTAAAAATAAATAAATTTTAAAAATTTTAGTAAATATTTGGGGGAGTTCCCTGGCAGTCCAGTAGTTAGGACTTGGTGCTTTCACTGCTGTGGCCCAGGGTTCAATCCCCGGTTAGGGAACTAAGATTCTGCATGTCACACGGCACAGCCAAAAAAAAAAAGAAGAAAAATAATTGGGTTACAGCTGAAAAACTTACCTTAAAATATTCCATGTGTTAACCCGAGCCTATTTGTGCATCACTAGAATGTAGCACATGCCACATGCAGTTCACCTCCTGAGTCAACAGCCCCTGAGTGGCTCTATTTGCTATTTAATGAGCGGGGTGTATGGTTGGGTATTTGAGTGTTGTGGCAGCATCAAATTGTGCTATCAAGGTTTCTAAAGGCATGTCCTTCATTTCTGTACTTATCTCATGGCATTTCAGCCACAAACATCTTACAGACTGGCACCAGTCCATGAAATGTACTATGCAGAGCACTGATACACAAAACCTCCCCCAGCTCTCTGGGTGGGATTTCTCCCCTGCTTCACTTCCAGTTTTATTTTTCACCTTTTCTGCTCTGCTCTGTCCTCAGGAGGCTGACATGTATCTCTTGCCTTCTGGCTTCCTGTTGCATCTGACCAATGGAGACAACGAGAAGGAGATGGAAAGGCAGAATAGTCAGGTTGATGTGTTTAGTCCTGTAGCCCTTTCTTAATGGGTCACTGGAGATTGGTTGTGTTTCTGTCCCTCTACTAAAGACCACAGATCCAGTCAGGTAGGCATCTCATTACGGCTACCTTCTTTCAGTTCTGGTATCTACTCTGTTCCCTCGTCCTCCAGGCCTTTGTTATTAGCACGATATTGCATTTTCCTGCCCATACAACTTTGCTGACTATCCTCAAATGATGTGTGTGCCACCTCTTTGCTGTCAGAACTCTGACTAAGACCCCCTCTGGTAAGATGTGTGTGGGTTGTAGTAGTAAGCAATTTGCAAAGATCCAAGGAGCCTTCTTGGAGGATTAGATTGGAGACTCAAATACCCTCTCTTTTACAGATAATGTGAATAGACCATCTCTGATGAATTGAGACGGCTTAGACTGAGGGTCAGCTGGTGGTTAGGGACATTCAGTATGAGGGAGGGAACCAAGGACAAGAAAAGGGCTGGCTTGGAGCATAGCACGTGGCCAAGGCGGCAGGTTCCTCCTGATGCAGCCTCCCTGGCACTGTGGATGTACCTCTGAACAACAGCCATGTCTATTCAGAACAAGCCAGGTAGCTAGTCGTGTTGTGTAGTGAGTATTGCTGATCTTAAAATGTCTTTCTATTTTTCCATACTCTACCTTGAGAAACACCTGCTAGACCAGTGGCATAGCCATGGATTGGTATCCAGGTCCCCTTCTTCAAGGGATTGGTGGCCAGCACAGATATCATGAGACACCACGGTTCTCACAGTAATGAGGAAGAATTGTATCGCACTATCAAACCACCCGCTTTTCGTAGATACTCCCTCAGCGGCAACTGCTGCAAATGCTGACGTCCATCAGTGGATGGACTCCTCAGAGTTTCCATTTTTCTTCCATCATGAGGATGGTAAAAACAGGACTGACCCCTTGGGCTGAGTAAGACTCCTTGGGTTTTTTTCCCTTGGCATTGGAGGTGAGACAACCCTGAAGAGAGAGGCAATACTTTTTCACAATAGAGGAGTAAGATGCATAGTTACTTAATTTGAATATTTTTAAAAGATATCCTTATTTTATATCGCATGTTGGTAAAGAGGGGCATATCAGTCACAAGAATAGCTAAGAGACATATTTAAAACTGCAGGCTGCAGAGACAACAATAGCACTAGAACTATGTTATGTTCTCTATGTTATGTCCATGTTATGTTCTCTATAAGTACTGGTGCTTTTAGGGCAGAAAATTTGGTTGAGAACATATTTACTAAGTGGATAAAATCCTCATTTCATTTGTATAAGTCTTCTTCCTGAAGAAGGTAGAATTTTAGAATGTCTTATTTTTTATGGTATCAACTTGGGCTTGGTTAGATAATGAGACCAATGATGAGGATGTTTGCGTGGAGAGAGGAACACAGAGAACCAAATTTAACTGGTTAAACTTACCAGAAGTTATTGTTTTTGTGATCTGTTTTTATTCTGTTGGGGCCAGTGTGTTGATTTTGAAGTCTTTATCTGTCCTTGGAGATTTCAATGATGAGCGCATTTTAAGAACTCTTAGAAAAAAACCACCCTCAATAGCTCTTTAAATGCAATCACCTGTTGGCAAGTGGTCAAGACATAATTCATAATGAAACATTTGTTGTTTCGGATTAGTCCGTATCCATCAAGCAAAAGCTTGTCTAGTAGTCAGTTGCCTTTTCCAGAGGTCCTGTTAGGGAGACTTGCTGTATGTATTCTTTTTTTTTTTTAAATTTATTTGTTTTTATTTTTGGCTGTGTTCAGTCTTCGTTGCTGTGCGCGGGCTTGCTCTAGTTGCGGCGAGCGGGGACTATTCTTCGTTGTAGTGCACGGGCTTCTCATCGTCGTGGCTTCTCTTGTTGCAGAGCATGGGCTCTAAGCGCACAGGTTTCAGTACTTGTGGCATGTGGGCTCAGTAGTTGTGGCTCACAGGCTCTAGAGCGCAGGCTCAGTAGTCGTGGAGCACAGGCTTAGTTGCTCCGCGGCATGTGGGATCTTCCTGGACTAGGGCTCAAACCCGTGTCCCCTGCATTGGCAGGCAGATTCTTAACCACTGTGCCACCAGGGAAGCCCTGTATGTATTCTTTTAATATGATTCATATCAAGGGTTAAATTCTGTGATCCTTGCTGGGGTCATATGGTCAAGCTTATGCTGGGTTCAGTATTTTTCTTTCTTCACCCAGCAACAGAGGCTACAAGGCCATGGACTTTTTCTCTGTCCGATGTCAGGACTAACCTTGTCTTTCTTCCTTCATTCCTATTGTTCTTCTTTTCTATTTCCTATCACTTTACTCATGCACTGCCTGCCTGGGTGAGGAGGCAATGGAAGAATTCCACTTAATTTCTTTATGTGAAAATTTTAGGTGACAAGCAAAGAGCATATAGTCTGGCAGGGAAGATACCTAATTAGAGATGACCATGCTTGAGACGGATGCTCAAATTAAGGTGAGCACACAGTGTTATGGGGCGTATGGGAGAAAGGTCATCTTGAGAAGGTCTTAGAAAGTTTTCTTTCTTTTATTTTTGGCCTGAGGTGCAGCTTGTGGGACCTAGTTCCCTGACCAGGGATTAAACCCGGGCCCTTGGCAGTGAGAAGGCAGAGTCCTAACCACTGGACTGCTAGGGAATTCCCAGAGAAAGTTTTCTATATTAGAAGATATATAGGGATTTCCCTGGTGGTCCAGTGGGTGAAACTCCATACTTCGAATGCAGGGGGCCTGGTTTCAATCCCTGGTCAGGGAACTAGATCCCGCATGCATGCCACAACTAAGAAGTCTGCATGACGCAACTAAAAAAAAAAAAAAAAAAATCCCGCATGCTTCAACTAAGACCTGGTGCAGCCAAAAAAAAAAAAAAAAAATTAAAAAAAAATTTTTTTTTTAAAAAGGAAGAAGTGCTTCCCTGGTGGCGCAGTGGTTGAGAGTCCGCCTGCCGATGCAGGGGACACGGGTTTGTGCCCCGGTCTGGGAAGATCCCACATGCCGCAGAGCGGCTGGGCCCGTGAGCCGTGGCCGCTGAGCCTGCGCGTCCGGAGCCTGTGCTCCGCAACGGGAGAGGCCACAACAGGGAGAGGCCCACATATCGCAAAAAAAAAAAAAAAAAAAAAAAAGAGAGAAGAAGATACGTAAAGAAGTACAGAAGTATGAGCTGAAAGATAAACAGGGCCTAAATCATGAAATAATTTGAATGACATATTAAGGAATTCAGTCTTTAATCTGAATCACGGGGAGCCATAGAATATTTTTAAGCGGCATGTTAAGGTTTATGTCTTTGAAAGCTCTCTCTAGTAGCGTTATGGAAGATGAACTGTAGATAGAAGATCTAATGGGACCCAATGGAAGCAGAATGGGTGAGAAATTGTAAGGGCCTGGAAGTGGGGGCAATGAATTTGTATAAGAGGAGACAGAGACAAGAGACATTTCAGGACTTAGACTCCACAGAACTTGAGTTGGCTTGGAATAGGATGGACAGATGAAACAGGGATTGGGTGATGGATAGTAGTGTCACTGGTCAAAAGAAGGAGTATAAGAATAGAAGCAAGTTAGTTGGGGGGAGTGGGTAAGAGATTCTGAGTTTAGTTTTGAACATATTGGATTTGAGGTGTCTATGGGGAGATAATATTAGATGTGTAAGCATGGAATAAGAAGAAAGATTTTTGTTTTTTTTCTTTTTACAACTGGTAATATTCAGTAATTTTTAGTCCAGTACATTTTTTCAATCATATTCCCACTGTTATAATTTTCTTCTTTCTTGATATTTGGCCACTCATAGATATATTTCTGACTCATTTGTATTTATATTCTGAGTTATTTTTGTATCATAACTATTTTGATTACAAATATATTTTACCTTGAAATATGCAATTAAAGTTTATTTTATTTGCATTATTGTTTGATATTTCAGTGCAAAACATTTTTTATATACATATCTCATATTTCTATATACAACACTGATACAAGTAGGTTTTATCAGATGAGGAAACTGAGGCTTAGAGGTACCAGGCAAGTACTTAGGCTTGTGCAGAGAGAGTTCCAAAAAATAAAGCTAGAGAAAGTGGGCCTGTGGAGTAAGCATAACCAGAAGAAAGTGTCAGAGCTGGGATAAGAAGAAGAAGCTGGGATAGGAAGTTGATGTGGGAGAGTTGGAGGGGTTTCCTAGCAAGCATCAGGAGTAGCAGAATATTGCCCCGGGCTTGACTTCTACTGGTGTGGGACAGTGTGCACCTGGGTCAGTTTCGAGAACCTCTAGGCTATTCACATTCAATCCCATGTATTAACAGAACTTCTAGTATGTCCTTGGCACAAGGTTAGGAACTGGGGATATAAAGATTAAATAAGAGAGGCCTTCTCCCCCAGGGCTGGGAGTGACATATGTATAAACAACTGACTATACACAACCATTAAGTTCTAAAATAGAGTGAAGAATAATATACTTTGGGAATAGGGAAGAGAGTAGCTAATATTGTCTAAGAGTTCAGCAAAGAGAAGGAGAAGAAAGGAGTTAATTTGAGCTGAAACTTGAAAAGGCTGGGGAGATATTTACTAGGTAGGAAAGGAGGGCACGGATGTTCCAAGTGCTGGGAAGAACAAAGGTGAAAGCTTGGAAGTATAGGTGTGTATGGAGTGGATATAAGTTGGTGTAAAACATACTACCAAGACTAGACCCCCTCGAGGAAGGAGATGCAGGTGGAAAGGTGTACATCTTATCACCATCTCTATAGAACCTTTTCAAAGGCAGGTCAGGGAGGATGCGCAAGGCGGGGAACTCAGACCACCTCTTTCAGTGGTGGAATCAGCTGCATTTCTGACCCCTGAGCAGCCCATGACTCTTCAGTGATCTCTATGTCCACTCATCCTAGGAGGAGTGAGAAGATTGAATACAACTGAACCCCCTCCCTTCCTCCTTACCTAGGAGTCTGGACAAATTTTCAGGCAACTCATTTTCTACGAGTCGTTAGGTCACAGGCACCGTGACCTTGGTGTTTATTGCGGCTTGGAGGGTCCCAGCTCCTTGCAGTAAAGATATTCATGAAAAATTGGGTAGAAGTCAAGTGTTTGTCAACTGTGGGAGAGAGGGCTGCATGAAGAAGACAGGACTCAAGTTCGCCTTGAGGTGTAGTCAGGATGAGCAGGTCCACCTGGCAGAGAAGGTAGTCTGTGCTCAGGCACAGGTATGGAATTTAATGAGACACATGTTGGTGGGAAATTGTGACAACTGGCTGCCAATGAACAGAGCACTTACGTTCAGGACAAGGCTCATGTCAGTAAGGCTATTTGTAAAGCATTTATATCGCACGTGGAAGGACACTGCAAGTTTCTGAGCATTGGATAGGGAAAGTGACGTTTTAGGAAGATTATTCTGATGAATGGGAAGCTTGGAGTCTCTCATTATATAAGTTATTATCAACTCCTGGGTTCTTATGAAGTGGAGCCTTTGTATCATTTTCATGCCAAGCAAATTCATTTCACATCAATCAACCTCTTCTTCATGACTGAAGGTTCTGGAGTTTAGGGTAAGCATAGGAATGAGTTAAGGAAAAATTGTCCGAAGCCTGTATGCAGTCAGTAGCTGAAATCAGCAGGCATTTTATCACCCCTGTGCCATGTGCAGTGGTTTTTCCCGAGTATTTTTTATCTGTGTTTGCTTCAATCTCAGGGGACAATCTGTTCAGTCACCAAAAGGGATACCTTCAAAGAGTTTTCTTGGATAAGTTCCACTCATGTGGTCAGCTGTGACCTCATCTTACTGCTCCAGGGGCCCTGGTTTGGGACTTGATATCTTGAGTTCCTGCTTGAATAGGGAAGCAGAGAGACCATTCTTTTTCATGCTTCTCATTTTGGAACATGTCGGAAGCCACCATTAGCTTGTTAAGTGTTTTTCCAAAAAAAAGTTTTTCATTTTAAAATAATTTAGCCCATTGTCCTGCTTATTGTCAAGAGCTGGTAGAGACAGCCAACTGCTCATATTCTTTCCACAAACAAACACAAAGTGGGAGGTTTGGGGAGGTGCATGGGTGGGGAGAGTAGGGCTTTTCACTTTGCTGGCACAAGAGTTGGAAGTGTAAGGAAAGAATAGAAATACTCATTCAAAAAAAAAAAAAGAAATACTCATTCAAATCTTCCTAAACTAAATTGAGAACTTGATGTTTCTACCAGTGACCATAATACTCATCTCACAGAAATGTTCACACTTCTCTTTCTTAGCTGTCTTTTCAAATTTGAAACTGTTGGAGCAGGCTCTGTATTCCTTTATTTTATTCATTCTTGAGAGCGAGGCTCCCTGGCAGACTCCCGAAACCCCTTGGAGGAGAAGCCACGTGTCATGGCACATTTCTCCTGCCCGGTGCAGCCAGAAGTGGATGCAAATTCAGTCTCCTCCACTACTGAATTCACATCCTTCTCCTGGAGCACAAGGACTGGGGCAGATTCAGTTTGAAGAGCAGCTGAGCCGATGGATGGATGGGAGCAGTGTGAAGGGACTGGGGGCAGGTCTTTTGTTGCCTCCCCAGGAAGTGAGGCTGTGCGCGGGACCGGACCTGCTTCCAGAACAGGCCCCCGCTGCCTGAAACAACTCATTCCCTGAAGAGCCTCTGACTCATGCCTCTAATAGAACTATTATGGTTTCTTGGCTGCAAAGTTGTCCTTTTGAAATGTAGGGGTTTTTTTTCTTCTTGCAATTCGAATTCTGAGTCATCTATATAGATTAATTCCCCTGCTTCCTGCTCTCATGGTATTTTCGAAGCTTTCTTCACAATATCCCTTTACTCAACTAGATTTTAATCTCTATGCATGCAAAGGAATGGGTGTCTGCTCTCTTCACGACTGTATGTCCAGTGTCTGGAATGCTAAATGGAGCATGGAGGCACATGATAATTTGTTGAATGAATGAATGAATGAATGATGTGTTTTTCCACTGTAGCCCTACCAAGCAAGAATGGTTTTTTTTTTTTTTTTTTTTGGTGGTACGCGGGCCTCTCACTGCCGTGGCCTCTCCCGCTGCGGAGCACAGGCTCCGGACGCACAGGCTCAGCGGCCATGGCTCACGGGCCCAGCCGCTCCGCGGCATGTGGGATCCTCCCGGAGCGGGCCATGAACCCGTGTCCCCTGCATCGGCAGGCGGACTCTCAACCCCTGCGCCACCAGGGAAGCCCAAGAATGGTCTTTAAGAGGCATCAGACCTCCTAAAGCCATAGCAGGTGAACAATTAAATAACATGACCCAGAATTTCCCTAGGTTTTTATTTGGGGCACAGTTCAACAAGATGGGTCATCTGGTTTCTATGTTACAGTACAGTACAAGTAAATTGGAGACACAGAGGTGGGCTGCTGCTGGAAAAATGTGACTCGGATAGAAAAAAGAGGAACAACGTAAAGTGTGACAAAAGGCAGGCTTAACTTTAGCGAAGTGTAGGAGCATGAGGCTACTGAATTCAGGGACAAGTCACCTACAAGCTCACAAGCACGGAGTTCACCCCTTTATTATACTGAAATGAAACCATTGGGTTGGCAGTGAGAATTTTTAGTTATCTGGAAAGTTTACGGTGTGAACTGGTTTATTTCCAAATGACACTGGACCACGGAGGTATTAGCATGTCTTGGTATGTCAATTGTTTCTTTTAATCCTTTAGAAAATCCACCACTTATCTTTGACATGCATAGTAATAAGCAAATCCTGTTCTGTTTCTACTTCACAAAACGTAAGACAAGATGTTCCTCCATCTCCATAGCTTCCTTCTGAGCAGGAGGAGAATCTTCTACTAATTCTAACTCATAAAGAGCCTATATGCACATCTGTATTGGAAATTTCCCCCAATCAAAAACAAAAACAAAAACAACAAAAAAGGAAAAGTCGAGAGAAGAAAACAATGACAAGAAGTGATGCTGAGGGTACAGTGATGCTAAAAAGCACAATTCTGATTTTTACACACCTAATGAAGGAATAGAATAGATTTCACAGGAGAGAAAAATAGAGACATGAAACTGGGGAGAAGCTGAGGTTGTTTTCTTAAGGCAATGGAGGGGCAGGTTTTTGTCAACAGAACATGTGATTCTTCTGAACACCTTTTTATGTTCATACCACACTGAACAATATTTGATTCAGATGTCTAGGTAAGGAGAAAAAACATTGTATGACTCAGGCCATGAAAAAAGTCCCAATTCCAGAATTTGATATTTGAGTCACAAATATTGGGTGTCTCCTCATCTGTGCTAATTCTAAGCAGGCACCAGGTTGTCTACTGTGTGAGATGCCACTTAATTAACACCTGAAGGGAACATATACTAAGCACTAAGTATGTAATGTGAAATAACAAGAAATAGTTACATGCAAATTATGATTGGTAAACAACTTAAAGGAAAAGGTGAAATGAATGAAAAAGGAGAGATGAACTCTTCAACACTCCGCTTATATTGATGGTGAAAAGATTATAAAGAAAACCAAGTTTTCCATATTCTTTTCTAATCTTTGTCAACTGGAATGCATGTTTTATATAATTACAACCATAGTGTACGTATATTCATTTTTTTATGACTAAGTATTTCATGGAAGCTACTACTGGAAAATAACTGCTTATTGTTTTGGGGAAAAAAATAATTAGTTCATCTCACGCCATATGCTAATTTAATCTGCAGATTGACTAGACAGTAAAAAGCAAAAGTGAAACTTCTGTTAGAAAATAAAATGGAATAAAAAGTAAATGATACAAAACACTAGTTTGAAGATATACATGCACCCTAATGTTCATAGCAGCCCTATTTACAACAGCCAAGACATGGAAGCAACCCAAATGTCCATCAACAGATGAATGGATAAAGAAGATGTGGTATAAACACAATAGAATATTACTCAGCCATAAAAAAGAATGAAATTCTGCTATTTGCAGCAACATGGATGGATTTAGAGAATGTTATGCTTAGTGAAATAAGTCAGACAGAGAAAGACAAATACTGTATGATATTACTTATGTGTGGAATCTAAAAAATAATACAAATGAATGTATATGCAAAAGAGGAACAGAATCACAGATATAGAAAACAAACTTGTGTTTACCAAAGGTGAGAGAGAAAGGGGAGAGAGACAAATTAGGGGTATGGGATTAACAGATACAAATTCTATATGTAAAATAGATAAGCAACAAGGATATATTATATACCACAGGGAGTTATAGTGATTATCTTGTAATAACTTATAAGGGACTATAATCTGAAAAAATACTGAATAGCTGTGCTGTATACCTGAAACTAATAGAATATTGCAAATCAACTATACTTTAATAAAAAGTAAATCATACCATTGGGAAAAAATCTAAATACAAAATACTTAGAAATAAAATGTATAGGTCCTATATGAAGAAAACTAAAAACTGTTTTGAGGGAACTAAAGGAAGACTTGATTAAATACAAAACCAGGTCATGTTAGTGGATAGAAGGCTTAATATAGTAAAGTTGTCAACTTCCCCCAAATATCTATAGCACTAACATATTTAATCAAAATGCCAATAGGATTTCTCTTTGAATTAGGCAAAATGCTTCTAAAGTTCACATGGAACAATTAACATAGGTGATAATGGAAGAAAATGATGAAAAGGAAGGGAATAAAAAGGCTCTGTTGTACCAGAAGATTAAGATATAATACTATAATAAATAAAATTATATGGAACTGGTCCAGAAATAGACAAAACAGATAAATAGAAACATAATAGAAATGGACCCAAGTATATATATTTGAACTTAATATATGATAAAAAAAGGCTAGGTAAGCATTTGAAAAAAAGAAAGTTAGACTGCTAGTCCATACCTTACAATAAAATATATTCCTGCAGGATTAAAGTCTTAACAGTAAAGGAGAACATTAATAAAATACAAAAAGAAATATAAGTAAAAATATATAATCTTGAGGTGAGGAAGGCCCCAAAGCACAAATCATAGAGGAAAGGTTTGAAATTAAAACAATTTAAGTAGGGAGAAAATATATACATATATATTTAAATATATATATATATATTTAAAAGGTGAGTGACAGAATATGTGATAACGTAACAGATGTAGAGTTATCTTTCTTAATATATAAAGAGACCTTAAAGCTCAACTAAAAAATGAGACTACTACTACAAAAAATTTTTTGTTGTTGTTTTTTCATTTTCATTCAGTTAAAAATATTTTCTAACTTCTATTATGATTTATTGTTTTACCCATGGACTTAGTTATATAATGTTAATTCCAAACATTTGGGTATTTTTCAGATATAATATTTTCCTTTATTGGTTTCTAATTATTTCTATTATAGTCACAGATATTATTCTGTATGACTTTAGTACAGTTCATTTTATTGAGATTTATTTTATGGCCTAGTGTACAGTGTTTCTTCATAAACATTCCACATGCACTGAAAAGAGTATGTATTTAGCAATTGTTGGATATAGTGTTCTATAGATATTAGTTAGGTCAAGTGGGTTTGTATTGTTTTCAGCTCATTATATCCTTACTGATTTTTGTTTAATTATTCAATCAATATTTCTATTTTACTCTGAGACAAAATGTATTTATCTGGTTGCTTAGAGCTGCTTTAAATAAATTTGGGGCTCATCACTAATTCTTTTACATTGACTATGCCATTTCAAATTCCCTAACTCTTTGTTTTGATTCCTTGCTTTCATGACTGGATTTCACCATCAAGTATCAATAGTTTCTTTGAAAATTTCACTTAAAGGAGCCTGAGATTTTTCATGTTTTTAATTTTCTACCTGTGGTTTTTATACTTAACAACTTGTCTATCTTTGGACCGTTTCATTTCTTCACATATTGGTACATGTTATTCCAACGTCTTCCAGAAGTAAATTTTCAGTGGACAGGTCTGAGATCATCTTGAATTTTTGCTTTTATTTATAACTTTCTTTCCTGTCTGGATGTCTTCCTTTATTTATTTTTAAACTTACATATTTTGATATGAAATATAGTACACATATAAATACCTTTATTCTTGAAGTTTAATAGTTTAACCAAACTATGTCACAATGTTATGTTGTATCAATTTTACCTGGTATGTACTAGGCTCCTTCAAGTTTACAGACTCTGATCCTTCTTTATTTCAGGGGAATTTTATCTGATTACATATCTCTGAATATTATTTTTTTTTCTTCAAGGAAATAAATATATTTAGGTTGAACTGTCTTTGTCCCCTATGTCTATTATATTGGCTTCATTCATTTCATTTCTTTTATTTTTCTTATGTATTTACTCTTTTTATTTCAAGATGTCCCTCCATACCATTAATTTAAAATTTGGCCATATCTTTTTTATCCCTTGTTGGACCTAGATTACTTATTGGTATAAATGGTGAGGGGTTTTGGGGTTTTTTTGTATTCTTAATATGCTTTTTTCATTCTCCATCTCCTTTTCCATTGCCATGTTGTTATATCACCTTGCTTTTGCACTCTTAAGTTATTGAAGTAATATTCTTATTAAAGTTTTTTTATAGTACACATTCTAAGAGAATTTGCTTCTGTTTCTTGAGTTCTATTCCACTCCGAGTCCTTCCTATTTTTTGCATGCTATATTCCTATATCTTCTTTTCCTCAAAACTATATATACTTTCTATTTAATTTATTTTAATCTTGCTTATGCTTGGGAATCTTTTATCCAAACTTTTATTTTCTGTAATATAACAAGAGCCTTAACACATTTTCCACTTATAGCAGATGCTTTTAATACCCCAGCCCCTATTACCTTTACTCACGTGAGTATACCTGAAGCTGCAGACAGTTCCTGACATACTGACAACTTCTCAAGCACCTGCATTTCTCCTCTTTACTGCCTGAAGCCCTTCTTTGGTATTATGGGAGTTTACTTTGTTGTGTGCAAGCACACTCCAGAAGTATGAGTGGAGTTATGCTCCTGGGGGAAACCCTTAACTGACAGGGGATGAGAGTCAGTGACTAAATGCTCATTAGAGAGTATTAGCCACAGAGAATATACTGGGCAGGTGAACATGATAACTCAGCCATTAGAGATAAACTTGTGTCTGTCCTCAGCCTCCATCGTGCTTGCACAATGGGTCCATGAACAGTGTAGCAATGGTGTCAAGCATGGAGACTCTATATGGGGTCCAGCAAAATGAGCTGTTTCTCACCAAGGTTGATCTAGTAATTGCCATTACTCAATGTCCAACGTGTTGGCACAGAAAACAGTGTTGAGCACTTGGTTTGTTATAATCATTCAAGGAGACTAACCAGTTATCTGGTGGCAAGTTGATTACATTGGACCCCTTCTATGCTGAAAGAAAATTAATTCTTCCTTGCTGAGATTGGTAAGTATTCCAAGTAGGAGTATGCCATCTCTGCCACAATATCTTGGCCAGTACTACTAACTGAAGGTAGAATTTCCAATTTACTGTTATAAGATCCTGCTTAAAGTTGCCTTGGATCAAGGGACCCAAGTATTTACTTTACCATAAGGAGGTGTAACAATGGGCAATGACCATAGAATCCATTGTTCCTGCCAAATATTGCATGACTTGGAAGCTGTGAGCACGATAAGAAGTTGGAATGCCATCTTAAAGATACAGATAAAGTTCTTGCTTGGAGAATAACACATTTATAGGTAAAGGTATTTTACATAGTGCTGTGTCTCCAATAGACTATAATACAGTGCTTTGTCTTTGTTAGTGAAAACACAGGGGTGGAACCAATGCATAGAAGTTGAGCTGACTCTTCTCACCCTCCCCCTCACTGTCGCAATTAGGGAATTTTTGTTTTCTATTCCTAAAACTTTAGGATCTTTACAGTTAAAGATCCTGGTCCCTGGGGGGACATTTCTACTAGGGGATCCAATTAGGGTTCCACTGCATCTAAAGTTATGACTGTTGCTGGACCATATCTGGAATCTCATGTCAATAGACTATCAGGCTAGAAAAAGTTAATATACTTGCGGAGGTAATAAACTCTGATAATATGAGAATCTAACATTTTTCTTACAACAATGGGCATAGTTTGGAACTCAGGGGATCCACCGGAGAGCCTCTGATAATTCTGCACCTGATAGAAAGGCAATTTCAGCAGCTAAGAACTGACCATATCAAGGCAATCAGGGATTCAGACACCTCAGAGATGGCCTCACAGGAGAGCAACCTAGGTAGCAAAAGTTCTGGCTGAGTGTGAGACAAAACCAGAAGGAGTGAGAAGGGAAGGAGAAAATAAAATCAGTTACTTGAGTTTAGCTGAAGCCAAAGGGACTTCTGCTTCCCTCCATTAGTCCTTTTAGTTAAAGCAGCAGGGACTTCAGCTTTCACCTTTAAGCATCATTAAAAGCATGGAATCAGAGTGGGGCATGAGCAGATCTGGGAACCACTTAGGGTGATGGTAGCAGATGCTGCTGATAGCATTCCCTATATCCCTTTGGCCTTCCTGAGTTTACCTGTCACTGTGTGAGGGAGTTGATACCCTCAATGCCCTAGTATCTCTGTTTTCCAGTGGGACAATTCTGAGGTGCATTCCACACGATTTCTCAGAAGGTGCCAGAATACTGAGCCTCAGTTGCCCATAGCAGTAACCTGATCAATACCACTGCTCCTCCTTTATTAGCCTTTCTTACTTCCCTCGTCTCAATTCCTCACTTCCTACTTGTGCTTCCTGGAATCACTTTCTATATAAGCCACTTGCATAAAAGTGCTTATCTCACTAAAAGGTCTACTTTTGGGGAAAACCCAAACTAACACATCTCTTATCCGAGACAAGTTTGTGGTTTCCCTCTAAACTACACTTTGATTCTTTGGTATTATTTTTAAATCACATTTCTGTTGGCTCTGAAAGGAAGGGCATGAGTCTTCTCTCTTTTTTATTGATCAGTCTAGCTAATAGTTTGTCAATTTTGTGAATCTTTTCAAAGAAGCAACTTTTGCTTTCATTGATTTTCTCTATTGTTTTCTCTGTTATCCATTTCACTTATTTCTACTGTAGTTTTTATTATTTCCTTCCTTGGCTAGTTTTGGGTTTAATATGCTCCTTTGTTCCTTTTTCTCCCTGCTAGCCCTCAAGGTGCAAATTTAAGTTATTGATTTGAGAATTTTCTTATTTTTTAATGTAGGTATTTATAAGTATAAATTTCCCTCTGAGTACATTTTTCACTGCATTCTGTAAGTTTTGGTATGTTATGTTTTTGTTTTCATTCATCTTAAGGTATTTAAAAATTTTCTTTGTGATTCCTTTTTTGACACATTCGTTGTTTAGGAGTGCGTCACTTAATTTCCACGTGTCTTTGAATTTTCCAGTTTTTCTTCTACTATTGGTTTCTAGCTTCATTCCATTGTGGTGGGAGATGATACTTTAATTTTAAAGTATTTTGATCTTTTAAAAAATGTTTTGAGTCTTTTTTTGTGACCCAGTAATGGTCTATCCTTAAGAATGTTCCATGAGCACCTGAGAAAAATTTATAATCTCCTGTTATTGGGAAAAGTGTTCCAAAGATATTTATGTCTAGTTGGTTTGTAGAGTTGTTCAAGTCCTCTATTTTCTTGGTGATCTTCTGTCTAGATGTTCTATTATTGAAAGTCATGTATTGAAGTCTCCAACTATTATTGTAGAACTGTCTATTTTTTCCTCTGATTCTGTCAGTGTTTGCTTCATATATTTTTGGGTTCTGTTGTTTGATGCATATGTTTATAATTATTATAACTTTTTTTTTTGGCCATGCCATGTGGTTTGCTTAGTTTTCTAACCAGGGATTGAAACCTGGCCCTGGCGTTGAAAATGCCAGAGTCCTAACCACTGGACCAGGGAATTCCCTTATTATAATTTCTTGATGAATTGACTCTTTTATCAGTATATAATGTCTGTCTTTGTCTCTTGCAAGAGTTTTGACTTAAAGCCTACTATGTCTGATGTTAGAGTAGCCTCCCCAGCTCTCTTTCGGGTATGGTTTGCATGAAATATCTGTTTTCATCCTTTCTTTTTCAAACTTTTTGTGTCTTTCCATTGAAAATAGTCTCTTGTAGACAGCATATAGTTTTCATGTTGTTCTGTCCATTCTTCCAATCTCTGCCTTTTGATTAGAGAATTTAATCCATTTTATAGTTAATGTAATTGCTGATAAGGAAGGATTTACTTCTGCCATCTTACTATTTATTTTCTGTGTTTTACACCTTTTTTTTTTGTCCTTCATTTCCTCCATTGCTGCCTACTTTTGTGTTAAGTTGATTTTTTTTGTAGTGAACTGCTTTGATTCCTTCTCATTTCTTTTTGTGTATCCCTTTCTAGATATTTTCTTTATGATTACCATGGTGATTACATTTAATAGCTTAAATTTATAACAGTCTACTTTGAATTGATACCAACTTAGCTTCAATACCATACAGAAGCTCTGTTTCTAAATATCTCCATGCCCCCTCTCCTTTATGATGATAGTGTCTGAGATTTTTCTAAGAAATAACCTACAGAAAAGAAGAAAACAATAGGACACACTTGGCCACTAGCAAGTGGCAAAAATAGTATGTGTTGGCATCTTGTTTCTGCATTTGTATAGCACTTGTGCATGTCTCCTTGACTCTCTATACTTGTCTCAAATTTGTCTTCTAGAGTTTTCTTGGGATTGTTGCAGCTTAGTTGCCAGCCTTTTATCTTGCTATTGGCTCCCTATGCATTTGATACTTTCCACAAGTGTTCCAAGCCTGGGACACTGTTTTATATTTCTGTCCCATAATCTGCCTTCCTTGCTCTGGACTAACTTCCTGGCTCCCCAGACAGGTTCCTGAGAGTTGAGGTCATGTTGGCCTATGGGAGACAGTCCTCTATTTTCAATAAGTACTGGGTGAAGGTGGTCAAAATGTACAGACTTCCAGTAATAAAATTAATTAATTCTGAGGAGGTAAGATACAGCATGATGACTATAGTTAACAATATTATATTGTTTATTTGAATGTGGCTAAGAGAGTAGATCTTAAATCTTTTTATCATAAGAAAAAAAACCTGAAACTATGTGAGATGATGAATTAACTGAGATTATTGTGATAATCATTTCACTATAGACACATATATCAAATTATATTGAACCCTTAAACTCAATATTATATGTCAGTTACAGCTAAATAAAATGGAAATTTTAAATTAAAGAAAAGGTTAGCTAATGTTCCTCTGACTTAGTTTACCCAGGTAGCAGCAGCAAAAGTCTAGTGGTATGATTTGGATACTGTCCCTGATCACAAGGTCACAGGTGAAAAATCCCTCCCACAGTGATGTTCTTAAAGATATTCCTCTTCAGCTCAAACAAACAAGAGTGGCTTCTATGGTGTAAAACTAAGAACGTTGACTGATAGAACCTCCATGACGCTGGAAAAGTGACTTTTTGCTATATATTTGGCTTATGTTATTACAAGGAATTAAGACCCGATAAATCAAAACAATAACAATAAATGTTAGGATAACCTGTGTAGGACCAAGTCATGAGTGCTGCATGGAACATTCAAAATAGGAATTTCTTTCTTTCTACTAAGAGTCTGAAAACTCAGAGGTGGCCTGATCACTATACCCAGAAAGGAGTTTTTTGGGCACAAGACCAAGAGAAGTTTTTATTATTAAATCATTGCTGCCCTTACAATTTTGGCTCCTTGTAGCCCAGATCGATTGTTTCGTTTGTCAGTATGTGCCAAGTCTATTACACAAAAGGTAAAATGCAGCAAAACCAAATTGAAGTAGAATGGCTCGCCTGAGCAAACAACATTTATTTTCTGCTAAGTTCTGACTGATTTTCTAAGGGCTCAGAGTTCCAGAGAGCAACCAGAGTGGATTTTATTAAATCTTTGATTATTAAGCTTGAAAACTAGAGTGCAATCTTCTTATTTTGCAGTTGGAGAGATAGAGTCTCAGGGAGGTAAACAACTTACATGAGGTTTCACAATTCACTCAAGGCCAAAGAGCAGTAGAAAGTGACACCCCAAAATGTGACTGTGGGAATTCAGGACACGCCACCCCAAAATATACCACTTTGCTATATAGATTATTTTGAGATGTAGGCTTTTGAAAGACAGTAAATGCAGGAAGAGGCTTTCCCCAATCTCCGTTTATCTGCCAGAAGGTAGATCCTCCAAAAGGAACTCACTTGTCATCAGTCCCCTTCCCAGAGTTTCACCAACCCCCTGGGGAAGATTAAAACTTTTATCACAGGAGAGGAGCCTTGAAGTTGACACCACACACAGACACACTTTGCCACAAACGATCATAACTCCCATCTATTCTTCTAAGAGCCCGTTCATCTTTTACCCAAATCATTTACTCTCCCATAAGAGGCCTACATCCCTCTCCCCTTTCCCTGTTAAAATGGTATTTCATCCTGAATTCTAAAGTCACCTCTTTGAGTTACTCATTTTCCCTGGGTATCTCCCGTGAATATGAGTATACATGTTAATAAACTTCTGTTTGTTTTTTTCTTGTTAATCTATCTTTTATTACAGGGGTCTCAGCTAAGAACTCAGAAGGGTAGAGGGAAGTTGATTTTTCCTCTCCTACAAGGCAGATCTAGATTAGAAAAACCCGGATACACCATTCTTTCCACAGGTGCATCTTCTGTTCTAAGTGTAACAAGTGCTGTCCTGTCCAGCACGGGAGACCTTTACCCATGGTAAGTCCTTTGCCTGCGGGTCCCAAATGAGGAATTTTACCGATGAAATGGATTGACAAAGAGATAGAATTTAAAATGGCATTTATCCTTGGGAGGGAGGAAAATATACTGTACTGGATCAGGTTTTCTGCCTGGAAATGGCCCCCACATTGCAGGAAGTTTCTTTCCCTTGCTCCCTTCTCCCCTGAACTCCAGATTCAGTGGCATTTATTTTTTCCCCAGGTCCTTTCAGTTTCTGCTTAATGAGACCGGTGGTTGCTGAGAGTTTGATCGACACTTGGTATGTACAGCTTGTATTCATCTTCCTGAGAAAAGGCATTGCACAAAAAAGGATTGCCAATGGCAACCATGGTGGCATTTCTGAGAGCCCCAGCAGCATTCCCAGCAGTTCCATTCCCCACCCCAGTGGAAGGAAATGCCACTGGCTGACCAGCGGATGGAGGGAGGCGTGACTTCTACAGTAATTAAAATATTCCTATGCAGGGAGACCTTGAGTTCTTTTCTTGTCACCCATCAGACCTCATTACTTTTTACCCACATACAGTCCTCCTGATTTCTAGGACACCTAAGCCAAGTCTAGGCTGGAGGGAAATACTTTTGGAATAAAATCAAATCAGTTGCAAATGAGTTACAACATCTCAATTGCCTTAATAGATCAAACAAAAACTTCACTGTGTGTTCCAGACACTCGGACTGATCCACTCCGTAAAGTTCCCCCAGCTACAAAAATGCAGATCTTTGGCCGGCCTATAGCAAGGTCCCAAGCAATGCCCTTGGGGGCTTAGCCAGGACACAGGGACTTGGAATGGAGCTTGCTGAGCGTGTGGCCTGGCCAGGATGGTGTAACTAGCAAGCAAGCTGGAACACGCTCTCCTGCTTCAGGCCAGGGAATAGCTATGTCAGGCCAGGAGTAAAGAAAATAGATTTCACTTACTTTGTACCCTGTGTACTGCCTGGGGAGAGGGTGGGCAAGTGAAACAGTTTTTTTGTGTGTGTTGGTAGCACTTTGGTAGCTCCAGCAAGTCTCTGCCCAGGCCCTCCCCTCACTTCATCCCAGATTCCCTCCCTGTCTTCTCTTCAGAATAAATGTGTGTACCGTAGGCAAAGATCTCCTTGTGTCAAGTGAGCCTCATTTTAATATAGCTAGATGGTCCTTCAAATTCAAACTTTAAAAACAGGTAGATTGAGGTGAGATTTATAGAACAAACCTTCAACTAGAAAAAGTTTTATTGATAATTGGTTTACCAACTGACATGAAATAAACTGCATGTACTTAAAGTTTAGGTGTAGGTATATGCCCATGGAATCATCACCACAATCAAGAAGATAAAGAGTATATCACCTCTAAGAGTTCCCTCTTGCTCCTTTGTAATTCATCCCTCTTCCCTCTTCCGGCCCACCCATCACCACACTCCCCTGACAATCACAGATCTGCTTTCTTTCATATTAGATTCATTTTCATCTTCTAGAAATTTATATAAGTCATACATATATACATTTTTGGGGTCTGGCTTCTTTCACTTAGCACAATTATTTTGAGATTTATCTATATGGAGTGGACTTCATTAGTTTGTATATTTGAAAGAATTGGTCCATTTTATCTAAGTTGTTAAATTTATTGGCATAAAGTTGCTCATAATATTTCCTTTTTATTCTTTTAATGTCTGTAGAATTTAAGGTGCAGTCGCCTCTGTCATTCCTAATATTATTGATTTTTGTTTTCTCTGTTTATTTTTTTCCCTGATTATTCTGCTGAGACATTCTTCAATTTTATTGATCTCAGGCAAGCAACTTTTGGTTTCATTGATTTCTCTATTGTTTTTCTATTTTCTGTTCATTAATTTTTGCTCTGACATTTATTCCTTCCTTCCTTCCTTCTGCTTTATTTTATTTTATTTTTATTTTTATTTTTTTTGCGGTATGCGGGCCTCTCACTGCTGTGGCCTCTCCCGTTGCGAAGCACAGGATCCGGACGCACAGGCCTGGCGGCCATGGCTCACGGGCTTAGTCGCTCCACGGCATGTGGGATCTTCCCAGACCAGGGCACGAACCCGTGTCTCCTGCATCGGCAGGCGGACTCTCAACCACTGCGCCACCAGGGAAGCCCCTTCTGCTTTATTTTAATTCCTTGGTTTAATTTGCTTTTCTTTTTTTAATTTCTTAAGGTGGAAGCTGAAGTCATAGAGTTGAGAACTTTCTTCTTTCTAATATGGGTAGTTACTGCTATACATTTATCTCTAAGTACTGCTTTAGCTGTATCTCACACATTTTGATGTTATGTTTTCTTTTCTTTTTTTTTCATTTAAAAATATCTTCTAATTTTTCTTTGATTTCTTTTTGACCCATGAATTATTTAGAAGTGTATTACATATACATCTTAAATATATACAATTATTGTCAATTATACCTAACTAAAGCTGTCAAAAATATGTATTAATTAGTTTCCAAATATTTGGGGATTTTCCAGCTATCTTGCTGTTATTGATTTCTAATTTGTTTCATTTTGGGCAGAGAAATGCTTTGTATGATATGAATCCTCTTAAATTGACCAAGATTTTTTTTATTGCTCAGAATATGGTCTATGTTCTGTATATATTTGAAAATAATGTATTCTCTTGTTGTGGAGTGTTCTAGAAATATCAGTTAGGTCAAGTTGATAGGTAATTGTTCAAGATGTCTGTATTTTAATTGATTTTCTGTCTACTTTTTCTAACAATTGTTGAGAGATAGACATTGAAATCTTACAGATTTGGTTAATTTCTCCTGAAGTTCTGTCAGTTTTTGTTTCATGCATTTTTGAAGCTCTGTTATTAGATACATACATTTTTGTCATGTCCTCCAGAACAACTGGTTTGTGATTATGTAATGAGCTTCCCTATCTTTGGCAATAGTCTTTACTCTGAAACTACTGTCTGATATTAAAATTGTCACACTAGTTTTATTTTGGTTAGTTTCCTATCCCTGCTGTAACAAATTACCACAAACATAGTGGCTTAAAACAATACAAATTTACCTTAAAGTTCTGGAGGTCAGAAGTCCAAAATCAGTCTCAGTGGGCTGAAGTCAAGGCGCTATCAGAGTTGGTTCTTTCTGGAGGCTCTAGGGGAGAATCCTTTTTGTTGCCTTTTCTAGCTTTTCTAGCTCATGGCCCCTTCCTCCATCTTTAAAACCAACAGCATAGTGTCATTACATCCCCTTAATTATCTCTGCTTCCATTTTCACATGACTTTTTCTGACTCTGACCCTCCTGCCTTTCTCTTATTTGTTGAGTAAACTTTATTAGTTTGTATCTTTCAAAGAATTGGTCCATTTTAACTAAGTTAAATTTATTGTGATTACACTGGATCCACCTGGATAATCTCCCCATCTCAAGATCCTTAACTTAATCACACCTGTAAGATCCCTTTTGCCATGTAAAGCAACATATTCCCAGTTTCCAGGGATTAGGACATGGACATCTTTGGGGGGCTATTATTCAGCCTACCATACCATACCATTCTTTTACTTTTAACCTATTTTTTCTTATATTTAAAGTAGGTTTATTGTACCTTTAATGTGAATATGGATACAGTTGAGTTTAAATCTTCTCTTTGTTTTGTGTTTGTTATTTGTCTCATCTATTCTTTGTTCTCTTTTTCTTCTTTTTGCCCTTAATCTATATGAGCTGCTAAAAAAAATATACCACAGACTGGGTAGCTTATAAACAACAGAAATTTATTTCTCACAGTTCTGGAGGCTGGAAGTCTGAAATCAGAATGTTGAGTTAAGGCCCTCTTCCCAGTTGCAGACTTTTTGTTGTATACTCACATAGTAGAAGTGGGTGGGGATATCTCTGGAGTTTCTTTTATAAGAGCACTAATCCCATTCATGAAGACTCTGCCTTTGTGACCTAATCACATCCCAAAGACTCTGCCTCCCGATATCATCAACCTGGGCATTGGGATTTCAACATAGCAAACATGTTTGTTTGGTTTTTTTTTTGCCTCATGGCATGCAGGCTCTTAGTTCCCCAACCAGGGATCAAACCTGTGCCCCCTGCAGTGGAAGCATGGAGCCCTAACCACTGGACTGCCAGGGAATTCCCTATAGCAAACATCTTTAACTTATCACAATATACCTTCATGAGATATTATGCCACTTCATATGCAATGTTAGAATACTTCCATTTCTTCTTTCTGACCTTGTGCTATCATTGTTTGTTGTTCTTTATCTGTTTTATACTTTTACATACATTATAAACTTTACAACACATTTTTTTCTTTGAAGTCAATTGTCATTTAAAGAGATTAAAATAATAAGGAAAAATATTCACATATATTTACCTAGTTACACTTTCTGGTGTTCTTTATTTCCATGTGTATATTGAGATTTCTGTCACATACAATTTTCTATCTGCCTGAATCACTTCATTTGATATTTCTTTTAGTGAAGGTCTGCTGGTAATATACTCTTCCAGGTTTTATATCTCTGAAAACAACTTTATTTTACATTTTAAAAAAAGATTTTTTTTTTCTGGGTATAGAATTCTTGAGTACTTTAAATATGTTGCTGTAGATCCTTTTGATTTGCATTTTTTCACTAGAAGTCTGCTATAATTCTTAACTTTGTTTTTATGCACACAATGACCTTATTAATAGGCCATAAAGGTCACACAATGACCTTCCTCCATGCTTTCAAGATTTTCTCTTTATCATTGGTTTTATGCAATATCCCTATGATGTACTTTAGTTAGTTTTCTTCATGTTTCATGTACTTGGATTTTGTTGGATTTCTTAGATCTATGAGCTTACAGTTTTCATTAAATTTCTGACCATTATTATTATTATTATTAATCATTATTATTTCCTCTTCCTAACTCAACAACTCTAATTACACATATATTAGGCCACCTGAAGTTGTCCTACATCTCACTGATGCTCTGTTCATCTTTCTTTTTCAGTCTTTTTTCTATTATAGTGTCATTTTGAATAGTTTCTATTATAGTGTCATTAGTTTACTGATATAACAGTATGATCCTTGCTTTAAGTTTTATTAAGCAGGACTAGGACAGCTTTTAGTCTGTGGCTAATTTTCCCCCATTATCAAGGTAAAACTATTTTGCGTACATGCTCCCTGAAAACCATGAGGTTTTATCCTCTGTTTTATGGAACCAGGACTGTGGTTTTGGTTTTTTTTTTTTTTTTGACATTGTCGGATCTTTGGGTACTGTTTCCTCTAATCTCGTGGGGTACTTCCCCCCCGCCTTGAGTCATTTCCTCACACACAAATATTGCTCAGTACTTACTACAGACTTGGTGAACCATCTGCAGATCCTGAGAGCTCTCTGCGAAGCCTTGTTCTTTCCAATACTCTCCCCTGTAAACGTTAGCCACTTTGGTCTCTTTGACTCACAGCTCCTTCTCTTCAACTTGGGGACAATGCTGGCTCCACCTAAATTTTTCATTCCTGTTCCACATTTTGGAAACTTTCTCTAAGCAATAAGCCATGAAAATTGTAGGACTCACTTCATTTTTTTATCATCTTTTACTGTTTGTTGTCCTTGTTTAATGTCTTGAAAACCATTGTTTCATATATTTTGTGTGGGGTTTTTAGTTGTTTCAAGTTGGAAGGTAATTTCAGTCCATGTTACTTCATCTTAGCTCCCAGTGGAAGTTTTACAATCTTTCATTTAGTTTTTGTTTTAAACTCAGTGTTTATTTAAGTAGAAACTCCACTATGATATTTTCAGTGTTTGTGTATTTCCTTCATTAAGGGACTTGATAGAGGGTGGTGGCTAGAATCTGTGAACAAAAGTAAAAGATGCCATTTTCCAAAATGCAGTACCTCTGAAATGAGAATGGAAGTCATTTAGAAATTAGTCCTGTTTGTAAAAATTAATGTTCTCACCTAGACTTATCTACCTATTATGTAATTGTTGAGAGTTTTCCAATTTTCATGTTTCTGCATGCCTTATGAGCAGAGATACTAACTGACCTTTGTTTTTAACTATCTTCTCAAATGTCTATATAGCAAACAGCTTGGAAGATAGAGATAGAATCTCCTTCTAGAACAGAAGACTGGTTTGTCTACAGTTTGATACAAAAAAAAAAAAATGTCTTCCACTGGAAGCAAGGCTAGGCAGGTTTGCTTGTTAGCCATTATAAAAGGTTCAGGCTCTCTAAATTTTCCTGTAAAGCAACCCACCCCATGTGCAGGTGTCACTTGGCCCTCTCCTTATTGCCATGTGGGAATTTGGGCTTGGGGAACTGGAACAAATAGTCTGATGTTTCTGATGTTTGCCATGTCATGAGTAATAAAATCCTTTGTTTCTGACCTAGGAATCTTGTGTCTTCTCCCAGCATCCATGAAACTGTGGCAGGCTATCTTGCTTGCTTGCAAGGAGGGTAAAATATCAGATCCTTCATAGTTTTTGACAGTAAACTAGGATACAATTACCTACGCTGCAGGCATTTTGACTATGCTTCCTTATTCCAACAAGATCCCAACTTATAGAAAGTGGCGTAGATGGAGGGACGGGGAGACATGGCAGGACTCAGAGTGAGTGGCAACTGTGGTAGGACCATGTCCTGTGACTCCTGAGGACGTAAAGCAATGTTGTTACTGTACTGTATTTAAAAGGGATTTGGGGAATATTCAGTCTGGAGAAGCAAAGATGTGGTAAGGCAAGATAGCCATACTCAACTATTTAAAGAGCTTTGAAACAAAAGGTAGAAATATGTGCTATGGGAGACTTGCAAGACCTATTCATCTTTCTAGTCTCATACGGGTGCTGCACATACAATCAGATGTGACCCACAGGTAGTGGGAAAGAAACAACTGCCAAGGACAAATCTCATGTGCATATCATCAATGACCATTCTGCCTTGGATAGGAAAACCAAAAATACACAAGTATAAAGGGCATAATCCCTCAGCTTGGCCACAGAGCCCAAGGGGAGTAACTAGGGGTTGTTTTTTTGCCCTGTACATGACCCCTCTGGCCTTAACATTGTAGTATCAGACTTCTCACACCCTAGGGCTTTCTTTCAGCAGGTGAGCAGTGCCTGGGGACTAGTCTCATCTCCCCCATCCAGTAGTCCTCAACCAAAGACTGATGAAAGTTGGTGTATAAATCCTTCAGCTCCCTCACCTCTTGGATTTGGTAACTTCCAGGCACATCTTCTGAATCCTTGTTCCAAAATGGGTCTATACATGAGTTATTCACAGCTCCGTCATGCACTGTTCATTCACTGCCTTCTCTTTCCTGTCTCACTTCCCTTCTCTTCTTCCAGTGTTTCCTGGGGTCAACCTCACCACCACCCCCTCCAAAACTCCTTATACTCGAATCCTTATATCAGCACTTGCAACCAAACTAAACAGGTAAAGGGAAGGTGATAGGGACAGAATGAAAAATTACATTTGATATACAGTCCCATTAAAATCAGAGCATCAAAAAGAAATTTGAGAATCCCCCCAGTGAGGCTCTGGAGCTAAAGTGTAATGCAGTTACTGGCAAGAAGAATGGGTTTTTAAAACGTTCCATAGGACAGTGATATGAGTCCTTTGAAGGAGAAAAATGCCCTGAAAATGCTTGCTCAGGAACACAAAACAGATGTCTTTAAATGCCTATCAGTGAGGCTGGGAGCCCAGAGGGCTTTGATGGTTCCAGCCTTGTGCCTTATTTGCTGGCAAACTATTTCAGATTTGCCAGAGCTCCTGGGGTTACCATGGTATTTGTAAACAAAACTCTGTGGTCAACAGATTCCGTAGTGGTACAACAATGCGAAGGGAAGTTTAGGGGCGGCAGGGTGCTCTTGCTGGGAAAGTCTTGGAAAATGACATCTTAAAAAGGTCACAGAACACAAAGCAATGTAACTGGCTGCCTTGCTGACTGGGAGCAGCCACTCACTTGACTCAATTCCCTCCCTCGTTGCTGCTGCCAGCACCCCACTTCCCTGCAGATGTTTTACGGCTCCTCCATAAAGACAAGAAGGAAGTCAAAATCATACGAGAAAATGTCCCAGGTGCCACAGGGATATCGCCAGAGGACACCCTCCTCTGGGTTCTCTGAAAATCAAGGTCGTTGAGCCTTCTACAGAGCAGTTCAGAAGTACCTGCTCTTCTCTCTCCTCTAAAAGACATTGATTCCACAAATAGCTATTGCACATCTACAAAATGCTGAGCTTGATGCCAGATACGGAGGGTTGTAAAAATGATTAAGATACTGCTCTTGTCCTCAGGAGGTCACTGTCTGGGAGCGTTTGGGGTGGGCAAGGACAGAAGCACTGGGCCTAGTGAAAGAGGTCAGCAGAGGAGGGAGTGGGGAACTGAAGGTGGCTGGGTCCTCCGTGAAGGGCAGGAGTGGGTAACCATTACAGTATTTCCTGAGCATTTACAGTGTGCCAGACTCCATTGTAAGTGCATACATACATTAACTAATAAGCAAATGCATGAGACAAGTACTATGACTCTCCCCCGATGGATAAACTGAGAAGTTAAATAACTTGCTTAAGGTCACAGAATCAGGAGTCAAGGCCTCAGAGTATCGTCTTAATGACTGCACTGTGCTGCAGGGAGCCATCTCCTGTAGGCTACTCCAGGGGTAAGAGTATGAGAAATAGGTGTGGAATAGTGGTCTTTAACATATCTTATAGGTGCTCCAGCAGAGCGTAGACTAAGGTTCCCAGTGTGAGACTAGAATCCAGGGTTTCCCAGGAAGAAGCATCCAGAGACATTAGAGTCCCAATAAACAAAATGACCACAAAGTTCCTATTGTAGGTATCTGTGCTTCTAGAACATGTTTAGAAATCCCTTGTCTCCCAAAGCTGATGACTAGGGTTCAGGCAGGTACCAGAGGTGTATGCATTAAAATGCAAATGAGACAGGATCCTAAAGAGTTTAAAGAGCCATGATTTTAGTCCACCAGGCTTCTCAGAGCCAAATCATTATCTTTATCTTGAAAATGGAGAGATTTGAGGGTTTGGGAGCAGAACGCCCTAAACAAGTCCTGGCATGCTAGGGCTGGCTTGACGCAGAGCTGAGAAGAAGCCGTTTTGCAGAAGGAAAAACGCCTAGAAAAATGAGCATATATTTAATCCAGAATGAGTGTTTTGACAGTGGAGAGATTGGGTGACTCCAGGCAAGGGGAGCCTTGCTAAGAGCAAGTGTTATAGAAATAACTGAGGAATTAATGGGCTTCTAGCAGGTTAGGTGGTAAGGAATGTGACTTGTGGGCTTCAAGTTCAACAAGGAGTCCTGGGTCAGGATGAGAAAGCGTCTTCTTCAGGACCAAGATGGGACTAAAGGAACGACCTCAGCCTTGGCCAGAGGCATGGAAATCAGCTATGCTGGCCAGTGGGACAGTAGCTTTGAGGGTCAGGACCTCCAGTAGGGGCCTGTGGCCTGGCAGAAAGAAGGAAGATGGGGAGCACCCGGATGGACCTGTTTAAAGCGTTCTTTAAACTGAAGCCAAGCTACTGAGTCATGCGACACAGCCCTCAACCCTTCTCACCATGAAATTTCCTCACGCTGCAGCCATTTGTTTGGGATCTTGAGCTGACAGTGTGTGCTGGTCTTAAAAAGGGCAGATCCAGAGAGGAGAGGAAGAGGGGAAAGTTAGTCTTCCACATGCTCATCAATGGGGAAGGCCTTCTAATCACTTTCCTTCCCTCCTTTCATTAAAAAAAAAAAAGTAATAAATACATATAGTTTAAAGGATCAAAGAGGTCTATGTAATTTGTTAGAAAAGCAGCAAATTGTATAACATGACTGTCCTGGGAGGGGCATTGGGGGTCTAACTAAAATATAGAGTTTCACTCAATCCTATTAATTTCAGCTACCCTGTTCAGCACCTACTTCGAGAGGTGCCTTTTGTTGTAAATTTCTCAACCTTGTGAAGTTTTCTTGGTGCAAATCACACTAGTTCTCAGCTTTCTGGTGTAGGGAACACATGAATGTATTTTCTACTGTCTGAAATTTTGCCCTGAGTGTCTCCTCTCATGGAAACCAGCCTTTTAGATTTACACATTAAGAAAATAATTCCTTCACTGGCATTTTAATTTTTTAATTTTATTTTTTATTTTTTATTTTTTGCGGTACGCGGGCCTCTCACTGTTGTGGCCTCTCCCATTGTGGACCACAGGCTCCGGACGCGCAGGCTCAGCGGCCATGGCTCATGGGCCCAGCCGCTCCGCGGCACGTGGGATCTTCCCGGACCGGGGCACGAACCCGTGTCCCCTGCATTGGCAGGTGGACTCTCAACCACTGAGCCACCAGGGAAGCCCATACTGGCATTTTTAGTAGTGTTTGGGGAGGGAAGGAAAGTAGAAGGCTGTGTTCAGTCTGTGGGTTTTACCAGAACTCACCTGTCTCATTTTTTAAAAAAATTCTCTTGAGTTGGTGACAATGACAACAGTAGGAACCAATATAAGGGGGATGTGTGTTCAGTTGACAGTCTGTCTAGTTGGTCAATCAGTCTGTCAGTCGGTTGGTCAGTCTGTCCATCAGTGTCTTAGGAAGGGCCAGCTCCCCATGCTCAGGGATTCCTCATCTATGTTAGTCACAACCAACATTAAGTGCACCAACGTTCACATTATAAGGGTCCCAGAAGGAGAAGAAAGAGAGAAAGGGCCTGAGAAAATATTTGAAGAGATAATAGCTGAAAACTTCCCTAATCTGGGAAAGGAAACAGTCTCCCAAGTCCAGGAAGGGCAGAGAGTCCCATACCAGATAAACCCAAGGAGGAACACACTGAGATACATAGTAATCAGATGTACAAAAATTAAAGACAAGGAGAAAATATGTTAGTCACAACAGTGTAAGTTGATCTCGGTTTCTAAAGAGATACTAAAGCAGATGTGAGGTGGGAGTGCAGAAATTTCAGGAACAAATAGTGAATTCCCAGCCCCTCCAGTATTTTGAAGGAAACTTTTACCTACTGCTTTCTGAATCCATACCTTAAAATTCTTATTGTCAAAGGAGCAAGCCACAGGATCTCCAGGATGCAGAGTAAAAGGGGTAAAGCTCCCTGTTGGATAGATGTCTCCAGCTCAGGGCAGAAGCCCAATAACAGCCTTCCCACACTAATAAACTGACTATCACTTAGGGAAAAGCCAGTGAGAAGTGACAAGAAATTAGCAGCTTCTTCTTCAGTACACTGGAGAAGGCAGAAATTCTAGTTTGTGTGCTAACAGGAACTTAGGAAAAGAAGTAAATGCCCCTACCCTTCACATTTTCTACAACCAATGGCTCCTTGTTTGGAGATACAAATAAACTCAAGCAAGGACTACATTATGTGCCCTGAGAGGTTCTCATTCATAGCAGACCTTGGGTGTGCACACTCTGTGGCCTGGGATCCAAGATGGCGGCAGGGAGGGAGATGAGAGGATGGCTGTCTCAGGAAAACCTACCTAGCTTCCCAGGTGTGTTGACAGTTGGTGGGCCCTTGCACATATCCACAGTGCCAGGGCAGGAGAGCTTTTCCTGGGGGCAGTGGCACATGTGAGTTGACTCAAGCTTAACGGGAGTGGAGTCTGAGGAAGCAGTCCTAGGGACGCAGCTTCTCTGGATGCTTGTCTCAGCACGTCATGCCATGTGCCCCACTTTACAGCTTTTGCTGCCAAGACATGGGATGACTCAGGATTGTCCCTTCTGAGAATTAGTCAGTCCTCCTCAATGGCCACCAGGAAGTTCAAGCAAGAGTGTTCAGGGCAGGCTTGGGAGTTGGGGCTGCCATTACCTAGGACTTATCTCCATTCTTTGGGGTCATCCCAGAGGTTTGGAGAAAATTTTTACAGGGGGTAGCAGGCTTGGCAATCAACTGAGGATGCTAGTTAAAATCCAGGGCTCCCCCCAGATTCCCCAAGTTAAAATTTCTTGAGTTTTAGAGACATGCCTAGCCAACTTCACTTCCAGAAAACAAGGTTCTCCCTTCCCTCACTGTTGTTGGGAGTATAAATTGGTGCAGCCACTATGGAAAACAGTATGGAGATTCCTTAAAAAACTAAAAATAGAGTTACCATATGATCCAGCAATCCCACTCCTGGGCATATATCTGGAAAAGATGAAAACTAATTCGAAAAGATACATGCACCCCAGTGTTCACAGCAGCACTGTTTACAATAGCCAAAACGTGGAAGCAACTTAAATGTCCATCAACAGATGAATGGATAAAAGAAGATGTGGTACATATATACAATGGAATACTACTCAGCCATAAAAAAGAATGAAATAATGCCATTTGCAGCAACATGGATGGACCTAGAGATTATCATACTAAGTGAAGTAAGTCAGACAAAGACAAATATTATATGATATCACTTACATGTAGAATCAATAATAATACAAAATGAACTTATTTACAAAACAGACTCACAGACATAGAAAACAAACTTATGGCTACCAAAGGGGCGCTGGGGGGAGGGATAAAGTAGGAATTTGGGATTAACGGATACACACTACTGTATATAAAATGAACAACAAGGATTTACTGTACAGCCCAGGGAACTATATTCAATATCTTATAGTAACTTATAATAAAAAAGAATTAAAAAAGAATACCTATATCTCTATCATCTATCTATCTATCTATCTATCTATCTATCTATCTATCTATCTATCACCAAATCACTTTGTTGTACAAAGTGAAGCTAACACAATATTGTAAATCAACTACACTTCAATTAAAAAAAGGTTCTCAGTTAATTTTTATACACATTAAACATTTGAGAAACTTTTTAGGCAGTGTTTCCCAACTTCCAGATGATAAGATTCACATATTTTCTAGGCCTTTTCCCCTAAGATTTGATTTAGAGTGTCTGAGATGGAGTGTGGGAATTTGTATTTTCAGCAGGTACCCCAGGTGAGCATTACCCCTAGGCTAAGGGGCGTGTGAGTACTGAAGGGATGGCCCAGGGCTTCTCTACCTGGCTTCCCTTGGAATTACCTGAGGAGTTTAAAAAAGTATGTACACCTAGTCTACTTCCGATGATTTTGATTTAGTTGGTTCTTTTCCAGATAATTATAATTATTATGCAGATATCTGGACTAGAAGCACCACCTATGCCTTCCTTCAAGCGGATCTGATTCCCATGGATTTGAGAGGGTAGTTTTGATCGCTGAGCAGGAGTATTCGGAAAGAGCCTCTTTTCTTTTCCGGAGCAGGAATCAACTTGAGAAACAATGATGGCAGTTTTGCGTCAATTTAAATTGCCATAGCACTTTTGCGTGATTTATCTAATTTGATTGTCACAGTGTGGGGTTGTGATGTGGATACTTTCATATTGTCACTTTATGGATGAAGAGCTTGAGGCTCAGAGAGGCTCAGTAACCTGCCCAAGTTCCCACAGCCTGCCTGTGGGTATGTGTGGAAGCAGCTTTTTGTCTCTGGTCCATTTAAACAAGCAGATGTATGCAAGAAAACGAATAAAGAAGCATTTGCCCAAGGGATTGGGGAAGCACTGTTGCGAGTCTCAAGCTAGGGCTTGGAGAGAGAAGGGGAGGAAACGGCTCTGATGCTAACATGATTGCTTTTATTTGTTCCTGCTGCTGCCAGGAGCCCCCGGTGGGGTTGGATGTTTCCTTTGAAGTCTCCAGGATGAACATGACCTAAACCAGTCTACACTCGGCCTCTGCCAGACAGAGGCCACACTCCGCAGCCCTTGACTGAGGACAGGGGGAGTCGGGACCACACAGCACATTTTTCTTTATACGAAGCCTGCTGGCCTTTTGGGGACTGATTCTTGATGTCATTACTACCAGCGAGTGTGGCCAAGTGGACCCACCCACCCAGACCAAAACAGCAGCGACATAATAACCACTGACATTTTGCAACTTCCCCGAGGCTCCAGGAAGGGGGCAAGCTCTGGGAAGGGGGAGGAGGGATTCTTTTCCCCATGGCTCTTCACTTGTGCCCACACCAAACGACTGCTAGACTGGGATTTATTCCGCAGCAACTGGGACTCTGGACACGGACCGAGGGACAAGGAGACCCTATAATCCACAGGGCTGGGGCTGGGTCACAATCCCCCTGCCTGTGCTCTCATTCACAGGATAACAAAGCCATCCATCCCAGCCAGGGAGGTCCTGGGCAGTGCAGAAGGTGCAGAGAAGAGGGAAGAGGGCCTCAGCACCCTTCACCAGGCCCAGGGCTGGCATCTGAGTGCTGTTTGCTTGCTGCTGTAACGAAGGAGAAAACAAGAGTAAGGGGTGAAGTGTGAGTGGAACTGTGTCGTGATCCAAGCGTGGCTGGCTCCCTGGAAGGCTCGATTGTAATTGGCCTGCATTTCTTTCGCTGCCAGCTTCTTTGGATCCAGAAATGGCATGGAATTGCTGGCATTAGAACTCCCTTTACCACACATGGGGAAATAATCCCAAACAGTCAGAGCAAGATGTGGGGCTGAGGTTTGGCTAGGTAAGGGGGTGGACGGAGCATAAGGGTGCAGGGCAGTGACAGAATTCTGAGTCAGGAGGAGACAATCATGCTTTCTAATCTCGTTCATCAGTGAAGTCACAGGTCCCCAAGCGGGCCCTGGGAAGAGAAGAATGAGGTGGAGGGGAGGCAGGGAGGGTGAGAGGGCAAGAAACAAACTATAGTTAGGAAACGAACCCTGGGGAGAGAGGGATGAGGCTCAACGTTTACGCTTCTGGGGTGTGCCTCCATGTGTGTACACACACACACACACACACACACACACACACACACACACACACACACCCCTCTTTGCCAGCTCCCAGGCTGCAAGTTAACCAAGGATTCGTTTTTAGATTGTCATCTTAACCATCCTCTATTAAAATATAATCACCATTAAGAAGTTTTAATTTTGTTTCTTTGCCTTTGAGTCCCTTTCCTTAAACCACGTTAATGTGTTTGTACCACATTTAATAGATAATTTCATGTTTACTTATTTTTCCCTCTTAGTCACACTTTTGACCTGTAATTGAGCATAAACCGTGTCATGGCTGAGAAAGTGCTGCTGTATTTCTTTCCTCCTCCCCACCCCTGAAGAAATGCACACACTCCTTTGCACATACCAGGTGCTTCGTAAATGCCTGATTGGTGATGTCCTCGCAGCAAGGAGGGATCCACGGCTTTCCTGGGCAGTGGTAGCGAGTAGCTGCGTTTGGCTAGGGTCCCAGCAGCAGTTCTGCCTGTGTGAGCCTTGCCTTGGGTTCCGGAAGGTTCAGTCCACATGACAGCCACCTGGTCCCACAAAGCTCGGCGTCTTCTCTCATCCTGAACTTCCCCATCTGGTCCAGCTGTAGCTCGGAACCCTGCGGGAGGACTGCCCTTGGGATACCTTTTCCAGGCCCAAGTTCCAGGTGACACTGTGTTCTCAGGCGGTACTTCTGGTACTTTTGCTAAACTGACTTCCTTGTGCAGGGCCCAACGAAGGCGTCTGTAGCCCTGTACTCTGAGCCAAGGAAAGTCATGTTATAGCAAAGATCCCATGAAACCAGAATACCCACCTGCATGCTTTGAAGAGAATTTCAGAAACTTCTCTGACCCTTCCGAGCTTGTCATCTGTGGGAACCTTTTTTGCCCCACCAGCCCCACCCACAGTGATTAATGAGATTGCCTGCTCACTCCGAACTGCATTCCAGTCTCCTCCCCATCTCCTAGGGGAGAGGGAACACACACCTGGCTGTGGTCACACCTACTTGGAGTTTACACGGATAAGAATTCCTAAGGAAACCTAACAATATGGTAAAGGAAAGGAGAGGCTCAGGCTATCAGGTTCTTACAGACTTACCACTGCAATGCTTTACAATCTCGGCCTTAGTCTTTCAAGCACTAATCCAGGAGAGGGCCAAGGCCCTGTGTCAGTACCTCTAGAAAACACAGAAAGGCTTAAGGGGTTTTGGTTCTGGGACATGATAAATCCCAATGGCGATGGGAGAAGGCCGAGTCTTCCTAGCCAGAGCTTGACCCTGAGCTTGGCATGTGTTAGTGTAGCCAGAGGGCATAGGAGTCCAATAGGCACTTGGTCCTTTCCCCCAGTAGGCCTGTGAGGCCCTTCTTAGAAGAAAGATGCTGCTGCCTGGCCTTGGGGATTCTAGTGTCTTGTAGAGGCTGGGGATCTTCCCACCTAGAGGCTGTGTTCCCTGGAGCCAAACTCCCAAGGACTAGAATTGGGATAATGTAGAGGGCCGGGGTGGGAATTTTTGCTGGGACATTCAGGGTTATAAAACTCCCAGAGAGCTGAAGGGTCTCGCTTCTTTTTTTGTTTTTTTTGGCCGCGCCCTGCAGCTTGTGTGATCTCAGTTCCCTGACAGGGACTGAACCTGGCCGCAGCAGTGAAAGCCTGGAATCCTAACCACTAGGCCACCAGGGAACTCCCGGGTCTTACTTCTGTTGTATGATGTTTAATATGTTACCACAGCCTTAATCTGTCACAGTTCTTCTAAACTTTGGAGTACTTAAGAATGACCAGGAGCTTGTCAAAGAGGCAGAATCCGTGACTCCTGTTTCCAGAGATTCTGGCTGAGGCCCAGCCGAGGTCCACCTGGGAATCAGACACCGAGTCTACAGACTACGCTGTGGGAAAGCCACTGCTGGTCAGTTCCAAGGGCAGATGCTGCTGCGCAGCGACTTTCGTCCCCCTTCCACCCTCACCATCCCCGTCTGGGGAATATTCAGTGTGTAATGGTCCAGGTTCACCTCACTGCGAAGCCAGCACATTCCTCACTAGACCACATGAGTTTCCAAGGACCCCAGCGACGGCAAGATATATGTGCGCGGCGTGTGACTCTTGAACGCCTTAAATATGGCAGTGAGACTAAGGAACTGAAGATTTCTTTTTGTTGCATTTTAATTAATTTAAATTTAAATTTAAATAGCTACAGGAGACCAGTGTCTACAGTGCGGTGTCAAGACGGAGCCAGACGGGGGAAGCAACTGATCCGCTCCTGGTCCCAGATCAGATCACTTTTCATCAACCCCACTGGAAAACACCAAGTCTAAGAGCTGGTAGCATCTGGACGTACACCTAGAACCTCTTGGACAATTCATGAGAACTGACCACCTCTCACACCCCTCCCTGTACCCAGCATGGTACCGACCTCTGCAGTCAGCAACCTGCTTCCACTCACGGAGGCCCTACCCTGAGAAGGGTATGCTGCCTTTTCCAGGAATCCTGGGAGAGCAAAGATGGGACTTTGTGCCACTGAAAATGGGCAAAATTGAGGGTGATAATGAAGCTAAACCTTGGGGCTATTGGAGCTGCCTTGTGTGACAGAGCCCAGCAGTAGGGTGCAGAGACGAAGAATCTAGGCCCTGAAGCTGGGCAGCCTGGGTTGAATCTTGCCTCTGCTACTAGTCATCTTCTGCATAACCCCGAGCAAATTACTTACCTTCTCTAAACTTTAGTTTCTTTATCTGTAGAATGGGGATGAGTACAAATTTCGAGCTTTGTGGGGTGGTAAAAAGTCAGCAGTTCTCAAACTCTTTGGTCTTCTGACTCCTTTACACTCTTAAAAATTAATAAGGATCCTGCCACCCCAAATAATTTTGGGTTTTTGTGGGTTAAATCTATCAATGTATGCTATACTAGAAATTAAAAATAAGGACATTAAAACATTAATTTACTTAAATATAACAAGCATTAAACCATCACATATTAATATAACATATTTTTGTGAAAATTAGCATGCTTTCCAAAACAAAAAGCAATTAGTAAAAAGTGTGACCTTGTTTTACATTTTTGTAGATCTCTTTTGTGTCTGGTTACGAGATGCCGGCTAAGTTCCCATCTCTGCTTCTGCATTCCATCTGCTACAATATGTTGTCTTGGTTAAAGTATATGACGAAAATCTGACCTCACTCAGATATTTAACTGGAAAAGAAAGGAGTATTTTCATAGTCTTTTCGGATCATTGTGGATATTTTTCTTTGATGTTATGTAAAACTTGAAAAGTGAGAGTTTATTAAAGATTAGTTGCAATGTAGAATCTGAAACCATATCAATAAACTTTTCATATTTTGTACACTAAAATCTATTGTTGTACCATGCATTTTTAATGTATCTTTTACCTATGGAGAGTTTTATTACATCATGCATTAGTCATCTGAGAGATATTGGTTCATAAGTTGTACTGATTTTCCAAATGTTATCATAGTTATTATGCAATATCAAGCTATCATATCTGTTAATATCACCACTAAATAATCAGAAAAAGGCTTTAAATATTGGAAATCTTTTAGAACAATAGTGTTTGTAGTGCTCTGGTGGCCTACTTGCCACAGAATAAAACAAGATTGATGATGGTAATTAATGGCATCAATTTTTCAATCTAGTACTTAGTTTTAGTATGTTTTGTATGTTAACATTTGGAAAAATCCCATGGAAAAAGTGTCTATTCTTTATAACTCAGGATATTGAATTGCCTTCTTTGTAATTCTTATACAGTCCAGACATGAAGGACTGTAGAGAAATAATCATACAGAATAAACAGATTAATTATAGAGGATATCTTAGCACATTGTTAGAATGTCTTTAACTTCCATGTAGACAAAGTAGGGTCAGGAGCCAGGTGGGTACTGATGCCCAAAACTTTGGGCTAATGTGAGGATTATTTTACTTATCTAGTACTGCATAACAAGTCACCTCAAAACAAAGTGGCTTAGTGGAAGAGAATCACTTATCATTTCTTGGGATTTCTGTAGGTTAGAAATTTGGGATTCGCTTAGCTGGGCAGTTCTGGCTAGGGAACTGCGTGAAGTTGCAGTCAGTTGCTGGCTCTTAGCAGGAGGCCTCAGTTCCTCACCATGCGGACATCTCCATAAAGCTCCTTGAATGTCTTAATACTTGGGGGCTGGCTTCCTCCAGAGCAAGTGATCCAAGTGAGGGCAAGTTGGAAGCCACATGGTTTTTATGACATAGCCTCAGACAGCACACATGTCATTTCTGCAATATCTTTTTGGTTATACAGGTCAGCCCTTTCAAAGAGAAAAAGACTTCACAAGGCTATGAGTACCAGTAGGAGAGGATTACTGGGGGCCATTTTGGAGGCTGATTACCACAGATAACTGTTTTAGGTATAAGATTGCTTTACTACCTGCAGAGCCTTTATCTAGTCTCCATTATCTAGGAACTTACGGAACACCTACCCACAGGCATGGAGCCCCACACCTCTTAGCATCTGAGCAGGGGACCCACTTCATAGTGAAGGAGGTATGGGAGTGGGACATGATAATGGGATCTATTTTTGTATCACATACTGCACCATCCAGAAGCAGCTGGTATCTTGGAAAGGTGAAAGAGGCATCTAAAATTGCAGCTGATGCTTCAGCTCAGAGGCAACACTCTGTGTTGACGGGGTACCATCCTCCAGCATGTAGTGTATGTATTAAGTCATAGGCCTCTATGATGCTGAATCACCAGTAGGAAGAACAAATGGGTCTGGAAACCAAGGGGTGGAAACAGGAGTGCTGCACTGGTAGATTTTTGTGCTTCCTGTTTCTATAAGTCTGATCTCTGTAAGGTTGAAGATCCTGGTCCCCAAAGGCGTCTCTTGTCAGGGAACAAAGCAAGGTTCCCATTGAACTACAAGGTACAGTTGTGTCCAGGTTCCAGCAGCAAGGAGAAAGCCACCATACTGACATGGGTAATTGACTGTGAGTCTGGGTCCTCTGAGAAGCAGACACCAAGATGGGGTTAAACATGGAGGGATTTTATTGGAGCAAAAGCCTAAGAAAGAAAGTGAATCACATGAGGCTGGGAGAGTGGTCAGACTGTGAGGCAAAGCTGACCCTAGATGAACTAGAGGGAATGAAGTTTTGGTGGGATATAGCCCTAGACAGCTGTGCAGTCCTAGGAAGTTTCAACAAGGCCACTGGAGAGCCCTCAACCCGAAGTCAGCCATCAGAGGAATCCCACGTCTCCCAGGAAAGGCGCTCTGTATTGTCACTGCAGTGCTCCGTCATGGGGCAGGAGCAGCCTGTGGGAAGCACAGCCCGATTTCAGAGCCAGCAGCCAAGACCTTCAGACTGCTACACTCCCTGTACTTGGACTTCTGCTACATGCATTCTCACGGTTCCTACGTTGACTTTGCAGCAGGCTGATTTTACACAAGAAGGAAAGGAGCAGTACATTTCTAGCCTCCTAGTACTTCCCTGCCTCATTATAACAGTGAATGTGTGAATATGTGTGTATACTTATACCTCTGTATAGGCTCATAGAACCATCAAGAAAAATATGCAAGGATACAAATTAACTTGTGAACATGGTATGGCAAATAATGTTTATTTGTTGACTCCAAACCATTCCCAATCCCCTTTTCCCTAGCTGCTTTCCAGCCAGGGATGACCATGTGACACAGTTCTGGCTTAAAAAAGAAGCCTACATTGAACCCCAAAAGAAATATGAAGAAATGATGAGTAGAGAAACAAATATACATTGACTTAACAACAGTAAGAGCTAATTCTACTGTCTCCCTTCTTCTGCTTCTTGACTGGGATGTGAACTTGAAGCATGAAGCTGCAGCAGCCATTTTGAGGCCATGAAGGAAAGGTCTAAAGAATTGCCAGTAGCAGAGTATCTCCAGAAATTTTTATTATGACAAGAAAACTAAATACCTTTTGTTTTATTCACAATAAATTTGTATCTTGTCATACACATAGGACATCTTTGGGTATGTACGTGCATGTGGGGGAAGAGGTAAGTCGAAACACAGAAAAGCAAGTATAAGGCCACTTAAAAAATCACGTACATGATCAAACATGTAATCATTTACATGCATAGCTCTGTATATGTTTTCATATATGTAAAAACAAATGAAATGATTAACTATTCAAATGTAATAAAATCATCCATTTAATCTGTTTTAAACTTTATTGGCATAATATTACTTACATATTTAAAATTTTATTTCTTTAGTTATGTCTAATTTAAAGAAAATTTAATATCGTATATATTTCTTTTGTGTCAGATGTTGATTTTATGCATCTTGAAAAAAGATCTTAGGTTTTGTTGACCTTCTTTACTGTTTACTTTCTAATTCATTAAATCCTTACTTATTTTTGCCATTTCCTTCCTTCTACTTTATTTGGGATAGTTTGTTTATTTTCTAACTCTTTAAGTTGAATACTCAATATTAATTTTCAGCTTTGATTCTTTTTGAATGCAATAAATCCAGGCCAAAACATGAATTTTGGCCTAATGTTGCTGTGGAGTCCCATTGTCTGCCCAGTGCCTGGTTCTTAAGAAGGAGATGGTTTAAAGTTCTCATCTTTTGTGTGGGTGGAAGGGGGCAGAGGTGAAGTGGCAGGTAATGGAGGTGGTTCCCCAGCCACCAGACCCAGAAATCTCCCAGCAGACAATCACCAGCAGGTGGCACCAAACCGCAACAAGGACTGAGATGAATTTAGAATTGGATTTTGTAAGGGGATCCAGAACTCCTTGCCCCTGTGTCTCTCCTTCTCCTTCTTCTTCTTTCCTCCTCCTCCTCTTTCTATTTTCTTCCTTTTATTATACTGTTTGTTTTCATTACACTATTCCTCCACCTCCCTCTATTGGCTTGAAAAGTATTCCTTATATTTCAAATATTTTACTGGTTACAGTACATTTTTTTTTTCCTCATGCGTACTTCACTAGCTATTCACTAATTTTTTTATTTTCCCTCCCCCAAATACAAGAACAAAAAATACCTCCTCCTATTTTCCATGTTACTGTTCCTCAATATTATAATCTATTGTTCCTCAGTATTATTAAACTTGCTTTTGGCTCTTCCAAAAGCAACAGCTCTTACTATTGCTGTTGTTTTAAGTTAATGCTTATTTATTTCTCTGCTCATCATTTCTTTGTACTTCTTTAAGGGTTCAGTTTTGGCTTCTTTCTGAAACACATCAAAGTAGTAATTTTTTCAGCCATGGATGTCCATAAAAAAAAAAATTTAGCCTTATTTTTGAAAATACCTTTATTTCACCCTCATTCTGGAAAAATAATTTAGTTGGATGTAAGAGAAACTGTTTTATTGTTGCTAATGATAATTCTGAGGTCAGTCTAATTGTCATTTCTTTTTAGGTTATCTATCTTTTCAGGAGCTTTTAAGAGTTTCTTTTTTGTTTAAATGTTTGACTCCAATGTATGTAGCTGCATGGCTTTTTTGTTTGTTTTCTCTTCTTTTATGTTACTTGGGACTCAATGACCTTCTTAAATTCTGAAAAATTCCCAGCCATTATTTCTTTGAGCTTCTTCCAACCTCCTTCTCTCCATTCTCTTCTGGACTTTATATTTGATTTAGATTTAAAACTCCAAATATATCAGTCAACTCCACTCCCCCTACCCCACACGCCATATCTCTTAAACTATCTTTGATATTTTCTATCTTCTTATCTTTCTATGTTTCAATCTGGATGATTTTGTCAAATCAGTTCACTAGTTCTTTTTAAGTGTGTTTAATCTGCTATTTAATTTGATTAAAAATTTTTAATGACTATACTTTTCAATTCTAGAAGTTCTGTTTGATTATTCTTCAGATTCTTCACTTAGATCTTTAAAAGTCCTATCTTCTTAACTTTTACTATACCTTCTTAATCCCCTCAATTTCAACTTACTTATTTTGCCATGTCTTAGAGATTTTTCTATTATTTCTAGTTCTTGGGCTGATTATCCTTCCATGTGTTATATCAGCTAATGTTCTTCCTTGGTACTTTTTCATCACATAGTTGGTAATTTTTTTACTGTGAGCTTTTACTTTTCTTCTGGAGAGGGTCCCATATATCCTGGATTGTGGATAATTCCCTGCAAAGCAGTCTTGTATTTACTACTCGACAGGTTCCCATCGCTTCTACTGGTCATGAACCAGAGATTATGTTAATTTCTTGCTTGAGATTTTTATAACATGTCGATAGCTTAAATTCATACCCCATATCCAGACTGGGTTTGGGACTATTCACAGGATGCATATTTTTTCCCACCCAGAGCCCAGAAAAGACAGTTCTTACTTCCTTGTTCCTTCTCTGGGCAGTAGGCAGAGTTCTTTTAGTTCTCCTTTCAAGTCCAAGAAGGATTTTCGAGAGTCCCAGTTTCAAGCAAAAGTCTCAGTTCCAGCCCAAACTACGTCTAGGCCAAATTGACTGTGGGACCTGTATCCAGGTCTGGTTCTTTCCTGGTCCCTCATGTGTCAGCTGGAGCTTACATCTCTGGTTTTGAATTTCCTTTTTGTTTCTGGCACCTGGGAACTGTCTTGGCTTTCTTTCAGGCTATGGATTTTAAAGTTGTAAAATATTTATCCAGCATTTACAAGCATTTGTAGTGGGAGGGAGCCTTTGTTAAGTCAGGCTGCCATACTGTCAGCATTGGAAGACTTTCATGCTCATATTTTGGTCATCCATTTCTCCCTTAAGTTAATCTAGGCAACCCTCACTGACCTCATAGCCCAAGGAACTTCAGACAAGCCAGGAGCATAAAGTTGTCTACCTGAGTTTCCTTTTCCATTTCCTTTGCATCATTTCTCAGAAACAATCAGAGAAGGAGGGACCCAGGAGGGACCTTGCAATACTCCAGTCTCATATGCTCGTTAATCAGATGAGATCTCACTGGGACCCTGGATTCCGGATTTTGGATTCTCCATCTGGAGCAAATTCACTGGGAAGGAACCAAGTGTAGAAAAAGGAACACTGGACTTGGCATCAGAAAATTGAGATTTGCAGCCCAGGTTTGCCACTTACCAGCTGTTTGATCTTGGACAAGTCACTTAGCCCTTTTAGACCCAGTGTGTTATCTATAAAATGAAAGCAGAGTGCACAGAATTTTGATTTAATAGGTGTGAAAGTTCCTGGTATGTCGTAGACTTTAAGTAACTGGTTTCTTTCTTCCTTATGATTAAGATTCCTCATGTCCCCTCATGGAAACATCTCTATACAGGTGTTCATTCTTACAGAATCTGCCTGGAAATGGCTCATAAAATACCTGGACATCTATCAAACTGAAATGTGTAAATTGGGGAACAGGAGGTTATTTTCCTGTTTCTCTTTTCCCATTAAATATAGAACCTTTGTTCCCAAAGTCTAAGGTAAATCTGCCTTAAAGAGTTTCATAAAGGCTCTACAATTGTCAGTGAAGCCATTGACATCTTACAAGGTGTTTCTGTTATGGCTTCACATTCATTGGCCCATGGCTTTCTTTTTTTTTTTTTTTTTTTTTTAAAATATTTATTTATTTATTTGGCTGTGCTGGGTCTTCGTTGAGATACTCGGGATCTTCGTTGTGGCATGCAGGATCTAGTTCCTCGACCAGGGATCGAACCTGGGCCCCCTGCATTGGGAGTGTGGAGTCTCAACCACTGGACCACCAGGGAAGTCCTGGCTCATGGCTTTCTTGTGATGACCACAGAGTGATTGCTGGTGAGTTAGACCAGGGCTTGCTGGCAAACTTATTCTGTAAAGGGTCAGGTAGCAAATATTTTAGGCTTGAGGGCCATCAATGGTCCCTTGTCACACATTCTTCTTTGTTTTGATTACAACCCTTTAAAAATGTAAGAAACATTCTTAGTTCATGGACTGTACAAAAACAGACCATGGGCTGGATTTGTCCCTCAGGTCTGGTCATAGTTTATGGAACTCTACTCTGGACTGATGCAGCCTTCTGACCATGCCCATGAAGACTCTCTTGACATAAGCAACTCTCACTCAATTAGGGGCACTTAGCCTAATTCCCCTACCGAGTTCACACAAAAATGACAGCCTCCTTTTGTCCCGCACCCCACCTGCTCCTGACCTTTCAACCTAGTTGTCCTTGTCTACAGGAAAGAGGGGGGCCCTTAGCACATGGGCAGTCATTGAGTTTCCATCCATCCAATGACTTTCACCTTTTAATCAGAAAGTGATTTCTTAAAAAAAAAAAAAAAAAGGGATTCCCTAGCTGGCTAAATTAATGCTTCCCAACATTTTCCATGTCATGGAACACTTGGAAAATGATCGTTTGTACAGCTCAAGAGTGGGGCCGTGGGAGGTGGACAGAAGAGGGTTGAACAGATTTAACTGCTCATGTCCAGAGGCATCCAGGCTTAGGAACTCCATATGCCCCAGGAGGTCAGATGGGATCAATGTCTCAGCAAAACTGTTAGGACTATAGCTCAACAGTTATGGGCATGGTAAGCACTGGAGTCAGACGGCCCTGTATTAAATCCTCGCTTTGCTTCTTGCTAACTATATGACCTTGCGCAAGCTTTGTAACCTCCTCTGTCTTAATTTCCTCCTCTGTAAAATGAGGAAAACAATAAAAGTACCTATCTTATAATGTCTATTTTACATATAAAATGTGCAGGTGATATATGCATGTAACCCCCTTAGCAAGCTGCGTGGTTATTAATCCTACAGAGTAGAATGCATTCTTTCCTTTTTTTTTTTTAATTTATTTTTTGGCTGCGTTGGGTCTTCGTTGCTGCGCACAGGCTTTCTCTTGTTGCAGCGAGAGGAGACTACTCCTCGTTGCGGTGCCTGGGCTTCTCATTGCGGTGGCTTCTCTTGTTGTGGAGCACGGGCTCCAGGCGCGTGGGCTTAGTTGCTCCACGGCATGTGGGATCTTCATGGATCAGGGATTGAACCCGTGTCCCCTGCATTGTCAGGCGGATTCTTAACCACTGTGCCACCAGGGAAGTCCCATTCTTTTCTTTTTAGTCAACAGAAATTTTGCATTAAATGAATTTCCTTTATTGAAGAAAGTCTTTAGGAATTAATAATAACTTCTAGCCCAAACTTTAGACCAATTTTTTTATTATAGAGATTTTATTCCAGTCTATCTTGTAAGTTGAAGCCTTTGTGACCTGCATTTTTTGCGCCTCTATTTTTGTTGTCCAAACACACAATACCGAGGGATTCCTCCCAGAGATACCCAAAAGTCACTCTGATGAGTAAGACTCTGAATTCTTTCAGGTCAGTGTCCCTGTTTTCTAGACAATATACTAGAGGAGCTTATATGTCCCAGAAGTTCATATGTTTGGGTTGAACAGAGTGCCCTAGTGCCAGCAATTGAGTCACTGATACCCACAATTTGCTGATGGGTCTGCCGAACCAGCTGTGGGTAATCCACATTCAGCCATGCCTAGAGCATGTGTCCTCTATCTGCCAGGCAGCCAGCTCTTCCAGGGTCCTGTGACACAGTGCAGGCAATGGTAGTCTGAAAGTAACAACGTCAGGATGTGAAGGATCACCTTACCAGTGAAAACCACAGGAATCCCGGACAGGCAGAAAGTAATCAGGAAAATTGCCTTTTGGCAAATTGACATGGGTCAACTCTCTTGGCCTCCATAAGAGCATTCTGTGATCTGTGGTTATGGGATGGCTGGTTCGCAATGAGTCCGAAGTACAATTTTGCTTTACTATAGCCATCTGTTCATGACTAGTACTTCATGGGGGTGAAGAAGTGGGAGACAGTTTCTTCACCTAAGATCCTAAAATTGGCTAATAGGTCAGATTTTACATAAATATAACACTTAAAGATAAAAGTGAAAAGTCTCAGGAGTCAGGAACCGCAGGCTATAGGTTCTGAAAATTGCTCTAACCAAGCAACAAAAAGAATCTATGATAAAGGTGGTTTGTGAAACTCCAAATACTATATTCTCTTTTAAAGAAAGAGTCATAAAGACATGACCATGTTAAACGGTGTGGGAAATACTCCAGTGAAGAATATGGTGTGGCTTCGTTTAACCCTGAGTTTCAAATATGTAGTTGACCTTAGTACCTCCCCCACCCGCCCCCCAGTGATCTGAAGTTCTTTGTTTCTTTGGTTGAAAACAGCAGAAACCAATTCCAGCTAAAAAAAAGCAGAAGTTCATTTTCTGGAAGAATATTGGTAGCGTATAGAATTGTCAGCAAGGCTGGAGAACCAAGCTGTCTCCTCATGTGGTTGGCCTGAGAGCTGACGTGACTTAGCCTCACTACTTAAAACTAGATCATTGTGAGGACTGGAGGTGGCCTTAGATATCAGTCAGGGGGACCTTGTGATTTCACAGAGGAGGAAGCTGAAATTGACAGGGGGAAGTAGCTTAGCCCAGGTCACCTGGCCAGGCACTGGAGAGTGAGATAACTGCTATTTTCACTACCCTACCTAGTCTTCTTGACTCCGATCTTTTATTTGAGGGGGTAGGAGGTATTCCTTTAAAGCACAGCACCCCCTCATTGCTCATGAAGAGGAGGAGCCTACATCCTGAGTGGTTGCTTGGCAACGGTGAACTTTTCACTCGACCTATTTATTTCTACCTCCACCTAACTCAGTGGGAGATCTTATAATTACAAAGTAGCTAAATGTATGTTTTAATTTATTTCCTACTTATTTCCCCAAAAGGAATGATTTTGAAATGATTTTGGCTTAACCCATCCCTATGAAAGCAATGCTATTGGTCTTTCTTTTGAAAGTTTATAGTTTCTTATGGTTATGATTCATCTGAGGTTAGAGATTCAACAGTCCTTGTTTCTCTCTCTTTCTTCCCTCCCCACTACTCCTAATCTGGAGAAAAACTACTCATCAAGACTCACCTTCTCTATGAAACATATTCTACTGTTCTCTTACTCTCCTCACTTAGAATTGCCAGAGAAAATACAGGGCTCCCAGTTGAATTTGAATTTCAGATAAGTGATGAATAATGTTTTAGTATAAGTATATCTCAAATATTGCATGAGACATACTAAAAAAGCATTTGTTGTTTGTCTGAAATTCAGTTTAACCGAGGATTCTGTATTTTCATTTGTTAAATCTGGCAAGCTAACCCCACCATCAGTAAAATTGTTTCCCCTGTCTTTGGCCTCCCTTCGCTAATACCACAGACAAAGCTCTCAGCACTGTGCCTAGCTCAAAGTCAGCACTCAATGACTGATAACCACCTTTGTTGTTACTCTATCCTGTAACCATCTTTGTAGTTACTCTCTCCTGCAGGTACCCTTGCCGTAGTGCTTGTAACAGTCTAATACTTTACTACCCTTATGTGTTTCATCTTTGCCATCTCCATCAGTCTGCTAATCTGATGTCAGGAAAAATCATGTTCTTATATCTTAGCAACATAGTTGGTGCTTAATAAATGTTGAATGGGAAAAAAAAAGAGAAAAAGATACTGGAACTATCGATAGCTAATATAGGAAGTAATCTAAGGAGAAAGCTGGAGCTTCATATCAAAAGAATCCTATTTTTCAGTCCGTCTGGCATTTGATAGCCTTGGGTTTAAAATCCCATGTTTACCACTTAATACTTATATATTTTGGATATGTTTTTTGTCATCCTCAAGATTCAGCTTCTTTGTCTGTGGAATGGGACAATACATTTTTCTCGCACCATGAGATAGAGGTTGCTGCTGTCTAGACCAAATGGAGAAGGACCAGAGTCTGGTGGTTCTCAGGGGTCCCCACATGGCGTTACCTCACCTGCCTTTAAGCCCATTCACCACGTCTATACAGTGTGAGGTGGAAGCAGAATGATCCTGAGAGAGTAAAACAGAACCTACCTTTTAAAGCACCCCTGATTATTCTTTTACCCATTTTAGGAGAAAATCCTTGCGGGTTACATACTTTCCTTCCTCGTCTCTTTCCCTCTTTCTCCTCCTTCCTCTCACACTTGCATTTCTTTTTAATTTTTTCTTTTTCTGAGCAGTAACAGGACTCAAGTTCCAGAGTCTCATTTTTGGTATCAAAGTAGTGTTTATTTCTTCTTTTTCCTGCCTGTGTGAGAAAAGCAAGTCCAGAGGGCTGGAGTATGTCTGTTTCCCTCATGGGGGGAGGGGAGCGCTCTCTCAGCATGTGGGTTTGTCATCAGGGTACCTTTCCTGCCTTCCAAAGCATTTTGAACAGAATGTCAACTTTCCTGGACGACTCAGAATGATCATTATAGGCGGTGGCCTTGGAGAGATGTAGGACCCTGAGATTTTGACTAAAATGAATTTAGAATAGGAGGAGAAAGAAAATTTCCTAGGTTAACTAAAGTGATTTATTGTAGTTTAATCAAAGACTTTTAGCTCCCTTGGCTAATGGAAGAATGTTTTAACCAAGAGGAGGTTTTAGGCAGGTAATTCAGTAGCTCAGAGAGACAGACTTGGTCAGGACACAATCAGTATCATTCAGTAGCAACCCCATTTGTAAAGAGATGATTGTGTTCTGGGTGCTTGAATCTCCCACCAACACAGAAAGTTCAGTTCATAGGGAAGTGGTTAAGAGCTGCTAGCTCTCAGGATACTCTTTCGGCCCAAATCTCAGCTTTACCTCTCATCATCTGAAAGATCTGAGGAAAGATCCTTAACTGAATCTATAAGATTAGAATAATAACAGTACCTACCACATAGGGTTGTTGTGAGAATTGCATGAGATAATGCACATAAGCAAGCATGGTACAGAAGCGTTTATTAAATATTAACTCTCATGATTCTCATTTCATAAATAAAGAAAACTTAGTAACTAGCAGCACCAAGGTTGGACTTCAAATCCCATTTTTTCACATTTTAGTAGGAGAGAAGGGAAAGTGAAATGTGGAGGCATAATCAATGGGATCCCCCAAATAGTATCCCTAGTTAGAAGTTTCTTTAGTTGTTTAGTTAGGATGTAGATTTTGCTGCTAAAATCCAAAATATCAGTGGCATAAACACGGCAAGTTTACCTTCTTATCAAAAAACAGAGTAAACATAAGCAGTGTAAGGTGATAGGGTGGCTCCACTGTGTCAATGACCCAGACCCTTTCTTGTTGCTCTGCCAATATGCGACTGTTTGTCCCAACTCTGGGTACAAGGTCCACATCCAAAGCAGCAGATGAGGGGAATGGAGAGCATAAGTTTTCCTTTCAAAGAAGGGCGTGACCTGAGTATTGTCCATACTATGTCCATGCACATCCCATTGGCCTACCCAACTGCAAGAGGATGGCGAAAATATTCTCAGCAGTTATTTGCTCATCTATTACACTAAAGTTAAAAAGGAAGGGTGGTTATGGGGAGCTTAGGTGAAATAGTTTATTATTTGTCCTATTTCTAAGCTAAATTGATAATCTATTTTACTCCCATTCTAGATATGCTGCTGTTTGGAATAGTTACCACTGGGGTAAATGGTTCTGTTTATCTCACTATTAAATATCCTGGATCCTTTGATTCTCCTTTTATCACTTTTTCACTGCCTTCTATTTCCTGTCTCATTACCTGTCAGTCTAGTGGTTGAAGCATTCCTCTTTCCCATGCCTGCTTGAGCCTTCCTCTCCACCACACACTTATATGCTTGACACTTGCATTTTTTTTTTCCTAGATAGAATTATATGTAATGTGAAAGGAAACTGGTTTGAGTGAAGGCTAACTTATCACAACTTTGGTATTAAGTCTTTGTTGTCTATTCAGTGGTGCTGCTGGCTTGCCTCCTGCTTCTTAGTCATGCTAGAAAACCTGACATCGCTGAGAAAGGGGGTGTCTCTGTATTAGAAAAAGAGAGAAAGGGGAAAAAAGACCAGTGATGGGGGAGAATTAAACAATCAGACAACTACAGTCATCTAGGGAATTTTGCCAAGAAAACAAAAACAAAAACAAAACCCACCAAACCTAGCACTTAAGAATAAAAAGATGAAGCAGATTAGAAATATAGCAGAAGCAAATATGGGAAAGACCAACAAGAATTCAGGGATCAAAAGCAGCTTTCTTAAGTTAAAAAAAAAAAAAAAGTCCCAGAATGTGGATGTCTGGAGTGCCCATCGCTAGCACGTTTTGTTCTGATTTAAGGCACCATTTGGGGGTGGGGAAGAGCCTCCAGTTTGTTAAGACTGCGGTTAATTAAAGTTGGGTACTCAGAATCTGGAGTTAGTATGCAGCTCATCCTCCTGCAGATTGAAAAGAAGGGCATTAGGATGCTGGTCACCCTGGACTCTGGCGAGGAGGAAAGGGGAGCTGAATGCTGGTCTTCACGCAGACCATTCTAATGACTAATCCTCTTTGTAATGGTCCATTTACATGTTAGAAGATCTAAAAGGCAGGAAGCATAGAAACGGGCTTTGAATTTTCTTCCTTAGAGTTTGTTTCCAATTAATCTTTCTGAGACAAGAATCGCAATCCCACCACAAACTGTTCTGAAGCTTTCAAGAGCAGGTTTTGCTACTTCGGACAAGATGCTAACATACTAAAAAGGAGGAAAACAACTTCGTGTTTGGTTGGATATCCACCCCCAACCCCCCAATTATGAAAACAACTGCTCCATCTCAATAAAAAGGCAGTAAACAATTTTTATTTAAAGTAGACTTTTGGCAGCTTTCTTAGAATCACAGGACTGCAGAGGATTGCCCAGATTTTTTAGAAATGAGGAAACAGGCCCAGAGAGGCCAAGCATTCTCAGAAGGTTGCTCAGCAAATGAGCGGTAGCGTGGGGACTAAAACTGTGTCCCGCTCCCTCACCACGCCATGCTGCCACTTCTTCACAGAATTTATCTTTAATGAAGAAACTAAATAGTCTCCTAAGCCTGATTAGTTTTTTTTTTTTTTTTAAGATTTCTAAGGAAAACATGCATTTTATTTATGGAGAGTGGAAAGGTTTTGTATTCAAAGAAAAACAAGGTAAGACAGAGAAGTGTCCCTTCATCCTAAGTGGAGGCGGTTGGGTAGTATCCCAAAGGCAATAAGAGGTTCTTTTTTGCTTCAAAGAGTCTTTCCAATCTCTCTTGCCTCTGGCCCGAAAACTCTCCTATTATTATTTCCTGAGGCAGAGATATTTAATAGATGATTGTTTGTCCATCACACTGTAGTTAAAAAGCAAACATTACCTGAGAAGAAAACCCCCTGCAATGATCAGCTGTTAATATTCACCAGCAGTGGCTTCAATCTTTTCTGGGGTCATGGAATATTTCAAAATCTGCTGAAATCTATGGCTCTTCTCCATAAAAATACACGTGCAAAATTACAGTATCTTAGGGTCTTCACTGCCTTCTGAAGCCCATCTTTGGAACCAGGAGAAGGATTCCTGTCTTTAAGTAAATTAGCTTGTCCTATTAGCTGGTTGGTCTTAACTAGCGGAGTCTAATGGGCATGGAACTAAGTTTCCAAGGGAGAGAAAAAGAGCCCCAAATTTGCTGCCCTGAAAGGGTGAGCAACCAAGATAGAGAGTCCTGGGCAACTTGATGGAAGGGGACAAAAGTGAAAAATGAAAGAGAAGTTTCTCAGGGGAGTTTGGAGAGAAGCCAAAGACAAACTCTTCGACTTCATCACCTTGTCTTGTGTTGGCCATAATTATGATTTCCAGGCTTATTTAACTTACTTAGCTGACCTCTGTAGTTATTCCAAAGCCACACATCTTCCTGGAATCCTTCCCTAGGACGTACTGACTCTCAAAGGCAGCCTGGGCTCCTGAATAAGATGTCGAGCTGAGAGCAGAGTCCTTGTTTCCTGGTACCTTGCCATCTTATGCTGCTCACGGATCTATTGGACCCCAAAAGGGGTGGGAAGTTCCTGCAATAAGCTACGGGGAGATGATACATCACCAAAACCTAGACATGATCTTGGCAAGCATGCCAGGTAGGGATGTATTGATAAACATCAGAAGAGGTCGTGAATTCCAAGAAAGTGAATTGGAGTAACTCCAGTGAGTCAATTTTTTTTTTTTTTTTTTTTTTTTAAAGATACAGTGTGATTTGTAATGCTTAGTGGGACATGGTTGAGTAATGTGTCTGGGCTCCTGTGAACAGTGGGAAGCCACAGAGAAGGACCTGAGCTCCCAGGACACATAGGTGCCGTAGAGTCCGTAGCAGTTCCAAAGAAGTGAGTCCAGGATGGAACTTGGGTGCTGAGCAGCCATTTCAAAAACTGTGAAAAGTTGCAGCCAGTCCTGGACTGTTTCTCAGAACTTCACTGCCTCCATTTTGTTTATTGGCCATGTTCTCACAGACTGGGAATTCTTATAACAAGAAAGGGAGAATGTGGGAATTCCAGTTAAAAGCAACTGGGATATAGGGTCAGATAGAGGGAAGCCAGGTGATTGGCTGCATCTAGTCAGAATGGCCCAAGAGCATTTGAGCACAATGTTCTATGATCAGTACTCCCTGATGAGTAGCCAATAGCCCCATGTGGCTGTTAGCACTTGAAATGTAGCTAGTGCAACTAAGGAACTGACTTACATTTTATTTAATTTTAATTGATTTAATTTAAATAACTACACCTAGCTAGTGGCTCCTATCTTGGACAGCTCCAATCTGGACCTAGGGCAAGACCAAGTCAACATTGGCCCACACCCCTGAGCAGCTTCTGCTGGAGTTAAAATCTGCTTTTATCCATTTCTCCATCCATTCATTCATCAGGCATGTCTGGCCCTACAGAGGTTCTAGTAGCCTGTAGCCACTGGGGCTTCTAGAATGGAGTCAGGAAACTCATCTCTAGCTTACCTGTTACACTCCCCTACAAACTGAGGGAGCCTCTTTTGTCTGTATCTTTATCAGGATGCTGATGACCATGGGTCAGTATACTTCTCCATTCTACCTCCATCTCACCTCTCTGGGAATGCATCAGCCTTGGTTCTCCTCCCTTGCATGTGAAGTTGCCTGTCTTTCTTTTTACCACTGACATTAAATTATTGACATTTCTCTCTATGTCTGTTTGTAAAATGGTCTTTTTGGGTGTTCTCCAAGAGTACAGGGAGGCTAGAGTGAAACCTACAAATCATTATGAAGCTTATGGTGAGAAGAACAAATTGTTTAAGTTGGATATGATATTTGAGTTGATGAAGTTCAACTTACTTGTTGCTCTGAAGAGGAAAACCATGAAACCAATGATTTGAGTAAAAAAAAGACTACCATTCAGGCATCCACTTATTTGACAATGCTTATGTGCCAGGTAGTGATGCAGCTGCTGGGGTACAGAAGTGAAAAAGAAAAAGAGTATCTGTCCTCACAGAACCCATTTTTTTGTGGGGATGATGGACAATAGGCCAGCAATCTAACAAATAGATAATAAAATGTCAGATAGAGAAAAGTGCTACCAAAATAAAGCAGAGTCAGGCTATAGAGTCATGAGAAATGCTGTTTTAGATGGGATGGCCAGGAAAATCCTCTCGGAGGGGGTGATATTTGAGTTGAGACGTGGATAAAGTTAGGAATTGAGCCATGTGACTCGCGGTGGGGAGTGCAAATCGAGGGACAGAGGAAATAGCCAAGGCCTGAAGGTGGAGTGTGTTTGGCTGGTCTGAGGGACAGGAAGGAGGCAGCAGAGTGAGTCAGGGGGAGGAGATAAGTCAGAGAGGGGCCAGGGGCCAGAGGCTGGAGGGCCTTTTAGGTCATGGTATGGACTTGGATGTATTCTTGGATTTATTCTAAGTTCAATGGGATGCCATTGTGGAGTCTTTCCTCATGTCAGTTCCAACTCACTCGTTAGATTAAGAGTTGCAACTTTAAATGCCTAATGAGAGGTAATGAGAGTACAAGTAATGAGAATGCAGGTAATTGAGAGTGCATGACCTGTGGGTGGCAGTCACTGTTCAGCTCCAGGTTGTCATAGCCTTGCAGTAGTGCAAGACCAGTGCTTTTAGAGGTCATTCTTGATGAATGAAAATGTGGACATAGAAATATTCATGTGAAAGATTTCAATTTTTAAATACTGCAAAAAATTCAAGTTAAATGTGCAAAGACACATACACACATACACACACACACATACACACATACACAGAGTACAGGCCAAAGAAAATATATCTGCAGAAAATTACCACCAGTCTGGGTGTTCTGCATTAGACAATCATGTTCAGGGAGTTTGGATTTTCAGCTAAAGCACATGTGAGAAAGAAAATTCTACATGATGCCAAAACAAAATCACTAGAGGCTGTGGAATAACAGCCAGTGTAACTTCCACTATATGAGCCTAACCAGGGAGGGCAAAATCTACTTTTGCAAAGTGATCCTTCCTGTTGGGCTGTAGATAGTTGAAACAGACCATTGTTTTCTCTATAACACTCTGACAAAAATGAATAAGCTTAAAAAAAAGTGCATTAAATAAAAACATTGGGGAATCCTGCAGCCTGTGGAACAAAAACCACATTCACAGAAAGATAGACCAGATAAAAAGGCAGAGGGCTATGTACCAGATGAAGGAACAAGATAAAACCCCAGAAAAACAACTAAATGAAGTAGAGATAGGCAACCTTCCAGAAAAAGAATTTAGAATAATGATAGTGAAGATGATCCAGGACCTCAGGGAAAGAATGGAGGCAAAGATCGAAAAGATGAAAGAAATGTTTAACAAAGACCTAGAAGAATGAAAGAACAAACAAACAGAGATGAACAATACAATAACTGAAATGAAAACTACACTAGAAGGAATCAATAGCAGAATAACTGAAGCAGAAGAATGGATAAGTGACCTGGAAGACAGAATGGTGGAATTCACTGCTGTGGAACAGAATAAAGAAAAAAGAATGAAAAGAAATGAAGACAGCCTAAGAGACCTCTGAGAAAACATTAAACGTAACAACATTCGCATTATAAGGTCCCAGAAGGAGAAGAGAGAGAGAAAGGACCAGAGAAAATATTTGAAGAGATTATAGTCAAAAACTTCCCTAACATGGGAAAGGAATTAGCCACCCAAGTCCAGGAGTGCAGCAAGTCCCATACAGCATAAGCCCAAGGAGAAACACACAAAGTTATTATTTCTCACATAATAATCAATTTGGCAAAAATTAAAGACAAAGAAAAATTATTGAAAGCAGCAAGGGAAAAACAACAAATAACATACAAGGGAACTCCCATAAAGTTAACAGCTGATTTCTCAGCAGAACCTCTACAAGCCAGAAGGGAGTGGCATGATATACTCAAAGTGATGAAAGGGAAGAACCTACAGCCAAGATTACTCTACCCCACAAGGATCTCATTCAGATTTGATGGAGAAATCAAAAGCTTTACAGACAAATAAAAGCTTAGAGAATTCAGCACCACCAAACCAGCTCTACAACAAATGCTAAACGAACTTCTCTAAGTGGGAAACACAAGAGAAGAAAAGGACCTACAAAAACAAACCCAAAACAATTAAGAAAATGGTCATAGGAACATACATATCAATAATTACCTTAAACGTGAATGGATTAAAGGCTCCAACCAAAAGACACAGGCTCACTGAATGGATACAAAAAGAAGACACATACATATGCTGTCTACAAGAGACCCACTTCAGACCTAGGGACACATACAGTTTGAAAGTGAGGGGATAGAAAAAGATATTCCATGCAAATGGAAATGAAAAGAAAGCTGGAGAAGCTATACTCATATCAGATAAAATAGACTTTAAAATAAAGAATGTTACAAGAGACAAGGAAGGACACTACATAACGATCAAGGGATTAATCCAACAAGAAGATATAATAATTATAAATATATATGCACCCAACATAGGAGCACCTCAATACATAAGGCAACCGCTAACAGCTATAAAAGGGGAAATCGACAGTAACAAAATAATAGTGGGAGACTTTAGCACCTCATTTACATCAATGGACAGATCATCCAAAATGAAAATAAATAAGGAAACAGAAGCTTTAAATGACACAATAGACCAGATAGATTTAATTGATATTTATAGGACATTCCATCTGAAAACAGCAGATTACACTTTCTTCTCAAGTGTACATGGAACATTCTACAGGAGAGATCACATCTTGGGTCACAAATCAAGCCTCAGTAAATTTAAGAAAACTGAAATCATATCAAGCATGTTTTCTGACCACAACACTATGAGATTAGAAATCAATGACAGGGGAAAAACTAAAAAAACACAAACACATGGAGGCTAAACAATACATTACTAAATAACCAAGAGATCACTGAAGAAATCAAAGAGGAAAACAAAAAATATCTATAGACAAATGACACTGAAAACATGATGATCCAAAACCTATGGGATGCAGCAAAAGCAGTTCTAAGAGGGTAGTTTATAGCTATACAAGCCTACCTCAAGAAACAAGAAAAATCTCAAGTAAACGATCTAACCTTACACCTAAGGGAACTAGAGAAAGAAGAACAAGCAAAACCCAAAGTTAGCAGAAGGAAAGAAATCATAAAGATCAGAGCAGAAATAAATGAAATAGAATCAAAGAAAACAATAGCAGAGATCAATAAAACTAAAAGCTTGTTCTTTGAGAAGATAAACAGAATTGATAAACCATTAGCCAGATCCATCAAGAAAAAGAGGGAGAGGACTCAAATCAATAAAATTAGGAATGAAAAAGCAGTTACAACAGACACCGCAGAAATACAAAGCATCCTACGAGACTACTACAAGCAACTCTATGCCAATAAAATGGACAACCTGGAAGAAATGGACAAATTCCTAGAAAGGTATAACCTTCCCAGACTGAAGCAGGAAGACCAGTCACAAGTAATGAAATTGAAACTGTGATTAAAAATCTTCCAACAAACAGAAGTCCAGGACCAGATGGCTTCACAGGTGAATTCTATCAAACTTTCAGAGAAGAGCTAACACCCATCCTTCTCAAACTCTTCCAAAAAATTACAGAGGAAAGAACACTCCCAAACTCATTCTATGAGGCCACCATCTCCCTGATACCAAAACCAGACAAAGATACTACAAAAAAGAAAATTATAGACCAATATCACTGATGAATATAGATGCAAAAATTCTCAACAAAATACTAGCAAACAGAATCCAACAACACATTAAAAGGATCATACACCACGATCAAGTGGGATTTATCCCAGGGATGCAAGGATTCTTCAATATACGCAAATTAATCAATGTGATACACCATGTTAACAAATTGAAGAATAAAAACCATATGAACATCTCAATAGATGCAGAAAAAGCTTTTGACAAAATTCAACACCCATTTATGATAAAAAGTCTCTAGAAAGTGGGCATAGAGGGAACGTACCTCAACATAATAAAGGCCATATACGACAAAACCACAGCAAACATCATTCTCAATGATGAAAAACTGAAAGCATTTCCTCTAAGATCAGGAATGAGACAAGGATGTCCACTTTCACCACTATTATTCAACATAGTTTTGGAAGTCCTAGCCATGGCAAATCAGAGAATAAAAAGAAATAAAAGGAATACAAATTGGAAAAGAAGAAGTAAAACTGTCACTGTTTGTGGATGACATGATACTATGCATAGAGAATCCTAAAAACGCCACCAGAAAACTAGTAGAGCTAATCAATGAATTTGGTAAAGTTACAGGATGCAAAATTAATGCACAGAAATCTCTTGCATTCCTATACACTAATGATGAAAAATCTGAAAAAGAAATTATGGAAACACTCTCATTTACCATTGCAAGAAAAAGAATAAAATACCTAGGAATAAACCTACCTAGGGAGACAAAAGACCTGTATGCAGAAAACTATAAGACACTGATGAAAGAAATTAAAGATGATACCAACAGATGGAGAGATATACCATGTTCTTGGATTGGAAGAGTCAATATTTTAAAAATGACTGTACTACCCAAAGAAATCTACAGATTCAATCCAATCCCTATCAAATTACCAATGGCATTTTTTACAGAACTAGAACAAATCAACTTAAAATTTGTATGGAAACACAAAAGACCCCAAATAGCCAAAGCAGTCTTGAGGAGAAAATACGGAGATGGAGGAATCAGACTCCCTGACTTCAGACTATACTACAAAGCTACAGTACTGAAGACACTATGGTACTGGCACAAAACCAGAAACAAAGATGAATGGAGCAAGATAGAAAGCCCAGAGATAAACCCATGCACCTATGGTCAACTAATCTATGACAAAGGAGGCAAGGATACACAATGGAGAAAAGACAGTCTCTTCAATAATTGGTGCTCGGAAAACTGGACACCTACATGTAAAAGAATGAAATTGGGGCTTCCCTGGTGGTGCAGTGGTTGGGAATCTGCCTGCCAATGCAGGGGACATGGGTTCAAGCCCTGGTCTGGGAAGATCCCACATGCCGTGGAGCAACTAAGCTTGTGCGCCACAACTACTGAGCCTGTGCGCCTGGAGCCTGTGCTCCACAACAAGAGAGGCCGTGATAGTGAGAGGCCCGCGCACCGCGATGAAGAGTGGCACCAGCTTGCCGCAACTGGAGAAAGCCCTCATGCAGAAACGAAGACCCAACACGGCCATAAATAAATAAATAAATTTATTTTTTTTTAAAGTGTATTAAAAAAAAAGAATGAAATTAGAACACTCCCTAGCACCATACACAAAAATAAACTCAAAATGGATTTGAGACCTAAATGTAAGACTGGACACTATAAAACTCTTAGAGGAAAACGTATGAAGAACACTCTTTGACATAAATCACAGCAAGATTTTTTTTGATCCACCTCCTACAGTAATGGAAATAAAAACAAAAATAAACAAATGGGACCTAATGAAACTTAAAAGCTTTTGCACATCAAAGGAAACCATAAACAAGACAAAAAGACAACCCTCAGAATGGGAGAAAATATTCACAAACGAATCAACGGACAAAGGGTTAATCTCCAAAATATATAAACAGCTCATGCAGCTCAGTATTAAAGAAACAAACAACCCAATCTAAAAATGGGCAGAAGACCTAAATAGACATTTTTCCAAAGAGGACGTACAGGTGGCCAAGAAGCACATGAAAAGCTGCTCAACATCACTAATTATTAGAGAAATGCAAATCAAAACTACAATGAGGTATCACCTCATACCAAGTAGAATGGGCCTCATCAGAAAATCTACAAACAACAAATGCTGGAGAGGGTGTGGAGAACAGGGAACACTCTTGCACTGTTGGTGGGAATGTAAATTGATACAGTCACTATGGAGAACAGTATGGAGGTTCCTTAAAAAACTAAAAATAGAGTTACCATATGATCCAGCAATCCCACTACTGGGCATATACCCAGAGAAAACCATAATTTAAAAAGACACATGCACCCCAATGTTCATTGCAGCACTATTTACAATAGCCAGGTCATGGAAGCAACCTAAATGCCCATCAACAGATGAATGGATAAAGAAGAAGTGGTACATATATACAATGGAATATTACTCAGCCATATAAAGGAACGAAACTGAGTCATTTGCTGAGACGTGGATGGATCTAGAGACTGTCATCCAGAGTGAAGTAAGTCAGAAAGAGAAAAACAAATATTGTATATTAATGCATGTATATGGAACTTAGAAAAATGGTACAGATGAACCGGTTTGCAGGGCAGAAGTTGGGACACAGATGTAGAGAACAAACGTATGGACACAAAGGGGGGAAAACCGTGGTGGGGTGGGGATGGTGGTGTGCTGAATTGGGTGATTGGGATTGACATGTATACACTGATGTGTATAAAATTGATGACTAATAAGAACCTGTAGTATAAACAAACAAACAAACAAAACAACTAATACTAAACTTTCTTTGGGTTATTTGTATGGAAGTATGTTAATATAAATATTTCAGACATTACATGAAATTTCTAAAAATCTTAAAACCCTGAATTGTAGTGATGCTTGCACAACTTTGTAAATTTTCTAATAAGCATTGAATTGTATGCTTAAACTAGATGAATTTTATGATATGTAAAGTATACTTCAATAAAGCTGCTTTTGAAAATGCCAGAAAAAGAAAGCAACAGGGCTGGTACTGAATTTCTTAGGGGAAAAGACACCTATTGAGAAGATCAAGTGATATGATGCCTAAAGGATTATTAAATAACAGTAACTTATAATAATAAGAAGAAAAAACATTGGAGAGCTATGGGCACAAATAAATCCAAAGGAATCAAATTCCAGAGAGAGTGAATCCTTCCCAGGAGAGAAGAGATGGGGGCCTCTAGGGACATTTGTAAGTGTGAGAGTGGCAGGAGGGACATGCACAGAGTGGCTCTGGGACAAGTAAAAGCTAGGAGATTTTCTAACAGACATATAGGCTGCCATGATAGGCTGCAATTTGCAGGAACCGCAGATTCAGGACTAATTCTCTCCATTTGTCAATTCTACTGCATGGGTTCTTGCTGAATGTGTGACAGTGCCAGAGGCTGAGGGCTGGGGTGGAAAGACAGAGAGAGAATTCTATAATCTCAGCCCAGAGAAAATCAAGGCTTCTGGTCTGGAGCCCTATACCATCTCCACTGGGAAAGACTGTTGTGTTGAGGGTGGAACTCCCCTCCCCCATTCCCTGTCCTTCCCTGTCAATTTAGCACAGAATTTTTTTCTAGATGTTGTACCCTATCGTTTCAAACCCAAAACCCAAGCAAGTCTCCTATACTTTATGTGGCCATGATTAGAGCTTTAGAGCTTTATAAGAATATTTCTGTTTTTTGCTGCTGTTAAGATTTTGAATAAGGGTTATTTTTGTTGGCATCATAATCTAACCTATCCTGATTGACACACTTTTTAAACTTACCATCAACTAGTATTTTTTACTAAATATTTTTAATCTTTTTTTTTTTTTTTTTTTTTTTACTGTCAACTGAATTTAAACTACCCCTTTCACCTGATCATTATTTACCTCTACTTAGATACAAACACGGTCATAAGAATAAGACTCTCCTTATAACTGGCAAGAGTGATAACTTGTGTCTACACAGGTTTCTCATCAAATAACATCACATAGCACATTCAGCTCATCTTAGGGCTTACAATAGCCTTTTAGAACTCAAAGGCAGTTACAGCTTTATGTGCTTGTTTGAGATCTCTTTTGCAGCCTCCATATAATACACTCTTAAGAGTCATGTGAATTTAATTCCCTGAATTCTAATCCTTTTCCATCCAGGTCTTAAGACATTAGGAGAGCAGTCAATCAGTATGTTCAGCTTTACTTGTGCAACACGAGAGGGTGTAGGAGGAGGTTATGCATTACCCCATACACAATGGGATATTATTCAGCTTTAAAAACAGAAGAAAATTTTGCTCTTTGTGACAATATGGATGAACCTGGAGGACATTATGCCAAGTGAAATAAGTCAGACACAGAAAGACAAATACTGCATGATCTCACTTTTATGTGAAATCTAAAAAAGTCTAACTCATAAAAGAAGAGGGTGGAATGGTGGTTGCCAGGGAGTAAAGGCAAGGGTGAGAGTGACCATGCATATAAGCACAAAATCCTAGAGACTGGCCAAGCAACGAGACGCAAGAAGTTTGGAACCCGGACCAGCTGGAGAGGAGCCACCATACCAGCTCCAACTTCTGTGCAACAAAAAATAAATTTCTATCTAGTGTAACCATTATTACTTTGGGTCTCCATTATAAACATCTGATTCTATCCTAACTTAGTTGTTTGGAAAGTGAAGTTGAAGTTTTCCTGGGGGATAACTATCCTCCATGAGATATAAAGACTTATAGTTTTAAGGGAATCGATTTCCAGACGCTCAGAATGTTCAAACAACAACAACAACCAATAATAATAATGTTTAGCAATTACCTGTGTTCCAGTACTTTACTTATACTAAGTTATTTAACATAACTCGTTATGAACTCTTTCCTAAAATTAATCTGTCTTAGAACAAGCCTGTGGCTAAAGCTGGTTTCTTTCTCACTCCCCTCTCATGAATGCATTTCTCCTGATTTAAGGAAAAGGGGCAACTCTCCCCTATTCCAAATCTTATAGTGAGACTTTGCCTTTGAGCAGTGTTTCTCAACCTTTTTTTCATCATGGCCTCCTAAGGAGGCTTTTAGTTATTTTTTCCTAATCATACCCCCATAAAAATTTAATACTCTATGTATACTCTGTATACTTGTTCATGTACTGTATGCATATCTATTCTTTATACACAAAAAGAGTAAGATTTTTTTTTTCATTCTTTAAGAACCAATTTTTGGCCCTGTCAAGGAAACATGCCCTAGAAAGTTAAAAGCTATAGGGCACCAAGGTACTGTTTGAAATGCTGGTGCTTGTGGGAAAAATTAAAAGATTTTATGATTGAACAATAAAACTTTTGCAATGCATATGGTTTCTGATTCTTTGCTTTAAGAAAATTCAAGGATATAATCAAGTTGTCAGTTGATAAATTATTTAAATTAGCTCAGAAAGATTCAAAGAACTGAATTGCATTGCTATAACAAGCCCCTTCCATTTCCATGTAATTATTTACATGAAAAAGATTTCTCTGGACTTTCATATATAAAAATGGTAAATATTAATATAAATGATTCTGAACTCTGGCTCATTCTAATATTAAGTGTTATTTATCCATAGAATAACTAGAATAAGTCCTATTCATTTAGAGATGCCTTTCCAATAACACTCACCCTCTGTGTGCAATGATTTGTAATATATTTTTGTTGATTTTACTGAAATTATAGTGATAATTAGATTCAGAAGACATTTTTCAACTCAGATCCTTTTGGTCATTGGAAATTTAAAAAAAATTAAATATCAGATTATATATATGTGATTATATATACATAAATGCATAAATATAAAAATATATAAATATAAATGTATATTATAGTAGAGAAAATACATATGATAGAATGATCAATAAAAGACTAAAAGAAAAAAGATATATTGTATTAAGATGAAATTATATGGGGGAAGTCAGATGGAAATATGAGTTCAAGAGGAAAACAAATTGCTATAAAATTTCTGACTATTAAAGAAGGACTTGGACTTCCCTGGCATTCCAGTGGTTAAGACTCCGAGCTCCCAATGCATGGAGCCCAGGTTTGATCCATGGTCAGGGAACTAGATCCCACATGCATGCTGCAACTAAGACCCAGTGCAGCTAAATAAATAAATAAAATGAATAAATAAATAAAGGACTCGTTCAGGTTTATTTTATTTAATTAATTAATTGATTGATTTTGGCCATGCTGCTCAGCTTGTGGGATCTTAGTTCCCCGACCAGGGATCCAACCCAGCCCCCCTCAGTGAAAGCACCGGGTCCTAACCACTGGACTGCCAGGGAATTCCCTGTTCATGTATACTTTAAACAGATCAATGAATGATGGCAGGCACCAACTCATAACTTTTTAAAAAATATTTATTTATTTTTGGCTGTGTTGAGTCTTCGTTTCTGTGCGAGGGCTTTCTCTAGTTGCGGCAAGCGGGGGCCACTCTTCATCGCGGTGCCCGGGCCTCTCACTGTCTCGGCCTCTCTTGTTGCGGAGCACAGGCTCCAGACGCGCAGGCTCAGTAATTGTGGCTCACGGGCCCAGCTGCCCCGCGGCATGCGGGATCTTCCCAGACCACGGCGCGAACCCGCGTCCCCTGCATTGGCAGGCAGATCCTCAACCACTGCGCCACCAGGGAAGCCCCAAACTCACAACTTTTAGATTCCATTTAGTATGTTTAAAAGAATCGTGTGACAGTTCAATTTTAAAATGTCCAAATATACAATATGCCAGAAAGTAATCTTTTGCAGCAATTTAAACTTATGATGAAAAATTTAGATATCAACGTAGAAATGAGTGAGAATTTTTTAACAGTTGCTTTGAGGGATGTCAAGGGAAAAAAGGTTGAGGATTACTGTCCTATTACTTGAGGTTCCAGTCTGACTGAAGTTGCTTTCATCCCACTTTCAGTTGCTAGTTCTGGAAACTGAGAGTGGGGCTGAGCTTACAGGTGAGGCATGAAATCACCCTAATGGTGTGGGGTGAGAGGGACAGAGTTTGGGAAATCAGGTCACTGCCCGCTGTTTCGCAGAGTGGCTACATCTTTCCCCTTCCCGACTGCCCGGGGTCTAGTGGTGAATAGCAGCCCAAAGGTGGAGCAACAGAGCTCAGACTTTATACTCTGCAGCCGTCTTCTCCATGTAGGGCCTCCACACACCCCCTTCCCTAGGAGGCTGCACATCACCAAGTTCCATGGGACTTTCTTCCCCCACTCCAGCCATTTTCAGCTTTTGCTACACTGACCTCTTTTCTCAAAAATGGGCTCCACCTCCCTGGAATCACCTGGAATGCCTGTTAAAGTGCCTTTTTTTTTTTTTTTTTTGGTCTTTTGACAAATCTATTTCATTGACATCTCTGAGGCTGTTACCCAGGATTCTGCATTATTGACTTTTCAGTGTAGGAATTAATTCTTTATGCCTCAGTTCCTTTGTCCAACAAAGGACGGTAAGTTCTTTGCTTGTCACAGGAATTTGAATTTGAGAGTTTGGATTAAAAACCGTAGGAAATGGAGATGTGAAGCCAAATGGATTTCAGCCTGTTTTATTTCTGGATGACTGGCAGATGTTGGCGATTTCTTGGCTTTAACCGGGAAGAGCAGAAAGAAAGGAATAATGTTCAGAGCAAGATAAAAAGCATTTCCAAAAAAAAAAGGAACAGGAAAAGCACAAAGCGAGCTCTCTTCTAATCTGATTCTTAAGACTGTGACATTGGACAAATGTCCACAAACCTCTGATACTGACAAAAGAGGAGATGGTTTCCAGCACTGTACCTAACTCAGAGCTGGATGCCGTCTTAGCCCTGGGGTTGAATCAGAGCTTGAACGACACCAACGCAATCATAATCAGAGGCCAGGAATGGGTGCTCTGCTTAGGGGAAGCTTAGGAAGGAACTGGGAGTGCAATGGGGTCTGTATTTAGCAGTGTCAAGACCAACTGATTCTGTGAGGAAGCCTGAAGAAAAGATCCCATGAAGATGGGAGCCAGGCAGATGGATCCCTTTGATGACATAGAAAGGGGTTTACCTAAAGCGGTGGGTAAAATAGAATGGGGACAGACTTAGAATCTGTAATTTTCCACTTTTAAAAACAGCAACTGTCTCCAAGTTAGAATGTTCAAATTGTCTTGATCAGCTACTTAGGCCAGGTTTGACCCTTGTTTTTTCCTGAGTTCACTACATGGTGCCTTGTGGCATTGTCTATCAGAGTGATGTTTTCAATTACTTAAAGTAATTCAGGCAAGGCAAAAAGGTTGCTGTATGCCAGCCCCAGCAAACTTGGCTTTTGTCATTTAGCAAGACTCACCTTTTTGTGCTATGGAGAAGAGAAAAATAACCCCAGTAAAAGCCCTACAAGATGGGGAAAAAATGGGGGAAATTAAAAAAAAAACTTTCCACTCTGTATTTCTAGCTTTGGGGAGTGTGGTATTCTCAGAAACAACTGTCTGTCTAGACTAGAGAGGAGCTTTGAAATTTGGGGGAGAATTATCCTTGCTTCTTTGATTTCACAACACTCCCTTCTCTACTACCACCTTGTTTTCATAACAATTTAGTGAATTAAAATTAAAATAATTGCTTGTTTTGAGAAATTAGGGAAGAATTTTCTGATGCTTCTGGGGGTGAAATGGAAACCCTTGTGGTTGACAGAATCAGGATTGAGGATTGCTACTCTTAGACTGGGAATATCAGAGCATGATCTAAGGAGATTTTAAGCCTTCAGCTTTGGACCTTTGTAAGGTAACCTTTTGGTTTCTAGCACAAATGAACAATTTGTTTCTAGTCATTTAACTTGTACCTCACTTGCATAGACAACGTTCTTTCCATTTATTCTGTTTACTTAAACATTGTTTCAACCCACAAAAGCAAACCAGTAACTAAAGATATCTGCTACATTGTTTTATTTTTATTGTT